>NW_019172959.1:0-600000 GCF_001831195.1 Colletotrichum orchidophilum | reverse complement strand
CCGCGGTTCAGCCAGTGATCAAGGTTTGGCTGTCCACTAGCTGGCGCTAGGAACCATGGAGGCATTGTTCTTCGTGCGTTCTTCGCGGCTTCTTGCGCATGTGTGCTATCCCGCATCTGCGGGTTGGGGGCGATGAACATTGACCAAGCTACCTGTTGGCAATGTATACACTGGTACTTGTCGACACCTATTTCCAGGTTATCCTCGGAAACTTTCCTCTTTCCCCTCTCCCGTCGGCGCCGAAAAGGAGGACACCAAGGAGCTGTGAAGCCGCGAGGCGTCGGATGAGGCTCCAACGCTCCACGCTATGACGCTTTGCGGCTTCCGCTCCACGTTCAATTGTCACCCTGTCGGGAGCAGACAATCAGGGACCGAAAACCTTGAGGCGGCAGGGAAAAAAAATCGTCAACCTCTGAGACAGCGAAGAAAAGATCCATTTCTCCATCAGGTCCTCCTCATCCTCGACCTGCTCAATGCACACAATGCAAAATGACGTAGTGGTGTGGTCCAAGTTGCCCGACTAGCGCCGCATGGTCTCCACGCAAATGCAGACCGTTGGTTCGCGGAGTGCGAGTCGTGGAGTCTTTCAATCTTCCGTCTTGCCGTCTTGATCCCGCCGGCGGTGGAGGACGACACGGTTGGCGGTCGCAAAGCGAGCGAGTTAGCGTTTGATAATTGAGCCAAGTCGACGGGCTCGGATGGAGAGAGAATGGAGAGAAATGGAGGTGAATGGAGGAGACTGGAGCAGATGGGGAGAGGAGACAAGGGCTCCCCCGTCCTGCACAGAGAATCTCAAGGTTGTTTCTGTGCGCCAACACAAGGTCGGGGGTCTCACTTCCCTGACATGACCAAGCCTATGTACTAGGATCGTGAGGCCCGCAAGCTCCCGTGGGAAGTGGTTCTGAAGAGGCCCTGAATAGGTGCTGATGTCACAGAGGGGGCTCCAAAGTGATGATCCGCCCACTTGCCTCACCGAGTTAGAGCCAAGCCGAGTCGTACGTAAGAGTATCTCTGCGCCGGCTTAACGCGGGTGAGATACTTGTCGTTGACAATCGTCTGTGGCTGTCTGCCCGCCATTCGTGTTTGTCGTCGGGATGCGAGGAAAGCGGTCGATTCCATGATGGGGAAGGCAGGTGAGTCGCCTCTTCAGAACCTACTCCAAGATGCAAGTGCCAAGCCGGCTCAGCGCCAAAATCGGCTCTTTGGTGGAGGAAAACCAGCCAAGCCGGGGAAAGGACGACGCCCGATCGTAGCACACGCGACAAGGACGTCGACGGTTGTCCCGCCGTGCTGGGTCGTCCACTTGTGCTGAAGCCTGAAGGCTCATTGATGGCGCAATTGTGCCTTGGACCCTGGAGACCCTGTCCACTGTCAGGCTGAACAGGAGGGGCACCCTCACGATACGTAGATACGTATCGAATCCGGGGAAAGGCTGAAAGGGCATGATGGAACAGATCGATAGCCTTGCATCATCAACAGCTTGATGGCATTCCCATGAAGTCCAGCAAGGGCGGGAAAACGCACAACGCAGGACTCGTGATGGATGCGGGTGTGGCGCTGTGATGACGGTCGTGAGTGAAGTGGGGATGGCGAGAACGAGGTAGCAGCACACCGAGAGCAGACCGAGAGATTGCTTGGCCCAAGTCCAAAAGAGGGTATACGACTTGGACGGGGTAAATTCTTTGGGTGCTTGCCCGGAGAGCACAACTCAACCACCGCAGAGCGCCTGTTTGACGAGCTGTCGTTGCGTTTGAATCCTCGTACGAACATACAGAGTAACTAATTATGCGTTCCCTGTCGGTGGCTTTGGTTGGGCTGGTCGAACGCCCGCAGACACGTGCGCCAGGGTCTTGAGAACGGTTCCTCATCCTTCGCTCCCGTACGTCAAAACATTTAGGTGCCGCTGAGCCGCAGCTGGAAACAAATTAGCGAGGACATCGCATGCCGGCGACCAACGGCATTCAAGAACCGGCCTTGGCCCTGGGGAGAGATCTGCGTTCAGATTCTCCGTCGCAGTGCAGTGCAGCAGATGGCCATGCGAGAAGGCAGGGCAAGGTACAAGGGGGAGTAGTGGTAACATTGAAGGTAATACAGGTCTTCAGGAGGGCATCGAGGGAACCCCGCTACCGCTCCTTGAGTAAGGAAGGTTGTTCAGAGGCACCAAGAACGCGACAGCTGGCGTTGAGGACGGACTGCGACGTGGAGTTGTAGACCGAGAAAAACATGCGCCGGTGTCTTGCACGTTGCAACATGAAGTTGGGTGGACTCGTGGGGTGAGGCAGCGTCCCTCCGTCGAGTCTGAGAAATGCGGCTACACGTCGTCGGGTCGGGAGCACGTGCTTGCGTGCGCATGGAACGGAAGGTGCATCTTAAGATGGACATCGCGCCTTCCCGTCCTTTCACTTACACTCGTACTTGCCGTCCTTGACGTCCGAAGTAGACGCGAGCGGGAAGGCGCGCAGGTTCCGAGGTGCGTGCTTGCCTCGCATCGTGGCATCCTCAAGGCTGACAGTGACCAGGCCCAGACCAGACCCACCCTCCACCGAGGACTTAGATCTCCTGCAGCCTTGCGGCGACCTTTGGGACGATGGCCAACTTTTCTCTTCCTCCATTGTGGGGGGTTATTGCCTCTTCCTTCCACGGATGTGTCCATGTCACCCGCGAATGCAAAATGCGACTTATAGCTGCACGAATCCTTTGACCCTTGCCATCGACCAGGCACAACTTCCTCGACGCTTATCTACTGTGTACCCGTAGGTAGACTCTCAGATGTGTCGACTGCACCACCCGTGCGGATAATGGCATCAAGATAGATGAGAAACGCTAACAGCCGGGGAAATGGTCCGTACACGAAAGCAACCAACATGCCGCATGGGACGGACCAGATCCTTGACATCGCTTCCCAGACTTCGCAAGGGCATTGATACAGCATGGGGTGATGATAGGCATGGAGCCATCGGTTCCGACTCTACCGACTCTGTTAGCGAGGTACTTTCAAGAACGATGGCGGCCGACAAACATCGCCAACTACCGGCTCCTAAGTTCTAACCCTCGGGAATATCGATGCTACGTGGATCACGCGACGTCTTCCCGAATCTAGCAAATTCATCCGACACAGCCTAGACGAAACCGATGGCTATCCCGACATTTACAAACACGGGACCTCAACGCCGGGAAACCGATGTGATAACGCTACGAGTGTCTCTGACCAAGTTGCCGCAGACTACGCCAGTGCTTCCTAGGAGATAGGACAGTCGCAACAAGCCATTCAAACCAGGGAGTTGGGGAAAGGCATTCTGCACTTCCGCTCAGTCTACCATTATATCCGTACGTTGCGGGGGCTTCGCTGACCGTGGCAATCAGCAAGCCCACTCGGTGTGAGGTCGGAAAGGGGCTTCCTCCATTACTGCGTGGGGGACCTACCGAACCCCGGACTGCTGAGGTTGCTTATCTGGTGGCTCAAGGATGGAAATGTGGACGCCGAAAAGTCCCCTTGTCGCTCATGGTTGCCTAGCCGCTATTCGAAAACAGCAATCGCCAATCGCCCAAGATAAGACACAGTAAGTTTTACGAAACAAGTCTACGGCCAAACATTCGGAATCAACCCAGAGATTACGGCATCATTTGGAGGATGACAGTCGCAAGCTGGGCTCTTATCTGGGCGGCATTCGCATCCGTAAAGCATATTGATCGGAGACAAACCAACCTTCACCGCTCACGTGGTCGGAATCTGCGAAAAGCATCCGACTTCCAATTTGCGCGCCGATCGCGTTGAGCAACAGGCGGCGCAATGTACATTGAGGAGGTAACATACGGGCAGATGAGTCGCAAGGCCAGCCGTTGACTAAAGCATCCAGGATCCGATGCAGTCTGGGCAATGATTACGAGAGGGACTCAGATACGCGCAAGAAAAGGATACGATGCATTGCATTGCGGAGCAGAGCAAGTCCACACGACCTGAGAAGACAGCCTTGTTGTCCAGGAGGCTCGAATCCACCGGGTTGCGTCTTCACAACGGTCGGCAACGGTTGGCCAAGACAGGACCACCACCAGCCAACATTGCTCAACAAATACTGTGCTTTTTTGTTTTTCGATTTGTCTCTTGGACTGTGAGTCTCCAGTCCCATTGTTGCGTACAAAATGCCGCGTTTCACCTCGGTACCTCGCACCGCTGGACCACGCGCTAAGCAGCACCGATCACATGCCTGCAGCAGCCCTCGCCCCTGTACTTTGGGTCGCTTGGGTCCCCCGCCGCCCCCGGGGCTAAGGCTGCAGCGGTGCAATCTTCATGAAATGATGGCGCGTTCCAACAATTTCAGCGGGTGTAACATATGCGTGGAGACATTCGTTGGGACAACAGGTCGGAGGACGTCCGGAATGGGGGCACGAGCAATCCAGGCCCGGGCCCACAGTCGGGAATGAATCGGGCAAAGGGCTGGTCTGTGCATGGCAAAACACCGTCCCTGGTTGGTCCACGGCACATCGTCGGCGACGGCCCCACCGATGCAGAGTTCTCACAGGTCCCTCGTATCCGATGGCCCCACTCCAAGCCGTTTCCGCCCCATCTACTGGTCCGTTCCGCTGCACTAACATTTTCTTCAGACCCGATGCATGAGGAAAAAAGCGCATTGGCGGGAATCACCAAATTCGCACCAAAAACTCAATGGCGACGAATATTGACGACATCTTCCTGACTTGCAAAAAGACTGTTTGAAAGGGACGAGACTCGAACTCGCGCGGGTTGCCCCACCAGGAAACAGATGTTAAGCTGACCTTAACCTGGCGCCATAACCAACTCGGCCACCCTTCCATCACAGCGATTGACTAGGAGAGATGCTGTTTTTGCAGCAATTCGGGCCTCATAACGTGTTTTCAGATTGGGTGTTCGGCTTTGCTACGTCTGGGGCTGAATGGACTGGGTTATCGTGACGTGGGTTCCGGCGACTAGGCCATATCAAGACAATCTGAGCTGGTATTTCGCTACGCTACACCAAAACCAGCGAGTCGTGACTCCATGATATCTGCCCATTCATCACCGTTATCGGATTATTCTCGTTTTGGTGCATATATGGAGTGCAGACCTTTCATCCGCCTTTCCCAGCCAAGACATCGTGCCCTATCGCGACTCGTGTCGGTGCCGTCGTGCGCTTCAAGCCCTACTCCATGGCCACCAACTGCCATATCATCGTTTGTCTGTTGGCAATTTGTGTCGCCATGATCTTTCCCCTCATCACCATGGCTCTCATCACTACCGAGGGTGTCTTGCCGCTTTTCGCTATATCCTGAGTCGACTGGTTGAGGCAGACGCCGTTGTTCGTGTTACGAATCCGCAGCTTTCCTCCGTCCAACTGCACCGTTGCATAACAAAGGCGACATTCCGAGGAACGCATCCATACGCGCATCCGTCCATCTCGAGCTCTGCCTTATTACAGCTTTCCGGCCACCGTCTTGTCACCCTTCACATCCTTGAACCTTCACCAACGTCTCGATAGACAATCATAACACGCCCCGTGTTTGTGACTAGTTGCACCGGTTCGCGCCCATCATCGTCCATGGCCGTCTCAGCATTCGATTCGCCAACGTACGAAACATGTTGCAACGTCCCAGCTGGCCAGCCTCCCCGACGGATCTACAGTTGCGATGCGACTTGAGTTCGACGAGAAAGCGAACTTTGGAATTGGACGGCTGTTTGTTGTTTCTTTTGCTTTCGCGAATGGTCTAGATGTGCATACCGATGATGGTTTCCCAAACGTCCACGCAACCAACCGAAATCTATACAAGTAATCTACCGTTGGGCGAAAATTGCGGTGAGTGGAAGTCTGACCCCGTCATTAACTTTGCCTCGGGCGACTCGATCTACCCAGTCGAAGCTCCATACCTCGCATCTGGTCCCCAACCGGAACGAGAGCGCGACAACATTGCTGCTGGCCGGAGAGATGACAGTGCCGGGAATGTGGTCGAGGACGATTGCAGTGTCGACAAGCTGAGGAGGTAAGTTGCGCTTGACATTCCAATGAGCAAACCGCTGTCGCTGTGGACTCTCGCGAGGATGTCTTCTGATACACTCGAGCGTCGGATATGCGGCGCGATACCCTACCTTGAGGGCATTGTTTGTGAGAATCTACGTTGTACGTATATTGGCTCGTCCAGGCTGTTCTCCCGTCGCGTGTTGGTAGTACCGTGAGGCACGGTTCTACCTCTGAGCTGTCCGGCACTCACGCCTTCCTCCGTATTTAGACAGGGTTCTCATTAAGATACCTCACAACGGTTCAGGTTATTATAAATGAGCGTTTTACGACGCTAGCAACTGCAGCCTGCAGCCTGTCAGACCGCCGCGAGGTTTGAATCCGGGGCTGCCTATATGCTCTCGGATATGCACCACCATCATCGGTGGCAGCTTAGTCCAAACCTTGCAGATTGACACTGGCCATTATAAGTACAAGGTCCGAGGCAATGATGATAAGCTCTGTCGGCCAATGGGACCCTTCGGTTGATGAGATGTCCGAAAAGACACTCAGAATTGTGACAGCCTGGCTGTGTACGTAGCCGCCGGCCCTGATCCCGTAAATCTCGTCCGTCAGCCAGCTCATGACGCTCAAGTTCAGACTTAGCCTTCACATTGTCTATCTTGCGCGCTAAGGTAGAATCGCGCGTGTGGTTCAACTAAGCAACGTCGCTTCCGCCCTCAGCGCCGCCATCGAATATCTTATAACCTAGAATTCGGCCTGCCGCACTATCATCTGACCGCTAGCTGGAAAGAGGACGCGATTAGAAGTCTTGACAAGACCACAGGCGTCTTGCATTTGTTCGACTTTTGGCATGATCATGGACTGCTTTCCTTCCTGGGCCAAGTTACTACTCTTGGCCAAAGTCAACTACCGTGTGAGCTGCAAACTGTCAGGAGAATTTCTCTCCATCTGTGGGTACATTGCTGGGTTTGAAAGTCTTAGCAGATTCGACTTCGAGCCTCGCTGAAACCTGATGATGGATTCGGCAGATGTACATGCTTTTCGCGTCGATGACGATGGAACCTTGCACCTTTTCCGGTGTGTAGTCGGTGAAAGAGGATGGAGGGGCCATTGCGGCTTTCAGACGCATCTTGCACTTTGTAGAAAGGTCTACTGAAGACTTCATGTCAAGTGATTACCAAGGCTGCGTCCTAATTCTGCCGTCGAGGATCCTTCCTTCCCGTCATTGCCACTACCACTGTTTCTCTCCTCTCCAACTTTGGTTGACAGAACACAGCACCAAAGACATCGGTCTTGTCTTGTTCGTAATCATCTCCAAGCAACCCATCAAGTCATTCTCATTCAAGCCCCCAGGAGAAGGGAACTTGCTCACCCTCCCCAGCGACTCATCCAAAACATTGAGATCGAGATGAACATGCGTCTTGTCAAACGTCCTCCGGTCCAGTAACAACCCCAGCTCCTTTGCAAAATCACCCTTGCTCTCCGCGTCGCCGCAGATGACATTCATACCAGCCTCCGTGACCGTCTGCCGCTGGAGCTTAGACACGTGTCTCAGCCCGTACTACGCCAACATATCGAGGCTCACCGGCTTGCGGCTCTACATGGATTCCAGAAGCTTGTCCCAGCTCATTCCGGCCGCCATCGACAGGGCCATCATGCCGAAGTACCCGTTCTCATTCGTTGACGGGACCAGGCCATCGTACGCGTTCATCCAGAGGACGCTCAGATCCGGGATGAGGCGTTGAGGTCGGCTCCTGCGGTGGGATTGGCGTAGTAGTTTCCTGAGAAGACCATCGGGAAGGGGTTGGCCTTGACGGCTTGCGAGACGGCGGTGGGGGTGCGGCGGATGATGTCAAAGGTGCGGCCGATTTCGCTTTCGAAGTCTTCTGCAAGGCCGATGTTCATGGGGAATATTGGGACTAGGGCTTCGAGCTTGTTGGTCAGGCCATGGGAGAGGATGCGGAGGGGCCCGCTGCCGACGCGGTGGTCGTAAAGGCTGACGAGGTACGGCGAGACGATGATTGTGATTGAAGTATAGAACAATGAGCGGGCGACTCTAGAGTTAGATCTAGGAATGTTTAGGTGGTATGATATGGAGACGGCGCTTCTTGTGTCCATCTGGTTGGGGTTTAGCACTAAGGCTATCTACTACTTGCGCAACTCGTCATGCTTGACCTCACCGTGCAGCTTCGCCAAACTTCGACCACCCAACTCCAGCAGGCTGGGTTTTCCGCATCCCAGTCTTGAGCAATAGCTGATCTTGTTTTCCTGTCATAAGTAACCTACTCTCGCCATCAAGCTGAAAGCTTTGCACTTACTCTCAATTTGTTTCGATTCGACTGTCAGCTTCAAATGGTGCATCAAATTCCAGCAAAGGTATGCTGCTCTCTCCTTCTGATCCCAACAGAGGTCTTTCTCACTCCCCTGTCGGCTTTTAGGAAACGACCGGACTGGAGGACTTCCTATTATATGCTCCTGTACCTTCACCTTCCCTTTCCATTGCCACAAAGAGAAAAAGGAAACAAACTCCTAACACGTGACGCCGATATTTTTGGCCATTCACCTTTTTCATTCCCTCTGCAATCAGAATTTTCTCCATCTGATTGCTTCCCCTTAAGGAACTTTCCTCTACTCTTTGACTAGCACAGCATGCTACTTGGTTCGTTTCCAATCTACTTACCATCCTCCCCAGCTTCAACTCCTTGCACATCACGCAAGACCATTACCTGTCCTTTCAAGCTTGGGACTGCCTCGTTCACAAAGCTTGCAAATCTTCCCGACGCTATGGATGAGACTTTCTTCAATGCCGAGTCTACATTACTTAAGGTTTCTACAAAGAATTAAATTCAAAAGGTTAGCTGATTCATCTTGCCCACCTTCCCTTGTGAGCTTCACTAACTTGATGGCAGCAGAATTGCAAAGACCATTTTTGCAATCAGCTGAATTATTTCAACCCACCCGGCCTCATGGTGGCTCGACTCAGATATCCCAACCGAAGCATCAGCCTCCTTTACCAGAGAACCCAGCTCTTCCGCCTGGAAAGCTGTCCATGCCACGCCCCCCGACGGCGCCTCCCCGCACCTCATCTATTTCATCGCCTTGTGGGTCCTGGGAGTGGTCCTGGCCTTTGAACCTGGAAGCACCCTCGATCAAGGCATATATCCCCGTGCTCTTCATCACTCCCGCTCCACGATTTGAAAACCACAGTTCCAGTAAGTTTGCTCTTCTAATTTGGTGTGCCCCTTTCTTTGAATCGTACATGTATCTTCAAGTCACAGTGAGGGCTAGATGATACCCATGCCCTCAGCCTCTTTCCCTTGTGCCTACTCAACTTCTACTCAAGACAACTCTATACACCCCCTCTTCCAAAATTTCATTCTTCTGGACGACAAGACTTCTTTGCTAACACAGATTGCAGATTCTTGACTTCAAACAGCTTTTGGCAAACGAAGAGCTTCCACGCACTGAGAATTTCTCTTGTGCTCGCTTCAACAGGCAGAAACTCCTGGTTCACACGCCATGCTTGCTCGAATCTGCAACAATAAGAAGATATCAGTATTACAAAATGATGCGGGTCAAGGCCATTTCTCGAACACATTCCTCAAACCCTCACTTCCATGTCCCACAGCTCTGGCGAGGGGCACGCCACATAGAAGGAGGAGGTCGCTTGAAATCTTGTTTCAAGAAAGCTTGAACATTTTTTTCGGCCCTTCTGCTCGTCTGTTGTCCGCACAGAAGTTGTGTGGTTACACATATGTCATCCGTATGGTGGATTAGGTTGCATCCACAGGTTGATTCCTTTTCCTGGGCCACATGGATGATACGAGTGACCAATGCAGCTTCACTGGCGGATTGGAAGTCCAATTCCATCTCGAGTCAGGGCAAGCGCAGGGACCACCAACGAACGGTCACGACATCAGCTTCCAACCTATCAGCTAACCTACGGTTAGAACCTCTCTTTTACAACCCACACAGAGATATCAATATCCAATCAATTGATCCTTCGTCACCCCACGGATCTACGGTTCGAACCAACTACCCTGTGATACGGATACCAACATTCACTTTGGGTGACTGAATCGACTAGCAGAAGGGTTCCGGACTCGAAGTTACCGGCCCTGGCCTCGACCACCCTCCCCGAATCGATGTGTGGATGGGGAGGCTGCCATTTATCGAAAACAGGGCTGGAAACTTTGAGTCCAATCCAAATTTTAATACTTCGCACCATTCTTCTTCGGCCAGTAATGTCCTTGAAGTGGCGCTTACCAAGGGGCACAAGTGCTACCACAAACGTCACTTCAAGGACAGTACTCGCTGCATCAACAACAGCACCTATGGAAAGGAGGAATGGGGTTTTAATAATCTGATATCCCCCTCACCGCTCCGACCATCGAGCTCACCACGATTGGTGTGGGTGGCGGTGAGGGGGGCCTGCCAGACCTCTACAAGCAGAAAGTTTCAACACCTCATCTTCTGCTCCGAAACCTCGTTTCCTGCTCCAAATACCTGCAAAGAAGAAGCGCCATTATCGACAAAAGCATCACTGTAAAGACAAGACGAGTGGTGAGCATGCAATATCAGAGAGCTTCGAACCGTTGTTGAGCACCGACACTCGAGACTGGTTCGACGTCCCCTTCTCTTCTCATGCATGCTCACCCATGGGGACACATGCGAACGCCCTATTCTTACGAGACTTACCGGCGTTAAACAATACAACAACAACAACCCATGGGGACACACTTCTCGTCCCAAGGAGAAAGGCAGCTTCAACACCCCAATGCCCCCTCTACCACTCCTGTCATGTGTGATTAGTCGGCAGGGCTCCGCTCAGCTACATCTTGACATCACCTCCACACTTGTAGCTAGCTCGACTTCTCTCTTCTACACACACACACACAGAGAGAGAGAGAGAGCAGACAGACAGTCAGCTTGCCTTCAGGCAGTAAATTCATCCCATTCTATTCAGACCGTTAGCTTGCCTTCACAGCTCCCATTGTGGAGCTACCCCGAGTCTGTGGGCGGTAGAGGGGCTTCTCACACCTCCGCAAACAGAAACTCTCAACACCTCATCCCCTGCCTCAACAGCCCATTTTGAGCTCCAATACTCGACAAAGGTTCGTCGGCTCCCTATAGTTTCGCGTGCGTATTTGCCCGGGTCGACCTTTCAGGTGTACTAATTAGGTCTCAGTGAGGTCTCCTTTCCCATGCCTACCATCTGTCTGGGGAGCCTGCGCGAGGGTAGTTCATGATTGAGACCTGGAAGATTTGCTTCGAGTTTACTGGGCTGTAGACAGCTTCTGGGTCGCGCTCGCGGATGACCCTCGTCCAAGCCCTGAGAACAGCCGGTATGAAATGTTGTCTTCGTCACCCGCCTGGTCGTCGGTTACAATGCCCGGGCAGCCCTCTCGATTCAAACCAGAACGTGGGTTGGCGGAGGGGGCTCCCACATCTCAACGACCAAAAAATTTCAACACCTCGTCTTACCGTCTGCTCTCCACTTTGTTCTCTGCTCCAAGGGGAAGAAGTGTTACCACAAGCGTATGTGGCCTGCGCCCCTTGAAGCAGAAACGTGGTTTGTTCCAACTATCTCCACGTCCGAACAGCCTGGATTATAAACAAGAGTGATGAAGGGCTTTTGTTTACAGATCCACCACTGACTGGTTTCAAGGCTTGACACGATGGGATCGACTTCCCGTGCAAGGTTTCGACTTCCATGATTTGGGAAATGACGCCGCTCGAATTGCGCAGTCAGTTCGAACGACGAGCACCCAGGACCGAACTCCTAGGGGGATCCAATCGTCTCCGAGAGGATGGTTGAAGAAGACTGGCTACCAGCCTCGCTCGAATACTGCTTGGGCAAATACCCACCCCCCGGTACTCTCAAGGGAAGCTTCCTGTCGGACTGGAAGCCCAATTCGACCTCGAGTCAGCGCTAGCGCAGGGGCCATCTGAGGGTCTCTATATCAGCGTTCAACTGATGGTCCAACTTACGGTTGGAACCTCTCTTTTCCACTTCACGCAGAGATCAATATACAGTTAATTGACCCTTCGTCACCACGGCGATCGCGGCGAGTCCAACGCGGGAATCAGCTACGAAAAAAATGGTGGCAGTGGTAGGGCTCCTTCCCGTATCTGATACCGGCATCGGGCTCGCCGTGTCATCCTAAGACGAGGGGATTAGAGGTGGTGGTGGTTGCCACGGCCGACTTGGAGGATGGATGTCGCGTCTACTCGCTCCAAAATCGAAAACCACGGAAAACTAGTTCGAAAATCCGTTTCAACAGCCAATGAAATTTTCAAGCGCAATTCATTTATTCCGCCGCCAACGCGATTAGTTTCAAGGCCATCCTTTGGGCAGATTCTCCGACCTCTGCCTCTACGACCGGCACCATTTACTCTAACCACGCAGAAGCTTCAGAAGCTTGTTGAAAAGAGTTCATCAAAGAATAATGGCTTAGCCTGTGGCTATCACCACAGAAATGGCGTACACTCCCAGCGCCACTACTGGCGCACTCTGTCGGTGTCGAGCTGTTCATCACTGCGTCTGCCTTCCTGCCGGGTCATCCACATCAGGCCAGCGGAAATCAGACGAGTTGAGTTTTCCGAACCAAGTGTCCAACGTGATGAGGATGGAAGAAACAACACAACAACTGACGCAAGGCTCTCGATCGACAACAAAGACGGGAACCGAGTATTGTGTCCATTTTGTACTTCAACCCAACAATGGTCATCCAACACTCCCCGAATCGTCTTTGATGTAACGATGTCGATTGCTGGAATCAACACTGAGGAATACGAGACTTTTCTAATTGCTATAGCAGCTTTTGCTAACATCAAAGCGGTTTTTAGATATTCAATGCATCAAATACTTGTGGATTGGTTCAATGGATGCAAAGAGTTGGCAAAAATTGGGTGACTGTCTGGATTGCAAAGTAGTCGCGTGTGGAAAGTTGCCATATCAGTCGAGACTATCCGAGCAGTAGCACTACTTGATAGTTGAGATAGCTATCAGTCGGTCGTGATCCAAAATTAATTTTTTTGGATAAATAATAAGTGTAACTGATTGGCGGAACGGATATAATAGTCATGAGTGATCTTGAATTAAAGCTTGGTCGTATTGGCCCGGATTAATTAGCCTCCTACCGGCGCTGAAAAACTTCCTTAGCCCGGAGCGGAACTGGAGATGAAATTTGGAATTTGTGATTCATGAACTGTCAGACGCTATGCTCTATATCTATGCTCTCTCCTTTCTGCACCTAGGATCTGAGTCCGCTCCGAAATCCTTGCAGACCTCACGGCCAAGTGCCTTGATACCCTCAACAACCCACATGCGGTAGTTGGAAAACACAAAGACCTTGCCCGGGGCGAACGCCAAGTTGTTCGACGTCTCGCCCAAGTGAATCTTTCCAATCAAAACGCCCTCAGGGTTCCAAACATGCACTCCGTCGCCGCAGCTGCCCCAAACGTTGCCGTCGGCGTCGGCGTGAACGCCGTCGGGGAAGCCCTCGTCCGCGTACGCAAATTTGCGCTTGTTCGCGAGCCTCTTGTTGTCGACGATGTCGAAAGCGTAGATGGTGGCCGGGCCAGCCAAGTTGAGAGAGGTGGTTATGGCGCCCGTGTCGGAGACGTACAGCGTCTTGCCGTCCGGTGAGAACTCGACGCCGTTGGGCTGCTGGAAACCGTCCGCCACGACCTGGACCGCGCCCGTCTTGGGATCGAAGCGGTAGACGTGCGTGGGGAGCGCCGGTTCGGGTCTAAATCCCTGGAAGAAGCCGTACTGAGGGTCTGTGAACCAGAGATCCCCTGTTACGGGGTGCTGACGGACGTCGTTGAGTGAGGTGAAGTTGCGGCCGTTGAAGCCAATAATGAGAGGCTCAGATTTATTGGTGTTGGGGTCAACGGCGAGAAGCTGGGAGTTTCTTTGTAAGTTGCCCTGGTCACACCAGACCTGCATGGGCGGCGTAGCGGACTGGTCTGCGCCAGGCGGGTAGTACGAGCTTCCGCCGTTGGCCTCCGTCAGGCCATCAAACTGGGTGCTCGTGACGGAGTAATCATCCAAGTGGAGGACGGTGATGTTAATGCTATCTGTGGGGTTGTAGTTGGAGGAGATGTAGATGGAGTTGTCCTTCTTGTTGTAAATGCCACCCTCGTGGAATGCCTGCCAGTCCACTTCTACAATCTTGCGGGCCGTGGCGTTGGTGCCGATGACGTCCGCAAAAGAAGGCTGGTAAGCTAGGAGTGAAATTGCCGGAGTGCTCAGGTTGGCGGCGTTGATGGAGGCGAGGTAGCCGGCGCCTTCTGTCGCCAGGGCGCGGAGGTCGATGTTGATGAGAGACATGCTTATTCCACAGGGCGACTTGCTGGAAGGAGGGAAATTTGAAGTTGCCGCCAGCGTGGACTACCTTATAGCGTCAAAGAACTAACAAAAGCGAAGCGACGAGAGGCGGGACGGGAAGCTTCTTTATGGCGCTGCCCGTCCTCCATCGGTTCGTCCGCGGCCATTAGGCTTGGCGCCAAGTTCCTAATATCCCATTCCACACTAAGGAAACAGTGAAGCTATGACATTTTTGGATCACGGTTTCGTGGTGGGTTGCTTGCCGCCACTAGGCGCGGCCAGCATTTGGGCTGGCACCAGACGGGTGTACAGGCTGGACTATGCGGCCAGCGGAGTATGTAGTGAAGCCGACTCCTGGGCACCAGGCAGTGAATAGGGACAGAAGGTAAGAAGAAATGTGATGAAGCCAAAATATTTGCTTCTGGCTTGGCAATATGAGACTCTCCCCCGCAGATATGAGCGCATCCCTGGCTGGAATCCCTGACTAGCAAGCCACAAACACCACGGGGTGAAGTCCGGCTTCGGATGTCCTGGTCTCGGTGGAGCTCCGCGAGTCGTTCACCAGACCACGATGTTGCCCTACGACCGTGTATGCATTGCGGACAAATTACCGGACAATTTCCCTTTTGCCTCCTGGCTGTGGGGCCTTTCAACCAGGCCTCTGGGTCACTCCTCTCTTTCGAGAACCCTTTTGGCATTCGTTAAGTCTGGTGCTCCCAGAATTGAGCCGTAATGGGGAGTGCAAGGGTTGATGGCGGTGCGGAGACGCCAGAGAACGCCAAGACAGGCAAAAAAAAACTGAGACAAGGCCGCGATCGTCGTTGGGGGCTGAGAGGGCCGGTCTGGGATGATTGTGGAGATGATGTAACTCTGAACCTTACAAACAAGTTTGTTGACAGACACCGCTCTCTCGTTCAGCCTCCGAGGACATTGGGCTGTGGCTTCTAGAGGTGGACGAGACATGAGCTAATGGCTACATGTACATAATAAGCATAATCTTGGCTCGAAAGAATTTTGTTTCGTTCATCCAAAGTCTCTTGTCTAGAGCAAACTGTTTTCAACTTTGCACACAATAAATTGAGTTTGGGCCACGCCATCGCATGTTTATAACTATTCTTAGACATCCACTTAAGACGCAAGATAGCGAGATACTGGGCGTGCGGGCCCGATAAATTGGCGGGCAGTGGAATAGTTGGAATTCTGATGTCTGATGGATTTCTCAGAGAGTGTATGAGGTCTTTTTTTGAGACGGAAAGGCCGAGAAAGGGAATCAAAGGGGGAGTATGACTCTATTTATGATGGTGGACCGTTTCAACGGCCTGTGCTTGGCTTGGCATGCTAATTTGGCCCAGCCGAATCGTTGACTCGATCACCGACGGCCGATTTGAAGACTCGATGGCCGAGGGCGAAAAGTGTAATCGGCCGAGGGCAGCACAGCAACAGCGGCATGGCGGACCTCTTCAAAGTTCATCGATACAAGCCACACTGAGAAACGAAACGTCGAAAAGGCAAAGCTCAATAGGATCCTGGGTTTATGGCACACATACAACTCACTAGGTAGTATCAGGAGGTGCGGCTCTGCCAGCCAAACTTTTGCCGACCATTTTACACATCTCGGCGATGTTTTGATGCATGCCAAGATGATCACCGGCAAAATTGCACCTTGGTGATTGGAGGATTTCTGCGAAAATCTATGAGCCGGCCCCCTGGGTCTGACCTCATTGCAACCTCACCACGCGAGATTAGCTTCGTTCTTTGTTGACCAAGCCAACCACAAGCATCGGTGAAAAACGCTAAAAGGACCGTGAGAGATTGACGTATTATCCGGGAGTCGATACCATATAGTTTTGTTTCGGGGAGAAGGAATGGGATGACGCTTATGCAGCATCGCGCTGCTCTCAAGACTAGCGACATTCGAATATCACACATTGGGAATAGCAGCGTGTATTTCGCCGAGGCCATTCCTTCATGTTTGACAAAAACGAACCAAGTGGTCTTTCAATCACTCTACTCAGCCAAGGTTATCTCAGGAATAGTTTGAGGTGTTTGACGGCAGCCCGCGTCCAACGGCCCAGGGTCCAAGACTATGGGCTCGGAACAACTTTGGAAGAGGATAATCTTATTTCTCAATATGGCACACATACTTATTTGTAGCAGCATAGTATTTCGACGACTATGAGTTACGGTGTAATAGGTGTTTGGGATGGTGGCTCATCTGCTGCCCAGCAATAATGGCGATGGAGGGCGGTCAACCTGCAACTCATGTATCTTTCACTTCACCAAGATGTCGGTCACACACTCAGTCTCGAGGTTGAGAATAAAACGTTTTTACGATTATGATTATTCAAGAACCAGTTGCAAATAATATTATTCGCGATGTTCTCGCTCAAACTTGTCTGTCCACCTAACCTGTTGACGCAGCTTTCCCCACTAGCCTGAAATCCGACTCTGTCGAACCAGACGCGCCGAGGACAACATCACCTTCACTGATCTGGCGATTTAAACGTCCCCAGATATCACCAGACTCATCAGTAAAAGTCCACAATTGTTCAGATTGGCGAGAGATCAAATCGAGGCAGGTGCAGAGTTGTGTGAGGCTTCACCCAGAGATTGTTAGGCCTAGGAGCCACGTGATGCCTTGAATAATAGACCAACGAGAAAGCCCCTTTTGACCAACAAGTTCAAATCAGCTCACTTATTGATAACCAAGAGAGGCTAGCGTTTATTTGGAAGCTTTTCAGAGGTGGTTGTGAGCTTCACTCCTGATTTTCCACCCAATCAGGTGTGCCCCTGAGCCCTCTCACATCCTCATCACATGGTGCATATTCCATCTCATCGCCAACTCACAATATACCACTCGCTCCTGCCTCTTCCTTCATTCCTGCTTGTTGCCTGAAGAGAAGGGATCACAAAAGCTAGCCCTCTCGAGGATTATTGCTTGCCCTGCCCACCCACCGACCCCCAATCGCCCACCTCTTCCACAAATCCCTTCTCACTCACCCTCCAACTTTTACTTTCTTCTTTCTTCCACACACACATACTTTTCCTTCACAAACAACCTTCACCATCACGATCAAAAGCAACAAACAAAGCAATCAATCCCTTTCAACCAACACTCATCACCAACAGAGAATTCAGATTCTTCACTCCATCGACGTCAAGATGAAGGTACGTTTGTGATTTTCTCTGGCTTTCTCTTGTGCCTCAAAACCATGAATAAACTGGTTCTGGAAACTCACGATATTCTCCTCGCAGTCCTACGTCGTCCTCGCCGCTGTTGGCGCCATCATCGGCGCTGCTGTCAACGGCATGCCCGTTCTTGACAACCACGCCGCTGTCGGCGTCACCAACGCCCAGGGTTCCGCCCAGGCTGTGGTCACTGGCATCGAGCACAACATTCACCACAATGTTGTCATCAACAGCTCTATTGAGAACGCCGCTGTGGTCAACACCGATCTGGTCGTCCATGACACCAAGTCCAAAACTGCTGGTCTTCAGCACCCGGTCATCACCCTGACCTCTTGCACTGTGGTCCACTCGCCGACTCGCGCCGATTGGGACTTCTGCCGCTACATCAAGACCACTCTCTCTGACCTCACTGTTGCCAACAAGACCACTCTTGAGCAGGCCATGAACGCCGCTATCGCTACTGCTACTCCCACCATCACCGCCGCTCCTTCCACTGGCACTGTCATCTCTACTCCCGCTGAGCATACCACCAGCATGGGCATCGACGACATGATCTCCAGCTGGTGCGCTACTGCCACCCGCTCCGATGGCTCCAAGCCCTACATCTGCACTGTCTCGATCAACCACCACGCGGACCCAACCCACTCCTACTCCTACAAGTCCTATGTCTCTCCCACCTACGTGGGTGGAATCATCGAGTTGACCACCGTTACCGATGATATCACCTCCAGCAAGACCACCCAGTCCAACACCTCCACGACTCCCATTATCGAGTTGACCACCATTACCGACGACATCTTCCCCGGCATGGCCACTTCGACCACCTTGGCTCCTCTTGCCACCTCGTCTACTGAGATTGAGTACACCTATGCCAACAAGGAGCTCGACCAGCCCACCGTGACTCAGACTATCTACGTCTAAGTAACAGGGCACATTACACTCATATGATCTTAACAGCTTGGGCAGCTTGGGGAGGAACCTGGATCTGTGGATTTTGGCACACCGTGGAGGATTCATTTTCATTCATGGGAGGCTGGAGATCCGGGAGATTGGGGATTTGGAACAAGCAATCAAGGAGGATTCAGGTCAATGAGGTCATACACACTTCATGATCGAGCACTAGGTTTTCGTCCGTCGTTGGCAGCTATAGGCTGCCCATTACCAGCAGTAAAGGCTGCTTATCCGGTGAGGCAAAGGAATACACTGGCATTGTACAACATCATCTTGCTCCTTCTCTTTGTGAATCAATTTGGCCTTGTGATGCCAGCATGCTTACCGCCCACCTAGATCGCCAATAGCAACAATGCCACCTAGGACAGTCATGATAATTCTTTGTTGGTAAATTTGCTTTCCTCATTAATACCTGATGATCATCTAGCTGGTTGATACCCTATGTGACCCAAGGCCTCAGCCCCCCGACACTTTAGTTTTCCCGAGGCTTCAGTTCCCTGAGCGTTTTCAAAGTCGACGATGTGTTCAAGACCTGCCTCAATAGCTCTGGGTAGTCCCAACCCAGTGCCTCGGCTGCCAGGAGCGTCAGACTCGCCTGGTCATCTCGCCCAGGCCGACCAGGACCAGTCATGTTCTATGACGAATGCTTGGTCAGATATTTATTGAATGGCATCGAATATCGCGAAAGGGAGCTTACCGGCTTCATGTTTACGTCAAATAGAGCAAACCTAGACCCAGGTGTCTCGTCAAAACGTCGCACGTCGATGCGGATGGGAGCGGCCACACTCAATACCCTAGCCGCTGCCTCGCACTCCCTCGCGATCCGATCATACGCTGTATCCTCCTGCTCCTCCTCCTTTGTTATGACTCTTGAGTTGGCGGTGACCGCTACCACGCCGTTGTAGGGCGCAATCCCGTGTTGGTGATTGAAACGTGTGACAATTGGCAAGGACCAGTAGTCATTCTTCCCTTCATTCGGAGGCATCACAGTGATCGTCGCCTCTTCTCCTGCAAGATATTCTTCAAGCATGATGCTTGGCGATTCCTTGAACAGGGTTTCGGCGTGCGCGGTGAGGTCCTCGAGGTTTTGGCACACCCGAACACCGTGACTTCCCCGTCCGCGGATTGGCTTCGCGACAAGGGGAAATGGTAGGCTGAGTTGTCGAAGCTTGACTCCAACTGTCGGACTGGAGTGGACTGTCCAGGACCGAGGCATTGTAAAGCCGCCGATGCTGCGGAGCAAATTGTTTACGTATTCCTTGTCATCGTACTTTTCCACAACAAGAGGTCCATGCCCAATGACTTTGAGAGTATCTTGAACGCTCCCAAGGGATCTAGAAGTTTGGATTGGGTGAGATGCGAACAAGATGGTGTTGGCCCAGAGATGAGTTGCTCCCTTCTTGACAGCGTCCAGAACCCCCTCTTCAGTATCCGGAAAGCACCACGCGGAATCCTTCTCTGGTGACGGTGTCGGGATTGGTGTGATCGTATCGACAGACTTACTGACCTGGAGGTTGAAGGCGATGTCAGCTCCCGAGTCCTGATATCCTGTGACGTGTTAATTGGAGCACAGGTGGTTGTTGAATGATTACTGACCACCGGGTTTCATCGGCTTGCGCACCCCATTGATAACGGGCGGATCTATGGCTTGATAGAGCACCGCAACCCTTTTCGGTTCCATTCCCCGTGAGTATATTGACGAGTCGGCGGATGAAGTGAGGCTGCAGAGTTTACGAGAGTGAAGTTTGATGATGCGGGGTTGATGAGTCGCAATCCGTGCCTGAAATATGATTCTGAGGTGTCTGTTGACGCCGCCCATCCTCCAAAGTCTCGTAGCTTTACTGCAAGCGTGGAAGCAGATCTGCTTATGTTGGCGTCAAATCAAGTTGAGACTCTCGCCAATGAGGCATTGATGATGTGAAGTGGGTGGTGGACGGAGTAGTCCGTCGGAGCACCGTCTTAAACCCGATCGGCTTTCGGCATTGCCTGCCGGACCGCATTGTCGCTAAAGATTACTTCAAGCAGTGCCGAACATGTCCCATAAGCTAGGGAAAAGCTCGTCAATATCTGGCACACTCGTCGACACGTATTCTTGCAGCTCGGGCATGTTGACAGGTTGCTCAGAAACATTGGCGCTCGAGGTCGACGTAGCGAGCTTCTCGATGACCTCGGAGTACTGCGCAATACACAAATCTCCCACGTCCCAGGCCTTTTGGCGATGTACCTGCAGCGCATCGATAAGGTCGCGCGCCAGCTTCAGCGACATGCTCTGCGCCAGTCCGCTGATGGTATTCTCTGTCTCTAGAGCGCAGCGAAGGAGGAACTTGGTGGTGGACGTAAACGCGAAGGTGAGAAGTGGAAGCCAGTAGTCGCCAAGTTGGAGGTCCTTCAGCTCTTGAACAAGAAGGACAATCTCCTCGGCAGCCCGTCGGACTTCAAGATAGCAGCGCATGGGAATGGAGGACGTGTTGTCAGCGTTGGCTGGTTTCTCAGCGTCTAGTTCCCACTTCCGAAGCAAAAGTCTGATGTAGAGATACGCGAGACGAAGGTTGGCCGAGCCTGGTATGTCGAGACTCTCGCCACCACGGATGATCCTTCGCCGTATATTGTTTTCGAGTGAGTCCTCCCATTGCGTCAGCAAGACTTCCAGATCCCACGGACCGGTGGTTGATGTCTTCTCAAGGTCGTAGATGCGCTCCAAGTATCTGTCGAGAAACCGAGCAAGAGCGACAAAGGCGAGGTACACAGACGTTGCTTCGTAGTCAACCGGGTTGGGTGCTGGGCCGCAAAGCTGCTCTACCGTGGGAAGAGAAACATCATGCTGGCCGCTCCTTAGCTGCGGGGGCGTGCCGTACGCGAGACTCGACCTGGGTCATTGATTAGCCCTAGAGAATTATGCTTGCTCACTGTCTTTGCACATACCACTTATCATACACAAAGATAGCCCACCAGATCTTTGTCCGCAGCAGCTTCTCGGCTTCTGGGATATTCCAATCAGACGAGTCTCGGTTCAGGCCGAGCGAATGAGCCAGAGAAATAGCAGAGCCAAGCTGAAGGCCATTTCCGATGATGGAAGTCAATGGCCGGCCGGAAATGTTTAGAAGTATTGCCAGCAAAGTCGAGATGCCGGGTGACAAATGAATCTCCGAGTACAGAGCATCGTTGGCCTGGTTCCAAATGAACCTAGTGTCGGGGCGATGTTGGATAACGAGGCTGGGCGACTGTGCCCAGTAGGTCATTGTATGCGCATAGAGAGAAGACAACAAGGCCGGCGAGATGTGCCTCCTATCCTCAACGAATCGTTTCTCAAAGGATTGTCTATCCAACAAGGGGAAACACCGGTTTGGCTTTTCAAAGAACCTGGGGGCACAAGTCAGGTCAGCGGTAACAATACACATCAAGAGAAGTCGAGTTTGACTTACAGCTCAACAACGTCATGAAGCATAGGCTCGAGGAGCTTCTCGATCATCTGACATTTCAAGAATGCCGGATTCCGGTCGTCAGGCAGGCCGAT
Organism: Colletotrichum orchidophilum; assembly: GCF_001831195.1. Lineage (NCBI taxonomy): Eukaryota > Fungi > Ascomycota > Sordariomycetes > Glomerellales > Glomerellaceae > Colletotrichum > Colletotrichum orchidophilum. The sequence goes on along the minus strand of NW_019172959.1, from coordinate 578,042 downwards.
AGGCTGCTTCCTCACCGTGGTGAAGACAACGGGTTTCCGTGTGCCACCTCCATGGTCCCGCCGTGGGCTCGTCACCGAGATCCTACTTCTAATCAACGCAGATGAATCATTGGACAGGTACGTTGATAGAACTTGGGTGTCCTCAATATCGGCTGGTCCCACAATGTGTGCCTCATCCTCTCCTCCATCGCCGATGGGTTCAGGGTACCGCTTGTCTTTGGGCGAGCACAACGGAGGCTGGCCATCTGAGGATTTTGACTTCCGCCGGCTTGCCTCGGCCAGTGACAGCTGGTTCGTCTGGTGGTTGTAGTTGAGCTCCGATGACAATGTCCGAGCCGAAGGGTGTGGTGATGAGGCCGCGGAGGCGCGGTGGCCCAGATCCTTTGACCTACCGGCTTGGACGTTTCTCCAGGTAGTCTTCGGCCGCGGCGAGGCTCCATCAGGGGCCGGTGGGAATTCGCATTGTGTCCCGTGAGCTCGGCAGGTCAGACAGGATCCTCCACTTCTATCGACGTTACACCGTGACTTGCGCTTCCGGCAGGCTAAGCACGCCGGGCGAAGGTGGGAGCGGTAGGGGCGCTCCGAGGGCAAGGATTCGCTGTCGGCCTCGGGCGCCATACTTCTACTGTAAGGCTAGTATTTCTGTTGGAATCAAGGCGAAGTGCATTGTGCCACCCTCCGCCTTGGCCGTGGCAAGGTACTGATGTTATTCGTCGTTAACTCGAGGGGTTCTTCGTGTAAGTGGCCGTTTCCCGCGGTGAACTTGCAGGTTTCCCGCGGTGAACTTGCAGGTTTCCCGCGGTGAACTTGCAGGTTTCCCGAGGAGTTGGTGAAGCTTATCTAATCAGCCCGCACTACCTTTGCTGATATCCACCTGCCTCAGGTACCTCTAAAGATAGCAAGTGCGATAACGGAATATCTTCGGATAAAGTCACCCGATAACGCACCTCGGAAAACCGGACAGTCTCTCTTTACCTAATGCCCCCAGGGCACCATTCTTTTGTACCTTCAATCGATTCATTTAAGGCATCAACCTTTCATCCACCACTTTCATAGCCAACATCGTCGCTCACAATGTTCTTCCGAGTACACATGCAACAAGTCGTTCCGCTTCGGCGATTTCCTCCCGCCAAGGCGTCGTCTACACGCAGAACAGACACTTCGGCAGGTTGCGTCAACGATGGGCAGAATAGCAGCTCCATGTACCTAACGCCCGAATCAGCAACTCTGCAGCCTTCGAAGGCGATGCCGTGGAGGAGAGCAAGACTGTGACGGACCGAGGCACCGGCCCGGTATGCTCTCAATACCTCTCTCCATCTGGAAAGACATCTTGGTCTCCACATCTCGCCATGCTCTCATTCATCTCGACATGGAATATGACTAGCGAGCGGCCTGTGGAAAGGTGCCGGCGCGACCTCAAAACCTGCTGTCCACGATATAATTATACCTCTTTGGTAGGGTGCAGCCTTTACCTGGAACTCGACGTCGATAATATCGCGGGTCAGACCATCAGAGGAGTTGCTCTGATTTTGGATGTCACCTTCCGCATTTCTCCATGGCCCTTGTTCGCGAGAGTTGCCTTATTCGTCGACTAAGCACACTGCGAACCCGAAGAGCCCCGTCGCATACGGGCACCTCGTCTTTCGGCTTGTCGCAAACCTGGCGATGCGGATGGCCTCTCCTACACTGGCCTTTTTCTGGCGAGCATCCTGTTAGGTGGCTTGCCATTTGGGACATGGGCACCCAAAAGCTATCAAGGTCATCCTTGAAGACGACAGCGAGATGGACCATCTGTTCTCTGGCATGGTGACCGCTCCTGTCATCTCCCCTAGAAGCGAGTCTTTGCACCCTGCTCCCCCCTAGACGTCCTGAGGCACTTTTTCAGCAGCAGCGACGGCGGGCGGCGGCTATTGATACATCACCAAGAGCACGTTTGGAATCGACGTCTTGATGTCGAGATTGCATTGATTCACAGCCCGAGCATTAAGTGTGCAGTATCACCACGGTCGCAAAAGCTTGTCTCCCATGCTGCCAGGCATGAACGCGTTTCCAGCGCCGAATATCACTAGTCCATCTTCTGCGATACGCAGGGGATCGACATCTGGGAATCCGAGTGGATTAGTGGATGAATACGGAGACATTTGACGGATCAGTCCTGTTTCGGTCGCAAACATCGCGGAGTGCTCTAGACTAGGTTCCCTCGGGACGCCCCTCTGATCATTAATATACCTAGCCCAAAGCAGTCGCAGAAAAGGCTGCAGGCAATAGAGGACAATGTTGGCGAATACCAGCGGAGCTCAGGCCATGCGACGACACGTTGGCTCGCTTAGTTGGAAATCTCTGTCGGAAGGAACTTTTGCTCAACCCTACTCGTGTCAAATTGTCAATGATCCATCGGCGGCGGCAGTATTCCGAGTGACGAGGCCGTCGAGATCGTGGCGCGGCAAGACCTGGTCCGATATTGGAGAGAATTACACAGTAGGGATGCTTGTCCCTGAGGACCTGAAACCCAAGCAGGAACCGCACACGTACATGTACCGTTGCATTTGTGATCTTCACGACCGGGGCTCAGCAGCTAGTGTCAGAATTATTGCATACTGATTGCAGCCTTTACCAAGATGCTGGATTCTAATCCCAAGCTGTCTATTCGTACGGATGGCCCTGACGCCCGCAGTTCGAGGATGGGCCAATTCGAGCAGCCACTCGGCCTTCGGAGCAAGGGAGCCGTCTCCCAAATCCCGCCGCCGATCACGAAGGTTGAAGAACAAATCGAATGAGGCAGGGGAGAGTGTGAGCAAGCCTCGTCAACACCCAGTGCCGGTGTGCCTGGGAATGCAGCCTCTGGACCAAGGGGACTGGAAGGCCTGGGACGAACATGATAGTGGCGTCAAATAAGTTGTCTCCCTATTGGATTTCTCGCCTGCAGCATCACATGGCGCATTTGAAATACCTCGAGATGACGGAGTTCATATCCACTCGTCGTATCCGTACATAGTAAGCCAGCGGATCGCCATGGGGCCCTGAACCAGAGCAATAGCATTAGCCGTTATGCCGGAGCTGTTCTTCCTTCGGCTATCCTCCACCTTTTGGCAACGGCAGGTGGAGCATGAATCCTGCCGACTAGAATTCGTTTCCACACAGGAACGCCATGACGCCAGACAGGCGCATGGGTCAGTTGTTCGCTGTTGGACGGCGCTGAAAGACGGGCGAAGGCAGGCTGACGGGAGCGTTCACGCGTGGGCGACACGAGTCATCCATCTGTGACGTCGCCTTTTGCCATCCATCAACGAACTCGGACCGCGGCGGGGGTTTGGTGCTGGTTGCTGTCTCCTCAGCTCAAGAACGAGGGAGGGAAAGAAGCTTTTGCGCTCGGGCAGAATATGCTGCTCAAGAACAAGGGCTGAAGGGTGGGAGAGGAAACACCCAAAGCTTGGTAGGTTTGCCCGCTCCCAGGACATTACCAGTTTCTCTTCAGCGAGAGGATCAGATGTCTGCTGCAAGCCTGCAACCTTCAACGCCCCGTCGACCACGCGGGGCCAAGGCCAATGAAAAGGCAGCAACTGGCTTCTGATGCTGTGCCGCCTCCGTCATAGTCCAACGTCCCATTGACGTGAATCAGGAAGTCGTCCTACCAACCCCGTCGTTCTCGGTGGAGAGGCAGGGATCCTAGGCAAAGCCAGGAGAAATACTGTCGTATGTGGCCAGCAGACTGCGACACGGGTCCCATTCGGGCCAAGGACAGGACGACCTCTAGGCCGGTGGAGAAGCTCAAGATTACACAGTACGATTGTCGCGAAGTGGTCCCCTGCTTTGGCGAATGGGAACGGAAGCCAGTGCCCGATCTCCTCGAGAACCACGGCTCGACGACTGGGCTACCCCATGTCCATCTCAAACTCTCTTTCCACAATCATTCTAGAACGCGACGTTTCATCCCAAGCTGAACTACTAGTGGTATGTACGAGGCCCCTTTCGTGGCTGTTCAACGCCGTTGAGACTTGACAGACCACCATCCATCTCATTGTCTTACTGGCCCGGGTCCCCCATGTGCTAATCAAGATTCAACCAAGCCAACAAGAGCCAACTTTAGCGGCCGATAGTGGGGCGGTCCGGCAAATCAGAGCCCCGAGGATACGTGCTCCGCAAGTCTGCATGTTTAGGATGCAGGGCGGCGGAAACCATTACCACTAGAGCTGCCCAACTGGTGAAAAAGGAGGCGCCAATATCAATATAGCCCTGGTATCCCGTTCGTAGCCAGTCACCAGTCAGGGCAGAAGGCATTTGATTCGTGGCCATGTCCTGATAATGCCGCTGAAGGTCTCTATGTTCTAGTTCTTACCCCCGGTCATTACCAGATCCATCTTTTCTGCACCCTCCCCCCCCCCCCCCCCTTCCCCTCCCCCAACGGGGGCCCCGGGGGGGGACCCACGCGGGATTTTTTAAAAAAAAAGGGGTCCCCCCAAACCCCCAAACTGGGCGTAGGGGGGGGTTGACACCCTGTGATTTTTATTTTTTTTTTTTTTTTTTTTTTCTCTCCATAAGGTGGATTATTTTTTTTTTTTTTTTTGTCCGTTGACTTTGTTTTTTTCCTTCTCACCGACAGAGAGGGATTCATGATCCTGTCGTGTCTTGGCCGTGGATCGGCTCAGCTTTCCCTCGACGGCTCACCATGGCCGGCCTCTTGTTGACGGCGGCAGGCGGAGTAACACAAAAAGTGACGGCCGAGTATCTGGCGGAGGATTCTGGCAGCACGCTAATAGGAATATCCATTGCCTTTGCCGTCGTGACGACCTTTTTCCTTGGCCTGCGGCTCTTTGCAAAACGGTTTACTGCTAGTGGGTATGGCCTGGACGACTACTTCCTAGCGGCCGCCTACGTGGTGGACCTAGGGATGTGTGCCATTGGCGTCGGTAGGTTTTCTGCCCGGCGTGGAAACGACGTGGTCTGCGAGATCCAAACTCTCAACTAACTCTATCTCGTCAGTCATGGTCAAGGTCGGTGGCGTCGGGCGGCACGTTCAATTCGTCGAGGAGATGGACCCGACCCTCTTGACCGGATGGGCAAAGTGCATCCTCGCCTTCGAAATCATCTACTTCACCTCGATCGCGCTGCCCAAGATGGGTATCATCTTCCTGTATCTGCGAGTCTTCAACTGGAAGGGAGCCATGCGCACCACCGCCTACGTGCTGCTGGCGACCCTGGCCGCGACGAGCTTCTCCTTGATCATCACGGCGTGCGTCCAGTGCCAACCTATTGCGTACTGGTGGGACCGGACGATACCTGGCGGAAAGTGTGTCGACGTTCAGGCCTTTTTCCATGCACAGAGCATTCCGGGCTTTGTGCTGGACTTTTTCATCATGGCCTTGCCACTGAGGACTATCTGGGACCTGAAGCTGCCGACGCACAAGCGCGTCGCCCTCATCGGCATTTTCATGATTGGAAGTTTGTAAGTTCTTCCCCGCGTTCGCCAGGAGAGGAAGGGGGCTTCGAGACTGATAATTTGATAGCGGCATTGTAGCCAGCATCATAAGAGCCGTCACTTTCTTCAGCAACTCTGCTTTTTCGGACCGTACATGTAAGTGATGCTCACTACTAGGAACTTTTCAGACGGGAGATTTACTGATTCTCTCACCAGGGGCATCCGTCGATCTCATCGGCTGGAGCATCATCGAAACGGGAACCTACATCATTGCAGCCTGCCTCCCTCACCTCCGACCAATGATCTCACACTACACGCCGCCCTGGCTCAAGTCCATGGTGCGCAAGACGATATCGCAAGCCAGCAACTCCATGTCCAAGGTGACCAACTCCAAGAACCACACACATCTACGACGAGGCGACGACGAGGTGGAGCTCACCGCACGATCGAAGAAGCAGACGGTAGACACGGAGAGCGATGGTACTGGGGACGAGGAGCGCGGGTACGCCAGAGGGGTAGGATCGCCAACGTCGGGTATGACTGTCGAGGTGCGGAAATCGGATGATCTAGTCAGCGGGGACTGGGCCAAACAGGGCCAGATCCGAGTGACGACTGAAGTCAAAATGGAGAGGGTACGGTCGTCGGCCGTTTTGAGGCATCCAGACTCATGAACCTTACCATACCAAAATGTTTTAATAGTATTAATGATATCCCCTAGATTTGAATTTCAATGCTGCCAACTCGGATGTCCACGACCTTTTCGTTACAAAGTACCTACTGCACCCCTACGCTGCGACAATTACAAATTTGACTTTGGCCCCTTGATATCGGCTGGGCCCAGAAGCTCGTCCGCTATTCCGCGTCCCGCTGCTCTTCCAGAGAAAATGCAACCTCCCAAGAACGTTCCCTCCAAGCTATTGTATCCATGGACACCGCCGCCGCCGAAGCCCGCAGCCTCGCCCGCAGCATACAGACCAGGGAACTTTTCCCCATCAGCCTTCATGACGTTACTCTGTAAATTCGTCTCGATGCCACCCAACGTCTTCCGCGTCAACAAATTCATCCGCACGGCGATCAACGGCCCATGCTTCGGATCCAGCAGCTTGTGCGGCGCCGCGATACGACTCCTCTTATCCGGCGCGTACGACCGCCCGTTGTTGATGAGCATCGTCTGCGCGTCCTTGGAGTACACGTTGTCAAACTGCCCGTCACGGAGCTCAATCGTCTCCTTGATGTCCTCGAGACTCAGGACCGGCCCGCCGCGTTCGCGCTGCAGCTCATTCATCCCCTGCACAAGGTCCGCGAGGTTATCCTTGACGACAAAGTCCTTGCCGTACTTTTGAAAGTTCTGCACGGGGACGGTGCCCTTCTTGCCAAACACGCGCGTGAGGAGCTGCCATACGCTCTTGCCCGTGATGTCGGGGTTCTGCTCCGAGCCGGAGAGCGCAAACTCGCGCGCGATGATGCTCTGGTCGAGGATGAACCACGTGTAGTCGTACCCCGTGGAGCAAATGTACTTCAGGGTCGCGAGGGTGTCAGTGCCGGGGAACAGGAAGGGCGGGAGACGCTTGCCGGTCGCGTCGAGCCACAGCGAGCTCGGCGCCGGGAGGACGCGGATGCCGTGGTTCGGCCAGATCGGGTTCCAGTTCTGCAGGCCTTCGTTGTAGTGCCACATGCGGTCGCGGTTGATGACGTTTGCGCCGACCGTCTCGGCGATGCCAATCATGCGGCCGTCGACGTGGGCGGGGACGCCGACGACAAAGTGCTCAGGGACCTTGGGGCCGAGGCGGTCAATGGGCCACGCTGCCTTGACGGCCTCCACGTTTCCGCCGATGCCGCCGGATGTGATGGCGACAGCGGATCCGAGAATCTCGAAATCGCCAGTGACGTCTCGGTTGGTCTTGACGCCGCGCGCCGAGTTGTCGGGCGCGAGGATCTTGCCACGCACGCCGATGGCGCGACCCGTCTCGTCGGTGATGATCTCGTCCACGCGGTGGCGGAACCGGAACTGCACGACGCCGTTCTTGGCCGCGCGCCTCACGGGCTCCTCAAAGACCCGCACGACCTCTGGTCCCGTACCCCAGGTGACGTGGAATCGCGGGACCGAGTTGCCGTGTCCCTCGGCCATGCCCGCGCCCCTCTCGGCCCAGCCGACGTTGAAGAGGAAACCCATGCCTCTGGCTTTGACGTACTGCTCCATCTCGTCCGTGGCGAAGTTGACAAAGGCCTCGGCCCACCGGCGCGGCCAGGTATCCTCCTTCTCGCGATCGAACTGCGCGGAGCCGAACCAGTCCCTCATGGCGAGCGCCTTGGAGTCCTTGATGCCCATCCGTCTCTGCTCCGTTGAGTTGACGCAGAAGATGCCGCCGAGCGACCAGAACGCCTGACCGCCGAGGTTCGTCTCGTTCTCTTGGTCGATGATGATGGTCGGCACACCGCGCTCCGAGAGCTCAAAGGCGGCGACGAGGCCGGCTAGGCCGCCGCCGACGATGATGGCGGGCCGCTCGAGGAGCTCCTTCTTCTTGTCGGCGCTCATTGCGGCGAATGTCGGACCGGCTGAGGAGGGGGGGCCGCGGGAGGGCTTCGCGGAGGTGCGGAGGAGGATGTGGCGGATGATGAGCTTGAGGAGCCAGGCGGAGGCGCCTATGCCGGCGAGGGAGGCGAGGGTTTGGGTTAGTGTTTGAGGGAGAGGGATGATGTCGCGGACGTTTTGCAATTGAGGTGCCATAGCCTTTGACGAAGTCTTGGAGGAGAGAGGGGGGGGGCTTTCTGGCAACTTTATGATAGATCAGACCGGGGGAGCTCCGTTGGATGGACGGATGAATTGCCTGATTCTTGGGTCACTCAAGACTAGAAATGAGGTTGCCCGGCCGATCGGAGCTGTTCTATAGTGGCTTGCTTGTGTGTTGCGACCTGCTCAAAAGAGGCACAAACGAGACGTATGTGGTGGGATGCGTACTCGGCTGCGGGGGAAGACGGTTTCTATCTGCGTTTGGAGCTTGGTCCTCGGGGGCCTCGCGGAGTCGACGGGTGAGGCGCAGGGGGGCAAAGTCCGCGGAAGGCCGATCTGTGACTCCCGTCTGTTCCGGCGGGCGGGAGCTCAGGAAATGGTGCTTAAGGTTCGAAAAGATTATTTGATTAAGTCATGTGAGCAGGGGATGTTTGTTATACCGAGGACGAGGTAGGTAGGACGATGAGTTGTACAGTGACTGAGTGAGTGAGTAAATAAGTGAGTAAGTGAAAGAGGTCAAGGGTGAGATGAGATACACAGTGACGCCAGAGAAGCTCACTTTCTTAAGCCGACGAGACACGCTGACATGTGAGGTGAGCTGCAGCACCATCGCATCCGTTGACACGCAGCTGCAACACCCCGGCTGCAGGGGACTTTGACAGCCCCGAGTCAGCTCAGGGTCCCTGACTTCCCCATGCTCCAATTCTTTCTTGCTCCATGCTCTCCCCGTGCGGTGCGGGGTATTCCTGTCCGAGTCGGCGACATGCCTCGGCTCACCGAGCTATCAACCCGTTTTCTCATCACACAATGCCACGCCCTCAAGTTTTTCATCTCCCATACGTTCATCTCATTATTACTCGGTTTAACTCTCAATGCGGCGCTCATGCCTGGACCTTGACGACAACCTTGCCAAAATGTCCTCCGCTAAAGAGGTATTTGTAGGCCTCATCCGCCTCCTTGAACTGGAATACCCGGTCGACAACGGGCATGATGCCCTTGTCCTCGTAAAAGTCAATCATCTCCTCGAATCTCTCCCTCGGGCCGTTGATGAGACCCTTGAGCGTCACTGTCTTCTTCAGAGCGAGTAGGTTGACGTTCGTACGGTCCTCCGCATCGTCGACCTTGCCAGAGAGATACCCAATGCATGCAATCTGCCCACCAAAACCGATCGCCTCAAAAGACTGTCGCAGTGTCTTGGCCCCGCCAGTCTCGAGGATGAGATTGGCGCCCTCGCCGTTGGTGAACTCGTTGACCTTGTCGTCCCAGTTGGGCGTGGTGCGATAATTGATCGTGTAGTCCGCCCCGAGTGCCTTTGCTTTTTCCAGTTTCGCGTCTGAGGAAGACGTTATGATGACTGCCGTGGTCATTATTAGTCTTTCACATGGGCTACATTTCATGTGCGCGACACGCTACTCACCGGTGGCTCCAGCAGCCTTGGCGATTTGCAATCCCGAAATAGCCACACCACCAGTCCCCTGACACACCACAACCTCACCCTGCCCACCAGGTTCACCAAGGGGCCGGAATTGGTTGATCGACATCCAAGCCGTGACAGCAGCAATGGGGAGGGTCGCAGCCTCCTCGTCGCTAAGGTGCTTGGGGGCCCTCACCAGGCCCTCAGCAGAGAAGACACGGTAGGTTTGCAAGACGCCTTCCAACGGGAACCCGAGACCACTCTTCATATCCACCGCTTTGATCTGGCCCCGAATGTGCGTCTGATTGAAAATCGACACGACGCGATCGCCAACCTTCCACCTCTCAGCCCCATCACCCACAGACAAGACGACGCCGCACATGTCGGAGGCCGGGACCAGGGGCTCCGTCTCAGCCGGGTTGATTGTCTTGTGGTGGTTGTAGAGGCCCATGGCCACCTCGGTGTCTCGGTAGTTGAGAGACACGGCGCTGATCTTGACGAGCACCTCGCCGGGTCCGGGGTGCGGCAAGGACGCCGTGGCGAGAAAGAGCTTGTCGAGCCCGTCTTGGCGGGTCTGCCAGCGTTGGACTTTGGTGTCGTTGCTCATAATTGCTTGCTGTCTATTGCTTTCCTCTTTTTGCATGTCTCTGCGATGTCCGAGACTTTACTTGATTCCAGCCGTTGGTTGATAGCACAGATTTTGATGAGGCAGAAACACAACTCTTGTTGGAACATGAAAATTGAAGAATGACGCAAATATTAGAAATCATCTTCACGCGATCCCCGCAACGGTGGAGCGCGGCGGGGCATTGACTTTGAATTTCGGCGTGGTAGCCCGGCCTTGATGCTCTGAACCGTCCTGGGGTTCCCCGCGCCGAGGATTCATTGCCCGGGCTCTTCCAAGTAGGCGACTATATCAGGATTTCACGTAGGAAGAGTCGCCGACCACGTCTACCCACTATGGTGACTTTTTACAGCAATCATTTTGCATCTCATCAGACGAAACTGTGTTACAATCTCTACTAACGTGGTGTTCACTCTCCCTCTCGATCCTAAATGTTCTTGCAATTCATCTCCCTGAATGCATCGCACCACAAAATCCTCAATGAACAATATTTACTACTTTACAGGTTAAGTGGCCCATTTCTAGACAGGATTTCTGCGAACAATATATCCATCTAAACAGATCCTAACAGAAACAATTGACAAGTCCAGCGAGGCGGTGAGCTTTGTGATGTTTAGACAATCCTTTCTCCATTGGTTAGTGGTATTAACATTAGTTGCACCTCGTCACATACTACAGTACCTAGATTAGTTCATGCGGAAGGAAAACTTAATTATGCACCAAGACCTCTGGTACTGAACATGAGGTTATTTCTGCAGTAATCACTTTGATGGACTCAAATACTTCAATATCGTGTTGAATAAGGGAAGACCAAAAACGTCAGAACGCTGTAATTTGAGTTGTGATAGCGCAACGCGTATAATTTAGGCTGAAGCCATCTCGTCAGAACAACACTGTCAATGTGGACAGTATTAGCGCTACTTCAATCTTACTACGTGTTGCCCATACTGGGCACCCTTAAAAAATAAGTCTTTCTTCTATGGGAAGTGTTGGATGTAGGGAGTCAATCATGAGATACTAATAATGTTGGGACTACTTGCGTTTATAATATTGTTTTGCTGTAAAATTACGTAAGCTGGACAGCAAGATCGCGCTAGGTACCCCCCAGCAGCCTCTCTTCATCTCTGTCGTGCTCGTGTCCTTGGGCCTTGCAAGATTTACACGGAGCCGCTGCGGGGAGTGTTATCAGAGCAAGTCATGCATCCCATTTTCCCCTTCATGTTAGCATCAAAATTACCATTTTTGCCTTTATAAATCATTTGATGCCAGGTCTTGCTACTGGTAAGTGTGTCGAAGTCACATCCAACTTCACCAGTACTATTACACATGCGTTCATACATTAGTTTCTGATTCTGTGTTTAATATTGTTGGGAATAAAACGTACGCGTGGAAAAAGCAACGGTCGGACTCGGTAAACTTGACAGACAATGTCTGCTCGCGCTGTTTTCTTTCGTCGAACCGCTGAAGCTCATTTTTGTAGTAACACCATTGAGAGCATTCTCCAGTGAAGTCCGGGCCGAGACAGAGCCATAGGTCGCATAGACGTGACACCTCGAGAGCCTGGGCACCGTCCGTCCCTAGGCTGGCCTTGTGATCGAGGTAATCTTCGAAGCGGACGAGTTCACTGTCTAGTTCCGTGGATGCTTTGTCGTCGGTTTGAGTGGTAGATGCTGCCGCAGAGGTAGCGAGAAAGAGAGTCAAGAAGTGGCGAAGAGCCATTGCGAGTAAGTAAAGTAGTTGAGTTGAGGACTGAATCTCTGGCAAAGTGAAGCGATGACTTGGAGATGGAATTCTCGATGAAGTGATTTCGCTCCATATTTGTACTGTGTGTGAAGAACGCGGCCTGGATGGATCCATGAACAGCAAACCTTGATCATTTTTCCACAGGAAAGCCAAGATTCAGTTTCTGGTCGGGACAAACCGAAAATGTTCTGCAGTCTGGCACGGAAGGATGACGCCAAAGATGAGAATCAACTAAGCCCTGCGATGTAACATTGCAAACTTGCCGCGTATGCTGTACACGAAGTTTATCTTAATCATGGGGCTAATTGCGCAGGCTATCAAGTCTGCGGAACCTTGCAAATTCAGCATTGAATTTTTGTCGATGGGGGTCTGGGTGGGTAGGTACGTTGACAAATGAAACACAACCCGTCTTGTTTTCTTTTTCTTTTTTGAAAATCTTTCCAGAATTTGTGTCGTGCTCATCGAATCTTCAAGATTGGGATCAAGAAACGGTGAACAGCAGAATAAAGCCAGCAGGACTTCTCGGCGAAGAACCGTCCGTGGCGTGGGAGGCCACCGGAACAACAAACAGCAAACCATATTCAGATTCCATGACAGACTGTGGCTGCGCAGCAGAACATCGGAGCCAAGAAGGTCTCAAAAGCTGAGTACAGCATCGAAATTCATCCCTTTGACTTTGACTCGCCCCAAAATCCAGTCGTCATCAAGGTTGCTACCGGACAGTGTAACACAGACGTGAGGCTCGACCCCCTTGCTTAAGTGTGCTACGAACAGCAACAGGTTCATCAAAGATATGTCACAAACCAGTAGTAAAGCCGGTGAGAATGACTCAACTAAGAAATGGTGCACCGCCCAGGCTGGTTGAGCGAAGCGCGCGTCACCCGTCATGATTCAAACCACCCCTCGCTCCTTTACCGCCTCCATCACAGGTGAACAATTACGCCATCTTGGGTATCAACAGAACCGATGACTCCGCTCCCGAGTCCTTTTTCACCATTGACAAGCCCATTGTCCCGCAGTTCCGAAATGATTGCCTCTCTTTTATCCGCAGCGTCGATCCTATCACCGATCGCGAGAGGGGTGCTGCTGAGTGGAAGCCCTCCATCGGCCCCAACGGCCCTGAGCTTCTGTTCGTGCAGATGAACAACACTCATATAGAGAGAATGGGTACTGCACATCACCTGCGCTGTGATGTTGCCAGGCCTGCGTCGGAGAACTGGGGTAAGCCGGTTGACACGGGCGTTGTCACTGAGTTGGACGCTACTCCCTGGCAGCTTGCATCAATAGCAACACAGAGAAGACCAAGTTGAAGAGGAGACATATGAAACAGCTCTCCCGATGCTACTAGGTGTTCAATCACACCATGCTGCCATAGTAAATACCATTTTTCCATCTAAAAGCTTGCCAGCAGGGATACTGACTGCTTGATCGACAATTCGCCTTCCTCGAGCTTGATAACCTTGGGATTACATGTAGGAACCAATTTCCCATTGGGTATAATTTCTTGAGTTAGTTTTGGGTGCCAATTCAAGGACCCCATGTCTAATGGCCGTCGCCAGAGGGAGGCGCAGGACGCTGGGAGTTGACACACAAAATATTTTGATCCGTTGGTTTTTATTTGCTGGCTTAGGCACTTAAAAGGGTAGACACAGCTTCTTGATCTAGACTACCATCAACTCCCCGACTGCACATGCGTTCCATTCTCTTAGGGGGTTCAGCACCTCCCTGAAATCAAGGTTATAAACATGATCAACGCACGTCGGCAACTTTAGGAGCACTTACAAGAGCTAATCTGCTTGTCATAGTCACCGGAGTAACCATTATCAGCTACGGCGAGGTTGTAATTGTAGCCCATAGACACGCCGCGGTCATCTCCCTTGTTGTTGCAGTTGCTTTTCAACTGTTAGCCCGAACAGCTTGTATACGCTGAGCCCATGGATTCACTTACATGAACTTGTAGAACTGGCAAAGACCACCGTTGTTTGAGCTCAATGAAGTAGTTTGGTTTTCGTACTTATCCAAGAAAGCCCGAGTCTTGTTGAAGCTCGAGTAGTTGACTGGATAGGATTCTACGTCAGTACTTCGAGTTCCTCGAGCACACCATCGAGTAACGTCAGTAGATGACGTCTTTTAACTTACCACATCGACCAGGCGGGGCGCCCCACGAGAGACATTCACCAAGGAATCCGGCCTCGGAGCATTGAAGGAGGAAGATGTTGTCGGGAATCACCGGTGGCCGGTTAGGGTCAGGGTTTCCATCTCCGGGGACCTCTTGTCGCTTCTGAGTGGTCGCCCCGAGGATGATGAGAGACGAGTTCTGGAACGCAGCATATGCCTCAGGGTGCTTCTGCTGCACAATCTGGGCGACGGCAATGATGTTGTTGTTCTTTTGAATTTCGGGGAGAGCGGCCGTTTTCTGGAAAGCCCAAGATGCCAGGACAATTGACGTGAAAGATAGGAGCTGCATGATGCTTTTGGTTATAACGAACGCCGGATACAGTACGTATATAATAGAGATGTGGCGACTAGACCATGCCGATGTCCAAAGTAGCGTAAGAACAATGAAGAGTAAATGCGAAGGAAACTGCTGTATCTTCAAACATGTTCGGAGGCTTTCTATTTCATCCATTACCTTCTCCCAAAAGGCTGTCTGCCCAGTGCCACCCCGCTCATAAGAAACCACGATGGTTAAGGTTCACGACTTTGTTACGAGGGTTGTCCATGTGCGAGTCATTATCGGAAACAAAATAGTGTCCGCTCAATCCAGGGCGAGAGAAACATTGATGAAATCAGTTCAGACCGTCAATTGGCCCGCCCCGTCTACTAGAGTTGCATCAATAAACCCAATTGTCCTTCTTGCCGAGAATGAGTTGCCGTGATGTTCTTTAGGGAGATGCGCTTGATAAAATCCCTGAAGTAATATCGACAAGCATGGAAATCGTGATCTGGGCGCAATATCCCGTTCATCTGAAATGCTGTTGTCTGCAGGTTCTCGAACTCAGTTTGTCCAGCCACAACGACTGCGATGTTCGACCGCATGATGTGGTAGCGAGTCAATACGTTATAGTCTTCGAGAGCACAACGCCTGGGTCTCGGTTGGTTCCGCAAACATGGATATCCAGGATAAAACTCACGGCGAAAACGCAAAAAGAAGCTTCTGAGACGAGTTTGAATGCTTCATGTCGCTATCCTCCGTTGCAGCGGGGAATTTATCTCCCGCTTCACTTGGGGAAAACAACTCAAAAGCCGTGGGCTAACCCCAAATACTCCTTGTTGTGTCAGGATTGGGCCTGTTGTAAGCGTCACTTTAGGTCGGCTGGTGCTTGCAGCGCAAAGCCACCCTGTGAAGGGTACGGATGATCTATCAGATATCAGGGGAACCAGTTCATCGCCACTCCCTCCCATGGACTTGGAGCATTGGTACTCTATCAACGGCAGCGGCAGTAGTTGCGGGGCTCTCGAGCAGAGCAGCTATGCTAACCATGCTGCGTTTTCGGGTCATGCATGCTCTCTTACTGACGATGATGATGGCGACGGCGATGATGAAGATGAAATGTTGGAGCTGAAACTGAAGGCAAGAACTGAGGAAATCCAGGATGCCATTTCGCCACCTGCCGTGTATATAACCATCTTGAATGTATGCAACAGCTTCACAATGGTGTACAACAAAAGCTTCACCTCCATCGCACTTTTGAGAGAAGCGGTCGGCAACGCAAAGCATCGGGCAGACGTTTCGCAGGTGCGCATGCCTATTCCGAGCTTCACTAAGGAGCCCGACTTGTTAATGTACTCTGCAGACAGGTTTCGAACTTGGAGCCTCGTCGCAAGTTAGCTCAAAATCACATTAGATGGTGCATTGCACCAATCACACATCAATTCGTACTTTTCAAGCGCGCTACTGGTTGCATAGCTGTTACGAGAGGGCTAGTTTCGGTTTCCAGAAGCCGGGTCGTTTTCCCGACCAAGGTCTTTTGCCGGCCTTTGAACCACTTGCAAAAAGTCCCAAGGGTATAGTATCGTACCATTATAAGCTGACTTCAAGAGTGCAGGCAAACAGAACAGATGTGCCATTTGTCACCGCGTTGATGTCCAGTTGGCATGCACCTAAGACAATAGCTTCGCTATGAAAGTCAGCCAGAAGAAACCGCCATTCTTGATTGGCTGTTGAACCTTCTTCTCTGTGTTCTAGAAGCCAACACCTTCATGTTTCAGCCGCGGACAAGTTTCTTCTTCTTTCCCGCGAAATCAAACGGAACTCGTTTCGAATAGACGTTGAGCGGCTTTCCAGTGCCGGCATCAGAAGAAAAGAGGTAAAGAATCTATCTGAGAAATCGGGAATGAATGATAACTGTCCGTTCAGCTCAATGTTCTCTGGTACCTCAAGAATAGACGTTTGCTGGGCCGTTTTACCGTAACTGGGCCTGTCTCGTTGCTTTTCCTCCCGTACGACACGGCAAGAAATAGCCGGGGAGATCAGCAGCAGGCATCAGGTTTAGTGATTCGGTCGGCGATCATTTATACCGTGCCCAAAATCCAGGTCCAGGCACTTCTAGGCAACTTGATGATTGGGGGCAAGCGTTGGTATCACCATACGTCCATACTCTCAGTACCGAGAGCAGAAATTTCGTGAGATAGATGAAGTGCCTAGCTACAACAACAGTGCCTGGAATTACACTTGATATGAAAACAAAATGGCGTTGGCACAAGCAGTGGACAAGCAGCTTAAGAATAAGCATGACCGGAGACTATCTATGCCCCGGCACCGAGGATCTACACTCCTCCCGCACGGAAGCGACTCCGCGTGCTCCGGAACCCACCCCGGGATCCTTCTTAATTCTCCGTGACGCGATTCCAAGTCAGGTCTGGTCGCAGATGGAGCTCGACCCTCACGGATAGTTTCCCCCTTGCAGCCGTTGTGTGGCAGAGCACCAATGTCCCCAAACTTGAAATAAGCAACACAGCCCGGCCAACTCATGATACCGAGTGCCCCATACGTGCCCCCAGCCCCCAACACCAAAAGGACCCGGGATCGCTCCAAGTCAAGCTTCCAAGGCTTTTGCTTCTCCCGTGCTCTCCCAGCTCTTGAGCTCCCAGATCGGCGCTGAGATCGTCCGAGGATGCGGTCCATGCGCCGAGACAGCAGCGACAGAACCTTGCGGGACTGTGCGGCTGCATGTCCCTTGAAACCAAACACCGCCCATCAGCTGTCACGCCAGCGGGTATGAGCAAAGCGCCCCAAGCTCTTGAGCTCATCTTTCGTGTCTCGATAGGCGTTTCGCGGGCATAGCCAAGATACGTCCGTCCAGTATGCCTGTCTGCGACACAATGTGTTGGGCCGCTTGCCGGCTTCCCTTTTCTTTGAGCTTCCCCGTCATTAGTTCGTTTGGACTTGGGAATTCTCCAGAATTTTATCCAACTAGAACACACCGCATTGTCAGCAGGAAGCTTGTCTCTAGAGCGACGAGTGCATCCTGATCCACCATGGCCACTGCCAACGATTCCTTTGCCAGCCAATCGTCCTGGGGACCCCTCGAGACACTCCAGGCCTTTCCCAGCCCATTGGAAAAGCCAGTGCCTTACTTCATCACAGCTTTTCTGCTCTTTGTGTTTTACTTCTCCATCCAGCAGGCAGAGCAAACGCCTCACACAGATCTGCCAATCCTCAACCCCCGGCACAAGTGGGATTTCACCGGACTCAAAGTCAAGTATGACTTCATCACAAAGGTCCGGAATATTGTATTAGAGAGGACGAAGACGAATCCCGATGAGCCCTACCAGGTTCTCACGGATGTGGGAGATATGACGATCCTTCCCGCGGTACCTTTCGCCAACGAGATCCGCAACCACGAAGACCTCAGCTTCGACCGCGTTCTCGACAAGGCAAGCATTCGCATTCAAAAAGCCTTGGTGGGTTTCGTCACTAACCATTCATTAGAACTTCCATGCCCAGATGCCCGGTTTCGAACCTTTGAAGGAAAATAATGCGCAAAAAGCCGTCCTCAAATATGTTATTAGAACGAGATTGACCCAGTTCCTTTGTAAGTCGGGCCAACAATTTGCCAAACGATTTGACCCGAGCTAATGGTACCGCAGCGAAGTTGACATCCCCCGTTTCCGACGAGGCCACGCTGTCACTGACTGATGTCCTGGGAGAGGAGAAGGGCAAGTTCGGTACCATGCCGCCGTTATTACAGTCCTCTAACAGAGTACAGAATGGCAGACTGTCGTCATCAAGGAGAACATGCTCAAGGTCGTAGCCCGAGTTTCCACCCGTGTCTTTGGCGGCGAGCAACTTTGCCGCAACCAGGACTGGATCAAGATCACTTCGGAATACGCCCGAACAAGCTTCCTCGCGTCAGAATTCCTCCGAATGTTCCCGAAATCTCTGCGTAACATCGCCCATAGAGTACTTCCCATCAGCCTTAAGCTCCAAGCGCAGGTGAAGGAGGCCAGAGAGATCATTAATCCCATCATGGAGGAGCGCCGTAAGGAGAAGAAGGCGGCCTTGGATCGCGGCGAAGAGGAACCCGAGTGGAACGATTGTCTCGACTGGTGCGAAGAAGCATCCGACGACGCCAAGTCGGATCCCGCGATGATGCAGCTTGGACTTTCTTTCGCCGCTCTCCACACCACGTCCGACTTGATCACGCAGGTGATGCTCGACCTCGCCAAGTACCCCGACTACTTTGAGCCCCTCCGCAAGGAAATCACTGACGTGATCCGTACCGATGGATGGGCTCGCATGGGTCTCTACAAGATGCGCCTCCTCGACTCCTTCTGCAAAGAGACTCAGCGCCTCCACCCTATTGGCATTGGTAAGTCCCTGCTTTGCCAACGGTATTGCTCTGACTAACAAGAATCTCGCACAGTCGCCATGCACCGCGAAGCCACCAAGCCCGTGACCCTCTCCAACGGACTGGAACTCCCCGAGGGCAGCCGTATCGCTGTCAGCTGTCAAAGAATGGGAGACTCCTCTATCTACTTGGACCCCAGCCGATTTGATGGATACCGTTACCTGCGCATGCGCGAGTCCCTTGGCGCCGGAAATGACGGAGCCGCGCATTTTGTCAGCACCTCGCCCGAGCACCTTGGCTTCGGTCACGGTCAGCACGCCTGCCCCGGACGTTTCTTCGCTGCCAACGAGGTCAAGATCATTCTCTGCCACCTCCTTCTCAAGTATGACTGGAGACTGGCAGCGGAGCAGCAGCCCACTTCGATCAATTTTGGATTCACCATGGAAGTTGACCCCAAGGCCAAGCTTGAGATCAGGCGGAGGACCGGTGACTTGGGCCTCAAGGCATGAGGGGGTTCCGTGCGCAGCGGTAGGGTATTTGGATGTCCTCGGGCCTGCTTGGCATGTGTGAATTCTTGTGGTTGGGCATGCATTTCTTGGGGGTTTTTCACTGGGATCATTTAATCAAGGTCGGACGACGGTTATAGCAATGAGCCAAACAGATTGGATTAGCTACCTTAGGCGTTGAATGCATTCATTCCAATCTACTTAGCTTATCATCATTCTGAATACGCTTCCGCGTGCAAAAGCCATCTTAGCCTGTGTCAGTCTATTGCGGCTGGTCTCTTTCACAAATGTCTCGTTTTAGCCGACCAACTCTGAGCAAACTTACAAGAACATAAGCAAACTGCAACGTGGCATCGTCCAATCCTCAACGCAGCCTTCAACTTACTTGCGCATCCTTTCTCGGCTTCATTCGGGGATTCATCTTGTCTACGGCCCGTAGAGAGGTTTTCGCCACGTTGCGCCGACGGGTTCTCGGTTCCGTACTTTGGGCCCTTTCAATTTGCCGAGGTTCAACACAGTTTGATCGTTCTTAACCTTCGTCTGAAGACATGACTGAAAATGTGTCAGAGCGATCATCTGCCCGCATACTTTGGATGGTTGTGTTGCCACAGCAGACGATCAGCGTCTGCCCATTGGCTCAAACATGGTTAATGTCCATTTGTCCCCTCGTCAACCGCTCTATCTCTGTGGTTCTAGATCGTCTGAGCCCATGGTACCTCCAGCCCTCGATGTCGGCTCTGGATAGCAGAGCCGAGAGGATCTCGGCTCGAAAACACCGACCTGGTGTCTTGGAAACTATGTTTCAATGAGGGAGGTCCTTGCCTGCTGAGGAGGCTTTGACATTCACTTTTGACGATCAAGCACTGGCTCTCACGTCCCCTATGTCCCACATAACGCACTTTGCATGTTGAGGGCCGTTAAACGCTCTTCACAAGAATTTACCATTGAAGCTGCTATGATAACCTTATTTCAGCTCTGGGCCGTCTGATCAGGGCAACTCATTGATGATCCTTTGCGAGAGGAACCGAGACCTTGCCAGAGAGGACGACGACCGATAACAGACCTGACCAGGCTCGTGCTGAGAAAACATCTCCAGCGATTCAGATAATTTCTTTGATAGCGCCGTGACCGGAAGAAACAGCCGCAGAACCTAATTGAGCAGACTTTGAAATCCTTCCCTCTGCTTCAGATCTTCCAACAGGTCCGCAAAGTCCTTGACGCCACGCTTTTCGCTCATCTCCTTGAAATATGGCAACTGCTGCCTAAGCCAAGGATCTTCGTGGCCAGCTTCGGGAATGGTCATCCCGCCCTCCCTGATCGCCAACATTGGCGTAAACACGACCATCAGAAGCCTTTTTGCTTCATCAAACTCGTCCTCTTTGCCCGGCTCTTTGACAGCGCCGTTCCAAGCGTCTTCGATTTTGGCTGCCAGCGCATCAAAGTCCTCCTTCTTTCGAGAAGCCGATGTTCGCACTAGCGCAATGATGCGATTGGAATTGCTGGAGTGCGGCTTTCCGGCCATGAAGTAGGTTCCATCATCGGACTTTGACTCTTGTTTAATGAAGCTTACATGAACGAAGAAAGCAGGCGTGGCAAACGCACTGCAGTGAAGATTGGTTATGGAGAGGGCAATGGATTGCCGCTGTTGCTGCGTGAGGGGGTATGTGTGGTGAACCTGGTAGAAAGGCATCCTGTTGACTCAGAAAACCAGATGGAGGTATGGGATGTTGATTTGATACTGTCGTGTTAGAGAAGTGACGAAAATAGCTCACTACGAGGGAGTAACTCACGGAAACGTTCTGTAGCGATGTCTTAGATGGAGAATTTGAAAGGTATTTATCCCTCATTACGATGCTAGGCTATTGATCCTAGGCCCAAACCAGATCAGTAATCTGATTACATTTGATGAGGGGTCTTTAAGCACGCAGCGCGCATATCGACGTCACAATGTCTACGTCCATTGCGGGGTAGATTGACTAGCTCTCTAGCTACATATCAGTATACATGGAGATCCCGCCCGCCCCGACGCAGAGATATCAGCACGAACCGACCCCAAGACTCCAACTTTCAATGATAGAGCCGGCGGCCCGCGGCTATCGGGCGAAGAATGCTCTCCTCCTCACGGTTGTGTTCCGATTAGCGAGGTGGTGATCATAAGCTTTTGCCATTCTGAGAGCCGTTGTTACGGGAAAATACTCCGTGTGCAGCGATTTCGTGCTGTGGAATGGGACCTATCCAACTGGTGCCACTATTTCCGGGGCACCGGCCATGATCGGCGCGGAAGAATCGTCAAAACCCAGTGGCGGCACATTACGGTAGGATGGCTCAACCACAGACCAAGGGTAGACGTAGACTCCTTCGAAACAGGACTCCGTATCATGCCGAACATAACTCTCGGTCTCTAACCAGGATATGGAGAGGGAAATGTTGTTCAGGGCTTCGTTGTAGACCTCTTCTTTCGAGTGGATGGCAATGGCTGGAGGTCCCGAGTTGATTTACGGCTGAGGTCCGTCGAACTTGGCTACATAATCCTCCGTAATCTTCGTAAAATGGCTTATCTATCTCTTGCCGCTTATCGTAGGAGACAGTGACGCCATAGTTAAGATATAACATCTCTACGACATCAGCCTGTGCTTGGCCACGAGTTTCGCTCTATAGCTGCGTGTAGTTTGCAGGAGTTGACTCGGCATGAAGAGTATCTTCCAGCCTTTCTACAAAGCTCGTGATAATGCTCGTGGCTTCCTCGCTTGTGGTCCTTACGTAGGTACCAAGCTCCGCACTCGGCCGTGGACCGTTGGAGTGTCGTTGGTAAGAAGTGTAGTTGGATGCAACGTCAGGATATCAAGCCTGAGTGACCTTGATTAAGAGAATGCTACTACAAGCGAACGTTCCAGCTGTATTCGAGACGGGATTTAGAGGGATGACATCCTCAAGGCAGACGGCACCCGTGGTGGACCAATTTCCGAAGAGGCCGTGGAATCCCATTGGGCCTCGCGTGGAATCACCAGTGTCGCCACCAACAGCAAGGTTAAGCCAGTCATACGCAACAATTCCAGCTCCGGGTCTGATAGATGAGCCACTGAGGTCCCGATTATCATTTCTGGGGTTGAAGGGAGCGTGGAGAGTTGAGTTCCGACGTAGTTCCATTGGGGATTGTAGAGGCGTTGGACATGCTTGTGTGGAGGAAGATTTTATGGTAGGATGGAGGCTAAAAGACGTAGTCTGTATCGTCATAGG
Source organism: Colletotrichum orchidophilum (assembly GCF_001831195.1). Taxonomy (NCBI): domain Eukaryota; kingdom Fungi; phylum Ascomycota; class Sordariomycetes; order Glomerellales; family Glomerellaceae; genus Colletotrichum; species Colletotrichum orchidophilum. Next base: position 555,576 of record NW_019172959.1, on the reverse strand, counting down.
TGGTCGTGATATTCAGAATTTCCTCTCCTGAAAGAACGCTGCTAGATGTCTTGATGAAAACGAGGGGAAACAGGTCCTGAACGGGAATCTGAGCAGCTTCGAGCACAGAACGACCAGAGCTGTAAGTCCACACAAGGCCCACAAAGATTCCGCCGGCGTAGTAAGGGTTGCCATTGACATTAAGAAATTAGCCTCAACTAACGAAGGCAGCACCGACTAGACGAAAATATGTCAGGACGAAGGCCAAGGACCGCATTCTATGGGCAGCACGGCTTCGAACTGGCAAGTATTGTTAGGTAACTTTGGAGCAGTAGCTCTGGCACTGAGCCTTCCGTGAGATTCATTGCGGCCTGAAGAACAAGCTTATATATGAGGAGCATCTAACAAGCTCTTTCGAAGGATTCAACCACTCCTTTCCTCTTTTCCATGTGTCGCGAACAGGATGAACATCAAGGACTTCGTGTTGATAACAGACATCGATAAGACGCAGCAGGCCTTGTTCAATGTTTTTTATCAAATTGACGGAGGTAATAATGTTCATTTCCACGCTTATGACGTTCCGGCTGTCGGTCAAGGACGATCTTGGGCCGACTGTCACCAAGCTGCATTGGCGCAGCCCCGCCGCTGGTATACGTGTTGTTCAATTGGTCGTAAACGTAGCAGGGTAAACCCCAACGTCCAAAATGCTTTTCCATCCATACAGTGACTAGGAGATATGCTTGAGATGAGAGGGAAGAGAGACTGATGTACAGATCAAGTCATTGCACCGAGGCTCTGATGGACTTACCTAATTTCAAGTCTAGTAAATAAAACCTACATGCATTTTTGGGATTCTTGGGGATGGTGCGCAGATGCACATCGTTGACTGAGTCTGGACTGGCGTAAGGACGATGGGATAGTGCATAATTTCATCAATAAGCTCCAATCTTTAGCAATTTTTCTCACACTCGATGATTCTAGATTGCCCCCTCCGCCATCTGAGCTCTCGCTCACTCCAGTTTCCGCACCTTCATAGACCGGTTTGAACACCTGCACAAGTGCATGACATCCACTATCTCTTCGCTAAGTCCGAGTCGCAAGATCAGAAGCGGACCTTGTGATCTTATAGATCTGATGGTCGCAGTTCTCATCATGAATGTGTTCTTCAACAGGATGGCATTCCGCAATGTTGTGTTTGTGTTTCAAGCAGGGGAGTTGCCGACCGCCATGATTGTTCTGTGGACAATACTTTGGGTCGTTCTTCAAGCGCCAGAGAACAGACTCATGCAGAACTGCGTCTTTGGGAATATCTCGCGTGCTGCCTTTGTTAAGCGGGAAGCGGACATTCTCCCATCCACTGTCTTCAAGCTCCCACCGGGTGATGAAAGGGAGCCATTCTGTTGTAGCGAATTAGTATCTTCAACAGCAACAACCTTGGGAGGAGACACTCTTACCCATGAGCTTCCAAAGAAGGACGCGGAAGAAACTTGTGCCACGGCCATACGCGAGGGAATCGTGAATGACTCCCATTGTGGCCTTGTCTTTCTTCTTCGCGAATCGCTTCTCAAAGGCCGTGACATTCTCGCGCCACTTCAGTGCCGCAACTTCCTCCTTGTTACCAACGAGCTTCACCTCCCGGATCATCCAAGCCAGTGGGACATCGCTCAATTGAAGCCTGTCGCAGCCCAGAGCTTTGTTAGCTGCTTTCTCTTTTCGCGTCGTCCAGAAGTTCTTGACGCGCTCCCAAAAGGTCATATCGATGCCATTGTCGAGCTTGCTTTCGGCGGAAGCAGGCCAGCCACCGCCGACATCACCATGGCAGCCCGGGAACCAGACTTCCTTGATGTCTTCATGATTGTGATCTGATTCTTTCATGTCCTGAGCAAGGAGAGCGGCCTTGAACTTGACGCGTCGCTCGTCCACGGCTACGGCATGGCGCACATGATGCGCCGTCCCAACTACAGGCACAGGAATTGGTGCAGTACGTTCGAGGACAGCAACGGAATTGACGCAGTCCCAGATACCGAGGAAGAAGACCTTGATGTTGGACTCCTCCATCTTGTCGCAGTGCATCGCCTTTTCCTTGCGGCAAAAGGTATCGCTGAAAGCTGCGATCTCGTCTCTGGCAACCGCGTACTTGATCCCGTGGGTTGCTGGGTCCTCATCTTCACGATGGCCCTCATGCAATGGCTCCTCGTCTTCAAGCTCGGGTGGTGGCGTTGGCACATCTCCGTTGGCGGCGACTTTCTTGTCCTTCTTGTGTTTCTTCTCCTTTTTGGACTTCTTGGGGTGGGACACGATGAAATCCTCGACTTCGCCAGCCAAGTAGCGCTGGTAGAGACGGTATGCGAAGGGGACCATTTCCTCGTTTCCTTTGCACAGTAAACCTACGGTGTGGACCATGCGGGCAAGGAACTTGGCAGTGAAGGCTCCACGGCTGAAGCCAAACATGTAGATCTTGTCGCCCTTTATCACAGTTTCGTCAGTGGTCAAGCACCTCATCATATCAGTTCATTAGACTTACTGAATCGTAGTAACGCATAAGGAAACGATAACCGGCCATGACATGGGCGTCAAAAGTGGTACCAATTCCTTGGTCAATAGTCTGCGAGATTGATGATTTGAATTCACCAAAGACGCCCTTGTTGACAGACTCATCATTGATGTCATACGTGCCGATACCAGCTAGGTAATTCCGTATGTCAGTGGTGAAAGCACTTGAGAATGTGAATCAACTCACTCTGATAGTAATGGTACTGATCAGGGTCGTTGCGATCGAGCTTGCTGAGGATCTTGACCACGTTCGTGTCGGAATTGGAACCGGTGAATGTGTTGCCTGTGCCGTCGAAGCAAAGGACTAGCTTTCTAGGCGTCCTCTTCTTTTCCGGCTCACCGATGCCATTGGTCGTAGAAAAGTCGGCCATACTGACAAAGAAGACAAATGCTCAGCTGGGATGAAATTCAAGTAGTATAGAAATTTCTTATTGAATGTTTGTGTGGCAATGAGTATGAGTTGAATCGAGAAAATTTAGTGAGCTGGCAAGGTAGTGAGAGCCAAAGGTCTCGATATATCAACACTTGGGGATCCGCTCGATCATCCATACTATCCGCACCTCTGTAGTTGTTGCAGCAGCTGTCTTGGTACCATTAAAGTCTCAATCTTCGCGTTTCTCGCAAGGTACACTACTCGAAGGTATCTTGTCTCAAGGCGGCCAAGGAGCGTCGATCATGCTCACCTAGCTCCCGTAGGGAGGGGAGTGTACGTCACCACGTCTCACGACATGGGACACGGCATCTTTCCGGTCAGTCCTCAGAGACTTGTTCATGGCCTCTACGCGGCACCGAGACACTTGAACCTGTACGAGCAGCAGCACGAAGCCACAGATAATCTACTTGTGACAGCTCTTTTACTTCTCCTGTTACTACCTTTACACCTGCCCCTCTCTTTCTTCAATCTCAATTTGCCCATTATGAGGTAATAATACTAAATAATGATCAAGAGATAGAGAGTTTGGGATGAATGTAATTAGAGCTTGCGGTGCCGAGGCATTTAGAAGACCAGATGACATTAGGTTTAGGTTGCTTCGCGAATCGAGTGAGCAGTAAGGAAGTCAAAGATAAATTTGAGGTAAGTGCAATCGACCTGTCGAAAGTACCATTTGGTGATCCATCCATGAACCGATGGTTTCACGTAACGGGAGAACGAACGGCCAGCATCCGGGGTGAAATGTCTGTCCACTTTTGATCTGTCGTGCTTCCCTGAAACCTCAGCGAGCCGCCCAATGCGGAGATATTTCTCGCGATGGCTGAGACTGATATGCGATGCGATGCCACCGGTGAACGCTATGTTGCGGTGAGAATCAAACTATTCGTATCAGTCCAGGACAACTCAGACATGAAGCCAAGCCACCTGGGCCCTAATTTGCTCAAGCGGCAGGGCCAAGAATGATCTGCCATGGTAGCGAACATTGACCAATGGCGTCAAAGCAAAAGAATATGAATTCATCTATGGTGAAAACTCAAAAGGCTCTGCTTTGCGGGGAAAGCACACAGCTTTGTGTCTCAAACCAATAGCAAAGACGGGGCTTTACTCACATGAAATGTCTTGCCTCGTCCGTACCGCCCTGTACGACATGCCAGCAACAGGCGATCGGCATGGCATGTACCCTGCCGGCGATCTCCGTCTGCCAATGAACGATGTTGGAATACTCATCCTACCCGAGACCTTGCAGACGGTGCGGCCCGAACGAAGGACGTTTAGAGCCGTTTGCACCACCGTACGGCATCAAACCTCACTCAGCCAATCTTATTGCTTTTCTTGTGCGGCTGGGAATATTCTCCCTTCCCCCTCACTTCCGGAATTCCCTCCCGCCTGCTGACTTGCATGACACAGCGCTAGGCATGTCTTACAACGAGGGTAGCAACCGAAGCTCCTGATCAGTACTCAACCTCCACCATCTACAACTCATCAGGCTTGCCAGGCACAACCATTTTGTCGAACTCACGGGTTGCGACATTTGCTTCAGCCATTCTGGGTTCCCTGGCAATATTCCCCCCTCACTTCAAGGCGCCACAATCTGCATGTTTCCGGCTGGCATAGGGAGCAGGCACGGCAGGCAATGCTGGCGGTTGGACTCGAAACGTATCGGCGATGTGTCTCAGTCACTCTGCCGCATTTGGAGTCATCTCTCAGCATTGTACCGCATTCCATCATCTTTCGAGGATGAACGGAAATGCCTCGGCACACCTGCAACTGTGATGGTCTTCGTGCTCATACAGATCTGCATTGAGCATCCGCTTGACTGGACGCCACCCAAGCTCCCTATCATCAAGTGAGGGGATTCTGTGAATCACGAAGTGAGGGGCAATGTCATATCTCTTGGCCAGGCGGTCAGCAGAAATGAGACCACTTTGATTGACTGCTGCTATTTGTATATCAGTAGAATTATAGAGCCTCTTGTTGCCAGCCATTGATTTCCCTGCTTTACCTCTCATCCTCTTCACCTAGTCTAGCAACCTACACTACACGACAGTAGGTGAATCATGGCTACCAACTTTACTCAGAAATTTCAGGCCGGAGAGTCTTATGGCGATGAGCGTCAAGACTCAGCCAACTTTTTCAATGATCCCGCGAAGGTTGCAGCCGACATCTTAAAAGACTATGTCTCCGTACGTGGGCAGACGTCTCCGGCTGAGCTCGTGGGCCTCATCAAAGAGTTGCTCCAGAAAGGCGAGCCTCTTGATGACAAGAAAGGGTGAGGGTGACCCCATTGTATTTGGTTTCTTTCGGTGCTGATATCAACAAGAACGACCGAGGTCCTCATTGGCATCCTGACATCTCTGCCTGCCACCTCCAAAGCTAGGACGGCGCTCACCAACAAGCTCATTGACACACTGTGGGGAAATCTCCAACACCCCCCTCTGAGCTATGTTGGTGGCGACGTCAAGTACGATGCTGTTAATGAGACGGGAGAAGTCCTTGACAGCAAAGGAGAGCCGAACGCAAGAGAGCCTCAAGCCACCGACTCAATTGAGTTCACAGCCCCGGGCACCAACATCCTTTTACGCGAGCAGGTGCCGCAAGCGCCGGATGGCTTACACCACTACCGCTCTCCTGATGGAAGCTTCAACAACATTCTCGAGCCCAACTTGGGCAAGGCTGGAACTCCTTACGCCAAGTCCGTTAGAACGTCCAAGAGACTTCACGGTGTCAAGCCTGACGCGGGTCTGCTTTTTGACCTGTTGTTGGCTCGTGAAGAAGGGACTTTCAAAGAAAATCCGGCTGGTATCTCATCGATGCTGTTCTACCACGCGTCCATCATCATTCATGACATCTTCAGAACCAACCGCACGGACATGAACAAGAGCGATACGTCGTCCTATCTTGACTTGGCACCGCTGTACGGCTCGTCACTCAAGGATCAGCTTGAGATCAGAACTATGAAGGAAGGCAAGCTCAAGCCCGACACGTTCCACGAGAAGCGCCTCCTTGGGCAGCCCGCGGGCGTCAACGTCATGCTTGTCCTGTACTCCCGCTTCCACAACTACGTCGCCGATATCCTGCTCAAGATCAACGAGAATGGACGCTTCACACTGCAAGCCGGAGCCAATGCCACTCCCATTGAGAAAGCCAAGGCTGTCGCTAAGCAGGACCATGACCTCTTCAACGTGGCGCGTTTGATTGTCGGCGGCCTGTACGTCAACGTCTCATTGCACGACTACTTGAGAGCGATCACCAACACGCACCACTCCAAGAGCGACTGGACTCTTGACCCTCGTGTTGAGATTGGCAAGCAATTCGACAGCGACGGCGTGCCTCGCGGTGTCGGTAACCAAGTCAGTGTCGAGTTCAACTTGCTGTACCGCTTCCACTCTTGCATCTCGAAGAAGGATGAAAAGTGGATCGACGGATTCTTCGGCAAGCTGTTCAAGGGCAAGAAGTCCGAGGACTTGCAAAACATTGGCATGGCCGAGCTCGGCTTGGCTTTCGTGGAGTACGAGAAGTCGATTCCCAAAGACCCCAGCGTTCGCACGTTTGATGACTTGAAGAGACAAGAGGACGGCACCTTCAAGGATGAAGATCTTGCTCGGATCCTCAAGGAGGCTATGGAAGACCCGGCTGGTTGCTTCGGTGCTCGTATGGTCCCCAAGGCGCTCAAGATTGTCGAGATTCTCGGAATCAACCAGGCACGCAAGTGGCAAGTTGCGTCGCTGAACGAATTCCGAGAGTTCTTTGGCTTGAAGAAATACGACAAGTTCAGCGAGATCAACTCCAACCCTGACATTGCCAAACTCCTCGAGAAGCTCTACACCGACCCCGACATGGTCGAGCTTTACCCTGGTAAGAACATGCCCTTGACAGATCCTCAAACTTCCGAGATATCTAACACTGCAAAGGACTCATGATCGAAGACATCAAGCCGGTCCGCAACACGGGCAGCGGTATTTGCCCGACATACTCTGTCGGCCGAGCTGTGCTCTCTGACGCCGTCACGCTTGTCCGCTCAGATCGTTTCAACACACTCGACTTCACCGTGAGCAACCTGACGGCGTGGGGATTCAACGAGGTTCAGCAGGATTACAAGACTCTCGGTGGTTCCGTGCTTTACAAGCTCATTCAGCGAGGTCTCCCCAACTGGTTCCCTTACAACTCCGTCGCAGTCATGCAGCCCATGTACACTAAGAAGATGAACGAGACCATTGCCAGGGAGATTGGTACCTTCCACCTGTACACTCTGGACGACCCAACACCTCCACGCAAGACCGCCGTCACTGCGTCAAGCGCAGCCATCAAGCAGGTCTTGGGCAACCCCAAGCAGTTTGTCGTGCCGTGGCTTAGGTCTCTTCAGGCCATGTTCACGGATACGAAGAAGGACGTCAGCTGGTTCATGCTCGCGGGTGACGAGCAGAAGAACTTCCAGCATCGCACCAACATCAAGAAAGCATTGAGCAAGATCCCGAACCTGCACAACGCGGTTCACGAATTCATCGATCGTGTGGGTGCGCAGCTCATCGAGAAGGAGACATTCAAGATGAAGGAGGGTCTTCACCAGATCGACATTATCCGTGACGTTGCCATCCCGTTGAATGCTCAGCTTCTCGCCGACCTCTTCTACTTCGACCTGCGCACCGAGGAGAACCCCGGCGGTACTCTCGGAGCCGCTGAGCTCTACAATCACTTGCTCAATATCCGAGTCTGGGGGGTCAATGACAACGACCCAGCCCAGTCTTGGAACCGTCGCCGCCGCGCGATCGAGAGTGCCAAAGTTATTATCGATTCGACGGCCGGACCCGTCAAAGAGGTCCACGCCGGGCGTGGCCTGGGCTTCGGCATCGCCAACGCCATCTCCAGCGCGGTCGGCCGCAGGGCCAACTTCAAGAAGGACTCGCTACGATCGTGTGGTTACAAGTTTGTCGAGGAGCTCTTGGCTCAAGGAAACTCGCCGGAGCAGGTCGTAGATAACATGTGGCTGACAGCCTTTGGCGGCATTGGTGTTCCTGTCACAGCGGTAAGCTTCCCCCTTTGATGAACACCATGGAGTTGTTGAGACCTAACTCTCGCTCTAGTTTTACGAAGTACTGGAGTTCTTCCTGCGTCGCGAGAACGCCTCTATCTGGGCCGAGGTACAGAACCTCGCGCAGAAGAAGGACGACGCAGGACTGCACGCCTACGTCCGCGAGGCGCAGCGTCTCACCAGCGGACAGCGCAACGTTCGCGTGGCGACGGCGCCGGCTGATATCGACGGCCAGAAGATCCAGCCGGGTACTGCGGTCGTGCTGCTTCTTGTGGGTCTTTGAACTCCGCCCTTGATGTTCCCTCCCTTATTAACTATCCTTCCTCCAGGGCGTTGCTGGGCGGAACCCCAAGGAGATTGCCAACCCCGACAAGTTCGATCCCAACCGCAAGGCCGAGGACGTGTCTGCTTTCAGCTACGGTCAGCACGAGTGCTTGGCCAAGGACATTGCGACGACGTTCGTTGTGGGACTTGTCAAGCTCGTCGCTGATCTCAAGCAGCTGCGCCCAGCACCGGGTCAGATGGGTGTGGTCAAGACCATTCAGGTCGGCAGCGAGAAGGCCTATCTGAACGACAGCTGGTCGTACCTTGGCTTTGACGCCAGCAGTAAGTGCATTTCTCTCCTCATCACGCCGGTTTGGTTCCTGAGAGCAACGCTAACATCCCAACAGCTTGGAAGGTTCACTTCGACGGCCACGGAAAGGGAAATTTCACGGGCGATGTTACACCTAACAACCCCATTGACTTGGGGCAGTACTACTATCTCCTCAAGCAGCGCAAGGAAAACTTGCTGAGTGGTCTCAGTGGGCCGGCCAGCATCCGTTCCCAATAGACCGAGATTGCTTCCTCCCTGTCTGAGAAGAGAAGGTCAGGTCAGATTGGCAAAGGCATCGTCATTGGTCAATGATTCGACGTTACGATGGGAACATGTAGTCTGAGTAAAAATGAAATAAAGTTTACCACAGGCTTCACTCGATCATTGTGTAAATCCACCAATAATTTGGCCCTTCACACTCCCGGAAGTACTACGTAGAGCAGAAATGATGCCCTTCTTTACGTCTTAGTGTTAGCGCTGCGCATCAGAGTTTCGGGTAATCGTAGTTAGCGGCCTACATAAACTTAATCGCCTTTACAGTCGGAGCTCGGTCCAACACAATTCTAACGCCCTTCAAAATCACAGTGATAATTTGTTGTAGTACAACATTACAGCCAAGAACGAGTTGTTCAGATCCAACTTTGAGGCTGGAAGATGTGACGAGGCTTGCCATCATCCGAATGCGGCAGGGAAACGGCGAGAACCCCCAAAGACGGGATTCAGGGGGAGTAGATCGACCTTGGCTACTTGGCCAAGACCCATGTCCGTGGATCGTGGGGATCTGCTCCGGGAGGCCACCATGCTAAACTACCTACTTCATCCATGTCCCAAGTACCGAGTATCCACTTGGTTAAACTGCCGATGAGACGGGGAATCTGCCAGTCTGGGTCATTTCCCCGTGTATTGCACCCTCCTTCACTAATTCTTCGGTTCGGACGGCTTCTAAAGGGCCGTCAGTTCGTCTTTTGTTATCATCATCCATCCACTTTATCAGGTTAGATCAATTTCGCTTGGAATCGACATGGAGTAGGGGCGGCATCTGGTGGTTCTGTGGAGACAAAGGGGGCAACTTTTCCCACCTGTGGCCGGTGCTGATGGGCATCGATGGCGCCTAGATCTGTTAGTTTCCGCGGCAAGTTGATTAAACTGGCGCGTCACTTTGATTGCCGTTGGGCTAGGTCGGCCTCTTAAACGGCAACACGGCTCCCAACAAGGCCACCGCTTATTGTTTCCGAGCCGTAGGGAATGGAAAGTTTTGCATACTACAGCAGTAAGTAGTCTGCTCCACACCTGTAGTAGCAGAGTCAAGAAAGTCAAAATCGCACTATGTACGAAAATAGAAGAAACGCGGCTTCAGTAGACACGCGACAGCTTCAATTGAGACGACCATCAGCTAGTAGCCAGTACCAACTTGACCAAGTATTGCGAAGGACCAGTATTACATTCTACAACTGCTGTCCGTTCCACAGGTTACATGACAATAATCTAGGTCACTCCGTTCACAGGGAATCCCTGATCAAGAACAAAGGGCCAAGAGGTGTGACACCAGTCGCCGGCAACGACCCCCGGGTTCCTCGACCGTAGATCTCACCACAAAGGGAAGTACGCCCTTGACTACTGGCCTACTGGTTTAGTGATCTCTAGAATTACAGCGAAAGCGAGCCAACATGGCCACTGCAACCCTGTGTTTCCCGCGCTACTCGTTGCATCAACCCATTAAAAAGTGGTATTGGTGAAACATTGCAGGATTCAAGGCTAGAAACCCATCTCGAGATGATATGAATGGTTATGGCAATCGCCTTTATACGATTCCACCAATGGTGGAATCGTGGAGCGTGGGTACATCCTCATTCGAGTTTGTGTATAAAGTCGAAGGATAATCAGTGTCTCCATCAGTCGAGCTATCCATTCAGACAATCGCGGCCCAGCACTGACTACCAACACTCGCTCGCTCATCTCCCAACTACCAACGTTCACTTCACCCCATCACAACCGCCAAGATGCCTTCCACCACCCAGATAATCTCCGCCCTGGTCGTCACAGCCGCCGTCGGCGTCCAGGCCGCCATGGGCCCGGCCTTCAGCACTGGTCCCGTCGCCTCTGACTCCTTCATCCGCGAGGCCACCTCCACCCTCGTCCTCCCTGCCGCTCCCTCCAACAATAAGGGCGACGCTTCCCTCTGGGTTGGCATGGGCACCTCTAACGGCGACCTGATTCAGTCCATCTCCGACAGCAGCAACTACGACAACACCGGCACCGATAAGTGGTCCATCTACGCCTACACCCTCCTCAGCACGGGCCCCAACTCCCAGATGCCCGTCCAGACTGATGGCACTGACGCTTCTGAGGGTGACAAGATCACCATGCACTGTATGTTGCCAGCCACACGATGACTTAGTTTCGAGGCCTGCTTGCTAACGAAGAACCTGCAGATAAGTTCGACGATGCTTCCCAGAACTACACCCAGACCGTCTCCATCAACAACAAGGTCGTCGCTACTCTTTCTACCAAGGACGGCAAGGCCCAGGGCTGGGGCAGTGCTGTTGAGTGCGCCGCCAATGACTGTGGAACCATGGGTGCTCACTGTAAGTTCCATCCATTCCCTACCTAGCTCTTCCACCAGTCACAGCAATTGTCTAATACCTCTCTCCCAACAGCCTGGATCAACACCAAAATCATCCTCGACAAGGCCGATGCCAACTACATCGACACCTTGGGCAAGGGCAACGGCGTCACCGGCGACATGTCCACCAAAGACGGCGGCAAGACCTGGACCGTCACCACCATCCATATCCCCAAGTTCACCTTTGGCCAGTAAACGTGCCATTTGAGAGCTCTGCTCTGACCTCTGCTCTAACCTCTGGAAGGGGGAATTTTCTCGTCTATACTATGCCTTCACATACATCACAACGTTGTACATATTAGCTGGCCAAGATACCAATTTGCGACTGTAAAATAAATCATCCTTCAATACCTTAACCAAGCATGTACGGTTCACATCTCTGCCACTTTGAATCACGTGTCGTGTAACTCAACTACCCGATCCAAAGTCACCCGTTCACGGTAAATACCTACGTCAAGTGGGTACTATGGCTATGAAATAGAATTTGATCACTTGATATGCAATTCTCATATCAAGTTCGCTCTCCTGGCTCTCAATATCTAGTTCCCTTGCCGCCGAGAAAACCACCAACTTTCTAATTCCCTTCTGGAGAAAGGTCGTGGGGAGGCTGTGACGGTGGTGTTATTCTTCCAGTGCTGCGCGTAAATCCAGCTCGTGCTCCTCTGGCTGGCTCAAATTGGTTTTCACTACGTTTCTTTCCTTCAAACACCTTTAGAGTCGTGCTCGGTGCTCGGTTATCATCGCAAGCGTCGTTACCCTAGTCTTCAAGCTCGACTTTGGAGCTATCCTTTGGAGCCGAATTAGGTGTCTGGAAGATAATGCTCGTCTTCGAGCAAGGCGAACTGGGAGGAAGACTTTCAAGAGACAATTCAGGTATGTCGTGGAGTTGGAAGCCCAAGCAGGTGCCCCCACATCTTCGACCTCAGAATCGAAATCGGAAGATTTTTTCTTGTTCTTTTTCTCGCAGGTCTTCTCGCCCTCTGTGGAATAAGGAACCTTAGCGGTTTAAGAATTATTGACCTTAATTGGGGCGAGAAGGGCGGGGAACGAATTCTTGTTTAACGTGAGAGTGGTCTATAGAGAGGGAAAGAGGGAGAAAAGTCAATTTTTGGTGCAAGATGAGGCGCATGGGTGAAATGTTGTCCTACCTGGATCGTTCCACTGGCAGAGTCCTTTGCGAAGGCCTTGCCGCTCTTCTTCCAAGAGCTCTTGATAGCAGAGGAACTGCCCTTGACCTGGAACCAGCCAGGTTTATCGAACAACTGATTGAAGCGCGTAATCGATGCTGTTGATATTTAGAGCAATGGATTCAGCGCTGCTAGGATCGAAGAATTTGACTGTGTGTAAATTTTTGTTTTCGATGCCTGTAGAAGGATGGGGCAGTTTTATATCGTTGAAGGAAAGGACCTGATCCAGGGATTGATGGCCTTGATCAGACCGAGCGTCTTCTTTGTCTATGGTGCTTCCTGAGCACCGTCCGATGGAGGACTAGTATCCCTCTTTCATCTTGTGGTAACCATGTCTCTCCAATTTGACGGATAGTCAGTCGTCCTCGCTCTGCCAGGGGGATATGGCACCCCTGCGCAGTGAGAAATAGCCGTGTGCTTAGTGTTCTAGCGATGCTAGGCTTCGACCTTCATAGCGAGAAGCTGGTGACCTTCAGTTCTTCCACTGTCATTACATTGTTGAATAAGATCCACGTTGGTCTGTTGTTGAACTTACAACTTCTACCTATCAGCCGTAGGCTTAGTTTGCGTGTGGGGGTCCGAAATGATTGCCCTCAAGAGGGACTTTCAGACGTCGCGTCCCATCCATGGGCTCTATACCTGAAAGGGTTCATTTCGAAAATCTCACAATTTTGGAAGTACCCAGGTAGGCCTCGGTGGCGGATTCAAGCATAGCGCGGCGCATGCGGAGCAAATATGTAGGTAGCGGCCTGCTGGGTATACATATGGCAAGGAGCCTACTGAGCGCACATGGAGTCACGGGCAGGCTGAGGGGAGGTTGTGGCTGCTGGAATTCCTCGCTTCACACCATTCCTTGTTTTAGATTTATTGTAGATGCAGTTCAATGTGTTGATTTGAATAAGGCTCTATTTCGATCAAAGCTGCTACCCAGTCTGAGGTCTTTTACGACGCCAACCTATTATTCGAGCACCATAGAGCCAGGGTCTGAACGCATATCTGGGCCCGGCTTTTTGAACTACAGAATGAAGAGTTAGGATTGTGTCTATTTGTCTGTCGCTCAAGTGAATTGAAGGAAAAAACATACCAGTCTTCAAAGTCTTTCGATTGTGGGAAAGGAAGCCATCAATGGCTGTGTTGGAACTTGTAATTTCAACTGCGTTGTGACATCAGGTTAATTCTAGGTTCATGTTCAATCACCAAGACTGCAAAACAAAGAAAAAGAACTTACCGATTTTTGAACAGCAGTTTCTCATATTGAAATGATGATGTTCCAAGTAATGGGTGTTGATCAGGTGGTTTCTCAAAGCATCTCCGTGCTGAAGTCCCAGATTCAACAAGATCAGCCGTGCAGATATTATGAGGCACTCATTATTCGAACTTTGAGCTCTTAGATCACTAATTTGACCCTCCACGCCAGGGAAGACTGGTGATTGACTTGGCTGGGTGTGGCCCTCTACATGTCGTTTGTAGCTGAGCATGTTGAAACGATAAAGACAAGGCCCTGGGTCAAAGAGGAAGCCTGCGAATGAAGATCTCCTTTTTGATGAAAGCAAGGAATTTGAATCGGCGCTGAATCGGCGCTGAATCGGCGTTGCAAGTTCCCTCCAAGCACCTAAAATATGATGATTGTCAGCAAAAAGGAGGAATACAGAGGGCGATAGTAGTGTAGCCTTACCATGTAGTAAACTATTTCGATCCTGATCTACGTTGTGGGAGATCTTGTAGTCGGTTTGGTTGTTCATGGGAAAACTAGGTGGATTTAGTCTAATGACTTCCCAGGTGAACAGAAGCAGCGATTGCATACTTACCATGAGTTAAACAGTGAGTTTAAACAAACTTGTAGTTTGGGTCATTGATAAAGCAGGAGGAACACCGACATCCATTGACTTGATCAGTGCATCGTTCCCCCTGCTCTGTCAGCAATAGACAGCTCCAAGAAGCAATTCTTCAACATCAACTATTCGAGCGCACAGTTTCAAAATGCCCAGTCATTCTGTTTGACGGGCAGACTTGCGATAGTGTGAGCAATAAGTTGGACGAAAGGAGAAAACAGCAGACGAAAGCTCACACCATCGTGGGTGTTGAACTGGATGTTCTGTTCGAGGGCAATGTTGAAAACAATTTGAAAAAGAGTTTTGAATCAGTTGGGGGTTGACCTCTTTGAGCCCAGGTCAAGGACCCAGGTCGGTGTGGAAGAGAAGAAGAGAAGATGAAGCAGGGTTTGAGGCGAAAGGGTCTCCTTTTATCTTAAAATCCCAATGGGTCGTTGAAGCGCCGTCACGTGCCAAACGACCCTTTTGTTGAAGATTGAACGGAAAAAACGGAAAGGACGAAGTGAGTGGAGAGATTGCAGCAGAGTGAGGTGACATCCCGTCCGAGATAGGTGGTGCACTCAAAGAAAGAACGACTTCTGCGATGCCGGAAGGGGCGATTCACCTGCCTCACTGGAAGGTCTCTGAATGAGATGCAATGTAGACTCTAGACCCCTAAAGGCGCCTGGATCCCTTGGGTACCGTAAATAAGGTATGATTAAGTCAATTATGAACCAATCTCATCACTTAATATCACAAAACTATGAGCGTCACGATCTGTTAGTGAATTTCCCTTTAGTAAATGCATACTATTCACTTACTCCTGGATGAGGAATTCACGTTCCTGCATTCCAGAAATACCACGGCCATTATGTACACAAATGAGCAGAGGCCTTTCCGAAATCTTCAAATAGGTCAAACATAATGAGATCACCCTGTGGCAGACTTTCCTCCGCATTTGTGCTGCTAGGGAGCATTCAGCAACACCAGTATACATAAACACAGCCATGGATACTAGAATCATGACTTGTCTTGAATTCCAGACGACGACATGACCTGGAACATGCTCTTGACTCCGTTTGAGCTGAGCTGGTCATCCAGGAGCCAAGATACCTTACCTTATCATGTGGTGGTGTGTGGTGTTATCTTGACTGACACTGAAATGAGAGACGATGATTGGCCAATGGGGGAATGTCATCGATGACGTAACTTAATGGCCGATCACCTTTGATTCTCGAACGCCAAAGTCGTTCCTCTCTCTTCCCTTTACCTATTTGCGCGTAAACACCACCGCCCTATCACACCAAGATCCTCCTCTGAATGCTACCTCGACCACGCTCCCTCGACCTGGCCCGACGACTCGCTCATCGAACTCGTCTCCTTTACAGGATTGACCTCGACCGTCACCGACTCCCGCAACGAAGCGCCCTCCACAGCACCACAATGAGTTGGATGGACTCGTGGTCTCGCCCCAGCAAATCGCAAGCGACGCCGGCACCCTTCTACCTCCTCCCCAACGGCGACGCGACTCCATACTGCCGCACCTGCGGCCGCGTCATCTCCAGCCGCAAAACCACAACCGCGTCGTCCAAATCAGGCAAGCCCGAGGCATCAAAGCCCGCCGAAGCAAAGTACTGCTCGTCCCGGTGTCGAGCCAAGAAGCCAAGTCGCCTAGACAGGGAGATTGAGCAGGTCTTTGTCCGGTTTCTGCAGGGCGAGGAGGAGATGCAAGGGCCTGCGAAACCGAAAAAGGTCAAGGGCGACATACGGATCCTCGTCCCCTGCGACGTTGTCGAAGAAAAGGTCTTTGGCGAGAGAAAGGCACCAGACAAGGTCTACGGGAGGGGAAAGAATCGCGCCTCGCGAGTCATCGTCGCAAAGGAAGGGTCAGATGACGACGACGACGAAGCAATCGATATCCGGGAACGCGGCCGCCACTACGAGGAGGATCCGGGCGAGGATATTATTGACGAGATGCTCGGCCTCGACCGCAGCAGGTCGGCGGAGCTCGACCCCAGCGTGCAGGCTGGCCTCTCGGTGCGCAGCGGGACGCGCGTGCGGCCGCCGCAGACGCAGAGCCAGGTCAACGGCAGCGTCGGCGGGGAGAAGGGGCGGGCGGAGAGGATCGAGGAGACGGACGAGATGCGTGAGAAGAGGGCCGAGGGGCAGAGGAAGGCGCATGAGAGGGAGATGGTGAGGTGTGCTGCGAGGCGGGGTGTGGTTTTTGGATTCCTTGTGGGCGGCGGCGGCGACGCAGAGGAGAGGAGGAAATGTGAGGCTGTTAGGCAGGGCAAGGTTGTCGAGCCTAGTTTTGCAAAGGGGGATTGGTCCATCCGATGGAGGGACGACTAGATCATCCCTGGGACGCCCGTCACGTAGTACGTAGACAAATAATGGAGTGAACATGCATTCTAGGCTGTATTATTTTTCCTTTTTTCCAGTCATAACAGACATTTACACAAGCTGAGACGCTCCAGCGTCCTTTTGTTTTACTCTAACAAGCCTTTTTATCTTGACTCTCTACGCTTTTACAGGAAGCTGTTTGCCAAGGTGATGGCGGTGGTATACACCATGCCCACGAGGCCCAGGGCCATGAGGGCGTAATCGCAAATCTTTTCCTTTCTCGTCTCGGCGATACCCTTGAGATGCAGGTACGGCGGGTAAATGTAGACCAAGGGCACGCACGCAAAGGAGCCGATGAGGGCGACGAAGCGGTCGAGATTGGCGGAGCCGGCCACGGAGATGACAATGCACAGGGCGACGAGGGAGGTGCGGAAGGCGTTCTTTTTCCACTTTGTGAGGAGATCTTTCTTGCCGGAGCGGTGGCCGAAAATCTTGCCCTCGATGATGCGCATGGCGGGGAAGAGCTGGACGGGGTTGCCGACGAGGACGGCGAGGGCATACATGAACTGGACCGCGTTGACGAGGCGGCTGTCCTGCGGGTAGTTGTCTATGATTTCAATCTTTGTGCGGTCGCCAAAGGTGGCGTAGCAGAGGGCGCCGACGGAGGTGAAGACGCAGGTGATGAGCAGCATGACACCCGCAAGCAGGGGCTCAAAGTGCTCGGGCTTCTTCATGCTGGCCTGGATGGGGATGATGAGGCCGATGCCCTCAAAGGTGAAGATGGAGGCGCCAATGGTGAGGGTGTAGGAGCTCGGGTTGAAGAGCTTGACGGAGGGGTCCATGCCGCGGGTGGCGAGGGCGGAGATGTCGTACCACCAAATGTAAGCCACGCCGATGATGATGAAGAGGTCGGCGAAGAGGGCGGCGGGCCCGAGCTTGGAGATGTTGCGGATGAAGGCGAGGGGCACGATGACGAGGGCCTGGAGGGCGATGAGGGCGGTGGAGTCGAGGGGGTTCGCGCCGCCGGTGACGGCCTTGAGGAAGGAGAACCAGTTGTCGGCGACGAAGACGAGGCCGGTGCAGACGAAGCCGATCTGGGAGAGGGTGATGGAGGCGAGGATGAGGGCGCGCATGCGCGGACCGGAAATCTCCTTGCCGAGGTCGCCGTAGCCGCCGCCGTAGCGGGTGCGGCACTGGAGGAGCAGGTGGAAGGCGGCCATGGAGATGGCGGCGATGACGAGCATGGTCAGCGAGGAGAAGAGGATGCCGCCGTTCTTGAAGGCCTTGGGGAGGAACATGATGCCCGTGCCGATAAAGGCCTTGAGCGTGGTGAAGAAGGTCTTTGTGGTGCTGGCGTCGCCGGCCTTTTTCGCGAACCGCGAGGACCGCCGCCGGCCCAGCAGGGGACGGGTCTCGGTGGGTGCGCCGCGGGGCCGCTCGTGTGCCTGTTCTTCGTCCTCGTCGTCCGTGATAATGGCCTCCTCGTCCGAGTCGGCAAGGTCCTCACCGGCAAAGGAGCCGTAAAAGTCGAGGAACTCGACAAAGTTGCGCGTGATGGGGAGGGTGGCGGCGGTGTAGCCGCGCTTCTGCATGACAAACTGGCGGCGGAAGCCCTGGGGCATGAGCATCTCGGCGGCGGGCAGGTCGGACTCGTGGCCGGACTCGGTGCGGCGCGGGTGGGAAAAGGTCTGGGCGCGCTTGAGTCCTTGGTCCCTGGCTGAGATCTTGAAGAGGTCGCGGTGCATGTCGCCGCCGGGGAGGAGGAGGGACGAGGCCTCTTCGAGGTTGGTACCGTTGGCGAGGTCGTCGTTCTCGGTGGCCGGGAGGTTCGGGGCCGAGTTGGAGGTGACGTGGGCGAGATCGCCGTTGGAGAGGGTCCGCGTGCCGTCGAAGCTGGTGCCGTAGCCGGAGGGGAGGTGGTTTGCGATGACGGCGGTGCGCAGCCGCTCCTCGGTGGAAGAGGGTGTGTCGGACATGGCGGGCGGTATTTTGAGTTTGGCGGTGGGGGATGGAGAGGTTGTAATGATGTGATGATGCTGTTGGGGGGGGAGGATTTGGAGTAAGAACCAAGTCTAGGAGAATTCAGAGGAGAAATCTATGGCTCCGGGCATCCTCGAGCCATGCAGAGGTGTTCAATTGAAACGATGAAGAAAGAAAGATAGATGTGAGGTGGTGGAAAAGACAGCCAGACACAGTAGAAGGGAAATGCCTCGGTTCAAGTTTGGGGTTTGGGCTCGCGGACTTGGAGGATGCGGTCGCAGCGTCTGGCCATCGGATCGCGGGGATGGGGAGAGACGGGAAGAGGTCTGGTGTAAAAAGCTTCAACGTTGTTTTTCAAGGTCCATCATGTTTGGTCTGTTTGGTGGGCAAAGACTTGACGAAGCTTGAGCCGCTTGCAGTCCCCACTGCGGATTCATGCATGTGGGGGGGGGGGGTAGCCGAATATATAGAGATAGAGAAATACTTGAGATGTTCAGGATGCTCGGGCGAGAAGAGACGAAGACTCGGCGGAGAGAAAAAGTTATGCGAGGTTGTCATCTATCGCGGGGGTGGGGAAAGGGGGGGGGGAACAAGAGACAAGGACTTGAGAGTTGACGAAAAGACCAACGGGAGAAGAGCGGGACCACTCGAGCACTCGACACCAGCAGAGACAAGGGTGGCCGCAGGAAGAACGAGAGCTATGCCGCATGGGGTCTAAGGGCGGGAACCTCGCGACTCCCAGTCTGTGAATACGTCAGTCCGCAGGAGCAAGCGCGACTTTAGGGGCCCGGGCTACTGTTTAGTATTAGTTTGTTGACCAACTCACCACGACAACAACTCACTCTTCAGAGTCTTCACCCAGCCATGCCTGCCGGGGCCGGCCGCAGTGGAGTGTCCATGCCGTGAGTGCCACCGCGTGGTTGATGGTTGGCTAAGTCGAGATGATGACCAGGCTCCGGGAGGAGTTTGGGAGAGGGAACAGCTGCCAGGTTGTGGCGGTGAGAGGACCAACTTGCGAGTTGTGTGTACGAATAGTTGGTTGGTGTCTGTTCCTGTTCTTCTCTCACGGTCCTTGTGGGGTGAGACAGCCAGACAGCGCAAGCTCGGACAGAAGAGAGACACGAGATCACGTTAACCTGCACAGACTTGTCTCGGCCTGCAGCTGCAGTAGATTGCTCGGCCATTATGAATGTGTCCTAGACATGTCTTTTAGCCAATACTTACTATTCTGCTTATTCTTACCTGTAAAGTTTGGTCTTTCATGTAAATGTTTCAATCTCATGCTGAGAATTCACTCATTCGCTTGCTCCCACACTCACTCCCCATCTCACCTCCGGCTTGCCTAACCCGGTCGCTCAATTTTCACCGTGAAATCTGACAAGCGGGTCGGACATGATGCCACCGACGGACCCTTGGAAAAAATGACTAAGAAAAATGTCAAGACTGCGACCACCCTAGCCTTGCAGAAGCGAACTGCAAAAAAAGATCCTTATGCCTGGACGATCGGGCCTTTGCCGACGGTAACCAGCGGTCAGTATCACGTGATCTACGTCAACGACGGCGCACACGTATATGTTTTGATGGATCACGACCCGACCTCATCCAACTCACTCATTCGCTCTCACTCACCCGCTCACTCACTCACTCTCTCAGAAGTGAGATATGAAGTATCAAAATGGTGTCATAAACAGCACTTCTTCGCTCATCCGCCAGTGTCTCACCCCGCGTGTTTCTCAAGTGAGACCAAGGCCTCATCGCGGTCCCCCTCTGCCGAGACACATGTTTGCTTTCTGCCGCTGGAATGTTGTTGTTTTGCAGAGAGGGTTTCTCTCTCAAATCCGAGACCTGGACTGGGTCCTCCCCCGCGGCCGACTTTCGCTGTGGCAGACCGCTTGCAGACCTCGTCGCATTCCATCTTCACAACCTCCCATTCAATCCAAGTAGACAAGTGCACCATGTGCCTGCGAGCAGCATCATGAGTAATGGCCAAGGCCTGCTCAATTCTTCATTTTCCTCAACAAGTCTGTACTCTAGAAGTCTAGGCCGAGACCCTGGGACTGAAAACAGGGAGTTTT
Source organism: Colletotrichum orchidophilum (assembly GCF_001831195.1). Taxonomy (NCBI): domain Eukaryota; kingdom Fungi; phylum Ascomycota; class Sordariomycetes; order Glomerellales; family Glomerellaceae; genus Colletotrichum; species Colletotrichum orchidophilum. Next base: position 534,968 of record NW_019172959.1, on the reverse strand, counting down.
CTTTGTCTGCCACCAACATTCCTTATCCTGATCATCGTGAATGAACTTGCGTACTACCCGACAAGTCAGCAGTCAGCTCGGCCTGAAGCTCACCACACCGAGACAACTCACTGCCGTCGGTCTCGTCCGGTTGATGCCGCCCCATTGGCCCCACTTAGGTGCCGTCCCGGATCCTCCGGCCGCCGTGGTTGTCGTCACTCCTGCCGTCCAGTTTGTGCCAATCCTCAGCGTCGTGGAAGCGCCGCTCGTAGTGGCAGGAGTCGTCGGGGCTGGCAAGGTGCCTACGGGTGGCTGGTTACGCGGTCTGATCCATCGGCCCAAGGTACACCGAACCGAAGCTTATCCCCTTCTTACCACGAATCCGAACCACCTGAGGTCTTCATGTCGATCGAATGCGTCACACTTGCACCCAAGAAGGTCCGTACACATTCGGTCAATCACCTGGTGTCTCGCCCCATGCTCGGGGCGTCAACTCACCTGCAACTTCTCTCTAAACACGTACTTGGTATACGGGCTCCTAGGGAAGTCTGCGACTACGGTGCGGCAAGTACCCAACAACCCCGTCCACTGCCTGATCGTCTCATGATAGTTCTGCACATTCAGGGCCTCGTCCACCGTGCCGTGGTAGATAGGCATCTTGGTTCTCGCGCCTGTGTATCCGGGGTACATGTTGTACGCGACGCTGGCCCACTGCTGCTACGTCCAGATGGACTGTCCCGTCGAGCACGTTGAGATCCAAAAGTCGGATATGTCGTCGGCGGACATGAAGCAACCGGCCGGAACGCCCGCCTAGGCGATGCCAGGCGCAAAGACGTCGGAGTACGTCGCCGCCAAGACATTCTGTCAAGTTACCAAACATTGTCAGAATCACTCATGTCAAATACGAAAAGGAGAGAGCATGGCTAAAGCAATACAGATATACCTTCATCATTGCACCCGAAGAGATGCCAGTGGCACTTACCTTACTCTTATTCGCCCCATACCGCGCAACCATAAAGCTTACCATACTGGCAATCAATTTGCTCACGCCGCCCCCGTCGTGCGCCAGCATCATCTTGCTTGCCACGTCCCAGCAATTGTCGCTCTGGTACGGCGCCTGTGGGTAGCTCACAATGTACCCGTACGTCTTGGAACTGAGCGTGATGAGGCGTCTTTTTGTGATCTATCTATCCATCATCAAGTCCCGTGGTTCACCCTTGAGACGTGGATCGCTTCAATGGTGGTCTCGGACTATGAAACTCCGTCTCTGTGAGCAAAGTAACATCGGGTTGATCAACCTTGCCCCTCCACCTCCACTTCTCGGCTTTCAGAATTGTGAAGAGGCTTGAGAAAAAGGAACAGATGGCCACCTCTACAGGCTGTTGAGGGTTTTATGCCAGAGCCCCGCCATACAACCCGAAGCGCGGAAACTTCTTCCGCCAACCGTTTGGGCGGAGTTTCCTGCTCTCAGGGATCGACTGCTCAGAGGCCTTGAACATCACAGCATGAACATTACACCTCGGTACCGTTGTGTTCTCATTCGCCTTGACTTATTTCACGACCATAGATTGCTGGTCAGAATCAGCTTCCGCCCTAGGCCTCAGCCAGAAGATGGTTCCAAACTAATCGCCATCTGACGGCATTGCCTTTCATGCACTGTACCACGCAACACTCCACACGATTCCTATCCCCTACGTCTCAAACAGCATCTTTCCTACGCCTAATGAGAAGCTTTGCCCTAGGATTCACCAAAGTCGAGAAACCAAAACGCATCGGCTCCACAGTACTCTTGTCTTCGTTGGCCAGCTTGAATTCGTACCCGAGCAAGATGTGCGATACAATCAGCTTCGCGGAGCTCGCGCCAAAGAAGCGACCCGGACACGCGTGCGAGCCGAGCCCGAAGCCCATGTGCTCCGCTGATACGCTCGCGAGCTGCGCGACATGCTCATTATTACCGGCCTCGCGCATCCGGAGGAAGCGTCGGCCATCGAAGCTTTCCGGCTTGGGATAGATCTCCTGCGTACGATAGTCAGCCACCAGCTTGACAAAGAAGAAGTGCCTGGGGAATGTCCTACAGGATCCCACATCATGGCCGATGATACGGCGACGCCTGTCGTTTTTGGGAGCACGGTGCCGTCACTCAATTTCACATTGTCTTCCATCACGCGCCTCCCAAGAGCCACTGCCGAAATGTCAGCAACGGGAACACAGTCGAGGAGCAGGGCTACTTACCGGAGGCAATGGGCTTGAGACGCAACGTCTCCTTCAGCACGCTATCCATGAGCTTCAGGTTATACAGCGTCGAGCTCTTCCACCCGTCTCGCGTCTCCCTCACAATCTCCTCCCTCAACGCCTCCGTCAACTCCGGATTCAGACACAGGTCCAGCAAGTTCTGCGACACCATGTCCGTACTCGACGCGTTCGCGAGGGTCGACAACCCCAATTGCTGAAACGCCGCGTTCTGCGCCGTTCGGTCCTGCTGCTTCCTTGCCAGCTTCTCAATCCACGCCAACGCATTATCAAACACCACGCCGCCGTTCTCCGCCTCTTGCCGCCGTCGCTTCTGCTGGATCGGCTCGATGGCCATCCGCGCCGTCCGGAGCATCTGGCGCAGCTCGCGGCAGCAGGGGAGGAACCAGTGCACGAAGCGGCGGACGGGGGATGGGTAAGAGCGGAGAACTTTGGCGGCAGCCATGGCTTTCATTGGGTAGTTTATCGTGATTTGGAGCCAGGTTGGATCGCGGCAGAGTTCGGGGCCGAGGAAGACTAGTGCTGAGACACGGGCGACGATCTGGGCGATTGTTGGGGCGAGGGTGATTTCGTGCCATTCTGAGACGGTGGTATCAGAGGAAGAAGGGCGTAAGTCAGGTGAGAACACGTACCTTCGTCCTCAGTGAAGACGTCCTTCAAAGCAGTGGCTGTCTCATCTGCAAGTGGTTGTGATAGTCTGGCTGCAAGGGTTAAAGTGAGTAAGTCGGGCGGGATCCGAGACGTTCATTCAGACTCACCAACGTCGCTCTGAGTGAGGTGCGTTCGTATCATCTCGCGGATGAGCTCGCTCCCAGAACTCAAGTACGGTTCGAACCCCGGTGTTCCGGCCTGCCAGTACGCCAGCAGAAACTCTGTCGAGCTCAACCGACTGTCGTTCTTCACATCGTGGCAATGCTGGGGCGCCAGGACCGTGAGGGTGCTGCCTTGGCCGGTGAATACTCGAAAAGGTTTCCCGCCGTATTGCTTAGCCCCCTTGGCGAGGAGGGCTTTACCACCCGTCAAGTATTCCTCCTTTGTATTGTTGATCAGTGGGTAGATCTCGACATCCTGGAACGTGTGCCGGAGAGGTGCTGCGACGAAGCAAGCTATCACGAGCAAGGCTAGCCAGTAGAGACCAGATTTGGAGGTGAAATACGACGGGGAGAGCTTCAATGTGGCAAACTCCGCCCAGCTGAGCGTTGTGGTTGAAGCATCCATGTCCATGATATCGATAGATACATGTAGTCGTGGGTGAGACGATGTCGACGCTGGCTTGTGGGCAGTGATTCCCAGGTAAAACGATTTACTTATTTGATACGAATTGAATATCTCTGGGGCTCAATTATTTTAGGCCCGCTCAACATGATCTTTTCATGAGAGCGAGAATGAATATGAGTTTTGCTTCAATCCGAATGCTACGCATGGCTGGAAAGGTTAATTGACTTTGTTGTACCTGCTAACCCTTTACACCATTTCATGCTCACGAATACTTGTTCGCTTGGTCTGCAAAGCTGCAAAACTGTTAGGAGGTACATCTCCCGAACTAGAAGAGTCAAAAAAGTTCATAGTAAATGCTACTGCGGAGAGGTGGCTCGGTCCGAAACCTTCGCGCATATCGTTTTTCGGACCGTTGATAGAGCGAGCAGAAAGATTACTCTTGGCTCCCGAATCATTCGATCATCGGCTATAAAATACTACAAAAATATCATGCTGGGGAAGATCTTGGGGATGCAGAACCCGACCGCCACCGCGATTGTTGAAGTAGCGTCTTTTGGGTCTGCGATTAGCTTCATGTCGGCATCGTCCCGAGCCTAGGATTTGGTCTGGAGTTATCTAGCTCCGCGACATCGGATCCGAGTGTAGGCCGGCGGTTGCAACGGATGCGTAAGCGGCTTTACTGCGGATTATTCCTATGGGTTTTGCAACCTGAGTGCGATGTTTGACACATTGTTGCGCGCCTAATCCCTAGTCGTGTCTTCATCCGGAGTTTTACGGTTATGTTCCAGGCAGTGAGCAGGGCTTCACGGGCTTCCTTGATCAGATGACTGTCAGGCAGGCGGAATTCTCCTCAGGCGACACTGCGATAGCCTTGGTATCAACGGGCCGAAAGAGCAAAGTGCGTGAAGTGAGGATCGACGGCTGCGCCGACTTGGCATCAGTCGGCGTAGAGACTGATCCACGAGCAAAGCCATGACAAGGATCAGAATTTCCGAGTCAGTCGGATATTGTTTCTCAAACCCCTCTAGAGGATGCAAAACATCATGCAGCTAAGTCAGGTAGCGCATCGAAACCCCCCACTACACTAAAAAGTTCGGTAAGCAAGCACGGTATGTGCAAGACTTCCAGGCTGAGGAGCCTGGCAAAATTTCCCTTGGTTCCGGCCAAGAAGGGGGGAAGGTGTCATGTGTGCAACGTCGGCGTTGGGGAAGATTGGATGACGCCGAGGCTAATGCCGCAGGTAAAGCCCTCACACGTGTTTCGTTTGGGCAGGCCGTGAGATCATTCTTCCTTGGAACTTGCTAAGAGGCAGTAATTAGAGCTCTTTGTACCCGTATGCGGTTAAGAGTGAGAGGGATCGATAAGCAAACATAAGCAAAGAAAAAAATTTGATTCCGGAAGAACTGTCAAGTCGGCAGATCTGCAGGGACTCCCGCAAATCGTCACAAGTTGCAACGAAAGAGGCGCCGTCGGGTTCATGGGTGATGCTGGCTGGGCCGCCGCGACTCGAAGCACTTGATGCTCTCTGTTAGCAGCTTGTGCGTGTTTTGTTCTGACTCTTGAAACCCCAAACTTCTTTTCAAAGAGGCAATATGTCTAATGCAGGTGGAGAAACAACGAGGGAACACCCGCAAGGAGACCTGTGAAGCTCTCAAAACACATCTGGCTTTGATCCCGAGCTGTATACTATTATCCGTACGCGTACTCGACTATGGTATCCCACTCTCGCCCATTCCAACGGGAAGGAAAGCAGGCTTTCCAGCTCCAACGCTACCAATATCGGATTTCCGCGGCCCCGACTACCAGCCACAAGGTAACACGGCGTTACCTCGCATGTGGAGAAGCGTCTCCTTGCATCTGGTGGCACTGGGGAAATGCATTTCTCCATTGTTTCCCATTGCGCTGGCTACGCTAATTCCCACATTGCGCTCTTCTCATCAGCAAACGCCTCCACCATCCAAACAAGCTTCATCACGGTTTTAGAGTATAGAGTTGGACTGACTTTAAAATTCATTCATTACTCTGTCTCTCCTTGCTACCTGCACGGCCACACCTCAGCTTGAGAAGTAGCACGACTCTTGCTTAACATGAGCAAAAGCCACGAAGTGAACAAGCCCATCTTCGGTTGAAGATTCCCCCGCAATGATCAACCCCGGAAAGCATACCCCAACCAGGTATCCTTCTCCGCACTCGCTATTGCCGATGCATGGTGATCCCACTAAGCTGACACGTGTGGTCTATCGATGTGGGGAGGAATAGGACGGCCGCCATGCCTCATTCTGTCGCCGTCAGAGCTCTCAGATGCCGCCTTGATTCAGACACGGAGCAGCAGGGCTTGCTTCGTCTGGAAGGTCGGCATGTTCACCATGCCGTTGCTAACTGCCGTCACTCGGCGCCGACCTGCACGCGACTCGATGGGATCGCCGAAGGAGGGCGACGATTTGCTGCTATTGCGATAGTCTCCTTGCTAGGGTTTGATGAGATGAACGGCCTGCCATCATCACATTCAGAACGGCCAATGCCTGGAGTCCTCGACGCCTGGTCATCCGCAGTAGGCAGCCCGTTGTCAGTATAACAGAAGCCATTGAGCCACTTTCCCCCTCGCTCGAGAGGAGTGCCAGCCTCGAATGGACTTTGCAATCTGCCCTGTTCAACGCCCATTCGCCGATATGAGGTCCCTCAACCTTTCTGCAATGCTGCTGGTGCCGGCAGCCCCATTCGTCGTGAGCGCTTTCGCCGACAACTGTGGCGCCCTCGTCAATACCTTGAAGCTGCCAAACACTACCGTCTGGTTTTCCACGCCCGTCTCTGCTGGCACCAACATCACCTTTCCGGAGAATCACCCAACTTGCTCCCGCCCCGCGCAGGTCGTTGAGGTCGACATTTGCCGTGTGTCGATGTTGACCACCACTGGTCCCACGAGCAACATAAGTCTGGAAGCCTGGCTTCCGTCCAACTGGACTGGACGTTTCCTAAGCACCGGTAATGGAGGTACCGGCGGCTGTATCCAATATGAGGACATTGCCTACGCCGTCTCCCGAGGGTTCGCTGCAGTCGGTGCCAATAACGGACATAACGGCAGCATTGGCTCGCCTTTCCTCAACAACCCAGGCGTCATTGAAGACTTTGCCTACCGATCTGTCCACACCGGCGTTGTCATTGGCAAGGAAACCACCAAGGCCTTTTATGGCAAAGAGCACACTAAGTCGTACTACCTCGGATGCTCGACCGGCGGTAGGCAGGGCTTCAAGGAAGCCCAGGATTTCCCTGACGACTTTGACGGTATTCTGGCTGGTGCGCCCGCCGTTGCCTTTAACAATCTCACATCCTGGAGCGGTCACTTCTTCACCGCCACCGGCACGCCTGACAAGCCGACTTTCCTGTCAGCGGATCTCTGGAACCTTGTCTATAAGGACATCCTAAACCAATGCGACGGTCTTGATGGCCATGTCGACGGCATCATCGAGGACCCGGACCTGTGCCAGTACCGCCCGGAGGCTCTCATATGCGGCGCCGGCCAGACTGCAAACTGTTTGACCGGCACGCAGGCCCAGACAGTCCGGACCGTCTTCTCGGACCTGTACGGCCAGGACGGAAGCCTCGTCTTCCCCCGCCTCCAGCCCGGCGCCCAAACCACCCCGATCCTCCTTGCCGGCCGCTCGTTCCCCTACACGACAGATTGGTTCCAGAACGTCATCTACAACAGCACTAACTGGGACCCGGCGACTCTCGGCCCCAAGGACTACGCCGCCGCCGCCGCGCAGAACCCCGGCGGCATCGAGACCTGGAAGGGCGATCTCTCTGGCGTAAAGGACCGCGGCACCAAGGTGCTGCACTACCACGGCCTACAGGACCCCATCATCAGCAGCGACAATAGCGCGCGCTACTACAACCACGTCTCGCGGACCATGGGCCTCACCTCTGCCCAGCTCGACGAGTTCTACCGGTACTTCCGCATTTCCGGTATGAACCACTGCGGCGGCGGTCCCGGCGCCAGCTTCATCGGCAACGTGGAGGCAGCCATCGCCGGGTTCGAGCCCGAGCGTAATGTCCTCTCGGCCATTGTTCGGTGGGTTGAGGAGGGCGTCGCGCCGGACACGATCCTCGGCACCGCGTTCGTCAACGGCACGAAGGGCGGCGAGGTTGCTTTCACGAGGAAGCATTGCAAGTACCCCACGCGTAATGTGTACAAGACCGGAGACCCCAACTCTCCTGATAGCTGGGCTTGTGTATAATGTCTCTTTTTGTCTTGATTTGCTTCTGCTGTACATATTGCTCAGTGCTCATTGCACGTACATTACCATAACATGATTGACAAGATTACATGTAAGGGAGGGCAGAATCTTGACGTTGATCAATCGATGAAATAAAACCCTATCTCAGGATGATCCTAAAGTCACAGGTACATACAACAAACTTGCCGTGTTAGTGAAAATGCGGATGTTCTGGGTCTCCGGCAAGATATCTCGAGATCTCCCTTGCCCTGTAATGCTCTTCGCTGGCAGGTTTTGCTGAAAAAAAAGTATCTATCTAAAGAAGCTGAAGACTTAGAAAGTATGAAAATTTTGATTCGTTTCCTTTCGTGCATCAGTTCTGTCAAAGTAGGACAGCCGGCGAAGATGCCCTTTGATATCTACACGGCGGAGCCAGCATCAAATATTAAAACGTTCAACCAGACCTGGAAGCATGTCGGAGACTTTATATCTGGAAGGATATGTCCTCCAGTAGAGACAGAAAGGAAGAAAGAATAGGCAAACATCGAGTCGAACTCGAGACCTATCAAGCCCAGAAAAGCGACCCAAGTTCGGGAGGTACCTCATCTGGTAACAGTATGTGTGTCACGTGACCTCGTCGACCATCACCAGAATTACGATAACGAACAATGCTGAGAGGAGAAAAAAAAATACGGATGGCATGACATATAACCATATGTACCGCTTGGCCATCGAACATGAACGGTGCTGCTTCCTTGGAAAAGCACTCACGCTTTTGATTCCCATAAAGGCTTCGATGTCATCCGTCACCACTAAGAGCAAGTCGACTGCCCAGCTCAGCTCCCTGTCTAGTCAGAAATTCGGAGCAATCTTGTTCGGAATTGGAAGAAAGCGGCTAAATGAGTCACAAATTATCATGCAATATTGTCTAAATACGCGAACCTACTTAAGCCATTGATATGCAGGGAGACTGCGTCTATTTGCTATAGCTGACTCGACCTATGCAGTCCTACCCATGACTCGAAATTCGTCTACGTCTGGAATTGGGAAAAGCTATGGGCAATTCTGAAGGTTCCTTGAGAGTTCGGATTCAGAAATGTCGCTGCTTCCTAGCCGTTACCGTATATAGACCAAGGTTGCCTCATCCTCAAAGTTTCTTTCACCAAATCGGGCCTGTCTCCCCGACGGAAAAGGGACCACGAGACTTGCCGTCGAAATTTCAACGAATAATTGCACGCACACACAGACCATATTGTTATTCGTCAGAATTTCTCTACAGCTCCTGCTTTTCAGCCTTGGTAAACCTGCCGAGAACACCGCCTGCGATGATGACCTGGAATAGCCAGACATGAACAACACAAATGGAACGGTCTCCGCGCCTTGGGATCCTGCATGGGCTGCCGAGAGCAACACCGCGCGCATCATCACCGTCGTGACCTTCTTCCACCTTCTGGCTCAACTGAGTGTTGCGCTTCGGATGTACGCTAGAATTTGGGTCATCGAAGCGCCTGGGTGGGATGATGCAGTCATAGTCTTGTCAGCGGCAAGTATAATGTCCCTCTCTTCTTACCGCCCACAGAGACTGATGTCGCTGTGTTTCTAGCTCTGTGCTTTAGGGGGATGGATCGCCTTTTTGATACAGGCGCAATACGGCCTTGGAAAACATTTCTTGACCATTGACAAGAAATATGACTACGTCGTGTTCAATCATGCCGGTTTCTGGCAGTCCATTATTTCCGCCTCCGCCGCTCTTATGTTTCTCAAAATTTCCATTGCCCTTAGCCTGTTGCGCTTGAGCACAACTAGATGGTACAAATGGGCATTGTGGTCAACAATTGGTAGGCTACCCAGAGTCGCGAACTCCTCAGCCCGAGGACTAATGCTGTCACAAAGCTCTCGTCGTCTTTTACTCGATTGGGGGCATGTTTCCCCTCTTCCTACACTGCAAACCAATGGCGGGATTCTGGGACAGGAACATAAAGCCCCGTCCAAAGTGTAAGAACAACAACAATCTCATCTTTTTTGGCATCATCAACACAGGTATGTCATATTTGCATTTCTCAATACTGCGATATCGAAGCACCACCGCTCAACCCGACATTAGCATTCAACATCTTTAGCGACTTAGTTTTGGCCACACTACCTGTGCCAATCATATGGAACCTCCAGATGAAGCGTAGGCTTCGGCTCTATGCTATCGGAATTCTGAGTTTAGGCTACTTGTAAGAACAAATTAACCAAAAGCTGTACTTGGGCGGTTTCAGGGACTGATCATCCGTCCAGTGCTGTTGCAATGGGCATAGTCAAGGCCTTCTACCAGCTTGCCTACGATAGTGAGCCCGACAAAACATTCAATCGAAGCATCCAGTTTTGGGGCTTGTGGGTACAACTCTCAAAAGGTCGTTGTCCCTCAGCTAATCACTAGTTCTTGTAGTCTACAGCTGCAAGTCGGCATTATCGCGGCGTGCGCACCGACTTTAAAGCCTCTTGTGCGCAATTTACTCAATCTTTCTGCATACAACCACCAGATACCCGGCGTTCGTAGCAAGCAATCGGGACAGACCAGCTCTGGCCTACGAACGCTGGAGGATAACTCGGTCCATAGCCGTAGCGGCGGAATTACAATAAGCGACCAATATGAACTCGACGAATGGGCCCTAGATCCACGATCCGGCACGCAAAAGGGCGCGTGTAGAATTCAAACTGTACAATCCACAGCAGGCCCTACGCTCCGCAATCGTGATCGAAGTGAGAGGCTACGAGTTGAGGATGAAATCGCGATGCAGGTCCAATGCAGCAACTTGCGCGGGATCATCAAGACTACAGAGTTCACCAGAAGGTCTGAAATCACCGAGTAGCGTTATCAACAACCAAAAACGAGTAGCATATGAGTCTCCTTAGGTCGAGATCATGCAAGAATTTCAACATCCATTTGCTAGCAATGGTTCCCAGTGAAGTCAGAGGAGTGCTTGCCCATTAGGCCCGATAGAATTGTTTCGACTTTCAATGGAATGACACTGGATTGCTCATCAACGAAAATATGCCCTGCATTTTACCTCACGAAGTTCTTGATCAGAGGCCCTTTCGAGCTGGTGAAAAGGCTTTAGCCTGATGGAATGCTTCCTCACTCCTCCAAAATTACAAAATCTTTCTCAAACATTGTCGTTGTATTGCTAGTCGGCAAGACTGCGGCTAAAGCTACCGTCAGAGTGCCAAGAAAAGCGACGATGTAAGCTGGCAAATTGACCCATAATACTGGCAGCAGAAAGGTTCAATCAGTAATCTTGTCACACTTGTGCTGGTCGCTTTCGGCGGACTAGCAATGCGAAAAAGAACGATAAATGTGACAGAAGCTTTCAGATCGTCTGTATGAGCAACTCGGTTCTTCTGCATACCGTCTCGCTTCTTGGGGCGCCGCACCATCGCATGAGGGATTTGTAGGTGCTGCCGTTGCGAGGACGAGATTTCGAGACTAAGTGTACAGAACAATTGACTCTGGCTTAGCCTAAAGAAAGTATTTCCACGTACTGCATGTTCGCCGCGATGGCCATGAACGATGAGTCGGGTATTGCCAATGGGTAGACCAGATGCATATTACTGTACCCAACAAGATGACAGGGGTCCGTCTGGGAGTAGCTATGGATATTTTTTATTCCGGCGAATTGAACTCCCGAACCATCCTAGTGTGCTGCAGTATTGCTGACAGGCATGTTGGTAAATGTAGTGACACCCCAGATATATGGACATGGGTATGAGTAAGTCGCAGCACGAGTTGTGATCTGATAGACACTCGGAAAGGGAGAGAACAAGAAGGCTTGAGGGAAAGCGGCCCAAAGAGACAAGTGGAGACAAGTACACGCGTCTGTCGAAGATGCCGAGGTTTCCGGAGGATCATCGCCCTGATTTACCTCGTAGAGCAATATGAATGTCCGTTAGCCAAGAGACATGGTACAATATCCATGTCGAGGTTGCATGATGGAGCTTGGATGTGGATTTCAGAAGTCTACTGAAAGGCACTGGGAGATAGGTATCCACGGTCACAGGAATGGTACATTCGTTTGCTAATTGTGCCATTACAAAATGTCTTGGTAACAACCCACATGAACGACAATAAGCCTCCACATGTGTCAGTTGATCGGATGAAGCGATCATGCCTGTAAAATCCCATGATTTGGCAACTCTAGTCGAAATGTATCCCCTTCAACCACATCAACTTTGGGTCAAGAATGGGGAGATATCTGGCTTGGGAACGCCTTTCAATCCCGTTCCTTATCATGGCACCAAAGGCATTGCTGAAGGAATTCATGAGAGCACTTGCCGCCAAAGCGACAAAGAGCTTCTCTAATAAATAAGCTACACCTTATGGACTCGCGAGAAAGAGAGATACAATTTGGACCCAGGATGTCCCTGGTCCCAGTACACTCACCGGGAGATGGTGCAAAGACGACAGCACGAATTACAAGTCCGGGGATGCGACCCCATCCCCTCTTTTCGGCATGAAGTACCTATTGATATTAGTCCCTCGAACGATAGCTGGGCAAATTGGTTCCCGGGCCCAATGCACTCATGACATTTACAGGGGATGAAAAGAGTGCAAAGAGTCCTCTTGTCGTGAAACTGTACTCGCTTTAGCCTTGGTCAAGACAAGTTTTTCGAATGCCTACCTACATGTAGGTATGCCCATGTTCAAGACCATTTTTGTAGCGTCTTGATGATCTGATTAGCATATCAGAGTGTTGATAACACACGTCTCATTTTCAAACACACTAATCATGAATCAAATTTAATCACAAATCTATTACATTAAAGTGTTCTGTGAAACTTGCCGCTCTGTGTCGCTTCGCCAATAAGAAATCACCTCTTCTATATACAAGTCTCTAGCATCCAACTTTTGAGCCCACGTCAACTCGGTACTTAGTTGCCGGCCAGGATCTGTGCAGAAATCTTCTCAGCCAAGACATACACGGTGCTCTGGGGGTGACCAGGAGGCAGGAGCGCAAAGCTGCTAGCATCCACAACTCTGAGACCCTTGACGCCAATGACCTTGGCATCCTTGTCAACAACAGCCAAGGGATCGTCAGACTTGCCCATGCGGCAAGTACAGCTAGCGTGCCAGATAGTCATGACGGTATTGCGAATATTCTGGAGAATCTGGGCGTCAGACTCGACTTGGGGACCGGGGAAGTACTCCTTGTTATCGGCCAAGACGGGCTTCATGGCGTTACTGGCAAAAGCCTGACGAAGACGCTTGAAGGTTGCAAGTGCGACGGCAATATCGGTGGGGTCGGTGAGCCACTTGGGATCGATGAGAGGCAGGTCCTTGGTGTCGGCAGAGGCGAGGGTGACGGTGCCTCTGGACATAGGAGCGACGAGACCTCCGAGAATGGTGGCGTACTGGTAGCCGTCCTTGGGCTGAGTCAGGAGAAGGTTGGCAAAGTCGCCGACGTAGCCGGGGGCGGTGAGGTACTCGATCTCGGGCCAGTCTGCGGGAAAGTTGCTGTCGAGGACCGCGGCGGCGTCGGCGGAGATGAGATCGCGGGGCGTCTTCTCCCAGCCGAGGAAGTCACAGACGGGGTTGGTCAGGGGGCCCATCTTGCGAATCGTGTAGTCGAAGGCAAACTGGGCAGCGGTGTAAATGAGATCGTTAGCCACACGGGTCAGAGTCTGGACCTTGACGCACCACGTGGGACCGAAAAAGACGTGGTCCTCCATGTTTTGGCCGACACCAGGGCGCTCAGCGACGATGGGGATCTTGAACTTGTTGAGCTGGTCCTTGGGGCCGACACCCGAGACCATGAGAAGCTGAGGGCTTTGGAAGGCACCGGCTGACAAGATGACTTCCTTGTTAGCCTTGAGGGTGTAGGTAGTGATGCCGGCATTTGAGGTGAGAACGACACCCGTCGCTTTCTTGTTGCTGTCGAACAGGATCTTCTTGGCCAGGGACAGCTGGTAAACCTTGAGGTTCTTGCGGCCAATGGCTGCGTTGAGGAAAGAGGTCTGACTGGACTCGCGCTGCTGGTTGCTAGGCTGAATGGTGTCGGAGCAGTACTGAGCACCCATGAGCTCTCCGCTGTTGAAGTCCTGGGCCTGGGGAATACCAATCTCGTTGAGGGAGGGCTCGAGATAGGTGCTGAAAGGTTGGGCATAATTGGCATATGAGACGTCAAGAGGACCTCCCGCAGCATCAAAAGCGTCAATGTTGTACTCTGCGCTGGCATTGGGGAAGCGGGAAGAACCGGGCGGGGTGAACTTGACGCTCTTCTTAAAATAAGGAAGAAGAGAGTCCCAGGTATAGCTGTCATCACCAATGGCATCGGCCCACTTCTGGTAGGACTGCTTGGTACCGCGCTGATAGATCATGAAGTTGCGAGCGGAACTGTATGGCCAGATTAGTATTGTTGGGGAATTCAGAGCCAACTGCCAGATATGAAGTCTCACCTTCCACCAAGACACTTGCCGCGAGCGTAGTGGATTGAGCGGTTGTTGGCACCGCTTTGCGGCTGTGTGACAAAGTTCCAGTCCACGAGAGGGTTCGTATCAAGAGGGCTAGATCCGGCGAAAAGTGTATCTCCAGCCGGGGTTTGGCCGATGAGGAGGTTGGAGATCTCGTAGAACGTGCCGGCCTCAATCACAGCCACGGTAACATTGGGGTTGGCGCTCAGTCTGTTGGCCACCACGAGACCAGCAGTGCCACCGCCGACGATAACATAGTCGAAAGTTGCATCAATTCCGAGACTTCCTGCGCTGGTGCCGAGCTGGCGTTTGTGTTCAGCATGGAAGCGTGCCTCCTTGTCGGCCGGGGCGGCGTGGGTCAAGCCCAGTATCGTAACGAACGTAGAGAGAGCGTAAGTGACACGCATTTTGAAAAGAGAGTATAGGAAATGATACCTGTAAAAGAGAGTGAGCGTCCGAGTCTTGGGACAGAAAAGCCCATTTTGGAATCTTTGGGGATCACATAGCACTTATAACATGATTGCTTCTTCCCACAGGCATCCTGTGAGCTCCGCCCGGAATAGAAGCGGCTTCTTGCGGGTACGAGAACTAATGACCATTTGCAGCTAGGCCAGCGACGGGTGCTCAGGGTTCAAAATTTAGTCACTGACTATCCGTATTGGACTAAATTAAATTTAGTTTGACTCAATGACTGACATCACATGGGTAAAATGAATACATAATTTAGTCATAAAATTTAGTAGGAATACGGCTGAAAAATCATGACTCGACAAATGTGACGAAATAAATATGACTAAATGTTTTTCTAAAAAATATGATGATAGTTAAATATGAATAAATAAGACTAATTATACTCATAATCATTATCATAAAAAAATCATAATGTAGTTGAATAATGTCGACTTTAATTTATTTCAGAATTAAAATAAAGCTCGAAAGCTGATTATTTATATATATTTAGCCAGAAATGCTAATAATCGAACCAAAACTAGAGTAACCTAATTAATTAAGTAGTCAGAGAATTTTATCTCGTTACATTCATAGGCTTGGTTAATGAATAATGATTTATTCATGGCCGTGAAGAAATTCAGTGTCACTCAGGTAACTCCAACCCTGCGGGCGCTAGAAGATCGCGACCGTTCAAGCTTCTTTGGTTCGCGCTAGAGTTGGTCAATTGCGTTTCTGGCCAAGTTAGATTTTATTAGCGTGTGAACAGACCACACAACCGCAGAATTCTGGGCCGATATCGACGACCACCGTTCTTAGGTTGCCCTCGTCAGACAACGGCTTGCTGCTTGGACCCTTCGTGGACAATGAAGATTGGACCGGATTAGCGAGCATTTTTTGGATACCCAGGCACGACAACGTGGGAAGCGGAAGCTGCGGGACAAATATGTCGCTAGGCGCACTATTTAACTTTTGACTGCTCGCTCAGGAGGCAATCAGGTCAGGTCCATAGAAAGGTTCTTTTGAACCTTGAAGGCCTAGGCGCAGGCGGAGGGTCGACGACAGACTTCAGGACGATCTGCAAGCCTAATTTGGCATCTTGGCGATTGTTGCCGCCGAGGCACATGGGAGTTAGCCCAGGTAGGGGAGATCGATGATGTCAAGGGTCTACCCCTAGTCTACCTAGACTTCGATGATGGCGGGACCGAATCACAGCCTCCTCTGTACGGATTATGTGTATCTTGCCTCCGGATCTTTACCGCAACCTCTTAGCTCATTATCACGGCGCCGTATTCCTCGAGATATTAAATTAACAGACGCACAAATCCTCAACTAAATAGCATCATTTCAGCTCTCAAGCTTTGGCATTTGCTACACTTTTTAACAAACCAGTTACTATTAAGCAAACCGTATATACTCCGTACGCCGATAAAATAATAAGTTACTACCCTAAATATAATAATAAATAATAATAAGGCTGAAACTCTAACGCCGCCGCGGATTATCTCGGGCTCTTCTGCGCGACATCGCTCGATGCCGAGTTGCCTTCCAGAGCACGCGTTAGTTGAGGAGGACTAAAGCTGCTTCCTTTGACTTGATCACGTTGAAGCATGAGCTTGGGCGTTTGACGCTGACCGGAATTGATAAACTTCGGTTGCTGAGAGTGTAGTTGGGGCGTACTGTATTTATGTTTCATTTTCTTGTGAAGCCTCGACCAACGTCGAAAGATTTATGGAGTTCTCAAAGTTTGCCAGTTGACGGACTCAAATCTTAGGTGTAGCGGGGGCTTTTGAGGATGGTAGTCACAGGCTCAGAGTGAAAGGTGTTTAGAAAGCAATGGCCAAGATCGCAACATCTCGCTGAATCACCTCGCCCGACTCTACTCTGGTTCATGTGTTCGTCCTATTCACTACCTATTCACAGATGATTTGACCTAGCATGGGTTGACCCATGTCTTGCTGATGAGAAAGGAACCCAATCTCTTTTTGGCGAGTGCTCGCTGAAGTGCAGCAAAGTGGTACGAAGTATGAGACAATGTGGAAGTGAGATGATTCAAAAAGCAGCATTGGGGTTACAGCTAATACTCTTGTCACATCTAATGAAAAGCAACATGACGAATCTTTCAGACATAGCACACTCTCTCTTGTGTCGCGATTGAGCATTTTCAAGCCCAATAGCCTTCACTGCAGGCGGCATTCTCCCAACCGTCCGAGTCTCATAGCTGTGCTACTACACACCATAAGCCCGTACCATTCGCCTTGGGTATTGTTGGTATTATAATGCAGGCTCAGCTGAGCTACAAGTTCCGGTTCTAGGAGTTCTAGGATCATGCCTCGCCACCGGGCGATGGAGAAAGGCTATGGAACACTGCTGGGATGGAGGTATAGATGAACTATCCTGTTCCAGTCTCATCCATACACCAGATGGGAGTCAAAGAATCTACGTTAGGATCATTTTAGGCAGCTTCGAGTCACAAGTTACGGCCCATCGGCAAGTGCGTTGATTGCCTTTGCTTAGGCGACGACCTCTCATCAGCTATGGCAGCGGCAATAGCGAGCGTCTATCAAATAATGGTTCAAAACAAACCCCGGACAAATCTGACCAGTATGTAGGACGTCTACTTCGATTCTAGGTGCGTTGAGCAAGTTAGCTCAAGTAATGCCTCTCGCTGGCAATTCGATTGAACGCTTAGAGTAAGTTGAATTCGGAAAGGCCTCATTGTTGTCCCATTGTTGAGACGACAGGCAAAGCGGGTTTTTGCAGAAAGTCTGCCCAGGTTTTGGATAACGTGCGTTCACTGTTCAATCAAATGCCCCATCTAGCCGCCAACAGCAGCTAACTCCTCTTTTGGGAGGGGGATAGCAGGAAACCTGCTGAGTCAGGTAAGCTCCGCCCCCAGAGGCACAGGGATGCAATTCGCAAACATCTGAATTTCGGCACGCGGGGTTCGTCCCATTGACCCCTTAATCAAAAATCCTCAGGAGCTCCAGCTCAACTTGTTACACTAGCACAGCGCAAACACCGCACAATTGGCTAAGATTTTCAACGTCTTTCAACATTCGGGATGTCGTGACCTCACGTGTTATAGGCTGATTGCCTGACTTTACCTCATTCTGCGCAATAGCGAGCAAGTCACTGGTGGATTCTTGAGTCAAGCATGTTGTTCTGCCCTCTTCTGATTGCTGGGTGATTCGAGCGGCCCGCGTCTATCACTTCATTTTCGAACTTCCGCTTAAAGTTTCGTAGTTATGCCTTCAATCTATTCCAGAATCATTGCCCCTGGTAGCGCATCGCGAAGAAGGAAGTTTACGCCTGTTCGGCACATGCATCCGGTTGACTATCCAAGTATGGTCGGCTTGACCCAGCCGAGGCAAAAAGTCTGGAATGGATGTAAGTAGCTGAGGCTCCTCTCGTCGGAAAAGTCTGGTCTCATTTGCCTCTCTGTCTTTGATCCAGCAGTCACTCTCTTTTGCTCATCACTTTCGCTTTGCGCGACATTGACTCTTTTTCCTAACAATCTTTCCACGTGGCTGGTCCATCTACGATTCTCCATTCTTTCAAGTTTCGAGTGACCTAGCCCAAACTCAATCATGAGAAGCGCCGGCCTTCTTCTGGCGGCCGCTGCGTCCGTCCGCGCCGCTTGCTCGTGGAAAAACGTCCACACTGGAGCCGGTGGTGGCTTCGTTCCGTCCATCATCTTCCACCCAACCGAGAAGGGAGTCGCATACGCACGCACCGACATTGGAGGTCTCTACCGATTAAACGCCGACGATTCGTGGACCCCCATCACCGATGCCCATGGATTCGCTGACGACGCCAACTGGAACCGATGGGGTATCGACGCTCTCGCGGTTGACGCTCAGGATGCGAATAAGGTCTACATTGCCACTGGCATGTACACCAACGACTGGTGAGTGGTGATACTCAAACTGTGTCCAGCGACGCGGCTAAAACGTCTGGTGTCAGGGACCCCAAGAACGGAACGTTGGCGCGCAGCTCCGACAAGGGCGAGACCTGGGAGTTCACCACCCTTCCCTTCAAGGTCGGCGGCAACATGCCCGGCCGTGGAACCGGTGAGCGCTTGGCCGTCGACCCCAAGAACTCGGAGATTATCTTTTTTGGTGCCCGCAGTGGCAACGGTTTGTGGAAGAGCACAGACGCCGGTGAGCAGAATCCCACAACCGCACCCGCCAACCCCACGATTCCGATTCCTGACAACATGTAATTATGTAGGCGCGACCTTCTCAAAGGTCTCTACATTCGAGGCTGTTGGTACTTTCCGCCCCGGCCTCGAGAGTGATGCCTACAATGGTGACCTTCAAGGTCTGACATTCGTCACGTTTGACGAGACTTCTGACGTCGTCAACGGCGCGACCTCGAGAATATTTGTCGGAACCGCCGACAACACCACCGCCTCCGTCTATGTCAGCACCGACGCCGGTGCTACCTGGGGCCCCGTCGGCGACCAGCCCAAGAAGTTCTTCCCTCATAAGGCCGTCCTTCAACCCGCCGAGAAGGTCATTTATTTCACCTACTCTGACGGAACCGGCCCTTACGATGGAACCCAGGGTGGTGTCTGGAAGTATGACCTGACCTCGAGCGAGTGGAGCGACATTACCCCTACAGCTGGCAACGATCTCTTCTACGGCTTTGGTGGTCTCGGCGTGGACATGCAAAAGCCGGGAACGATCGTTGTCGCCACACTGAACAGCTGGTACCCGGATGCGATCCTCTTCCGGTCCACTGACTCCGGCGCAACCTGGAAGAGGATCTGGAGCTGGGGCGCTGACGGCAAGGTCGCGCCTCAGTACACCATCAGCTCACCCAACGCCCCTTGGATCGAGACCAACTTCCTCGACATTGACACCAAGAAGCTTGGCTGGATGATTGAGTCCCTCTCCATTGACCCCACCAACAGCGACAAGTTCTTCTACGGCACTGGCCTCACTCTGTACGGCGGCAACGACCTGACAAACTGGGACAAGAACAAGACCATCACCATCCAGAGTCTCGCGTCCGGTATCGAGGAAATGGCTGTCGGTGCCTTGGCCAGTGCTCCTGATGGACCCGAGCTGTACTTCGCGACCCTCGACAACAACGGCTTCACGTACAAGACCGTCGCTGATGTTGACAGGGCCCCCAAATCTGCTTGGGCGAACCCTTGGTGGGCCAGTAGTGTCGACGTTGACTTTGCCGGAAACAAACCCAACAAGGTCGCTCGCATCGGCAAGGCTACCGATTCACCCCAGCTCGCCCTCAGCACCGACGGCGGCGAGACCTGGTCTGTCGTCAACGCGACTGGCAACACCATCACTGACGGCTCGGTTGCCTACTCCGCCGACGGCGACGTCATCCTCTGGTCCTCCAAGAGCACCGCCGGCGTCCAGGTCATTCGCAACGCGGGCAAGCCCATGAACGTCACCCTCCCCGCCAACAGCATCATTGCCAGCGACAAGAAGAAGAATGGCGTCTTCTACGCCGGCTCCGAGGCGACCTTCTACGTCTCCACCGACGGCGCCGCCACCTTCACCAAGGCTCCTCTCGGCAACATCACCGAGATTCGCTTCATCGCCGCTCACCCCACCACGGCCGGCGAGATTTTTGTCTCCACCGACTCCGGCATCTTCCACAGCACCGACTTTGGCAAGACCTTCTCTTCCATCTCCGGTCCCTCCAACGCCCACGCCATCTCCGTCGGCAAGGGTGAGGGTAGCACCTGGAACCTCTATGTCTTTGGCGAGGCCGCCGGCGGCAAGAAGCTTTACGCCAGCCCCGATCTCGGTGCTTCGTGGGTTGACCTCCAGGGCACCCAGAGCTTCGGCGCACTCGACGGTGCTTCTCTTGTCGGTTCCGCCAACGAGGCCAACGTCATCTATGTTGGTACCAACGGACGCGGTGTTATGTACACCTCGTGCCCTTTCTCCAACTCTACAATAGCTCCCGCTGCTGCCAGAAGGCACTTGCGCAGCAGAACCATGCGTCTTGGAAGACCTCCCCACCGTCACTAAGCGCGAGGGAGTCTCTATATGAAAGGCTCAATTCGCTTCATCTTCATGTCTATACTGGCTTCAGAAAGCAATACCTGTAAATAGACTGTGTAGATTCCAGAACATCTCTGTTCATTCATCTCGTCTCATTTTGCGTCATGAATACTAGGTGGAAGGAGACAAACATTTCGTGACTACATAAACCTTGAAAACATTTCACTGTCACCTGATTTCTAAACTGAGTAAGCTTCAGCATGTGTGTTTTACTCAGAGAATCAAAACTTGTTGAGGAGCATGACCCCAAGCTCTCCGCTAACAAAAGTTATTCCCATCTGTTCGTCAAGCGGCTTTACGCTCTATTCTCTTGACTACATGCGCTCCATCGCCAACATAGAAATTTTTGAACTGGGCTCCTCAGGACAACGTCTGTAGCCGAATGAGTGGGACTGGGCAAGTAGTTACATGTGTGTAAATAGGGGACAGAAGCTTCACAATTTGCGCAAGTAGTCTTTGTAATTTCTGAAATGAAAATGTGCATGAACTTAGTCCACCTCTCCCAAACATTCATAATCTTGATGAAGAACACATCTCAGCCACGAAACAGACGCAATACATCCTCGGTGTGCACAAATCGCCACTCAGCAACTAAACTTGGCCGGGCCTGGAATTGTGTAATTCGTAACGACGGGGTAGTAGATATTAATCGTAATGCCGGGATCCGGCCCCTACAGAAGAATTCAGTCAGTCTTGCACGTTCTGGTATTTTAGGATGATGATTCAACGCCATACCTTGTAGGCACCGGGGAAGCTGACTGTAGCCGGGCTCTTGGCCGCAGTCCCGCCCACGACATTGATCTGAGCGCACTCCATGTACAGTTGAGCCCCCGGATAGGAGCTGGCACCGTGCAGGGCAATCATCTCGGCTCTCAGAAGGTACTGGCCATTCGCAATGCACTTGGGAATGGTGATGGCCTGCTTCCCAGCATTGCCAATGACACGCTCCGTTCCCCAGGCACCATTGCTCAGACCGTCCTCCTGAATCTTGAACCACCCGGGCCCGGTGCCTGCATCAGTCTTTGCGTCGGTGACCTTCTTGAGGTAAGCGAGCGTTGGCCCCTTGTGGCTGGCGTCCATCACGTCCTCGGGGCCGCTGGTCAGGGTGTGACGCCAGACGGCGATCACTGTAGAGCCGGCGGTGACGGTGATGACTTTGTCGGTTGGTTTGGTAGGGTTTGGACCGCCGTTGCAGGCGAGGTACTGAGACGTGACGTCGGTCTGAGGACCATCGTACTCGGGAGTCCGGACGCCCTGGGACACGCCACTATTGACACCATCGGCCTCGAGGGACAGAAAGATCGTGTGGGCCTGGCAAAGGCCGGCGGCAGCAAGGAGACTGAGAAGCTTCATGTTTTCAAATTGCTCTTGCGTTCAATGCAGCGTCCATTCAACACAAGCTGTTGGCCATGAGGGTCACCAGCGATATTTATGTCTAAATGGCAGTCAATGTAGTGGTGCTTGGGAACTCCCTGGCCGTATCGATTTTCCGAGCATCTGAGTACGGGGAGAGCTCTTCCGATCTTCTGCGAGAGGAAGGTCACAAGACGATGGCAAGGACGTAGTGTGTCGCCAAATAATACTGATAGTAGGATGAAGGTGACAATCGTAGATTGGCGGGGCCAGTTCATCCGGCATATATATTAAGCTCATTTATCCTCCGCGAATCGCTTGGCGATCGCGTTGTATGGAGCCGCTCCTAGTCTCAAACGAAGGAAGTCTCTAGCCAATGATGTTGACACTCACCGGCAGAAACCAAATTGAAGGACCTATTGGTTTCATGGACATGCATCGGTACGATGGTGGGCATTTCCAGAGCCTTTTGAATCGCAACTTGTATCAATTCCTGGCCCGTTCTCTGTGTGGACGAAAGCCAAATGGTACCAAGCTTTCTGAAAATGTGTGAGCGAGGTTTTTGGCCGTCTCAAAAATATTGGAATTCCCACAAAACCGACAATTTGTGGAGATCAGACATGTCAAGGAAGGTTCGTCGAATTAACTCCAGAGCCAAAGTTTCACCTGCGTCCCATCATCTCACGCTGCGCACTCAGTGCCGCCGTCCCGATCCATGGGCCAAACGGTCAACGACCAACCCACCAACTGTACTGCCAACGACATTTTCCCAGCTCCTATGCGGCTTCTCGCCTTGCTTCCCAGCGATGGCATCGATCGCCCCTGCACCCGCTGCTGCCGTCATAACTCTTGCAGTTCGGTCTCTGTCATGTCGTGCTAGCCCAGCCTCGATGATGCCGGCACTAGCAGCTGCAACAGCGGCCTGGCCCCAGTTGGGGCCGGAGGTAGAATGCCTCCGCTTGCTCCTGCTGCGTGTGTGACTATGGTGGTGATGGTGCCCGTGGTTGTGGCTGTGATGACTCCGGCCGTGGTCGTAGGCCTCGGATCTTGGTCGTGAGCGTGGACGTCTTTCTTCATGATAGTAGTCTCTATCTCTTGGATTGTATCGGTCTTCTTCGTAGACTTCAATTCGGCCTCTGTGATCGGGTGACTCGTCATGTCTGTGTGCTACTCGAACAGCCCCCGCATCTCTTTTTGGGCTGTATTCTGGACTTCCGACGCTCAAGTCAGAGTAAGTCGGTGATTGGTGCCGGCGGCGGGCCGGATATTCGTTGCGAAGATCGTGTTTGTTGTATGCCATTTTCAATGTCAGTGGGAATGAAGCATCGAATGCTTCAAGGATCCGTAGTCTTCACGCCACAGGCGTTCGTGGGATCATCGTCAGGGAGCGACTTTAAATAAGGCGTCAGCAATCAGAGAATCCATTTTCTCCGCCCAGGGAGCTACATGGCCGCTTGTCTTGTGGGACCCCGAACTATTTGCGGGGACTGGTGCATCTGCAGATGAATGGATTCTGATGCAAGGTTCTTGGCCGAATGCATAATGCTACCAATCAGTCTGGCGAAGAGTGCAGCTTTGACTCAGGTTTCAATCACCGTCTGATGGAATGGTGGAGAACATCTCTCCTCATGTCATCAACCTACGGACGTTCATTGCCAGCGGCACTGAGCTAAATCCGGTTTTCAAATCCCGTTAGGTCACAGGCATAATGGAGACTCCAGCTTACACGAGGTCAAGACCAGCCATGGATGAAAGAGTCAAGCGATGCGTTATTGCAAATGAAAACTGGATTGGGAAGGCTGGGAAATTCGCCGCAGAAACTTTGACGATTGAACTCTTCGAGGTAACGGAGATGCCCCTCCGAAGCCAAGATGTCTGGCCTACCAGATAAGTTGCGAAGTAGAAGACACGGACCGAGTGGTCAAACGGAGTGTTGGAACCTTGGAGGATTGCGCCGTAGGTCTTGGCTTTATGACGTGCAAGTGACAGCAAGATGCCGGAATGAATTCGCCGTGGTGGATACAGACCGGCCGAACCCGGTGATTCTCGGCTCCGGTCCGGTCGGCTCTATGCGCCTCGTATGCTTCGTCGCATGTGCGGAAGCTACAGGGGAATTGATTGCATGAGTACACCCTACATCAAATCGTATACTCAAGGCTGTGAGAGAACCTTGATCAACTTCCGTTTTTCTAAGCACATTTCAAATACGAGAGTTGCAAACTCGATGAAGATCGGCAAAACACATTGTTCCCTTCGTGCGCCATGCCACCGTTCAAAGTCACTAGGACACAAACTCAGGGCATTAGAAGAGTGCTCTAGGTACTGAGCAAGTGAGGTCACAATGGTGGGAGAACTATTCGATTCGGATCTGCTGTGGACGCTCAAATGGGTTCTCCGTCATAAAGTCGTATATCGTCTGACGTCTTATTCACGTTTCCCCAGAATTCCCCCCTCCACAACCCCGCAAAATCGGGCCTCTCCCCTTCAAGGCCCGGTTTTAGTGGCGAGAAAGTCCGTGATCTGCTGAGACGGGGGTCCACGGTCAGGCGAGGGGTTACTCCGCGTTGGCGCCATGGACATTGTGAGCCGAAATTGCCTGGCCAGCTCCTCGGACTCGGTCATAGTGAGACACTCTTCCAGACGTGCCACGTCCTGATTATCGGTGTCGCGAACATGGGCTGCCATGTCGACCCAGAGAGCCTTCAACTCGGTTTCGAAGCTGACATCGTCGACCGGAATAGCTTGGAGACGGCATATTTTCTCCTTCAACTAGGGTAGCTGGTCAGCTTCTTCTTGGGATTTGGTGAGGGCGTAAATAGAGAACATACGCTTTCCCGGTCCGTATGATTCTTGGAGCTGCGAGACTCGCCATCCGATAGTCGATCTGTGAGAATAGGAAGAAGAACCTGTTCCTCGCTGATGCAATGTCTTGCAAGTTCGAGACTGAGCTCGTTTCTCCATCGGATTTTGTCCTCAGTAGTGGTTGATGTTAGGATATATCGATAGGCCTGCTCGATTTTCCGATGGTCATCCTTGATCGCGTCGCTGAGTTTCGTCATGATGCTGGCTTTGAGTACTAGTAGTTGATGAGTGTTGAGGCAGATTACTTCGAGTCATGAAAGAGGAATCAGCGGATGGGTTGTATTGGGTGCCAAATTCGGAGTGATGATTTTTTTTAAATTTGATGTAGATGGGTCTTTTCTATTCACGCCTGGATAGATAAGTGTGTCTTTGAATAGGACCTCAGGCCCAACCAGCGAGCGGGCTGTCCTCAGCCTAAGTAAGCAAATCCATAAATGACGTTTTGTTTGTGGCGTCCCACCGGGGCTGATCCCAATGTGATACATGATGGAGAGCACCATGTCACCATGTCTCCCCCACGGTGCCCAGCAGCCCTGATAAGCTGTCACTCCAGGCACAGCAAGGGAGGGGTCCTGTCAAAGCACCTTGAAGACATTACAGGCTTGCAGACTGCAGCATCCCGAGAAGCAAAGGGAATCAGTGGGGCGCTTAGAACCCCGAGCTCCCGGTGCAAAGTGGAGCAGCCGCTCCGGAGGCGTGGAGTGACGAGTGAGTGGTCCCGGGCGGTTGAGAATCCGCCCCCAAGATGACCGGCATCACACATTGCCTATTCCGGCATGGTGGACCACGCATCCGGTTGCGAATCCCCGGACGGTGATTTGTTTGGCAAACGCAAATGTGTGTCTTGGGCCTCAGCCCTGCTTTTCTCGCCCGCCACTCTATCATCATCGCGTCACCCCATTCCGTTTCTGAACGCTGGGATTTGGGACCCTGGCGCGCCGCGTCGGCCGCCAGACTGTGCCACGTGGGCTTCTAGCCCAAAGCTTCACGTTCCATGTCGATAAGGAGTAGCTATAAAGGGCATAATACGTCGCATTTGCCACGGACAGGGAAGGGAGAGTGCGTCGCCAGCCTTCGTTATCTCAACCAACCACCACGTAAGGAACGCGACTCTGGGCTTTGTCCCTAAGAGAGTTGTTCCGGCTCTCAAGGGACGACCAAAGGTGCTATGTGGCTGTGGCATTTTGATCCAAGGGCTCAACTGGCTTAGACTTACAGGGGGGAGATGTCTAAGACAAAAAGCACCTTTTTGCAAGCTAGTAAGCCCCCCTAGCCATCAAACGGCGGAGGAAATACGTGTCAATTGACGCCATCTCGTCAGACCCGTCGCGGGGTAAGCCATTCCTTGGAAAAAGGCACTGTGGCTATAAGCCAAGACAAAAGTATGAACCGGCACGGCTAGTTTACTTCATTACATGGTTCCCCTTATCACGATTCTTTCGGTGTGGGCTTTTGCAGTGTACCACCTCGTCACCCAACCGCACCACCCGAAGGCTTGTATTACCTAGTACGGTCAAAAATTGGGCCGCGATTTGATTTCGCTGCCGAAGCCTCGAATCCTTGGTGCGCCCTGTCATAGGTCGCAAAGTACCACTGAGTACCTCTTCCAACACTATTACCTCCCAAGAGTACCTTGGCCTCCAATCTCAGATCCTGCCGCGAGCCAGAAACTTGTCTGGAATGTCGACATGTTTGCATCTTAGATATTCTGCCAAGTTCTTGCTCAGGAAATCGTAGGAAGAGCTAGCAGAGACACCCCGATCAAGGTGGTCCTTTAAAAGAAAATGCACAGCTGCTACCTTGTCAGTCTACACAGCACATCATGGAAACACGGAACGCGAGACTCACCATGGAGATGTGGAAGCTCGAACCGGAAAATCCGCTTGCCCTTGTCATCCTCTCCTAGCAAATCACGGATTTTGCTGACTGTCAAGACCGACCTCAACCAATCCCACTCGTCGGCGTTGCGCACGAAAAAGCCAACGTTGCCGTCCGACCCCTTGTCACCCGACCGCGCATGTACGACATACCCAAGAGGTGCCCTTGTCGTTTGCCCCAAGGATGCGACATTGATCGGGCTTTTTGTTTCGTACGTCGGCTGGTCGTACAAAAAGTCTACTGTATCCCGCGGCGGTTCAATGTCCACCTGCTGATTCTTCCACGGCAAATGACACACATGCTTTGCCGCGCTTTGTGGGAGAATGCTGACCCAGTACTCAAAGTACTCCTTGGGCAGCGCCTGACGCGTGTCTAGGTGGAATGTTGCACCGGGATAACTTTGCATGATATTATCCACGATTGGTTTCAGAAACGTCAAAGGCGATAGCGCCGCTTCTTCGCGCGCCTGCGCAAAGATGCGTAGGTCGACCGTTGCCGCATCCTGGTTCGCGGGGTTTTCTGGGCAAGAACCGTTGATGCTGAATTTGAGACACGAGAATGAAGCCTCGTTGAAGACGTGGCGAAGTTGCCGCTCAAAGAGAGCCGCCTTCTTTTGTATGTCGAGGCCGCAGAGGAAGTAATGCGCTTCAGCTTGATACCCGCCTTTGGCTGTGATTCCGACCTTTGTAGTTGGAGGAGGCTTCATATTACCGACATTAAAGACTCGTCTGCATCAACGTCAGTGTAGGTTTTCAAGGGTAGAAGAAGGTGGCAGACACTTGATTTTCTCCCACTTGCGTCATCTTGATATTGTCCACTACGGCCGCGACATCCGAGTTATAGTAGTAGGGACCTTGGATCTCGTATAGGAGCTGAGCCTTGCATGTTTCCATGTTCACCATACCTCCCTTTCGAGCTTGCTTGTACACGATAAATTCTCCGGTTCCCTCGACTTTGGCTATCGGAAACCCGATGTCGACAGATGTGCGAGGCAAGTCTTTGAACCCAGAGAAGTTCCCACCCGTCACATAGGTTGTGCATTCGATGAAATGGCCTGCGACGAGTGCATGTGCTAGCTGCGAGTAGTCATCGCGCTTCCAACCGTGGTGATACGCTGCGCAGGCAATGGTTGGGGAAGCATCAGCTACACGGCCACACAAGACAATGTGAGCCCCTTGCTTGAAGGCCTCGACAATGCCCCAACATCCGAGATATGCCTGAGCGTAAATAGGTTCGTAAGGCCAATCCTTGATATTCTCGCCTAGATTAGTTAGCACCTATCTAGTTGCCACGGGACTGGTCACGTTCTTACCTGTCGTCAGATTCTTGAATACTTCTCCAGATTTTAACCCCTTTTGCACTACATCAATCACCTCGTCGCCCTCAATCCAAGCGACTTTGAGCTTGAGTCCCTTTTCGCTAATCATCTGAACCAGAACATCGTGCAGCCTCTTCGTATCACTTGCACCCGCATTGACAGCAAGCTTGATTCGTTTGGCATCAAGGTGTTGTAGCGCCGGCTCAATCGCTTCAAGGAACGAGGGCTCAAACTCGGAGGAATTCGTAGGGTCACTCGCCTTCGCGCCACCCCTGGATGCCATATTATACTCTGACATCCAGTCGCCGACGATATACTGGATGTCTTCATCTCTAGCGAGCTCAGCAAGACCATGGCGCCTATCTGCTGCGGATCCCGACGCCGATGCGATGCGCGCCGTATCGTTTGCGCGAGATGTGAGATGACTGGGAAGATTGGTTCTAAGAGGCATGATGACAGAAGTATGTGAATGACGGTGCAGATGATGGTTCTAGTGTAGTTAGCTGAGAATAATTAACATTAGTAGTACCATTAAACTCTTCAGGTTCCAGCAGGAGTCCTTTAGCCGCCCTCCCCGCACTGCACAACCGTGACACCTCCGCATGGGTTGTAACAAACCTCGGCTCGTCCGGCTGTTTAGATTCTGAATGTGCCCCGAGCGCAAATGAAAAGTTTGTGTCGAGATCCTCAACTCAACAAAGGCAGGCTTCAAGGTGGTTTTGTCAAACTGGGTGCTTAACAACACCTCAAGGAGTTGAATGATCCAACAATCAGGCGCTGACTGTACGCCTCTCAGACCTCTCATATTGGGTTATATGAAAATTAAATTCTACGAATCAAATACTGCTGAATTACGTTTAAGCATTTTAATCTGCGCCATGCCCACGATTAAAACATTAAACCATTTACTCTGGACAACAGAAAGTTCCTTCTATTAGGTAAGTATGTAAAGTATTCTCTCATATAGAACGACCTTGACCATTTCAAAGGGCATTCTTCCTTTCCTCCTCTGTGATCAGTCCATCGTTGGCAGGCGACACTTTCCGGCCAATGCCTTCATCTGAACGCGAGTGTCCTTGCTCCATGGTTCCAGCTGCGATAGCTTGGGCCTCATCTGCGCCGATAGTGACATTTGGAGCATAAGCCATCTTTCCCTCATTTTGACGATGCGCCGGGATGAAAACGTTGAACCAGCGCGGCACTATAAAGCCGGCCAAGATCAAGATTAAAGCGATGTGACCGACAGCAAAGCCCAGAATGTGCAAGGGATCGTATCGGAGTTCGTAGAATGACGGGTAGGAAAAGCCGTAGACAATAGCCAAGATTGGACCCGAGATGTAGCGGAGAAGCACAGGCCAGAACGTCGGAATGTTCCAGTTCTTTCCGCTGCCAATAACGACATTCAGATCTCTGCGAAGTTGATTCCCCTTGACGGCGGTGTTAGTGCAATTCCTGTCGGAGGATTGGAAAGCTCACAGAGTAGAAGGCCAGGTACCAGAACTTGCCCATGAAAGCATTCTTTCCCCAGAACCTCGGCGGGATAGAGTCAGGGGTTTTGCCGATAACACCAGAAGCAACACTTCCGCCAATGAAAATACCAAATCCAACGCCAGCTCCAGCACCGGGATGAACAGCGTGAGCGATAGCCACTCCCAGCACCATGGCTAAGACGTAGCAAGTGTTGTAGATGACAAATGCTGGCTTGCCGACTTGTCCGATGACATCTTTGCAGCGGTAAACACTCGTCGACGAAATACATTCTGCGAAAACAACAAACACGAGCGCCACATCATTCGTCCAGCGGTCGATACCAGTAAGGAGGTAGTAGCCAAACTCGGTGCAGTAAGGAAGGCAGAGAAGAAAAGACAGGATGGTGAGACTCGTGACCACAATGGGTCGGCTAGCCTTGATGCCTGTGTCCATTACGAGCGTGACGATAGCGTCCAACATGGCGAATGCTGAACTGTAGCCGAGAACCATGAGAGTGAAGAACAAGGCGACGGCCCAGAAATTGGCACCAGGCATTTCGGCCACCGCTTGAGGCAGGGTGAGGAAGCCGACGCTGAAGCCTCCGATGGGATTCTCGGGGTCGGGGCGCATACCCAGGTATCCAACAACGCCGAACACGGCAAACGCGGCGATATTCTCAAACAGTACGTTGCTGCAGACAATCAAGATCGAATCCATGACTGCGTTCGAGTACTGGCGATTATACGAGGCGTACGATGTGAAGTAGCCGAAACCCACTCCGGTGCTGAAGAACACCTTGGGGATAGTTAGTTTATCGATCATGATTTTCATCATCAGAGAGGAAAGAGGCTGTGAAACTAAAGAATAAATCCCATACCTGACCACAAGCTGTCTGCCAGACCTGGCCTCGCGCCAGTTGGTCACCTCTCCACGTCGCGAAGTAGAGCTTCACTCCCTCTCCTGCATTTTCAAGCGACACGGACCTACCAATCAAGACAATGGTGACCACGATAGGCAAGCCCATGGTAAAGTAAACGACGCGACCAGTAAGTCCGACTCCACGGAAGATGGAAATATACATGAGAAAAAAAGTGAAAGCTGCCCATCCAGTCGTCTCTCCCAGTAGAGCGGTTCCAGGGTACTCTGTGTAGTTCAAGACGCTGGTGCCATCTGCCGTAAGATTGCCCTCGATCGGATCAACGTTGGCAACGACCTTTCGGTTGAAGAAATAATCGGGCTCATTGGTCCATGGTAATGGACTTGTAAAAGAGTGTCGGAAGTAGCTCATGATCCACGCCAAGTTTACGACAAAGTAGGGCGTGACAACGAATCCAACATAGATCAGTGACAGTCCCAATCCCTTTAGTCTCTGGTTGACATTTGCGTATGCTACAACACTACCGCCGCGGTAGGCTTGTCCGATTGCAATCTCCAGTACGAGAACCGGGATGGCAACAATGAAAACGGCCATCAAGTATGGGATGTACCACTGCAGGCCGTGGTTGTTGTAAACTTGTGACGGGTATCGAAGGAGGTTGCCCATTCCGGCGCAGCCACCCATGGAGGCCAGAAGAAAGGAGGCCCTTGAAGGCCATGCATCACGGCCGTCTTCCGCCTTGTTCGGCGGAGGAGCAAACCAGCCCCCGAATTTTCTGAGCACATCCATTGCCACGTGCACGTGTCGATGTTTGCGGCCCGAGAACGACCCAGATCCGGTCCGGTCCGACGGGGAAGCGGATGTCGTTCGGCAAGAGTAAGATGTCGAGGTTGCAGATTCTGACCATATACGAGGCTCAAACAAAGTATGAGTTGCGAATGGCTTTGGATGAGGAAACCTTGAGGGGTGAGATCGCCTTGGGTGGTCTGAAGTGGAGATGAAGGGGCCAGGTGAAAAGGCCAAGAGAGGAGGAAAGCTCTCTCATTCTGCGAAGGTACGTACCAAGCCTCTCGTCGGTGGTCTTCTTTTTATTGAGTTTGAGGAGCATTAAACGTGACCCGGCTGAACTGCAGAGCTTTTCACTTTTCCCCTCGCCGCAGGAGGCGTTTCTATCAAGCACGCAATCTTGTTCTTCGTCCGCGCCTCGTGGGGTTCACGAAAGACCCTCACACAAGCGTGTGGTAGGTGGATATACCGAAGGTTCTTAGCATTACATAGGACAAGAACTTTAGCGAATCCTCCATCAGCCGTTTGTCGTGGCATCGCGGGTGGGAGCTAGGGGCGGAGACGCGAGAGTATCCCGGTTTGAAGGCTCGGCGGACTTGGCGACAAGGCCCTAAGGGGCGCGAGACGCACCAGTATCCGCCCGGCCAAGACCGAGGACGGACCCAAGGGCGTCGTTCCGTCGAATCACCGGAGCGGGATGACGCGAACGCCCCCGCCATGCGGCGTCCCGGTCTGACATATAGCGTCGCAGGGAATACGTAAGAATACGTAAATTCTGTTGGTTTCTAATTCGGCTGACTGTATCGTTGTGAGACCTTCCCGCAGGGTGATGAGTGTAAGAGCGTACGAGTCGAGAATAAAGATGAGAAAAGACTGGGACTCTGAGAATGAATGACACCGGCTATTCATCAGCAGAGGCTTACGTAACCAACCATCTCTCACTTGCCACCACTGTGTTCAGTCTACGATGCTTGATCACAGCGCCATTCGCAGAGCCAATCTGGCACAATTTTGACGACGTCAGTCATTAGGAAAGGCCACAATCGGTTTATTGAAGCATAATGCTGGATTTGGCATTGTTTAGCACTATCATAAAGACTGCGGAACAAATTGCCATGTAGTTACTCTGGACTTCTGACCAAGAGGGGCCGCGAGTTATTTTAGATTCTAGACATGAAGATGGGGGGAAACTGGCATATAGATTTCTTTACCCCAAGACATCGCAGATGAATCGTCCTGCCTGACCGGTGGAAATCTTGTCGTGGCTTTAGAGTTCGTGCCGCCCATGTCTATCTACCTGGCAAGCATCGTCGGAATCTTATCGTTCGTAAATTTCATGAGAGCCCCAGTAACCATAGTCCCATGCTACAATGCGTGGTCTGATGGCGATGGGAAATTTGGAGCTTGGTGACACCAAGCGTCGCCAACTTATAGTGGACCTTCGAAGCTGAAATGGCTAATCAGAACTTCTCAGACTCGATCTGTGCCAAACCTGTAGGGGTTTCTGCTCATGCCTCCTGCTCTAAGACCTACGACTGGTGATTAAGGGCAAGCAGGAGACTAACCAAAATGAGAGATCGCATATTCGATCACAAAAGCGGAATTTCTACCTTAAGACTAAAAGAATCAGGAAAGCCGTGATAAGGGTACGCGTTGATACACAGCCAACGACGCAGAACATATGTGTCTTGGCTAATAGTCATGGTTCTAGGGTGAGTGTTAAGGCGGCTATGTTCCCATTTCAATCACAGGGTTCCTCCGAAAAAGCAGAACAATACTCGGGTAATACGAACTACAAGGGCTCATAGTCACCTCGAGTGTAAAAAGGTGTCTCCACCAATGGGGTGTAGGGTGTGGAGGTGACTGCCTTGAGTTTCTAGATCTTCAATGGCAAGAAAGTTGGCAATGTGTTCTAAGAGCCGACAGCACAGCATATAGAGAGT
Source organism: Colletotrichum orchidophilum (assembly GCF_001831195.1). Taxonomy (NCBI): domain Eukaryota; kingdom Fungi; phylum Ascomycota; class Sordariomycetes; order Glomerellales; family Glomerellaceae; genus Colletotrichum; species Colletotrichum orchidophilum. The sequence continues at coordinate 501,879 of NW_019172959.1, read as the reverse complement.
GATGAAAAGGTAGCACCAATGGAATCCTTACGTGAGGGTATGAAAGATTTGCTTCAAAAGATGCCAGTAACCCAAAATCCAAACCACATGGAGATTTAATTTTAACCATGTTTGATTGACTATGGGTTCCTATTGATGTTATTTGAGACGACAAAGAGGTTAGCTAGTTGCATGAGGTTGTGGCAGACTATACAGATAACCGGATCCCCACACGCAAGGACGGCATTATTCAACTGGTTTCCTTCCACCACGATGGAAAAGCCGATGTGGACGTACTTGGAGTCAAGTAGGCTCAATCGCTTCGAGATTGCTAGATCAAAGCTGATTCATCTAATCGTAATACAATGCCAACATCCTAGGCCTTGTACCGAAAACTTCGCCCAGTAAGCCTCTTAGCCCCAGCTGTCGCTGAAGGATGCAACCTCTCCTCCCTGTCAAGTCTTCTATTATGCATCTCGATGTAAAGCCAGCTAGCAGAAAGGAGAACGAATGCGATGATTACCAAGATCATGCTGATCGTCATTCCGTTCTTGTAGTACGGGCCGCCGCTTGTCTTGAAGATCCACGCTGAGATGTAACCTGATGTGTTACCAACTCCGACCACAAAGCCACTTCCAATGGCTCGCTGGAACGGTGTCTGCAAATTTTGCATTGCCAAGATCCATATCATGGGAAGGGTGATGTAAGTGCCGAAAGCAATGAAGTACAGCGCCATCATGGTGATATTTGAGCTTTCCCGCTCATCTTGTCTCAAAATAGCGTATCCAATGATGGTGAAAATGAAGCCACCGAGCCCAAAGGCGGCTCGGTGGTTAAGACGGTCAGCGGCGTACGCTGTTGTCAGGCATGCTACGGCAGCCACCACGAAGATGGGTACGACTTGCGCCTGCACATCGGCGGCGCTCAGCTCCGGGTGGAATGATTTGACGAAGGATGGCGAGAAGATGGAGACTGAGTAGGCTGTTGTAGTCGTGAAGCAATAAAGGGCAGCCCAGCAGTAGTTCAGCGGGTTCAAAAAGAACATTTTCCACTCGCCCAGAACACCAATCTCTGTAGAGCGTATTTCAACAGTGTTCTTGATGATCCTTTTCTCTTCCTCAGTCAGAAAGTTGGCTTTCTCTGGAGGCCCAACATTAGCAGGAAGGCAGGCTAGAGAAGCTGCCACAGTGAAGATGCCTTCTATGACGAAGATCCTGGGAGATGTTAGAGTCATCCACGAACGCCTTTCAATGGCTAGCATCATACCATCTCCATCCTTTGAAATTTTCAGTGGTTTGAATATTGGCGATCGCATATGCAAGGAAATTTCCGGCGATGTTTGAGCAAATATTGGCAACAGTGATGAGTCCAAGTCTCCATTGAAGGTGCCTCGGAGGGTAGTAAAGAGAACAAAGAAAAACACAGCCAGGTATTAGGCCAGCATCAAAAACACCAACGAAGAATCGCGTTGCGACCATTTGGTCGAAGTTCTGAACGAAACCTTGGCCGATCGTGATGATACCTGGATTCCATATCAGCATACACACGTCAACGTCCCGCTAGCCTCATAGGCTGATATTTCCATGTCGATGCTACTCTTCCCTGTCTTTCCTATATTCCCCACTAGATAACAAACATGTACTTACCCAATAGAACGTCGAGAAGACACATGTACCACATGTAAGGGAAGTTGAATTTGCGGTCCAGAAATCGCATCAGCAGATTACTTGGGACTTCGAAGAGTATCAGCGGCGCTGCCGGCATCGTGAGGACGATGAACACCTTCATGGCGTCCAGATGGAGGTCCTGTGGAAGTTGACGGATCAGAGCGGCCCCAATGTTCGTCCGGCCCATCAGTGAGAGAAAGTTGAGAAAGAACATGGCGATCATTAGACGCATATCCAGTTTGTAGAGGAGCTTCTTGTCGAAGGTCTTGTCACCAGCAGAGAATCCGTATGATTCGCTTTGGATCGACTCGCTTCTGGAGACGACTGGCCTCTCTACGACGCCCGCGGTCTTGACTTCATCGCCGAACTGTTCATTCGATCTGGAGATCCGTTTCGAGCGATCCTGCTCCAACTCCATGGGGTCTGACATTTTCTTGCCCGGGATTCAGCTGTAGCCCAAGAAAGCAATGAACGTAACAGAATATGATGGAGAAGCAATTCCTCGAGATCTAGATGCACAGCGGGATGTGTTCAAATGCAATAGCTATAGGATTTGGTCGAGTAAATCATCTATTACCTGTCCAGCATTGTCATCCGGCAAGGAAACTCGCGTTTTGGCCGACAGACTTTGCGCATATCTTGCTATTTCCGCCCATGAGTTCTTAGTATACGGGAGACTAATATCTGCAGCGGGAGGATCGTTCCGAGCACAGACTTGTGCCGATGAGCGGGAGCCAGATGTCAGACGTCTCGGAAGTCAGATAATTGTAGGATTCTAGTAGCCGGAAGTCCCTCAGGTTCGTCCGTGCTCGAGTGTGATACCAAACACGAGGGCGAAACTAAATTATCGAATCCTTCGGGTCGAGGAGACCGAGGTGATCCCCACAGGATGAGCTAGAATGTCCTTTGCTCAGTGCACTTTCAGAGCTGACTTGGTTCCCTATCCTTTGGCCGATAAGTGCACGACTCCTCTAAGTCCATCATACGCTCTCGTTGATTGCATATGATGTGCAGGGGCTGACCTCGAAGATGTCTCTCTCTCAAACTTCGACCTCTTCGTGCGATTTCACTCAATTGTCGGTCTTGGCTGTCGGCGCTCAGTCATCATGGCGGCCTTCCAAGGCTGTCCTTGGCCGAGGTGGGCCAGAGTGCATTCAGTTCGAGGACTTCGGACCGTTGTACAAAGTAAATTTCCCTACCAACTGGGCATCTCGTCATGCTGTTTGCGAGTGAGTGTAACCGAGGTCAGTGAGGGGCCTCTTCGGTGTTCCTTATTGTGGTCGGTTTCTAGACGTGAATCTGCCTGTCTTTGAAGAATATGTCACTTGCTAGCAGCAAGTGTATCTCTTAACCATGGTTTCTCTAAGGTACGTTTGAAAACGAGTCTACCGCTGCGTATGACGATCTTCCCCCAGCCAACATTATACTATTACTTTTAAGATAAAACTTACTTTTAAGATAAAACTTTAGTGCATATCTCACTTCGTGGTATACCTTGATGAGTTGTTCAAGCAGTCGCGTATGTTTGCGTTCCACAATCGTCAATAGATTAAGCTGGCAACGGGTTTCAGTTCTAATCGGTTATCTGTGATCCCCTCGAAACCTCATCCCAACAGATACCGGACCTTTGGTATTTCAATCCATGAATGATGCCTATTCGGTCCTAAGTCTTACTGCCTCACAGGCCATGTTCGACAACGAGGTCCTTGATGTATCTGATGAGCAATGGACCGACTTGTCGGGCTATGACCTGGTCTCCCTGTTCATTAGGGTGTACGCCATCTCTCAACATGGCGGTTGTGAACCCAGCAGATGTTGAACAGTCTGCAATTGCGATTGGAGAGATGGTCGAGTTCTGTTCGCTGGCCCAACTTGGAATCCGCTGATTGAGAGTGTCGATTCCACCGCCATTGAAGGACAACGGGATCAAACGATCAACCTGTAGGCTTGTGTTACTACGTTTTCCTGTATCATTTGCAAAGCTTTGCAAACTTAATAGTAATACAAACCAGAATCTTCATTCTGGGGTTGGATGCTCTCATCAACCCCACCATGTTGGTGTACGAAGCGATAATGTCGTTGGTCGTCCGCGCTTGCGCAACATCGTTGGTGCCAAGCATGAACTGGACGATATCGGGCTTGGTACTTGCCAGCCACCCTTGCAGATATTGATTGGCAATGTTGATGGAGAGCCAACCCGAGTGGCCCTCATGGTGGAGATCAAAAGAGCCCGATTGCGCTCGGCAGTTTTGCGGGTTGTTGGTCATGGAGCCAACGAATTGCACCTTATCGGCAAGATTCTCCCTGACAATCATGTCCCAGACCAAAGCCCTCCCGCACGTTATCTCGGTGATGGAGTCACCCAGCGGCACTCGAAAATCATTAGATAGCTGGCATTTAACGTGGCATTTGAGGGTTTCAACTGACTAATTTTGATTTTGGACTGTGCAAAAGCGGCAGTGACCAATCCGAAGGCGATGAAAATTTTGAAAGGCTGCATTTTGTATAACCAAAAGATTACTTGCTACCGAGCATTTGGATTTTCAAAGCATCGGGAAAGAGCATAAGCAGGGAAACAAAGCAGGAGGCAGCTCGAACAATGATCTTATGCGGCATCAGGAACCCTTTAATTGCCACGTTAGTGAGACTATCTTACTTCCAACCCTCGTAATAGATATTTGGCAAAAACGCGTTTGGGGGAGAGATCAAATTCTTCCATCCGCCCGAAAGGGGAATTGCGCTCATTTACGGTAAGTCGTATTGACAGAATATAAGACTAACGGAGTCCTGTCCCCGAGTTTCCCGAGAGTGTGCCGATGGTTAAATCCATTTTTGGGATTGGAAAGAGTCTCGTTGCTACTTCACTCGAGACCTTGTATGGAAGCAATGTGACCTTCTGAATAGCCGGAAGTTTTGGCAAGGTGCTGGTTGGATTATCCTGATGGTGGTTGAACTGAGGGGTAGGCTTTGATCGTCTGAATGGACCAGCTTTACCGAAACTTGGAGGCTCTCAAAGCGTTGGAGCTTTGCGGCGTGAGGACATAGAAAACGCCACAGTCATGCAGCACGATGCACGTGGGACAAAGAATCCACGATAACCGTGGCGCAGATTGTCCTCTGCATTTTTCTCCTGAAATTCAACAGGCCATGACAGGCTGAGGGACGACGCGGCCCTGACAGCTACATTCATGCCTCATGCTTCATGCCCGTCATAGCATGGGTTGACTATTCAAGCGAATCATCAGACTCTGTGCCCATAAGTTGCATCGATCTGAGAGGTATCCGCCGTGAACCGGAGCTGCGTGCGAGTTATTTCGTTTCTCTTTCCCCGCAATCCAATGTCATGGAAGCAGAGAACCATCAGCAAAATCACCTACTGATGGGCTTTTGAACTATGGTAGTGGTGTCGGGCAAGCTCCATAAAGTTGACATTGGTTCAATGTGAATTGAATCACTACTTGGCAATTTCTAATTCACCGCTCCATTCAACCAGAGTGGCTAAATTTCGAAGGCTCCGAGTTAGGCGCGGCCGACTACAGGACGCTTGCAAAACCATGCCGATGACGTCCTCCAGAAGCCACCCGTGCCTGTTCTTCCTCATGTGTGTCTCGTCCAGGTACCGCAGAGCTCGTACCAGGAACACCAGGCACGTGTTGACATGGTCATGCAAGGGGGTTTATTCGACGCCCGCTTGACCGTGAACCCGTCAAAGGTGCGGGCCGCGGTTGAGACCGGGAGCTGCGGATAGTGCGGGACGTCGCACCTCGGCAGACATTATTCAGCACCTACTTACGGACACTTGAACGATATGAAAGCGAACAACCTTGTCCAGTGGCGGAAGGAAAAGGAAAATACCGCAGTTGGTTGAAATTCAGTGGCACACCATGCAAAGATACAATGTTGGTTCAATGTTGTTTGGCTGGTCAATACGACGGTATCCTCGTATTGGATCTGGGTGTTGGTTGCTATTCGTCGGTTCACCGCTGTTCACCGCTCACCTTCTGCCCTCGCACTTGATTGCTTCGAGACCCAGGAATCCGGAAACAAACTCATCAACATGGGCTGTGCTCATTAAACATGCGACATGGCTGCTTGGTACCTGGGACTAAAACAGGTCACATGGCGTCGCGTGCGGCGTGGAATCCCCCTCATGCGAACTGGACATGGATTATGACCAGAAGCGACTCTTACTCATGGCTTGGACTGTCACTGAGGTTTATAACTACACTGCTGTGCAACCAACATGGGCGTCTCTGTTCTGGGCCCCGCTAACCCCGGGCCCGAGTGCGAAGACATTGCTAAAAGTCGACGATCCTAACCAAAGTCAACCTTGCATGGTGAACAAGGTCTTCCATATTCGTATCCTGGCCTGAAACGAGGCGAAGTGGCTAGCTTTTGTGTCTTTAGCAGCTTTCAAGATGTCGTTATTGAGAGGCTTGCGGGCGGTTCTCTGGCAAAGGCACTTTGCCCTTTCGCCCCTTGTCAGTTGGATGTTTGCCGATTGACCGAGATACCGCTTAGGAGCTTGAACACAAAGAGACAGTTCTTCTGTTTACTACTGCCGATGAATCTGTCTGCCTGTGAAATAGCTACCCGATGGAACTGGGGTGGCTGATTCCAGAGTCCATCCCAAACGGCGGCTTCACTGTTCAAGCTCCAAAACAATTTGGGATCGCCGATCGACCAAGCTTCGGAGAGGTGTACTTTGGTTTCCAGTCATTCCCATCACGTTGGTGATAGAAACTCCACATATTCAAGAAACTCCCAAGACTCTACCCTCCATTAGCCCATGCGGCCATGCCCCCAGACTTGGCTCTGGGGAGACCTACACCACTGTTGGTTGCAACTTTGACTATCGCTGTTCGCGACCAACAAAGACACGAACCTGGCCCCCAACTGCCAGACTTAGAGAACTCACACCACGAGCCCGGGGGAAGAAGCAATAAGCGCTTTACTTAGACGATGAGATAGCGCGCTTGCCGCGCCATCCTTGTACAGAGGGGCATCATTGTTCATCAATCACCCATCCGTCCGTCGCGGCCTTGCGACAGGCTGTTAGTTCCAACTAGTGACATGATGAATCCCTGTCTTCTTACGGGGCCAACTGGAGACTCTTTGAGAAGCCATCGTAGTTGTTCAGTACGTCCTTAAGCCGGTGCCATCCTCACAGCCACGGTGATGAAGACAAAAGGGAGGGTAAGCCCAGGTAATGTTCGCGGTCAGTCGTCAATCATTAACCACTTGACGAACTTCTGCCAGTTCTTTATCGTGCCATCTACTCTCCCGTCATCATGTTCGGCCAGTACAATCACTACGTGTTGAGGGAAACCGCCCAGATGCCACTGATGCGCTTCACGATGCCCCGGGTCCCCAAGATGATTGAAGCCATCTGCCCCGGCTGCTTCAAGGGGTTCACCAAGATAGGCAGCATGCACCGCGTAAGTCCAGAAACATGCTTTCCGCCTCAAGGGAGCTTCGAGACAGCAGACTGACAAAGTTGTCATTCAAAAGCATGCTTATGAAGACCGATGCCCCAACCCCGTGCCGCATTTCGTCGCCAAAGTCAAAGCTGAGCACAGAGCGCGTGTTACCGCCGCTGCCGCCCGGTCCAAAGCGCGCAAGGCAGCCCGTGCTTCGCGGGCTGATCCGCGTCCCGTCGCCCCGACCCCGGCCGGGGGTGATCGCCCTGGCCGGGCTAGGGAGGCCAGCAAGGGCCGTGGCCCGGCTTTGATGAAGAACGAACATGGCTCGCACTTTGTTCAGCAGAAAAAACTGGTGGAGATGGTATGTTTGCTGTGAAACCCGACATTGCTGGGCCCGATCCAAGATTGTGAGACTGACAATTGCAACTGTCACAGCACCAACAACACGACACTTGTACGGTGGTCAAAACAGAACCAGATCTGTTGAATTTCGACTTCAACTGTCTCACCACCACCTGGGAAGGGGTCTGCAAAAGTGAGCCACAGTGGCCTTAAGTCTCAAGTTAAGCGGGTGATGGGCCTGGGGGTTGGGGTAATGTTTTGATCTTGTTTTTGTTAAGTTTGTTGTATTTGGTGATACAGATTTTGGGGAGCAAGAGTACCGGATTATCTAGTATTCATTCATTTAGGGCCGCCGCTCAGATTATGAGACGGTATCTACAACACCAATCTTATTGTATGTTGTACCACCAATCCACTCCCACTCAACAATCTCAACCTTGGTAGCATTCCGCTGGACGAGACCATATACTCTGCCAGCTGAGTTGGCAGCAATCTTGAAAGGCCTATCCTCGCCAGACATTGTTGAAATTTCTCCAACATTTGTCCACTCTCCTTCAGTGAAAGTCGTCAAAACGGGTGCTTTATCCGCCTGTGATCCTAGTACGTGCATAACTAGATTGTTGTTTTCATATCCGCTTGAAAAGGCCGCAATCGTGGCGTTCTTTTCGAGTGTCGTTGGTAAAGTGCCGTTGGTCCAGTCGTTGTCATTGACAAGGGTGAGGTGGATGAGTGATCCCGTCTCAGAGGTGTAGAAAAGAGCCATCTTCTTTGTGGTCTCATTGGTATAGATGGGAATCAACGACATCCCGGTGCCCTCTGCAGGCTTTCCAAAGTCCGTCGAGATTCCTACGGCGGCCCAATCCGCCGACCCGCCCGTTCGGCGAAGAACGCGGATGGTATTTCCGGCGTCCTGGTATATCACGAGATTCGACAGATATGAGTCGGGGGTATAAATGCCGTTGGAAAGCAGTTGTGACTTCGCATTCGCAGTAAATGTATTTGAGACGCCGGATTTATCCCAGTTCGAGCCGTAAACAGGGTTGGCGTTGATGATGCCCGCGACCTGATTAGCGTCGTTGAGGTAGTAGATGCGGACATCGCGAATCTGGAAGATGACGTTAGTAACGGTCACGAGGATTTCTCTGGCTGATGAATTGACGGTGGCTGACCTGATTGCTGTGCCAGAACAAGCTGTTGGAGATGGGGGTGCCGTCTTTGATGGTGCTCTCCCTGTTCGCGATGGTTGAGCTCCACACTTTTGTGGAAGAGTTGTAAGACGACATCATGAGGTTCTTCGACCGCAGCTGATAAAACACGAGGTGATTTACGTAGCCATAGGAGTCTGTGAAGTTGAGCGCGCCGAGGCTGGTGCTGGGCAGGATATCCATATCGCTCGGTGTCGTCGAGTTGCTGGAATCACCACTTCCACTTCCGCTCCCACTCCCACTCCCACTGCCGGGTCCGTTACCACTGCCATTCCCGCTGCCGCCTGATCCTCCTGACGTGCTGCTCGATTGTTGCGAAATGTCGGTCCTTGACAACGCACCGCCGACGCCTCCTCCTACCGCGGCGCCAATGACAACAATGAGAGCCACTGCCAGGACAATCCAGAATGTCTTGCGTCGTATGCCGCATATTGTGCCCGCCTTTGGCTTCTGCTGCTTCTCATCGACTTCTGATGTTGCGACTTCCGGCGGGTTACCTTCTTTTGGAGCGTAGAACCCGCCTTGATCATATGAACCGTTTTGATATTCGATCGCCGAGGCGCCCTCTGCCGGGTGAACGGCCTGCAGCATCGAGTAGTCATGGCCGTACGGGTGCACGACCTGCGGAAGGTCACCGTCTTGATTGTGGACTTCGGGCAGGTTATTCTGGTCCGCAACGCGGAACTTGCTAAAGTCTTCCGCGCCCCATCCTCCCGGCGAACGGCCCGGTCGGCTATCGACCTCGAGACCGCCGTAGTACTCCGTCGGAGACGCGTTGTTGTTCGGAGTCGCCATCACGAGGCGCCGATAGCTCGATCGCGTCGCCATCGCCAGCAGGCAAAAGGGTGGGAAGATGAAAGATTTAAAGGCATTGAAACCCAGGCCCAATGACCCGGGGGGCAGAACCCCACGACGCTATGGAGCCGAAACATTGTCAGCCCGCGAGTTGCAACGTTGAGCGCCAGACGTTGTGGATTTTCATCGAGACTTTGGCTCATCTGATTGGGGTTCACTGCGGTTGACTGGCGCCAAGCGGTTGTAAGGGGTCTGAAGGATGCGCATCCCTGCTCGTGATGGAGCACTTCAAGGCAACTCTTCTCTGCGTTGGGCCAAGCGCTGACGGAGGCCCCATTTCCGATGGATCGGGATCCCGCGAATGGCTTCCGCGTTGGGTGCTCGCTAGCGTCAGCTGTGGGATTACCATAATTTGCATGGTGTTCGTGGGGTCGCAACGGCGGGCTAAAGGGGGCTGGACTCTGGTTCTGATTCCTTCTTCCCGGACAGAAATCCATGCCATTGCGTGGTTCTGGTCCTTCGAGGATCCTTCACAGGTGACAGGACTCGAATGGACCAAGCTGATGGAAGATGCCTGCTGTCAGCTGCGGTTGGCAAGGCGCGATACATCGAAGGATCAAACCTACACGCAACCTGGCACCTCACAAGGTTGATGATGTTGTTGAGCTGAAACTTGGTGCCTGAAAGGCCAAGAAGGGAAGCGTCAGCTCCTAACAGAGTGTCTGCCTTGACGCAAGAATGTGCATCCGCAAGTCTTTTATACGTGAGATGAATCCAGACGATTAAAGTTTCTATCCCAATCCGCATCTTCTCGCCTATACGAATAGCGTTATGTGAGATCACATATCATAGTGCACTCAGTGGACCTTATCGTCCAACTCGCAAACGTTTGAAAGTTATTTCCAAATCCCCATCGTTCTCGGAACGCATCAAGTCAGTTTTTGTGGTACCCAGACTTATAGATATTCAAAACATCAACACCGTCAGGATTGGTCCAAGCAAGATGTGAGGTTACAGAGACTTATTTAGCTTCCTGGTCTTTCAAGGTCAGACGTCACAACGTTGCCGCCTTTAACTGATACGGACAGGATCAATGCCAATTCCACATTGTCCTGTAAATATCAGAAGAGTGCTTTCCATCAACTACAAAATATAACAAAACCGCTCTTGATGTGAAATGTATCGCTGCTTCAAACAAATCAGGTCTGGCTTCGGTCGGGTATTCCACATCTTTTCTCATCGGTCAGTAGAAAAGCCATGGTGGGCTGATCTCATCTTCTTCTCTATGACCTCTAATCGCCGCAGTGATACACGCCACAACATCACCGAAGTGAAACTTCTTGCCCACAATGCCAGGACCGTAATGGGCATACTTGGCTGAGTTTGTCATGACATTTCTTGCCTTGAGAGGTACCACTGGTTCTTCTATCATGCACCAACAAGTATCCGTTATCAGCCGGCCACCGAAGCTCTCGATGACTTCCAAGTAGCCGAGATCCAGAGCGTCTTTGTAAGCGTTTCGGCTGGTGGTGATCATCAACTCGACACTTGATGACTTCTTTCTGTTCCGACACACTTGAGCAAGCTGAGAGAATTCTTCAAGGGAAAAATGCGGATTTCCCAGAGAGACGATGTCTATAGAGGGCTCTGTGGCTGTATTGAGCTGCCTCCAAGCGAGTTGAAGGTCAGATACGGTCACTTGGACGGTTTTTAAACTAACGAGCGCCTTCTCAAAAATTGCGGCCTCTGGCGTGATACCGTTCATGTGAAACATGGGAGCAGCTGATGTTGTCGCAAAACCTGCCCCAAAGGCCTTCAGATCTGACACGGATGGTTTTGTTGACTCCATACCAACTATGAAAGGGATTTTGGCGGCAACAACATTACCTATGCTGTATCCAACGAGGGGAAACATAGACTGATCGAAAGTCCGAAACTGAGGGACCTTGACTATGACAGTCGGATTCCTACCCTCTGGGGCATGGCATCCAGCATATGGAGCCCTTCCAGTCAAAGCGATGAAAACGTCCATGTAGTCAGGGTACTTCTGCGTATGCGCTCCCAGCACACTGTTCGCGAATACTACTGCGTTGGACTCGGACCATCCGATTTGCTCTCCGGCTTTCGGTTTACTTTCGAGTAAGTATGGAGCGCACGTGAAGCTCATCTTGGCTCCCAGCTTGAGATACGTATCCCCTATTTTGTTCGCTATCTCGGAAATCTCGGGACTGGCGCCCAGTTCCTTCCACCTCTGTCGATCGACATTGAGAGAGTTGCAAGTCGATGGCACCACAAACTGTCCACCGAGGGAGAGCAAACGCTCAGGAACAAGGAGGCTGCTTTCGCCGACATAAGCGCAAGCGTCCACATGGACTTGGGAAACATCTATCAGACGTTGAGCCCCCTGTACTGTGGCGTACTTGACGACAATCTCCATCGCTATACGAGAAGCTTCGCCCTCCTCCCCAGACAACATGGATTTGTCCGTCGAATTCAACTCAACCGCCTTTGTGCTCTGTGGCACCAAATCAATCTTCTGACCACCTGGTGAAACTGACAAGCTCGTCTCGTTTATCTGCACCGCCAATGCTTGGCGGAACATGTCGAACAGCGAGGGGTCTGAAAGGAAGATGATCGGAATGCGCTTGTCGAACATTTTGTCGGCCACCAAGACGCCCAAGGTAAGGATCATCTCCAGATCCCTGAATATGAGGGCTGCAGGGGCGTTGCCGGAGAGTATCAACTCTGCGAGTGCGCTGCTACCGGAGCAGGATCCGCGGCCGGCAGGGATGACGAGAACAGAGCCTTTGAGAGATGTTCCATGGAGTGGGTGGTGGGCATCCGCTACGATGCCCGTCTTGGAGTCGACGCCCATCATGAAGCTGAGTGGGATATCTGAAAAGATGACCCGGCCCTGGGCTTGGCCCGGGATGACGGTAAGGGCCCGGCTTTGTGCTGCCGACATTGAAATTGTGACGGGATATCTTCGATTCTTGAGAAATACCAGGAAGATTTCCAATCCTCAGAACAAACATTTGGTAGTTGACAAGTTTCACCTACTGCAGCATGGTAAGGTAACTTACGACAAGGTAAATTCGGGGCCTGTTTTCGCTTTTTTTTACTTTCATCCTTAGCTGATTGCCGAAAAGCGGTTCGGATAGGTTTCCGCCGCCAGCGTTCCGAGGCGACCCCTCACCGGCTCTCCGGGAATCATGCCGGCAGGGAACGGCAGGGGTATTCTTGGAAGTTTAACACTATCTATATCACCAAAGATTCCAGCGTCCGTCTCCAAATCGCCTTTCTAGTCTATACTAGCATAAGGCAAGGAAAGAATCGTGATTACTCGCTTCGTCGCAGCATTGCCTTGCACAGACTTTTCAGTGCCCGGCGGATTTCAGACACTGGGGCCTCCTTCTTGCGCATTCTCAAAGTTTCCCCGTCTGCCGACCAATCCCAATGTAAATGCTGACGCAGGCTGAGGGAATGGTTCATATCGCCTGCTTCTTTGTGGCCGCGGAGGATTGATACTCTGGCAACAGGCCAAACGCATGGTCAGGATGATATCCCGTATCATCCACCAGGCTTGCACATTTACCAGATGCCTGTCTATGATATGTTCTGTTAGGTCGAATTTCACTGGCCAGGTAAACGTTGTGCCATTTCTCAACAGGTGAATGCACGTTGCGATTGACCATTTGTTGCCCGAGCTGCTGTCGCTCTAGAACTTCCGGTAGGAAAAGGCTCTCTACGATGTCTCCACGGGCGAGTTAAATAGCACTTTTCTTACTGGATTCATTCGTTCCATTTCATATCTTGGTTGTCATCAAGTGAACCCGGTTTGAAATGCGGAGAATCTCCCGATCCCTGGGCTTGTGCTGTCAAATGCTTGTTTGACAGTTTGGCTTATTGTTTTGAGCAGTAGGGCTCCGGTAGTTTCTCGTCTTGAGATAGCCATGCCGCTGTCGTCACCATGAGATGAATTCTACTGGACGAGGAACAACATTCTGAGAGTAACTTATGAGCCCTTTTTGAACACTGGATATAAGCTGATTCGGAAGACCGCAGGCTCGATTTCTTGGCGTGGTATAGGAAGGTGAGGTCAAAGCAGGTCGCCCGTGTCTCGATACTACGTCTTCCAAGGGACCACGAAATGGGTTAGATTTGGTCACCACTTAGCCAGATACTTTGCCCCTGTGCCTGTTAGGACTTCAATCGTTAGACAGAGAGAGGGGTGATGACTACGTGAAGAGGATGCCCCGTCGTCAATTCCGTAGACAAGACATGGAAATGGGCGGATCTCTGTGATCATGACAAGTTTGAATGTCAAGTTTGAATGTCTGAAAATGATTCAAGAATATTTACGGCTTTTATGCTTGTGTGGTCTGACGGTAAAGCCAAAAAGATTTCGAAAGCCGAAGAGAGGGCTTCTGGTCCCATTCAATGACTTTGTTTACAGACTGATTAGGTCAACATAACTGATCAAGAGCAATTCTGTTGTAGCTGGCAGAGTCGAGAAAGATTCCGAGGCACAATCACACATACAAGCATCATGCTCCGACAGCTCGACAGGTCCAAAAGATATTTTGTCAGAAATACGTTCAGTAAGGGAAAATGTTAGGCAAGTTGCAGTAATTGACCGGCAAAATCAGAGCAGTCGCCAAATAACCTATGGGTTTTATGCTCTGAGACTAAGGCAGGCAAGTTAAAATAGAGATGAAGTAGGATCCGTGGGAAGAGGAAGACTGGACTGAAAGCCTGGGCATAGTCGTAAACTGCCAGGCTCGGGACTCGGAGGACTCAAACAACCTAGACTTGATTTCTTCATCGACCATACTATCTTCCCGTTGCACCAAACATTCACCAATTCGCAGGTAAACTAAGAGATAATCTAGCTCTACTACAGGCTTGACCTGCTTTGGCAACGTGACTCTGGACATTCTTTCAACTTGCCACGTTGTTCGCGATATAAGCCCACTCCACATCCTCCCAACCCGGCTTCCGACGGATTCTCGCCAGCATGTTTTCCTGCACGCTCGTCAAAGGCTTTCCAACAGCCTCAGCCAAGTTGTTATTGATCGGCGGCACTTCAATCCTGCCACCAGCCGGTGTCTCAATCTCGAATCCTAGCACCAACGCAGCCATTGCCCCCAAGATCTCCGCGTCCGCGAAGTAGCGGCCAGGACAAAGGTGCTTACCGCCACCGAAAGGGTTAAAGGCGCGGTTTTGCGCCCGCTCTCTTTCTCTATCGGCAGTCATAAACCGCCGCGGGTTGAAGTCGTGCGCGTTTTCGCCCCATTCGTTGGGGCCAAAGTTGGTAATGATGGCAGGGATTTGGATGTTTGCACCTTTCTTGAGGAGATATGTCTCTGTGTCGCCACCTTCTCCAGATGGTGTGTAGCTAATTAATGTGTCCTCAACAACCCGTCGTGTGCCCGTCGAACGATTTGTCAAGCGCATGACCTCTTTGTAGGTGGACACCAGCAAGGGACATTCTGTTCGAAACTTGGCAACGGTGAAAGTGCACTTTCGAGACGGCCGGCCCCCGTTAGGAACGTTGTCCTGCTGCTGTATCACGGCAATGGCTTGGAGCTCCCTTTGCAAGTCCGCAACGAGATCGGCATCGCGGAATACATAGCACATCATCCAGAAGAGTGTCGGGATGGCATTCGTGACGCTCACAAAGAGCATTCCAAACTCGTGATCAGCGATGTCGTCAATGGGCAGGCCCCATTTCCGGTTGACCGCCACGCGCCGCTTGACGACACTGCTTGCATCGTGGATGTGATCGAAATCTTCGCGGAAGTATTTCCGAAGAGCGTTTTGAACTTTGGCGCGGCCTTTGTACGCCTTCGATACTGTTATGGAGGGCAGCGGCTGCATGAGTAGCTGGGCCTGTCCACCGTCGTACTCCCTTCAAGTTGACTTCGTCAGTGATTGAGTCTCTGACAACTTGAGAGGTGCTTCTTACCACAGGTATTGACTCAACGTCGAGTCCTTCGTCAGAGAGTTGTTATCACCGAACAAGGAGCCCACCGTGGCCATGGTGAAGGAGTCCCGAAACCACAAGTACAACTTTTTGGTTTCATAATCAGGTCCAATGGAGTTGATGGTCTTGGAGATCTTGTTCAAGACGTAGGTGTTCATCTCTTGCAGATCAGGCCCGGGAGCCAGCGGTGCAAATGATGGATGCTGGTCTTCGATCCATGAGATGGAACCATCTGTCGGTGGATTGTGGAACAAATCCATGAAGTTTGGTCCTAGGCCGACCATCTTCTGTGCGAACTCTGCCATAATTGGGTAAAGATTCAAAGCCTTGTTCTTCATTGCAACCTGGATCAACTGTGGTGCCGTGATTATGTACATCTTCTCGGAGCCTCCCATTGAAACGGAGAAGATTGGAAGGTGTGCATTCTCAAGACTGTTACATGTCCATTAATTTGGCTTCTCAGTTTTCATTCCATATACATGGCTTGTATTGCTTGGTGGCTCATCCACAGGACGGGGTTCTAACGTACCCGAGTTGACGATAGTATTCTTGCCTTGACCCCAGTAGCCCAATGATGTGACCGACAAGTGGTATCTTGGGTTTGACCACTTGTGGTTCTCTTGGGTCTGGAGACTTGGCTCGAACTTGGCTTCCGCCGACCATGAAGAGGGCTACCAGGAGCAGAACCCACCACTGGCCAAGGCCATCGCTGGCGAGCAGATTTTCGGACAAGCCAAATAAAGCCATGATGATGCTTGGGTTGGGATGATGGCGCAGGGCATCAAAGAGCAATGCGCGAACAAACGCGGGGTGATGCTATGCGGGCTGGAATAAACGCGCTGGTGGTGCCACTGTCACCAGCGGAGTGGAGCAAACATGAACTCAAAGTGTGTAATGACGACAACGCCGATGGCCAGAATAAGCGAATGTAACATTGAACGCTCCATAGGCACCCTGCCCACGAGGGCCGAATCTGGCATAGTTCAGGCGGCAATGCGAGTGCGAGCGGGTATCATATTTCGGAACCATTTTCGGAGGGATTCAGTCAGGCAGTCTTAGCCTCACGGTATGCGCCGCAGGATTGCACCGCGTACATGCAAAGCGATATCCGACTTGTCTGCCATTGGATTTTGTATTTCTGAACTGTTGCACTATTCCGTATACATGTAGATCGCGGACACGGTAGCCAAATTTGAACACAGTGCGCCGCTTCTCGGTAGCTTGCTGCTTGTCTCAATATTGATGTAGGATGACATGAACTTGCGCAGAGATGACGTTCAGATCACTCTGCATATCCTCAACAAACGTGGATCATCACTTGTTGCCGAATACCGCGCATGTCAGCACTAAGATTTCAATCCCGATTTGCCGCAAAGCATTGCCATCAGTGAACATCGCGAGGACTAATGTACCGTCAATAGTACCAAGTTCTCGAGACTTGATTGGAAGTGATAGCTTTCCCATCTCCTTTTGCAGACTTTCAAAACTCACGATGGTTCAATCAGAGACAATACCTTTTTCAGAAGCCTTTCCCTGGGCCACTATGCGCCGACAGGCCAAGGCAAGCCTCGCACCCCCTACGGCCAGCTTCGAAGAAAAGACTGTCCTTCTGGTTGGCGCCACTGGCGTGATTCTCTCGGACGCGGCACGCATCATTGCCAGTCTCAAGGTCTCAACCCTCATTTTCGCAGTTCGTAATGTTGCGAAGGGCGAGGCTTTGGCTGAGGAGTTGAGAAAACAAAGCGTTGATGGCGAAAGCCAGCAGCCAGTTATCAAGGTGATGGAAGTAGACCTCTTGTCTTTTGATAGTGTCAAGACTTTTGCGGGTAGGATGAATCAGTTCCAGACGCGCATTGATGTCGTGGTCATGGGCTCTGCTATCATGAATGATGAGACGAGAGTGACTGCCGATGGGTGGGAAGAGAGTGAGTCTCCCCAGAGTAATTACTGCTCCGTGAACTGCACTGGTTTCTCTGCCATTTCAGTTGCCTCAACAATAATAACACTTCTCCAGCCCTGCAGTTGATTCACCTCTCATCAGCACTCTTGATTCTCCTTTTACTTCCCAAGATGTTAGCCGATGGAGAGGAACAACCAGTGGTGCTCAGCAGCCTTACAAGCTCAGCAATCCGCTCAGCAGCATCGATGGTCGCGCTTCCAGATGATGCAAAGGACTCATACCTAGAACAGGTCAGCGATGTCAAAGATGCTGCCACGCAGAAGAGTTATCAGTACGGTCTCGCAAAGATCATACACGCGTGCTGGATCAGGGAGCTCTGCGCTCGTCATCTGCCCGGTAGCAATCCGAGGATTCACTTTCACCAGTTGGATCCGGGTGCCTGCTTCACGCCACTCAGCTCACATATTTTCGTGGGGCGGCTGCTTCTTTGGTTTATTGGCCGGCCTGTGGAGATGTGTGCCCGAACTGTGGTGAATTCGTGTTTGCCAATCGTGGGGTCGCATGGGAAGATGCTGATCGATTACGATATCGCTCCGTGAGTTTACCTCTTCGCCTTCATCTTTCAAAAATATTTAATGCGCCAGAGTGTTTTGTTCTCGTTATGGGAATTTTACTCCACGTTTACTAACGATTTGATTCCCTCGTAGATATCCTGAGTTCATGGATAGGTAAGTCGATAATTTCTAAAATGATTCTACTTTTTCCCGTTCTGAATGTTCTCGTTCAGTATGATTTGGAGGGGATGTATGCTAACACTTTTCTTCATTGATAGGGCCCTCGGATTAGAACTCCAGCGGCGGGCATGGAATGAGACAAGCCAGATATTAGAGAACTTAGTCACCCCTGAGGCGAAAGTGTTCCTCCAGGTCTAAGATTGTGTTCGAGTGTCCCTAGTATTAAATGAATGGAATGCAGATGTTGGAATTCAAGAAGGGATCAGTTTCGAGACGGAAGGATTCTCTACTTTCTAAATCCAAAACACTGATCAGAAACGTTCGACAAAAGATCTTATTGTGTTAAATAGTGCATGGCACTTATGACTAAGGTAGGTATTTTAGGCAACGTTTGGCTTGACACTGGACAGAGCCGAGGCGATGTCAGAAGAACACAGCTGTATGGCACATTACGGATAACTCGCAAGTCTTCTCTAAAGCGTTCTAATTACTTCAGCCTTGCATAATGTGGGACTTAGTCGTACGTCGATTTCTGTTCAAGGAGAGATCTAGGTACTCGTAGGTCGTAGATACGGCCACGCGGCGCGAGGAAATTAATGAAACCAAGGGATGCTTTTACTTGGTAGTATCAGTGCTAGCAAAGTAAGACGAACACATGCTGCAAGTAATTTTTTTGAAAGTATTTGAATCGACTTCGTCCAACAGCTAGGAGTGGGGACTCGGTTGTCTTCCCACATCTATCTCTGCAATATTACTTTGTTTGGACTTGGCAGCACCACGGAGAGGTGCTTGTTCCTGGCTAAGAGAATTCTCGATCTTGGCCCAATATTTTTTTCTGAGCATCCCCTGAATCCAGTAGTCTCCGTTGGCATCGCGGCCCAAAATGGTGAAGATGCTCATCAAGAACGCAGGTGTACCCGCCGTTATCAAGTGCATGTGAACGCCGGTCGGCTTTGCCACAACACGAGGAGCAGCAGGGACATCAGCACGAAGAGAAGCAGACGAGCGCAACTCATGTTCATCTTCCCAGAGTCCATCACAGCCCATCGCGCTCTTCCTTTCGGCGCCATTGCTAGCGCCGCCAGCATCTTCGGATGGCGTCTCAGAAAGAGGAACGCGCTCGTTTTCAAAGAGGCCGTCACAGCCAATCTCATCGACTACCGCGGCGGAGAAGTCCACGTTGAAGAATTCGGCTTTGGTCCAGTTGGTGCATACAACCATATGCATGCCCGCATTGCCGAACAAGGCAGGCAGTCCAGCTTTACCGTTGCCCTTCTTCTTCTTGTTTTCGACGTCTTCGTTAGACTCGTTTCCATGAGCACGCCGCTGTAATGCCAATAGAGCCTCAACCTGCGGCCGCGTGCTGAGTTGCACGATAGCTTCTCTCAGGGCCTTTGCCACACGGCCGAGACCTAGCGGTCCTTTGCTGACAAGGTCCCGCGCTCGCAGTAGAGTAGGGACAGGCAGAATGGCGTTACCAACCAACGCGCCTCTGCCTTGCAAACATCCCGCTTGTGCTAGGACGCCGCGAAGACCCATCATATTCAGGATGGCTATGGTTTTCCGGCTCCTGGTGGGGTTTCGGATGCGTGAGGCAATGATGTTGCGTGTCCACCATGAGCATAAAATGTCGCCGTCGCTCAGGAACGTGGTCTTTGGAGCTACTCGAGACTCGTTGTCTTTGTCTGATACCTGAACGCTTGGTGCATTGATATTGCCGGCCTCGAGAGCTTTCAGTGCATCCTTGCGCAGCGTCTTGACATACGCTGCAGGGACACAAACTGTTCGGAACTCTTCTGCCGCGCTTTTATTTAGGAGCTTGTCCAATGCTTGTCGAAGACCGAGTGTCACAAGTTGCACAACCCCAAGCTGGGCTTTGACGTGCTTGTACTCCTCCGGCGCAGAGCTTGGTACGGTAGCTTTCTCCTCGTCGTCTCTTGGTTTCGTTTGGAGCAACTCAGTGGAGACGCCCAATGATCCAAGGGGATCGGTGTCGATCAAGGGAATAACCTCATTCTGACGTCCCTGTAGGGTGAGAGACCACGCATCCAAGAGATCCTTGAGTCCCATACAGTCCCACATGATGTGCGAGAAGCCTAGCGACACCAACGTCGCATCGTTGAATGTCGTTACTTGCAGACCTATCATCGGTTGGTCATGGTAGAGGTAGTCCTCGAAACACGTAGGATCACTTGGATGTCGCATCAAAGGGGAGAAATCAACGCCGCTGCCTGGCTCCACTATCCACGGACCAGAATCATGGGTTGAATGGGTAGGGGCTGATGGAGATGGTGAGAAAGAAGCCGGTCGTGCTCCATCCTTGGATCTGCTCTGAAGACGAGATGCCAGTGGGTGCTGCCTGATGCTGATGTTGTTGTGACGATTGTGGTGATAGGTAATTGCAGGCCGCTGCTCAGTGAAAGTTGCAGGCACATGCCAATACAACTTATTTGAAGGCTTTATATCCAATGTCAGCCGTGAACGTCAATGGGAATAGACTCATTTCCTAGCTATTTGCATGCGTAGAATATGGGGGACTTACACCCAACCGCACCCTCGCACCCAGCCTACGCCAGCCATCGCGGCGGTCAAGCAGTACCTCCAGAGCTCTTCGCAACTTGGCAGCATCTAGTTGGCGGTCGAAACGCAGCATTACGTTGAGGACGGCATCACGAGAGTGATGGTCCCAGTAGTCGACCGGGATGACCTTATCGGTCAGCACGGCAGGCGGAGCAAATCTTGTCACCTTGCGTCGGAGAATAGACATCTTTTTCCACGCTGATAACCAACAAAATCTTCAATGATCAAACTGAAAAAGCTTCACGTTGTGAATTGGACTGCTCACACAACTGCATTGCTGTCTTCTTCATCACCTGGGACAGCCGTGGCCGAGGCCGGGAGAGCACAGTTGCAATTCAAAATAAAGGACTGTAGACTGGACAGGGGTTTCGGGATCTGCCTGATGATAGTTCCAATCGGAGCACACCTGCGGATGCAGAGATCTAGATAAAGGGACGAAGGATCTAGCTGCATCATGACCGGCTCGCGCTCATCCTTCATGCAAGGTGAGGTAGTATTGATGAACCCCCACAGATGCATTCGGACGACCAGTTTGCCGTGTAAGCGGACAGTGCGAATACATCAAAATGCAGGCCAGGGTGAAGGATCCGATGCTGACAGCTCAGCGAATAAAGCTGATGGAGATCCCGTTCGAGATATCGTACCCCCACACCGGTAGGTTAATCGACAAACACGACCCGAGCCGAGGCGGAGGGATACGGAGGAGGCATCAGGCTAGATCACTGATAAGCCTCCGAGATCACAGACCAAGACCATTGCGCTAAGAGAATGATGTGCTCCTACTGGCTGCCTTATGTCTAGATTCCGGCATTATGTCTCCGATCCATCAGGCTTACGATTGTGAAGCCAGGCCCAAACAAGAATGTGCGAGCGAT
This sequence comes from Colletotrichum orchidophilum, assembly GCF_001831195.1. NCBI lineage: Eukaryota > Fungi > Ascomycota > Sordariomycetes > Glomerellales > Glomerellaceae > Colletotrichum > Colletotrichum orchidophilum. Next base: position 480,393 of record NW_019172959.1, on the reverse strand, counting down.
ATTCCAAGACACCTGTCCACTAATCGACCAAGTATTCCGCTTTGCCTGCACTGGGGGCTGAAGAAACGCAACCCATGCGAGAGCAGCAGCAGTACCGATGTAGTAGTCATACCGGAGGAAGTTGAATGCGCCTTCTGCCATCCCATTGATCTGCATCTTACTGTCCCACCTCTGCGGCAGAAAGAAGATGACGGGTTGCCATTGAGGATGTGGCGAGGTCTCGGTAGGCTCTAGCTTGCCACTGGCAGCGAGAATGATGGGGACGAGACCCAAGACATGCATCGAGGCTGAAACTGTCGCAGTAGCTTGGTACAATCTTCGTAAGGCCGACGTGTGACTGCTGGGCTCTTCATCCTTGACTTTGCACTCCTCTCGTCGTTGTGCCCATCTGTGATCTATCAAAGTCATAGCAATCACCTGCACCAAGGCCATCCACGCCGGGAAGTTCTGCCAGACAGCAACAGAAACCTGTCTTGACTGGCCGGTGTGATAAGTGCCTGGCAAACACATGATAGCCGACGGGATCACAAGCCCAATCAGAAGGGAGGCTGGGACAGCTTGGATGGCAGCCATGGTCGGAATCTTCGCTTGGCTTCCTGGGGCGCGAAAAAGCAGAGATACGTAGCAGTATAGGGGCATGACGATAAAGTACCCGGCATACTGTATGGCCAGACCCCAGAGTACGAAAGGGATCAGATCTCTCGTGCGTCGCGTCCGTAAGCTCTCGACCAGCATGACGGCGAAGACGGCTAAGAGAAGCCCCACCCAGTGCCACCCCAAGAGCGACAAACCGGGGGACGAGCCATCAACTGTGGGGATGATGCTGAATTGGAGGTTGGCAAGGTACGAGTCCAAGGGCGGGACTCCTGTGTAGAATGTCAGGAGCGGTGTTTTGTTGTCTGGGAGTAGTGGCGTTGCCGGTGCCCGGCTATCTGTGAAGAGCTGGGCGTGGCCAGAGTTGATCATGAGATTCGAGACCGCGTAGAGTCCAGCTAGAGTGATGAAGGGGAAAACAATGTGTATCAGGGATGATGGCATGATGGCTGTGTCAATTGCTAACCAAGCACGTGTTGAGATGAGGGAATCGAATGGAACGAGAAGCCTGGAACGTTGATGTTGAGATAAAGGCTCTGAGATAGCCAAGCATTGGACACGCAAATCAACATTTATGTAGTAAGAAAGCTCCCTCCTCGATACTTGTGTCCACTGTTGGTCTAGCCTAACAGCATCCTTGTCTAAGACATAACGGTGGCTTGCTTGATCCTGCAAGGATACCCGTTGTTGGGCTTAGTGCTTCCATGAATGATCTGATAGGCACGATCCCCGGCCACTTCAGTGGGACCCCTCCGTCCGATCTTCCTGTTGTACTCGACGTAAGCGTCTGCAAAGTCGAAATCCCGCAGCACCATGGCCAGTATGACTTTCACCTCCAGCAACGCTAGTTCCTGGCCGATGCAGTTCCGTGGGCCCCTCTCAAACGGCCGCCACGCCTCCTTGTCCGCGGGGTATAGCTCGTCTCCAGGAGGGACCAGCCAGCGTTCGGGGATGAAGTCGTCCGGTCTCACCCAGTGCTCCGGTGCCCGATGGATGGCATGGTGCACGCCCCAAAGCATGAAGCCTTCAAGTTGCGTATTATCGGTTTCTGACACCGTGAAGCCTGGACCAGACGCCCGCGTGCTTGATACGGGTGGGTACAGTCGGAGGGCCTCTTTGATGACGGCTGATGTGTATGTTAGCCGATTGAGTAGCTGGGGAGCTTCGGCGATGCGGCTTCCAGTCTCGTCGACAGTGCTGCCTGCTCCAAATACAGTGTCGTTCTCTTCGCGTGCCCTTGACAGACAGGATGGGTGAAGGGAGAGGAGGTGGATGGAGTAGACTGCTGCCGCGGCTGTTGTGTCGTAGCCGGCGAACAGAAACAGCTTCATCTGAGAGACGGCGTACTGCTTGAATTTTGGATCCATGGTCATCTTCTGATGAACATTGCCATTCTTCTTCTCAGAGAGAAGATACGTCTCCAGTGCAAGGTCAACTACAGCCTTGCTTCTTCTCGGAACTGCTGACGTTTTCTCGGACTCGGTCATTCCAAGTTGGGCCTGAGAGCGCATCGCAGCAAAATGAGTCTCAAGCTCGCTCGAGACATACGTGTCCATTCTCCACCGATTGTAGCGATAAACCAAATGCCTCAATGGATTGAATTTCCTAAAGAGATTCGTTTCATTGGGAGATGGGATCCAGTCAGCCTGACTGCGAAACGCTGACACCAGATCACAGCCCTGCCTTTGAGCATTCAGACGGGAGCCTCTGTAAATGCACGTTAGTATTATAGATCGACCAAATCCAAGGCTTTTTTGCTGGACCTCCCGGGAAACTTACAGCGTAGCGAGACAGCTCATATCCATTGTCAAACGCGACATGGTCTCAAACAATGAGAAAACCTCGCCCGCAGCTGCTTTCTCTCGCAGGATCTCATGCAATACCAGCGTGTTCTCAACAAGGCCCGGTACCAGCGTCACGAGATGCGCGGCGTTGAAGCCAGGATTGAACACACCTCGCCAGTACCGCCACTCATCTCCTTCCATTGTGACGAGGCCATGACTTCCAATGAGCGGCTTCAGGAACCCCAGCACGCCCTCATGCTTGGGAAGTTGCGGCTCATGCGCCGTCACGCGAGCCTGGTCGTAACTTGTCGTAATGATCATCAATGGCGGGCCAGTTGGCCACAAGTCCAGATAGAAAACAGCCGGTAGATCAGGATACATCCGTCTAATTTCACCTGCCAGGTAGTGCCCGTGAAAATCGCTCGGAAGGTTATTTGCGATCTTGGCCGCCAGCCCCAGGTGACCGAGTAGGAAGTCGTGCGGAGGCATAGGTAGGCCTTGGCGTTGGAGTCGCTGGAACATGCGGCGGTGGTTGATGAGCTTCACGAAGAAGCGTGTGATCAGAATAGCCCCGACAAGGCCGATGGCCTGCGCAATAGTCCAGGCACGAAGCCTTGACAAGCTCGCGATTCCATACTGGTGTTGCCAATGTTCGACAGTTGTGTTCATCGTAGACATCAGACCTGCGCAAACACATACAGCGTCGGAAATCACTGTCTCGATCGTCGACGTTATCCTAAACTTGTTCAACGTAGTAGCCAAGTTTCCGCTGTCGTTGACCTAAGAGACAAAATTCACATGCCAAAGCTTCCCCTACCATCGAATTGCAAAGATTTCCTTACTCCTTGCAGCGCAACGAGCTTCTTGGGAGTCTATCCCTATTCAACCAGCCGAATGTCGCACAGTGTCAGATGGAACCGAGACCTTGATCCTGTCAGCCAGTGGTGAGCACTAGGCCAGAATGGATTCTTCCGTAGGATTCCCGCTGGCCCGCTGGGAAGGTTTTCCGGCTCGCTGACTGCATGACAATCCCCTCACTAGTGTCGGTTCCTTCACCCCTGCATACTTAGTGATAAGGATTATGCAGAACAGCCAGCCTCACTTCTTGGCGTTTAGCTTCACATCGCTGTGCTGCAGGAAGCCTCTTTTCGTTCTTGATACGGCTGTTCCGAGCCCTGACTCATAGAGGCAACGCCCCGACAGCGGGGTATGTTTGCCATTGAAGTATCACCTGTGGCCGTATTCCCGGCACGGTTAGCAGTAGACCATTCCCAGGCAGCAGTGTTCTATCAGGAGGGATAGGACGTCATTCCGGGGCGAATTTAGATGTCTTCACAGGACAAGGTCCATGTCCCAAGGAGAGGATGTGTCGAATCTACTCAGGTGTGTTCAAGGAACTACACAGAGGTTCCAGTTTCCAGAACAAGGTGGATGCAATCGGTCGCAGAGCAGTTGTGACTCTGTGAAGCCCATACTCTGAATACCACAAACAGTCCTGCAGTATCTGCATATCCTTATGGGTAAAATGGCTCTTCATTTGAGTTTTGTGGATCTACATAGTATCATCGCCTAGTATAATCTTCCAGAGTATGCGAGAAGAAGAGCAAGAATGGCCAAGGACGAAGCTATCATCCAGATACTGTTTCGACGTCTAGAAAATCTCTTACTACTCTCTTCAGTGCCAATCTCTGTGTATGAGACATCCCAATGTTGCCAAATTGGATACTTGCACATCCTCCCGAAATGGATTTGGTTGAAGCTGTTAACAAATCGGATCATCAGTTTCTCGCTTTCTCCTCATTGACCAACTGGGATTAAAGGGAACGATTGACTTACGGACATATCGAGCTATTCCAGCCCCCGGTCTGTATGTAGCCATTATGACAAGTCTGCCAGACTTTATCTAGGGACCTTCTCTGCACATCAGCCGTGTAGCTTTTCTCGGCCTCCGAATGGACTTCAACCGTGCGGGCCTGTCCACTCAGAACCAGCTTGATGAAGTTGAGAGCATATCCGGCCACGTTCTCGCTGGCGAGAATGGCTGATGAATGGCCGCTGACAGAGTTTGGTCCTAAAATCATGAAGAAGTTGGGGAATCCATGGACGGCGGTGCTGAGGTAGGCGCCAGGACCTCCATTTGCCTTCCAAACTTCGTGTAGCAGTACTCCGTTTCTTCCTTGGACTTTTAAGCGATGGAGGTAGGTCGAAGTCTCAAAGCCGTTCGCCAGGATGATGACATCCGCGGACTTCTTGATGGTTTCACCATCCTTTTTCTCGTCGTTATATGTCAAGTGCTGTTGGTCTGGTGGAGGACCCAAAACAACGCTCTGCGATTCGATTGCGACCAGAGGTCTATTTGTAAGTTCCACGTTGGTCAGACTGAGACTTTCCAACCACCCACCATCGACGATGATCCGCCGACACCCAACGCCGAACCGTGGTGTAAGTATATCGTGATATCTGGGAGGTACGGTCTTACGCAGATGGACGAGAAGTCTTTGCTCAAACCACTGTCGCCGCTTCTTTCCGAACCAGCCCATACCGACATTGAGCCACGTCGACTCAGCGTACAGGAAGAGACAGAGCCGGAGGAACAGTCCTAGTCCGGGTACAGTTCTAAGCAGTATGGAAACAATCTCCATCAAACGCGGAGGAGGCTTCTCAGGTCGAGGCATGACCCATGGCGGTGCTCTCATAAGCTGCGTGATTGACTTTGCAGCAATCGGCGGGCTTGCCAGTGCCGGAACGAGCTGTGCTGCAGTACATCCCGCTCCGATCACGACGACATCTTTTCCCGTCAAGGAAACGTCGTCGTTCCATCGCGCCGTGTGGAATACCTGCCCTTGGAAAGAGGTGATTCCCGGGACATGCTGCGGCCAGATGTTGGGCTCGACGAGTTCGCCGGCGCAAGTGACGAGCACCTTACACCGAAGAATTTTGTCTGCTGCTTGTTCGTTCTGATGAATGGAAGGGGTCACTTTGACCTCCCACTCAGCGTCTTCGTCAACCCATCGGGCACTTGACACCTCTGTGTCGAGCTGAATGTTGCTCCGGATGTCAAGCTTATCGCAAACACCGTCCAAGTACTGCTGGATTTCTTGGCCAGGGGGAAATAGAGTTGTCCACTCATAGTTCGGTGCGAAAGAATAAGAGTAGAAAATCGCCGGGCTGGATCAACAGTCAGACCAGACGTCACGGTAGGAGGAGGCCAATGATCTCTGACCCCCAACACACTGATTGCACTCACATATCGCAGGCTACTCCCGGGTACCTGTTGGTGTACCATGCTCCCCCAACGCCGCCTTGTCGGTCGAAAATTCGAAAGTCGTTGGTGCCCAGTTTGGTTTTGAGCATACATCCCACGGCAATTCCGGATTCCCCAGCACCGATGACTATGACTGAGTAACGATCTCGCATGTTGGCCGAAGCTGAGTTCTTCATTATGGTCATCTAGGATTTCCTTGGACTCCCCAGAATCCGTTTGGCAACGATGTGATGTTGATTCCTTCGACCACTTTGAAAGCACCATACCGGCATTCTTCGTTGATCAGATTCTGTCTTATCTAGACCTATCGATCATCACCAATCACGCCTGCAGCAAATTGGTTCTAGGCTCTGCATAAGCTGACACAGTGCATCATAAAGCCGCATTACGTGACTGACGTTGCGGGCCCAACTTGGCTGTGCTCACTATGGATGCAGAATTGTAGACTAGTATCGTTGTCTTAGGCAGCAGAAGTACTAGCATAGCCGCTGACCGAGCTGCAGACATATCCACATCCAATACACCCATGTCAGCTACTATCTTTGTTGACGTTGACAACATTTTGTGGTTGCTTGCATCATGGCAGTCTCTCCATTATCCCCCGCTGGACCGGGATTACCATGCATAGAGGCATCCATGGTTCATCTCAAGTATGTATGACAGACTCGGATCGGATTTTCGGCAAGTTCATTTCCAATGCCTGATTGGCAAGGCTGATAGCGTTGTCGTACTCACAAGTCCTCCAAGAGACATGGTTTGCTCGGCTACAGTCTTGCCATGAGACATGGGTGACATCCTGTGCCACTCGGAACGGTTCGGTCACTTTTGACACAGTCAAAATCCTGCTATGAGTTCTGACAGGGGATATGTTCCTTCCAGATCCAGAGGACAGGGTGCTTCCAACTAACAAACAAATGGTCATGATCACATGCAGCCAGGGTACCACTATCAAGCTTACCTTAGCTACGTCTGGGCGGGATGCTGTATATGGGCAAGTTCGCAGCGTTTGGTAGCGTAATGACGGCGAACATCAACTGAAGCATAGGGAAATCGCTGTCAATGGAGTTCGCTCACATTTTCGGGGAACCACGGCAACCATCTAACATTACGGGAATCTCAACTTCCACCATGGCTGATCAGAATGTTCCATTTACCATCGAGATCATACCATTTCTACGGAGGTTAAGTTCCCACTCGATAATTCGATCGTTGAACAGTGTCCTGCTGATTATCTTTGGTGTATGCATTTGCACCTATGTCTTTACAACTTACCGATTCTACCTAAGCAGCCAAAAGAATCGTCAGTTTCGAGGAAATGAGCCACCAACCTTGGCATATTCGCTACCATGGGTTGGCAACGGCATCGAGATGATTAGAGATCCTCACAAATTCTACGAGAAAACGCTGTAGGTTCCTGTATACTTACCAAACGGTAATCTCCTGGTAGATGTACTAATCAAGATTGCCGTAACAAAGAGCCAAAAGACCAACAAAAGGTCCAGTGACCATGCGCCTCGGCCCAATTTCCATGTATCTGGTCATGGGCGCCTCGAATATCCAAGCAATCTTTCGGCAGTCTAGCAGCCTCTCGTTCGAATTCATGCAGCTGCGCATAGCACATAAGGTCAAGGGCCTCCCAGCGAGCGACGCTACCCTCTTGGGAATGGACGACTCGGGAGCTGGCACTCTCAACCAGTCTGAGACCGGCGTAACGGGCAAAGGACGCATCTGGCATATACTCCATGGCATCTACCTGAAGAATTTGACAGAAAAGTCTGCCGTGGATTTCTTGACGGCAAAATTTGTCTTTGAGTTCTCCGAGCAGCTCAAGACTTGTCCACAAGGCGCTTCGACCCCAGCGGTCATCGGTCTGTACGACTTCCTCCAGACGTATCAGTTTGCTGCATCAACAATCACGCTAGTCGGTCCGCGAATCCTCAAAAAAGGCTCATTGGAAGCCAAGACATTCTGGGACTACGATGCGGCCTTCATGACCCTGATGCAAGGGCTGCCGAAACTAGCATGCCGCAAAGGCTGGGCGGCGCGGGACCGCACTCTTGAGGCTACCAAGGACTGGCTCGCGGCGGCAACTGCTGGCTGTCCTGCGGACAGCGACCTTGATTGGGAAGAAAACTTTGGTCATAGACTTGTTCGTGAGAGGAATGCTGCTCTAGTTGACTATGGCATCAGTTTTGAGGGACGGGCAGCAATGCACATGGGTCTGATATGGGCGTACGTGACACCCCCCACCCCCCCCTTTCTTTTGCAACTCACTGCCAGTTTCACATTTCTCTGGATATTCATCTTTTCCCACTGCTAACGCTGATCGTTGAACAGAATCAACGCCAACGCCGTTCCGATGACCGCGTATATGTTGTTCGAGATGGTCCGAGATCCTCAGCTCCTTCAGCAAATCCGCGCCGAGGTCAAGACCGCCATGGTGGTCGGTACGAATACAGCATCAATACTCGATATCGATATCAACAAGCTTTCAACTCTCCCTTTGCTGAACTCTGTGTACAACGAGTGCTTGCGCCTCCGCTCCAGTATCCCTATTTCGCGGCGACTGAGGCAGGACATCGAGATTGACGGGTACACGCTCAAGAAGGACAACTTTATCCTGGCGCCCAGCTGGCTCTCACACATTGACGAGACTGTTTGGGCGTTTCCAGGTCACCCGGCGCGCGACTTCTGGGCCGAGCGTTTCCTGCAACCAGAAATGCGCAAAGTCAAGCTGGGCGACTATTGCCCGTACGGAGGCGGTAGCGTCATCTGTCCCGGGCGATTCTTCGCCAAGCACGAGATTCTGGCGGCGGTGGCGATGATGGTCACTACATTCGATATGGAATTTGTGCGCTGGTCACGTCTAGATGGGTCGCCAGCAGACAGAGGTCCCGGCATGGACAAGGCAGAGTGTCGAGGTGTCGTAAGTCTCGACAGAGATGTCATTGTGAAGATGCAGAAGCGGAAGCTGATATAAGCGGCTTGTCGTTTTATCCGAGTATACTTAGTCGCGGCTTTTCAAAGACATTTTCTCTCGAATTAAGCTCCTGATTGCCAAATTTGAACGGGAAATTTGCCTGTCACGACTACCTAGATCGCGTCGTGTCTGCGACTGCCTGTGATGTTTGATCCGAAGCCCTACTGTTTATTGTCGCAATCCTTGCATGTAAGCTGGTGATTTGCCCTATGATTGGCTTGAGGGACTGACTTGGTGTCAATCCGCGCCATAATGCCAGTGAAAATTCTAGGAGCACAACTTATACTCCTATCTAGACTCGGAAATCTGGAAGGTCACGGGGCGGTAGACCAGGTAAGAAGTCGGTACACACACAGTCTTCCTTCCTGAGTTTGTCACTGGTATCTCTATTTCCAAGGTTCAACTCCCTTCATACACCTAACACCTTCCATCCTCGTTTGAAAAAATGACACATCAAACATACACTGAATTGCTATGAAGATTTAAGCTTACGGCCCGGCCGTCTCAGCTTTTGGCATTACCATCATACCACTACCTACGGACGGTCAACTTCATGTGCTTGAAAACTAGTATTTGTCATTACTTCTTCAATGAAAGAAGTGGCGGAATTCGCGTGTTGTATCATTGGTTCCAGTTCGTACCTCCTTTATGTGAACATTGCCATGGAATGATCCGAAATACCTTCAATCGCGACGCAAGTCACGCTCAGGCGCAAGCGACTCATTCCGAAGCCCCAGATTTTGAACCAGTCAGTTCAATTGGTAGCAGGATTCCGGTCTGAGGAAGCTGTAGTCCTCGTGCGGGATTCTGATGATGATGTCTGTATGGACAGGCTTCGATGAGCAAGCTCCTCAAGATAGTCAGACTATAGCAGGCTGATGGAGGTCATAAAGAAAGCTCATGAACACTTAGCAGGTCATGAACCAGTGGCAGAGGTCCTTCAGTCATCCGGCCGGGGGCAGTTCCACTACAGCGGCTTGAACCTTTTCTCTAACTACGCCAATAATATTTACAATGGCGTAGGTATTATCGACCAGACGAAAAAGGTCCTGGTCAGTAACTCAGTGAACACACTTGCAGGTTGCTTCATCCTAATATTGCGTCTCAATCCCAAAACAGCCCAGTGGTGGCCAGACCCTATTGTCTCTGGTCGTCTCAGCTTCCTTCTCATTATTCATTGACCGGTTCGGCCGAAGACCACCATTCCTCGCAGCCACCATGGGAATGCTGCTTATGTACATAGGATGGACGATCATCAGCCATGTTCCCAATCCGAGCGGACACATAACCTCGCACGATGCGGCTACCTGCAAATCACCTTCATCTGGCTCTTCAGTCTCTCCTATCAGATCGCGTGGACCAGGGTCGTGGCGGCGTATGCGTTAGAGATCATGCCGCACAGTCTTAGAGTAAAGGCCGGAGTTATGTCAATGATTGGTTTCAAGGGATTGGTCTTCCTTGGAAGGTGAGTTCGGACAGCCCTAGTCTGCGCTCTCCCCAAGAGTGAGGCTCACACGTCGTCTAGCTACACAAACCCCATCGCACGGGATAACTTCATAGCAGCCGGTCACGACTGGGTACTAGCGATTTTTTACACAGTGAGTGACCTCTGTCCTGTAATGTGCTCTAAAGTCTCGACTGATCCATTGGTAAGATCTAGGACTTCTGCTAACTTTTATTTGTGTACCTCCTCTTTCCTTAGACAAAGAATCTCACCCTCGAGGAAGTCGCCAAGGTTTTCGACGGCGATGAGGCAAAAGTTGCAAGAATGGACATAGAAGATGTCAAGTATCAATTAGTGGAAGACGGGAAAAGTCAAAGCCATGTCGAAGTCATCGTCCTTTGATTGAATCATGAGCTTCAATCATCCGGTTGCGGTTGGACTGCATGGGCGCCTATGGAGCAACAATAAACGCAATATTCAAAAGTTTATGAAAACAGGGCAACAATGGCAGCTTCTTGAAGGCTTTGCTAGGTTCCTCATAGAGTAAGAACATATTCATCATTGTCTGCAGTCGAAAGACGAGCTGACTGTCTCGTGGCACCGAAGCCTACGCCAGACTTGGAGATATCCGGAAACCGAGGAAACTTTACAAAGCACCAGCCTAACTGATTTAGACTTAAGCGCAAATCCACACACTACGGCCATAGGGATTCTCAGAGGCCTAAGGAATTGCAACGGGCATTGTGTCCCTCAATGGTAGCAGCATTCCCTGGTTCGGGCCAGACCTAGACCTTCGGGCCGTGGCCTGGATCGCGGGGGAGAGATGGATGACACTTGCAAACCGAGGAATGTTCCGGTCTTCTGAAAGGGGCAAAAAGACCTTTAGAAGATCGCAAAAGGAATAGAAAACAAGCTTCCTTAGCCCCGACCCTTAATAACCGCCGGGAGCCCGATCGCCGAGCAGCCTTCGTCCGTCAAACTAATAACCGGCCAACCGCAAACGGCACACACATCTTCTCGCTTTCGCCAACACACCAACGTCCACAGGGCACAAGAGGCAACAAGCCTCTGGAGATCCCGTGTGGAACACCATTCGTCCGTACACACATAGCATCCGTAAGCCTCAAGCAACCCTCCATCGCATCTCACATTGGTCAGCTGTGGTGAATGTGGTCGTACACTAACGCTGGACCGAACCCAGGTCCCCCCCCCGCATTATAAGCATGTCTTTGACGGCCGGCCGAATGCAGCCGCGCCCGCCTCGCCCCGTCACACCCGGAAACGGCGCTGCACTCGAGAAGACGGTCCGGTGTCCAGCCCGCCTCTTGCGTAGCCTTGCGTTGCAAACCAATCATTTCTTTCCCTCGCGGAACCGATGCGATTGGGGGTTAGCTCCGTGGCTTGAGGCTCCGGGGATTCGGGTTAGTGAGCTCTGCTCTGGTCTCGATCTTCTTGAAGAGGCGGCGGCAGTGAGACATTAGGCAAGGAAAGAATGTCTCGGATAGGCTGTCTTGGACGGCCAGATTTCGTCAACCGAAAGGATGAACTAAAGAGTTTGGAGGAGGGGCAAAGGTTATGCTAGATGCCAAGCAAGCCGCTGTGAAGGGAATAAATACGGACGTTGCGTCCTCTCCTCGGGTCCAAAAATGATTCACACTATAACAGCTCTTCATCAACGGTCTTGAGCAAGCACCGACAAAGTCAGCCTCACATCGAGTCTCTGCAAACCACCCGGCTCATTAGCAATCTTTCTCACCCTACCTCAACCCAACAGACTATCACAATGCACTTCTCTACCCTCCTCGCCGGCCTCGCCGCCTTCTCAGTGTCCTCAGCAGCACCCACGCCCGGAAGCTTCGTACCCTTTGGCAACCTCCCCTCCCAGTCCAGCACAGGCACAAGCATCCTCGCCAATCTCAACACGGTCCAAACCTCCATACAGACGCTCATCACTACCCTCAACAGCCTCGACTACACCAACGCGCTCAGCCTAGGCAACGTCGCCACGGTCCCCAATGTCCTCCTAAACACCATCGGCCTCCAATCTGCCTCCTCAAGCGCCCTCCTCAACGCAAAGGCCCTAACCCTGCCCCTCAACGTGTCCGACTCGTCCGCCATCGTCCAAAAGCTCACAAACGACATCCTACCCGCCCTCAAGACGGCCACGGACTTGCTCACCAAGGCCAAGACGTCCGGCATCCTCGCGTCCCTCAACCCGCTCGGACAGACCGACTACCTCAAGCTGATCCAGGCCAACTTTGCTGGACTCGGCCCCGCACTGTCGAGTTACGTTGATTCTTCTTCTCAACCCGGTCTCACCAGCATTACCGCTACTCTCCAGAACCTTTTGCGCGCCACCGTTAACGTTTACACTACCTAAGTGGCTTCAAGATACGAATGACACGTAAAAAAGAAACGAGCCAATGGTAATGAACCTTTGATTCGAATGGATAATGATTGGATACGGCTGGGAAAATACAAGATTGGATTGCGCAGAACTTTACATGTTCTTTGGCCAGCTTCTTTAGTGCTATGCTTTAGCTATTATAAGAGCTAGTTTGATTGCTACTCTGGTATAACATTTAATTCTAATAAGTTTCCCTTCGCCTCATATCTTCCCTCTTAGTACGGTATCTTACCCCGGGAGCGTGTGGTAGCACCTGCGACATTGGTAAATAAACACTGCATTATCGAAGAAAACGAAGTGAGTTGAGGAAAACATATCTCCATAGACTCATTGAGTAAGCCAAACCACCTTAATCGCGCGGCTGAGAAACGAGACATTATGAGTTTAGTCGGTGCAACGTTTCACAGAATCCATTATTTCAATGTTAGTTCGGACTCATCCAGAAGTGACAGGAGGTAGTCCTATGCAGGTTCATTTCCCGACCTTCTCTAGTGTATTCTCATACCTGCTTTGTTCATGTACCTAGTCCCAATCCACAAACTAGGACTTGAAAGAATATTAGAGAGAAGCAGACCGCATCTGAATATAAGAGCATAGGTGTTCATTTCGGACCCATTCCGTTGCCCAACAAAGTTGATGTGCCCTGTAGGGCTGGCAGTTGAAGGAATTTCCATGCGAAATGAAATGGGTATACTCGGCTCTCCCACATCCTGCGACGACTGCGACAATGACTGAGTGAACAACAGAGCTTGAGTCAAGCTCCTTCGTCAGCATGGGCGTAGGGTCTGTTTTGATGCTCCGTAGCAAGATGCTACGCCAGGCTTTGTACAACCATGAGCCGTTACGTAGCTGTATGCTGGCGAAGTAGCGAGATACCCAAGGTATTTGCAGAAGGACTTGACTGCGTAAATTCCGGTTTGAATTGATTTCCTGGAGCCGTATGCGAGAGAAAGATTTGGGCAGCAACTCTGCTCCGTCGTTCACATATATTCTCAGCAAAGGTCAAACGAGCGATCCTATCCGCATGTCTGGACTCACTGCGAGGCTGTGGCAGATATGCTAGTGAAAGCTATTCAAGATAGCCAAGCGCATCCGGTTTTGCAGTCACGGTGAAACGATGGCAAGTGTATAAAACCCGAGAATGAGACGGGCATTACGGGCGGCACGGTGGAATTCAAAGCTCTAAGACCATGGCCCAGTAATTCGAATACTTGAGAACTTTGGGCGAACTCCACAAAGAAAGCGAGGGACTGGACAAATGGCTGTCGTTGTCAACACTGGTGCTCCCAGCCATGACCTCTTAAGCTCATTCGAATGAACTGGGCTATCTCGGGGGTGAATCACAGCCAATTCCCCCAGCGAGCACCATCGCTGGCGGGCAAGGCATCGACCTTGAAATTAATCAAGGGTTGAGTCGGCGACTGGGCGAGGGGAAGATAAATAGCATATACTCTGATTCTCCTAAAATCCTCAGAGGTGGACAGTGAAAATCGATCAAGTGCCGATGTGGTTACTGGGTTTCTCTTGGCGCGCGGGGCGGTGGTGTGTTTAGCTCTGCGCTGCTGCACAAAGGTTGCAATAGCCGTCGTTGGCGGTGGAAGGGTCTTTGTCTGCTGGGTCGTTCCAACAAAAAGTCTTGGAACAAAAAGTCCCGAGTCTTTTTTGATAACTTCTTTCTCGCCAGCCGCAGAGAGCTGGGAATGTCCTCCTGCACGCGGTCGCCGCCCGTTTTTCTTGGTGATGGACCGGATAAGTACCATTTCGTCATTTTGGTAGGGGACAAGCTCCGAACCGTCAACAGAGGGGGCTAAATTTGATTGCGGATTGCGGAAATGAAAGATTGTGTTTTTCCTATCTCCAATTGACCATGGGTAGCGAAGTCGGCATGCCGTTTGATGCCCAGGTCCATTGAATCGGTCGGTGCCTGTGGTGAGGAACCGCGACGCTGTGCCTGTGGAACTACAGACAGGGCCGGCCTCATCTGAACGTCGACCGGAGCCGTGGAGGGGAACTCGGAGGCCCGATTCAGGGGAGGGCATGGGTTCTGATGTCAAGCACCTAGAGGTAGCGAGACGGAACCTCAAGACGGCTAAGACGGTGGCCAGAAGGGGGCCATCGGAGGACAAGACCAGCAGAGCTTGGCGAGAGAAGAACACCGGATACGCGGAGATGTTGGGAGAGTGCCACAATGCTGGGCAGAAGGCTTGGCCTTTGGAGTCTGAAGGAGACGGCGTGCCCGAGAGGAGTGACTTTTGAAGCGGAGGCCTCTGGCGGAGACGCAGGAAGATCTTGCACGCTTCCTGGAGGACCCAACCCCCGCTTTTCCTTTCCATCCGGTGGCTCTCTTGCGATCTTGGCGGAAAGTTGACTGTGGATCTTGGCGGAGAGTCGCAGACTTGTCCAGTGCGAGAATGTTGCACACCACTGCAAGCCGTGACTTGCGTCAGTTTCCTGCTGCATCCTGCTGCACCGCTTCGTTCCGTTTTCGACAACGGTGCTGCCCAGAACCTCCCCGTCCCTTGCCCCTCAGACGTTGGCAACGGAACGATGGACTCTCGAGGTTAGAGAGACAGTGGGTGCTCGAGCGGTCGACTTTTTGCGAAGGGACGAGTGATCAAATTTGTCGATGACAAGAGAAGGTCTAGAAGTTGTGCATCATCTCAGCCGGCGCGCCCCGAAAGGCCAGGATCACGGCCTTGGAGCTGGAAGGAAAAAAAAAGAAGAATATCAATCATTCTCTGGCAGGCGGTGCAGCAGAGCGGCGAGGCCCTCATCAACAAAATAGTCTTCTTCTCCGCTTGGCAGGCATGTCTCAGACGTTGAGTGAAGGTGCTGATGATGGGCACCACTCCAACCTCCCTGTTGTCACACCCATCACCCACACTATCTAGTGCGTGGCTGACTCTCCACCGCTTCTTGAAGTGACAGTCATGGAGGGATTTGCGACTGCGCATCGTTCCATGAGACAGGGTGTAGCTGATTGTCGTGGTATTATCAGGTAGTAGCCCTGCTGGCGGGCGTGTCTTTGTATTTTTGCATGGCGTGGTATCTGGAGGAGCCGCAAGAAGCTGAATGGACGTCTCCAAGGGCGCTTTAAACCAATACGTGATGGTTTCGGTTTCTGGCGACGTTTTTCTCCTGGGAAGCCTGGGAAGGCGAGCTTTGCTAGAAGAGGTCGTACCGGAAACGATGGAAGAAGGGGTCGCAAAGTCGTGAATCCGAGAGAAAATGACCAGCAGCTAGACGGAACGGAAGCAAAGGCACGAAGTGGGATCCATCGGTCGTTGTCCCACGCATGGCTCTGGCACACTGGGGCGGTGATGATTGGCCGGGACAGAAAGCGACGCCATTTGGGGCGTGGCGGCTGGGCGAGGTTGAAGGATGATTGGACGGGGTGTGGTCTTGGAAGCACACGACCGGGCCCCTGTTGTATTGTACGGCCCACCCCTCCATGGGCATTTCCTCTGCAGAGGCCCAAAGGCGGGACTCCGGGAGGGCGTAGGCTGGGTGGTGGGCGGATTTGATGACAGACCGGGATGGAGAGCGACCTGAAGCTATCATCCGCATGCTGGGGACTGTGCTTGGCCGACGAACGTGATTTACTTTGAACACAGGATTAGATAGTCGTTGGAGCAAATGATATGGATAGTGGCGATGATGTTGGAGGTGAATAGAATTGCCTGGATTGCGGCGCTGGAGCTGGAGTTGCGAAAGATGAGAAAGGTGCAAAGTGACAATGGCGGCCGTTCAGAAGATCAGACGCTCAGACGCTCAGACGCTCAGACGGTTGAAGCTTGTCAGCTAAGAGACGTACCTGGAGTGGGAGGTTGAATGCCGGGTGTTCCTAGCCCTGAGAAAGGTACGTGCCCGAAAGGTACGTACCCGAGTACGTCTGGTGTGAGCCGTTCGTTAAATTTTCCCGAAGGGGTGCCACCTTACGGTACATAGGTAGGTAAGGCAGGGACGGGACGGAAGTACTCGAAGACATGAATCATAGCCAAAAGGTACTTGGACCGGAAAGCGGGACGGTCGATTATCTATCGAATCATGGCGCCCCAATTCAGCCAGCCGCTTGGCGTAGCGGGGCATCTGGTGACGCTAGTCCAATGACAACGGCCGGCTTTCCTCCTCTCGCCGGCCCATCTCCCATCTCGCCTTCCATGTTGTGTTTCGTTTGTTGGATTTTGGGCAGTTGCATTGCTCAGTTTCTTGCCATCCGACCCAGCCAAGGTAAGGTAGACTTACCTCTGGTAATTATTGGGAAAGAAAGAGAGGCACTGAAAAGAGGCCCCTCCTTTCCCTTGGCAGGTTGGCCCTCGTGAAAGCTTGGCATTTGTGCTTGGCGCGGTGTCTGGAGCGGGTTGGTGGAACCCGCTTCAAGGGAAGCTCGGCTGATGATTGGATAATACACCTCTCGTTACCTTATCCAGGTCGGTCTGTGGCTCCAGTTTTTTCTTTCCCCCGGCCACGTTCGAGTTGGATGCCACGATGGGGTGCGCAATGCCCCGTACAGAGTAAGGTAGTGATGCTCCCATTCAACGCCTGTTCAACGTACCTTACACAAAGTACAAGCCTACAAGGAGACGGCACTGACTGTACAAGGCAAACAAGCAAGCCGCTTCAGATCAGGTTTTTCCTTCGGCGCGTTTTTGGCTGGTCTGCTGTTCCATCTCCATGTTCCTGAATGGACTCGGATTCGCTCATCTTTGGCTCTCTCTGCACCTATCTGCCATTTTTCTTGATTCTGGTTCTGGTTCTGGTCCTGGTCCTGATCCTGTCTCTACATCTTCTGGGCCATGATCCATCGGTCCTCTTATTCCAATCCCAGCCGTGTTCCAATTTCCCTTCACCCATGGGCCATTGCCCATTTCCCCATCACATCCATCGTCATCTCCATCCCCTTCCCCATTCCATCTGCCCATAGGCCCATTGTCGACCTTTTCCAGATGAACAAGAGACCGGAAATCCGCCGATAGTCTCCCCCTTCGTCTTCCACCAACCGGACACCAGACCAGCCTGATAAACTCAACCCTTTTCACCAATTTCTCCTCCGTCAACGACTCAAGAGGCGGCGGGAAAGAAAGGCAGCCCCAGAACCTTGACCACCCTATCCTACCTTACTACGTACGGATACTCTATACAGTATCTGGACCACACCAGGCGAAAAGCCACGGCGCTCCGGCCACCGGGTGCCAACCTTCTTTCAAGCTCCAGTTCCTCTCATACGCCAGAGATCCCAAGGATCCCAAGGTCCCTCCTAGCCTGCCAGCCTGCCAACCCAACTTCCCTCTGATCGAACAGGGGACCCCCCTCCCCCTCCCCTCCCCTCCATCCACAGATTCCACACCCACCAAGCAGTTTAGGATCGGAAAAGACGTTGCCGTCGCATTGGAACAAGTGAACGAAAGAGAAAAAAAAAAAAAAAACAATTGCTCAGTGTGCTTAGCCCTTAGCCTCCGCCATTCCACTCTCTGTGACGTCGATTGGCAAAAGAAACACCACCGCTACTGTACCTCTGGTAGCCAGCACCAGGCATCGTCAACACCACCGTCAGCTAAATCTCTCCACCTCAACTCCGCCTTTTCCTTCTCGACAACAGCACGACGACCTGCTATCATCGCCGCTAGCCACAAACCGCGAACCGCGAGGCTCAAGCCATTCATCTACAAAACACATATCTCTACGCGCCCAGCATAAGTATCTGTACATCACCAGTTGCGCCGCACCCGGTATCGACCCATACCGCATATCGCGCAGTTCGCGACGACGACAACGACGACAACCTCGATTCCGGCCCGGACGCGAACAACGTACGCTCTCCCCGCTTCACCACCACGACGTCGACACCATTTCGCAACCCCTCCCCGTCGAGGGACGACGCCACGACCGCCGACCCGGTCGACTCCAACTCGATTCCCCTCAACAATCTCGAACCAGCTGCCTCGAATACGCCATCACGACGGCCCGATAACACCCCGTCTCCTCGTGAGGCACCGGGTCAGCCGACGAGGACTTCCTCTCCCGAAGCCAAGGGGTCCAAACCCCTCGTCTCCTCGTCCATGGCTTTTTTGACCAAGAACATCTGGCCCAAAGATGGGAGGAACCGCTCCCATGTTCCGGCCATGCCGGTCTGGATTGCCGTCGTGAGGATCGCACAGCTCGTAAGGACACTGCTCCCCGGCCCAACAACACCAGCAATCGGTTCCCGTGTCGACACGACGCGGGGGACAGCCTGCTGTGCGAACATGATGTTGACGTTTGTGGTGTCTTACCTAGGTCCTCGCCATTGCGACGCTAGGAATAACAGTCTATGGGCTCACCACCATGCAAATGGCTACGGGCTATCGCAGGATAACGGTATGCTGCACAATTCCTTGGTCTCCAGCACGGCTTGGTCTTGGCGCCTGCCCTTTTGATTGACTCTTACTGACTGTTTGCGTTTTACGATGCAGTCCTTCAGCGGTACAGAGGGTTTCCGTACGTAACACCACCGCCCCGCCTCTTTCCCCCGCCCCCCATCTCGTGTCTCATTACTAACGTTGCGCATAGCTTTTTCATGGTTTGCTTTCGCCTGGACCTTCTCCTATTTGACATGGCTGGGCGTAGCCGTCATGTTCATTCCGGTCATGTACAACTGCTGGGTGCATCTGTAGGAACCCCCCCTCCCTTCACGAGTTTCACAGAGTGCCCTTACTGACTTGTGTGCGCAGTGGTCTTGAACTCCTCACCGTCGTCTTCTGGTTGATCACCATGGCCCTGCTTGCCAGTCACGCAGATGATCTTGACTCTCTCGACGCCTTCATTGTGACATTCGGCCCCAAATATGAGGTGTACTACAAGATGAATGTCGAGCCGTTTGCCGACGGCTTCGTCGGCGCAACCTTTGCCGGAACCGCGACGTCCGTTATCAACTTTGTGCTCTTCATAATCACCATCACTGTGTTCGGTGCGTTATTGCTCTTGTGGACTAGACACCTGGCAGACTGCCCGGATGGAATGCAGAACTTCCAACTGACCATGGCAGGCCGGGCTCTTCATGCGTTACGCAAAGCAAACTTGGAAAAGGCCCCTAGCACCACCGATTCGCAAAAGACCATCCAGGCCGAAGGAGACAAGATGGTCGCGTCGCCGCAAATGACCTCCGCTGTCCCTACGTACATCCACTGGAACACCCAGTACCCACCTCCCCAGCATCCCCACGCATACGCCTACTACGGCCAGCCGTACGCACAGTCACCGCACTCGCAAACGAACACGTCCCCGCCGAACTCTGTGCCACCGCATGGCTTCCAACCGGCATACTTTCCCAACAGCCAGTGGCCTCCACAGCCGCCCCAACAGCAGCCGCCCCCCGAAGGCGGCGTCTGGCCAGCCCAGAATTACGGAATGTACCAGCAGCAGGTGCCTATCGGACCACAGCACACCGGTCAGTCTGGCAGCAGCATGGGCTCGCCTCAGTTCCCCATGGTCCAGCCTATGCCGGCCAGCAAGGCGGACCTCCCAGGCGTTTACCCAACACCGCCACCGGGAAGCGCAACGGTAGGGCCCGGATACCCGTCACAGCAGTCACCACCTCCGCCGCCTCCGCAGCCCGGCACTGTATACTCTCCGGTAGAGTTGAATGATGGACGAGGGGACGAGAACATGCCGGCAGAGCTACCCAACAACCCCCCAAGGTCACCCAGATGAGCGCGTCTGCCATTCACACCAAAACCGAAGAAAGCGGAATTCGCCTCGGGGGGATATACAGGGTATACGGAGTAATGATTTTTGAGATTTTACGGCGTTTTGTGTTTTCGCACGCGACAAGACACATGCATAGAGAATGGCGTTTTGGATGGTTCGGCGCAACCAGCCCTCATGCTCGGATAGCATCGCATGACTGGGATTTGATCGTATTGACTTCTCAGCCCACCATTATTTGGGCCAACTATCACGACGAACGGGACGGGGCAAACCACGGCCATAAAAGCAATGGGACGTGAGACCCCGATTCTTGCGCATGGTCTATCATGGTTGTATTTTTAGCTAGACGTCCATCCCCTTGGCGGGATGTACGGTTCATGTTTGCTCAATTCATGAGGCCCCCGATGTATGGATCGATCGGGAGGACCATTTTGAAGCACTGCATTGCATCTATTTCACTTCATCGTTCCACCTTGTCCCTCATGAGTATTAGTGATGTGGATGGTCTACTAGACATGGTAAGTGTGTGGACAATACTACATCAAGCGGGTATCAGGAATCCAAAATCATTCAAGCAGAAATGCAGTGGTATCTCGTTACAATGTCAAGAATACTACGCTCGGCTTCTTAGTACACGTAGCGGAAGTAGGGATTCTCCTTGTCCGTCAGATCCTGAAAGGCAAGCTTAGCCCGCTCCTCCCCATCAATGGGCAGCGCATCGCGGCGCTTGTTCTCACTCCAGAGCACGTAGTACAGCGCGCCTGACGCGACGATGCAAATCACGTAGCAGATGATGAGCCCGAGCCATAGCTCCGGGTAATGCGCTGCTTTGCTCTGCGACTTTACGAGTTGCGGACCGACAATGTTGCCAACACAATAGGCCGCAAAGATGGTGCCGGCCATGAAGCTCTTTTTGGTGTGGCCGGCAACGTTGGACATGCCGAGGGTGATGATGAGGCTGACGACGCCGCCAAAGAAGCCCGTGATGGAGTAGCCCACCACGGGTGCGGGCGCGTGGTGCATCCAGGCGGAGCGCCAGACGAGGGCGCAGCCGGCGATGACGGGGAGGCAGCAGGCGACGAGCATGATGATGCGGACGTTGCGGAGGCGGGTGCCGAGATAACCTGTCGCGAGGATGACGAGGAAGCAGAGGCCGCCGAGGGGGAACTGGAAGAGGATGGACTCGAGGGAGGTCCAGCCAAAGGTCGAGACGATGAGGGGCCCAAAGCCGGAGACGGCGCCGTTCATTGTGTAGGCCGAGGCCATCATCAGCGCGACGAGCCAGGTTTTGACGTCGAGGAGGGCCTCGCGGAGCTGGCGGGGTTTAAAGGTCGTGCAGCGGACGCCCGTCTGGCCGACGCGGAGGCGTTCCACGGCGGCGACGCGCTCCTCGCGGGTGAGGAACCAGGCCGAGACGGGGGAGTCGGGGAGGAGGAAGCAAAAGGCGCCAAAGAGGAAGGTCAGGCAGCCGGCGAGGAGGTAGATGGACTGCCACGGGCGGAGGGCGGCGCCGCCGCCGCGGACCTGGGCAAAGGCGTAGTTGAGGGCGCCGCCGATGATGGTGAAGAGTCCCGTGGCGCTGAACCACCAGCTCTGGCGGAGGGACTGCTCGGCCTGGGTGTAGTGGCCCGAAACGATGCACATGAAGCCCGTGGGGATGACGCTCTCGACGAAGCCGAGGGCGAAGCGCTGGGCGTAGAGACCCCCGTGGGAGGTGACGGCGGCGGTGAGCATGCAGATGGCGGACCAGAGGATGACGATTGTGCCGAGGGTGCGGCCTTGGGGGAGGCGTTGGAGGGCGTAGGTCATGGGGTAGAGGCCGGCGAGCATGCCAAAGTAGAAGAGGGAGGTGGCCCAGGAGAGGCGGGACGTGTCGACGCCGGGGGTGGTGCCGCCGTTTGGGCCCGGGGGGAGGGGCACGGAGAGGTGGAGGTCTGTTGTCATGCCGAAGAGGACTGCTGAGCCGAGGATTGCCTTGTCGTAGTAGACTAGGCCGTCTGCGGGCGCGCCTTAGAGATGGGGAGCGCGGGAGGGAGGATGAAGGAAGATTGGGATACAAGTGAGAGAGGGAAAGAGGAAGAGAGGGAGAGAGAGAGAGTGACGAACATCCAAAGATCATGGCGGGGATGAGGAACCAGTCGATTTTGCGGACGGCACGGGCGGCGACGGCGGGGTCGTAGGGTTGGCTGTGTATCCCGACCATGGCGAGGGCGTCGTCGTCGCCGGTGCGGTTGCCGGTGCGGTTGCCGGTGCGGTAGTGAGCGTCGTCGGCGACGGCTCCGGTGGCGGGATGGAAGGCTTCGATATCGGGGTCGGGACCCGGCGCGGGGCCGGTTGTGGTGGCAGGGGAGTCCTTTTCGGGGGCCATTTTGCGGGATCTTATCTCGTGAGGGGGGGGGGGGGTTCACTTTTCCCGCGGCCGGCGATTATGAGATGGTTTCAAAGAGCTAGAAAGGGAACTTGCTGTTCCTGATTTTGTCAGAGGAATTGGAGATTTGGACCCCAACTGGACAGGGCTCGGCGGAGGGTGGGAGGAGAGAAGGAGGGAGGGTAGGAGAAAGGGGGCCCCGGGATGAGTGAGCTGAACTCTCGTCGGTCGTGTTTAGGGCGGTGTCATTGGAGGGTAGGGCGTACCGATGCGTGGATTAGAAGGGGGGAGTCAGACCAATGCTATAAAAAGGATTTCGCCTTCGTAGACTGGGCTGGATTGGAGGGTACGAAAGAATCTCAATATGGGAGAAAAATATCTCATGAGCAAATCATTGGCGATTTAGCAATTAAGGCGACGGATTGTTCCACGCGAATACGTTTAAACCCGTATGTATTATGGGATTGGTTACGAATTGTGAGTGAGTGAGTGGATTAAGCTCTGCGATGCCTCATCTTCTCGCCCCCAACGTACCTACGTACGAGAACGCCGTCGCAAGGTCCCGGGAGAAAGGTAAGGTGAACGAAGGTTTCGGCAACCCGAGAAAGCCTCCAAAAACCGCCATCCCGGGCCCCATCTACGCCGTCTTCTGGCTCCAATTGGCAGAGAAGTCGTTCTCGCTAATCAGATCTGAGCCTGGCGGGATTTGCGAAATCTTTGCAAGCTAATGACTGTATGAGTGTGCCCGTCTCGCCTTCGGATTGGACGGGAAGTGAGTCCGGACTGGGCCCCGGGTACAATCGGGGATTGAGGCGCCGCCGAGTTCGGTCGCGTCGCGGGAGCAATGTGGGAGTGCCGAATGGAGGATGGCTCGTCCACCTGACACCCTACCTACCTAGTGAAAGGCAATAGAATCTCATTGTGAAGAACCCGAGGCGAATTGTCTAGAGTTTGTGTGAGCTGTTTGTTAGATGAATTGATGTGTGAGGCTTTGGATGAAGAATGAATCGGGGACTCCCATCCGATGCGGCTGAGAAGAAAGCTGAGTGAGACCCCCCCTCCTCTACTCTGGGATGTGAATGGAGACTCGGGATGACTTTGGATCTCAAACAGCACTCCAATGTCATTTGTATGATCAAACATCTCGTCTGAATGACCACGTTTCTCCACAGTAGTCTTCACAAATCATACGTGTTGGGTTGTATTGGAACCGCCTGGCAGACGGTGGAGCGGAGCATCTATCGTCGTTCGTTGCTACGAGTGAGCTGGAGATGCCGTGGTGAGGCGCATAATGAATGTCATGATTTTGGCAACCCGCTGTCAAGGATCTGGAGTAAGGTGTATTATGGGGTGGATATGCATGTTCATCCCCAATGGAGGTAGCACGGATGAATAAGACATTCAGCTCTTGATTCTTGTTGACGATGAGCAGCATGGGCCGCGAGAGGTATTACATAAATTGCACAACTCTCAACTGTGCAAGATCTGCAAGAAATATTCATAACTCCGAGTACGTACCTGCTACCCTGCTCATGGTTGCGAGGCGGTTTCGTCTTTCAAGTTTTTGCCTCACTCGAACAGGAGTCCAGAGCTTCCCCCAGAAATGGACCGACAGCGTCCGCGGACCTCGAGCTGCCTCGACCACATCGCGACATCCTACGAGACACCACACCATCTCTCTTACACCATCCACAAAACCCCTTTCGCCCGCTTCCCCCACACCCAAACTCTCTTTCGCTGTGCGCCTCGCGGCCCATGCTGCCATGAAATGGGGAGCCTGGGCCAGGCTTGGCTCTCCCGGAACCTGGAAGGCTGCCCTTTGCTGTTCGGAGGCGGAGGACCTGGTGACTTGGCCCTTTCGCTCACATTTGCGAGCTGATTCGAGCGCCGTTAATGAATGGGAATCACCTGTCGGCAGCTATCGTGTTGATGCTATTTAGAAAAAGTTATCAAGTACTTCAATGTGGAGATCTTAGTATATCCTGTCTATACGTCTAGCCTGTACACATTACCCAGCAGATCACAGAACAGCATGTAGAAGCAAAAAAATGATTTACTGATTAATCGCAAAATCCCGCCCTCACGGTATCTTACTTTTCCTGGGTATCCAGGCTCTCATGCCTTTGTCTTGTCAGTCAGAACCCATGCGTCCTCCATAAGTACACGATCTTGGCAGTGCCATTATTAACACTAGGTTACAGCATCGAGCCTCTCCCTTTCCCCATGACGACGTTCTCTTCGCCGTTCACTCTCTCTTTCTTTCTCTCTCACACTCACACATACGGGAGGGCTCAACTGTGATTAAACACTAGGCTCATTGGAGCTTGGCCGCGTTTCTTTCGGCCTTGTTCTCTTTCCACCACTTTGCCTCGCGCTTCAGCGCGTATTCAATCCAAAATCTCGCACTGACACCCCATATTATAATCCACCCAAACAAGACGCCCAACGTCGTGCCAAATGCGCGTTCAAACTCCAGATTCCAAATGATGGCGGCGACGTAGCCAATGAAGGCCGAGCAGCCGCCGATCCAGAACAGAGTCAACTCGAGAATCATCTTGCGGAACATTATCGACTTGTCGTACCGCTCGACGTACCTTTTGCGGAATTCCCTATTCTGCGCTCCGTCGACGGCAAAGAAGTCTTCTGCGGCGTAGTAGACAATGGGCTTGAGGCGCGTGCCCTTGGGATCCGAGTTGATTTTAAACGGTATCTTGATCGGGATCAATGTCGCAAAGGCGATGACGTCCAGTACCATGAACATGAAGGCGGGAGCGTAGAGGTACAGCCACTCGACGACCAACGGCTCATAGACTGTGGTCGAACAGACAAAGGGGACCAACGCGGCAATCAGGCCGAGTGCGTATACCCAGGTCGTGGCGTCCAGCTCCCACCAGTGGTTGGATAGCAGCGGCGCGCACTCCTCGTAGCGAGCGATGAGTCGGTAGACGCGGACAATGAGGATGTAAACTTCGCCGAAACCGAAAGCAATGATGGCAAACCCGAGAATCCTACTCTCGACCGTTTGAACAGGAGGCAGACCGCACTCTACGCCCGCGTCATAGGCAGGCTGACAGGCGGCGCGACGATCGTTTCGCCGCGCGCGGAGCCAGCTATAGTAGATGCAGACCGGCAGCGCGAGATCGAAGAAGAGAATGACAAAGGGGCCGATGGAGATGGAGATGTGTTCCGTCCAATCGACGTACTTGGTCAGGGGCTCGAGCTCGTCGTCGTCGGGGGTCTCGCCCGTTCCCCCCAGGACTCCTGCCGCCGCTGGATCAGTTGTTGTCTTGGGCATGCCGTCTCGACTGAGCATCAGTGCCGTGCTCTCGCTGACGGCCGTGATCGTGGAGTCGCGGAATGCCTCACGGTTCTCGTCGCCAGGGGCACGCTCCCTGGCGATCGCCGCATCCGATGCCGCCGTCGGGGCATCGGCCGTACCTCCGCCGGCCGCGGCGGCCTCATTGGAGCCTCTCCTGCTGCCCTGCTGGGAACCGGCTCGGCTGCCCGCTGGCGACGGTGCCTTGTTCGACGGCGCTCTGCTCCCTTGTTGCGATCCTGCGGCGACTGCTGCCCGACTTCCCTCGCCCTCCACCGACGGTTGCCGGCTCGGTACCTTTTGCGAAGGGGGCTTGCTGCCGTTGTCTCTTCCGGCATCCTCGCTAGGAGCTCTGTCTTCGGATGGGTGGCTTTGGCCCGAGTTGGAGGTACTGGGAGGCTGCTCTTGCGGCGCGTCTTCGAAGCTTGCCTTGGACGATGTTATTTGCTCGCCTTCGTTGTCGCTAGTAATGTCAGCAGCAGCAGCCGCAGCTGCGGCTGGCTCGTTGCTTCCCGACTGCATCGAGGCAACGCTGCTTATGCTTATTTTCCAGAGAGGACTAGGTGAGTGAGCCGAGGAATGAGGGAAAAGGAAACAAAACGAGTGAAGTAAAGCTCGTTTGCGCGCGCCAAAAAAAGCAACAGCGTCGACGACAGCGACAGAGAACAAGTAACTTTCGATAGCTCGGTTTGGGTGACAGCAGAAACCAGAGCTCTTTCTCGCCTTACCTCGACCACTCCCACCACACGAAGCGGCGGCCAGCTACTTCATATGGAAAGGTGTTCACTGGGCAGAGGTGTGTGGTGGCGCGGATCCCAGGCGCACGTTCGCCCACCGTCGCAACACGAATCATGAGGGCAGCATGAAATGCATCGCGACATCAGACGGATGCCTGACCGGCCGGTCCCTGGTTTCGAAAACGTGCCCAGGTGGTATCTGAGCCATTCCATAGGATGTTCCTTTTCGGGCCCCGAGCAGCAGCGGCCAGCGGCGGGCTGCCAGCAAGCAGCAGTGTGGTAACTGGTCCTCGGATTCCTCGACGGACTGGCGGAGGCTCCTTGTCCTGCGATGCCGTCCAAGTCGCGCGTGACTGGCACTGGTCACAATGTGGTGTTAGCTTGTGGTGTTTGGCATCTTTCCTCCTTTGCAAACTTTGGCCGGCATTAACCCAGAGCTTCACCTCAATCAGCAACGCCCAATGCTCTGGGCTCTGTTCGTTCGCGTCTAAACCCCCTTCCACCCCCCTTTGGTGTATTAGGAAAGGCAAAGGAAAGTCACCGAATGAAAGGGGAAAGGAGTGGTGTTGAACTGAAAGACATGACAAGACACTTGGTGTCGTTCCCCCCCGCTCCCCCCCCTTTCTTGAACAGACTTCCAGGCCAAGACCTCTCAGTTCTGTGAGACATGAAGTATGTTTCCCAGGATACTAGCCAGACTCGGAACATGAACTTTCGGGGGATTTGGTTCTCCACGATCGGCGACGGACTCCGTTGCGGAAGATATCGATTAGCTCCCGACACAGGGGCCGACCCTGGCGTCGGCCTCCCTCCCACCGCGCAATTGCAGCTTGACCCAGCTCTCTGCGATCAACTTTGGCCTTGCTGAGAAAATGACCACTTACAGCTAGAGATGGTGGACAGCCGGCGTCCCCGGGGTTCCCTTGCTCTTGACTCGAGCCAGAACCGTTGTCGCTCGGTTGCGTTCAGTTCTAGCGTCAAACGCTAGTGCGGAGTCAAGTCCGGACGTCAGAGCACATAGAAACGTAGTAGATAGCATGGCAGAGCATGGCAGAGCACAGAGGGAGCACGGCGGAGCAACGCATGCACGCCGTGTTCAACTGATCAAGGGCATATTCAGCTGAGGATCGTGAGAAAGAGGGAGGAAGCTCTGGCATTGGGGAGGGCACAAGTTGCATATAGGCCAGAGCTGAGCTTGACCTTTCCTTTGCCTAACAGAGCTTCATCCCAGAGAGCTGGTCCAAGTCCTCCCTTTTCTGCAACCTGTGGTAGAGACGCAGGATCAAAGCGCAAAAGATCCATGTCCCCTCTCCCACGTCCCATTATCCAGTTTGCTCCCCCAATTCTGCATTTCCCCATTTTGCGAGACTCTCCCATGTTTCCAGTCATTCAATGCAGGCATGCCATGGCCATTGCATGCGCCAAGGCTCTGCTCTGCGCTATCGACATCCTTTTACTAAGGCGTTTGCGGTCTGACCTTTGAAGGATACATTTGGTCTTTTACACCGTTTAGGAGTCGATACCCGATCGATATTCCATGAACCCGGCTCATCTAGGCCCTTTCACGCCCTGCTTGCCCCCCTCTTTCCCACATTCCGGGCCACTGTTTGACGAGGCCGAGTTGCCAGGCCGAAGCGTAGCTCTGGGGTGCGCTAGTTTCGAGCCCTTTCAACTCTGGGGGCCTGGCCGAATTAAAAGGTTTTCGAAAAAGGGATTCTGGAACTGTCGGACAGAATCTCGGACAGAACACGCAGATACAGTATCCGATTGCCCGGTCTGCCCGCGTCTGCCTTTTCAAAGTGTTACATTCACACGATCGAGCCTGTCGGACCACGGGATGAGGGCAAAATAGCCGGCCTCATTCGACACGCAGCATATCCCTCCTACCCATCCGTCCCCCATCCATCCCCCCTCCATTTCGATCTGAACTGGGGGTTGATGTCTTGATGATACAGGAGAAGCAACATGACTCTCCTGCCATCCAAACGCAGCAGCCCACTCCTCCCCTCCCTTCTCACGTTTATGACTGGAGCTGCTACAAATCGCCCGTCGCCGGTCAAGGGCGCCTGGGCACCAGAGTTGTCCAAGGATACGTTGATCAACCCGTTGCAGGGATTTCTCGCAGCCTCCCATAACTCCACTGAAAGGAATCCTTGGGGCATTTCAACTCAAGGTCAATGGCTCTCATAGCTCACTTCCTCAAGGGCGCCCGTCCGTGGCTGACGGGCATCCTTCTCGCGGATCCTGACCTGCCTTGCTGAGCTGCTATGGATAACCCAGGTCAGACCAGACACACCGCCATCCATCACTCCATGTTGACATGCGCCACTTCCCGCGTGCCATCGTCTCCTTAGCCGCCGGCGCCTACGACCTGTCAAAGAGTCATTCCCGTCAGACTACCCATGCCATATCTGAAGCCCCGTCACTTTGAGGCCGAGCAACATCGCTCGCTGCAAGATGCAAACTGCCCTCGCCTCCGGCTTTGTAGACCTCGCTTTCCAAGACCAGTCTCACCCATTCACCACATGCCGAATAAGGCGCCTGCCAGCCTACCTGCACATGACGGCCCGCCGGATCGCGACGTTGTTCGCATTCCGTACTATCAGATGCCCCGCTCCGCTTGGTCGAGGAATGACGCAGTAGATGCCGCTTCCGAGCCTCCTGACTTCTCACAGATGAATCGAGAAAGATTCCAAACGCATTCCACGGAAACATCGAAGCGAGAGTTCCCTCGACGCAAAAATGAGGGCATTGACCTGCCCCGCTGGCTAGCTCCCTTTCTTCTGTTCTTTCGTTCTTTCTAGATCGACGGTAGAACAAGCGGGCTGTGTCAGATCCTACTCCTAACCCACGCGATTCATGGAGACAATGCTGTCAAAACACCCGCTGCGCTAGGTCCGTCGTTGCATCGTCTAGGCTGAGCTGCAGCTGGCACGGCCTCATGCGCTAGACTATTGGGGATTGGCGAGAACAGATTTACTCGGATCGGGCACCCACCGTGAATTGTGGGTTCGGGTTGAGATTGACGTTTTTCGCGAGGTAAATTTCCTAGTCAGGTCTCACACGTGAAGTGGGTAAGACTATCCTGTTTCCTTCATCTCTGAGATGGTTCGTCGCTTCACATGGCCACCCCATCGCACGGAGCAGGCGATGCTAGCAAAACACATGTCTAGACGATAGCGCGTGCACGTCTGGAGCGTGCTTAGTCTCATTCACTACTGCAAGGCAAGTAGAGAAGAGCCTCGAGGAGGGGGGAGATCTATCGGCCGCCCCGACTGCGAAGCGTTTCATGTCGGTGATATCAGGGGCTTGACTGAATCGGAACGGAACGAGTCGCTGTTGCACGCGGGATGTAACCTATTTCTAGTTTGGAGAATACGGGCCTCCTTACCACAATCAATCCAGATCCCGTGTGTCGCAAGATGATAGCTGCCCGCGGACTTGGCATTCCAAGACGCCCTAGGGATTTCTGGAGGGCTTCCTGCAGCCCTGCTACTTTGAGAGACAGTTCTGCAGATAATTCTCATGGGTAACTTCTCTATGGGATAGAAAGTGTTCAAATCGGTACTGAGAGGGATGAAAATGTTTCTATAGGATGGGAATTGCTTCTGGGGATAGTCGTGTTATCCAACAACGGCCCTCTAAGTCATGCCTTTTCCTCTGACGCATAATTGTGCACAAGGGGCTGGAGAAATAGCAATTTGCAGGCTTCCTGTATACCCGGGCCTCGAGAAAATGGTCAATTTCGATGGAAGTCGAACAGCTTCAAGATCTACCAGTCTGCCATGATCCTAAGAAGTATTCAAGATCTGCAACCCGTGAGATATAAAGCTATTCCCCTCCGTGCTGGAAATCGACCGAAACACTGCACGCAGTGAATTTATGAGATTATGAGAGACTGAAATTTGAACCTTGGCTTATAAGGACTGTCTAGAGAACCATGGATGCTCTCGGAAAGGATTGATGATGGCTTTCAGGACTCTATGACCGCCTATAGTTCCCGTGTTCTTAGTCCAGCTGGCGACACTTCATTTCGTCAAGTTCGTTGGAAATGATGACTCCGACGAAATATTCGACAAATTCAGCATTGTATTGGCTTTAAAGAGACTAAGAAGAGAATAGAACTTTTGATTGATAGGCGAATGGAAGCAATGTGGTAGCTTATTCTATCGTGTATATAGAGGGAGAAAATTGTCCAGTCACAGCTCACATGCTGACAGTCGTAATGAAAATACGCATGAACATGTCTTCACGAACCATGACATTCTCATCGATAAAGTGAACGTGTGTAAACGTACATGTATGCTGGTATTCTGTTTCCATATGCTTTCCTATCGTGTAAGTTCGGATCCTTGAGCGAAATCATAAATCCTTCCAATATTTCTTACGTTTAACACTCTATTGCCTGTCCTTGCCGAGCTTGGTCTTGATTTCAGCCACAACAGCAGCGGTGACCTCCTTCGTCGTCGCCTTGCCACCAAGGTCGGCGGTGACGACGCCGTTGCCAGTGACGTTCTCGACGCACTCCATGAGTTGCGTCGCCGCCTCCTTCTCACCAAGCCACTCGAGCATCTCGGCGGCAGTCCAGAAAGTTGCAACGGGGTTGGCGACGCCCTTGCCGGTGATGTCAAAGGCAGAGCCGTGGATAGGCTCGAACATGGAGGGGTTCTTGCGGCTGGGGTCCAGGTTGCTGGTAGGGGCGATTCCGATGGAACCGGCGAGGGCAGCAGCCAGGTCTGAGAGAATGTCGGCGTGCTGGTATCATTGTCAGTCTTCTTCTTATGCCATCACACAACGCGGACAGGTACTCACCAGGTTGGTGGCAACAATGGTGTCCAAGCTCTTGGGGTCGAGAACCATTCTTGTGGTCATGGCGTCGACGAGCATCTTGTCAAGGGAGACGTCGGGGAACTCCTTGGCAACCTCGTAGACGACCTCGTCCCAGAGAACCATGCCGTTGCGCTGAGCATTACTCTTGGTGACAAAGGTGAGGAGCTTGCGAGGACGGCTGCGGGCAGTCTCGAAAGCGAAGCGCATCAAACGCTCAACACCGTGGCGAGTAAAGATGGAAACTTCAGTGGCGATTTCCCAGGGAAGGCCGCGGTGAGAACGACCACCCTGGCCGGCGTACTCGCCCTCGCTGTTCTCGCGGATGATGACCCAGTCCAGATCGCCCTCGGCGCAGTTGCGTAGGGGAGACTGCGTACCGCGGAGAACACGGGTGGGGCGAACGTTGGCGTACTGCTGGAAGGGCTGGCAGATTGCCAGGCGAAGACCCCAGAGGGAGATGTGGTCAGGGACATCTGTATTGGTTAATGTCGAATCTGTCGAGCCGGGGTTGAGTGTGGATCATTGGAGGGTTGCATACCGGGAGCGCCGACAGCGCCGAAGAGGATGGCATCGTGCTTCCTGAGCTGCTCGAGACCGCCGTCCGGGATGTACTTGCCGGTCTTCTTGTAAGTCTCGGAGCTCCAGTCGTAGTCGGTGAAGTTGAGGTCGAATGTGCCGAGAGTCTCGGACAGAGCCTTGAGGACCTCTACACCGGCCTCGATGACCTCCGGGCCGATGCCATCAGCCCCTATGGAGGCGATGCTGTAAGACTTCTGGGCGGGGAGCGCGCTTGGCGACATCTTGAATGGTTGTGAAGGGGGTGGGTTGGGTGGATGGGCCTGGTACTGATGTTACGGCGATATGAGGGGATGAAATGGAGGGGCAAGGTATGTTTCCTTCCCCTTCGATTGTTAAATAAAATCTTGAAGATGGTGCTGATGACTGTGTTGCAGTGTATATCAGAATGCAGTGAAGTTGTCTTCTTTTGTAACTGTCCGACTCTCGCCGACAACGGCTAGATCACCGTCTTCGTCACACTCCATCTTCGGGATCGCGCCGCAAGTGTCGGGACTTTGTGGAGTTGGGGCTAGTAGTGGAGGCGGCGATCTGGGGTCCGGGTAGCGGCGTTAACAAAGTCCGCTGGTGAAGTTATGTCCGCGGACAAAGTCAAGTCCGCAGAATTATCATTCGACGGTGTAGCGTTATTTCTCTTCTGCCTCGCAAGCACACAGGATCAGCCTTTTAATGCAACTCAACTGAATCTGAAGTATCCATGAGCAAAGTATTTTGCAAGCTTTCCCCGCGTTTGAAAGCATATCAATGTGTGTCGAAAGGTGATTTTCAACTGTCAAGTTTCCCCGTCGCCAGATGGTTGAGTGCCAAGGTAATATTTCACCATGACTCAAATACAGCTTCACATCAAAATCCGCTGAAGTGATAGCAAGTAGGTTGTTCTTTCTAACTGACAATAGGTTCTAATGCAAGCCCAAATTTGAACGAAACACAAATGTTCAGTGTCTTCAACTTTGTGGCCGCAGTTGGAAACATTTGCAGCCACTACTACAACACTTAGAGTCTTAATTCCAGCTGTTTCAACAACGCTTCAGACAAATCATCGAAGATACGACCACGTAGGGTCTACAGATGGATCAAATTGTGCCGCAGACAGGAACGGATTGTCAATGGCACCAAAAGAATTGGCAAACAGCTGGTCATACCAGACCATGAACTCCTGGCCCTCGCCTGGTGCATTCTCAGATGTATCCATCGCGGGGAACGACGTGATACTCAGATGCAGGTAGGAATGCTGGCTGTCAAAATTGGGAGACTCCTGTTGCGTAGCTGCCTGGAAGCCAGACTGAGTCCCGGGCGTGCTAGCGGCCCACGCCGCGTTGACCGATGGGCCCGATGCTGGTGAGGCTTGGGTGGGCCATCTACCAGAATGGTCTTCTGGTCCTGAAAGTCCGTCGCCTCGGTTCTGTGACCAAATTGTATTGTCCGGTGTGACTAGGCCTTGATCATCTGGCCGACCCGAGGATGCGGCGACAGATGGGGAGAATCGGGCTCGTAGGCTGGATCCAGTCGGCTGTGTATTGGTTGAGTCGGATCTTAGTCCTCTGGGTATGTTGGAACTACTGCTTGGTCGTGCTGTCTGCCCAAGGTCTGTTCGAAAATGGCTATTTGGTGCTAGATTGCTGGTGCTCGGCTGTCGTTGGAGCAGATTATTCGGTACAGACAGTTCTCTTACGGCAGCCGTGAGCTCATCGACAGCTGAGAGACAGTACTCGGGCCAGGATGTGTCGCGAGAGGCGATATGACGAAGAATATCCTTGCCTGATTCAACGTGTCTGTAATAAGATGTGTGATTAGTCTTCAAGACTGCTATTTTACCAGGGTGTGTGAAACACTTACTTCAGCGCGCTTGACAAAGGTAGTTGCCGTTCAAAGCCAGCATATATGAGAATGAAGGCACTGATCCACACCGCCCATGTGAATGATGGCTGAAGCAAGGGCTCAAGCCAACAGGCGCTCGTAGGGTCTTCTGGGATCTTGTTCTGGCTATGATGCCTTTTCAGGGCAATGAAGATGGATTTCGCCGCAAAGATGCAGTTTTGTAAGCCAGTCGAGTACGCGGGACTCGAGGGATCGGAAGTCAGCATCGGTCGGTTGAGAGATATCATTGACTCGTATTTCAGCAGGAGCAAGAAAATCCGATGTCTTGCAGACATTGGTGGTTGAGGTGCGGTTTCATCATGCGTATGCTCGTCTTCAACCGCGTCGTGGATTTCGTTTGACCATTTTGCCAGCTCTACTTGAACGTAACTAGCTCGATCTGCGGTATCATCCCGGGAGTGTATTGATTTGTTCCTCAACTCCAAAATCAGCCCTCGTATGCGCGCGTGCTTTACAAGGTAAGTGAGTAGTTGCAGCCTGTCATCGTCGGGGTGGGTAAGAGTTCCGTGCTTTTCTTCGCCTGGATAACACACATCGACGTCGTCATCCCGGATGTCCAAGGGAAGGCCAAGGGCTTGGCAGAGAAATCGTTCCGTGCAGTATATGCACCAAAAGACGCGTCGGCGCAAATGTGCCTCTTCTTTGGTGAAAAATGGGTATCTCAACGGACACCGATGTAGGCCGAGGTGGAAGGCCATCCGAACTATCAAGCCGCCTAACCTTGATGCCGAGTTCAATCTCAGCATGGAGACAAGGAAAAGCTGGATAGCAAGTGCCGCTTGTGTAGTTTGGATCGAGGCCGGTTGGTAGAGGGCGAATTGAGACGCCGACATTGCCTCCTCGACTGTACGAAAAACGAGGGACGCTGGAACTGGCTGGGCAAAGGGAGCTTTTTGGCGGCTGTCAGCTAGAGAGATTGACAGTATCGACTTGACGATCGAGCGCTCGAGATGGCTGAGGGCAGCCACCCCACCAGCAGTGACTTTCTCAAAGAGTTTCAGCACATCTAGGGCGCGGAGGAAAGGAAGTGTCGGGTGCCATTCTTCAAAGTAGCTTTTGGACCAGTCGACAAGGTGCTCAAAGGAGGTGTTGAGTTCATTGCCCTCGGGCTCTGATATCAGCTCAGAGCTTCGCCAGAGGTTCTGCTCGTGGCCATCACGGGATGATGTCTCTTGATGGAGCTGGTCGTCTTCCCCAGGGACTAGATCGTTGATGTTGTTAGACTGGGATGTCCTGAGTGCGGACTTGCGGGCGAGCCTCACGTAAACACCCCGGATAAAGTGAATGCCGCTGCCACTGCCGACGAAACGAGCGGTGTCATGCTGACCCGTGTCTCGCATCAAGCCATACTCGCGTGTGGGACGATCTGTAGAGCCCGAGTACTTCCGTT
The DNA here is from genome assembly GCF_001831195.1 of Colletotrichum orchidophilum. NCBI lineage: Eukaryota > Fungi > Ascomycota > Sordariomycetes > Glomerellales > Glomerellaceae > Colletotrichum > Colletotrichum orchidophilum. Next base: position 445,138 of record NW_019172959.1, on the reverse strand, counting down.
TGCGTGAGTGGATAAAGTGCGCTGGGCTGAGGGTACCCGACTCGGAGGTGGTATTGGGCGACTCTACGGCATCCATTTGGGGTGAGAGAAGATTTCACCAAAGAGGAATGAAGATCCTGGGGGTTTGATATCCCGTCTTCAGTGGATGGCTCGAAGGACAGTGGGGACCTGAAGCATGATGCGATATGGAGAATGGAAGTGACAATTAGCGAAGACAGACTTCAGAGACTTCATATGTCCCCCGCCGAGGTACAAGGAGAGTAAAGGAAGAAAGGAAGGGCGGTCAACAGATGCTGTTGTGCGGATGAGAGTGCGCCAGCTGTGCCAAGGCTGAAGTGAGCTCGGCCAACATCAGCCTCTGGTATATCTGGAAGGGCGAGGGAAATGGGAGAGACGAAAAAGGCATCGTTGTCCGAGAAAGGAAAGTAACGAGAAGCTGACGCGCCCGCGTCGGGGCGACGTCGGTGAGGGCGGGGCCATGACACGGCACCTTCCGGCGGGTGGGGCACCGGCGGACAAAGAAAATCCCGCAGCGCCCATGGAGTTTTGTTCCTGAACACCAGCTTTTTATGTCCGAGATCCTCGATCGACCAGGGACGCGAACGACAACGGTAGTAGTGGCTCTTCAGTTCAGAACGAATTTCTCTTTAAAATAATCTGTAAGAAAAAACAAAGGAACCAAGCATGTCCCACAACAGCAGTGAGATAGAGGGCAATGTTTTGCAGAGCCCCATCGCCTGCGAGTCCTGTCGGCAGAGAAAACGGCGGGTTAGTCAATTATGTCCCTGGGCAATGTTCATCTCGGCAGTTGACTAACACCGTTCAAGTGTGATAGGAGGTTGTAAGTGGCTCCTGACTCTCCGAGAGGACCCTTGTCGGGCCAAGTCCTGAGACTTAATATTCCCCGCAGTCCATTCTGTCTGCAATGCAGCCACGAGCCTGAAAGGTGTCAATACCCAGAGCAAAGCAAAAGGTTGGCAACCATCCATAGTTTGATTTCTAGAAATGTTGAATAACAATCAGAAAATCTCAGAGGAATTCCCAACGGATACCTCAACAAGCTAGAAACCCGACTCGCCGAGACTGAAGCAGCTCTCTTCCGCGTGCTCTCAGGGGCACCTGACACCCGAAGCTTCGCCTCTGCCTCCTCACCTACCATCCTCCCACAGGCTGCATGGACACCGAGACAAAACAAGGTCGACCGTGTCAAAGAGTGGGATGGCCTCCCGTTGCAGACACCTGATGACATCCAAGCCTGGTACCGGTCAAAGGCGACAGAGCACAATGACCCTGCCATTGACCTCCCCGCTGCGAGCCCTCAATCGCCGATCCCGACAGTATCAGATTCTCTGTTCGCGCCTCCTTCTCCTTCTCCTCCTCCTTATCCTCCTCCTCCTCCAAGAGACACTGGCTCTGTGCCGGGCTCATTATCGGACCCCCAGAGCACTTCAGACGCGGTCATCGAGCCTCAACCTCGGGCTATGACACGAATAATCTTAACACCCGTCAACAGACCATCGTCTAGAAGCCTCAGCAAGGCCGAGGAGTTGTCCAAGTTGCAGCAGAATCTCTATTTCTAAAACCAGACTGAGAAATCGAGAATGACAATATTTGCTTCCAAATATTGCAAGATCAAGGCTTGTTCCAAGCCGAGGCAGCTTCACACGGCTCGGGATGCGGCAAGAAATGATGCCGCGTTGATCTCGTGTTACACCAACCTGGAAAATGTCTACAAACGCGGAAATGAGTAAACCGTCAACGCGTCGCCTACTCGCGGCTTTGGTCCCAGCAAGAAAGACTTCCCCGCCACGGCGCCGAGCTACCCCGCAGCCACCAATTCATTCCGCGGCGGCCCGGTGCCCATACCTACCCGCTCGGCTTGCGGCGGAATTGCGGAATGGCCCAATTCCAAACAGCAATGACCTCAGGCTGAGGCCCTGAGAGCTCCAAGCTTCAAGAAACGAAACCTCGTTACGAGAGCAGCTGCTCATTACCTACTGTCGTGTTGTTCGTCGTCATCATCACCACCACATTGAACAATCACGATTCACTGCTCGTGCCTTTCCTACGCCCCGTCACAATGGCAAGCTCTCAATCTTGGGTCTCCGTGTCCCCCCGAAGCCACTTCTCGTTGGCCAACATCCCCTTTGGCATCATCTCCACAAAGTCAGAACCGACTCATCGCCCTGCGATCGCCATTGGGGACTATGCTCTAGATCTCAAGGCCTTTGCAAAGGCCGGCGGCTTCCACGCCCTGCCCTCAATCCAGGAACGCGTCTCTGTATTCTCATCAACCACACTAAACGACTTCGCCGCCCTGGGCCGGCCGGTCCACAGAGAAGTCCGAACATATCTGCAGTCCATCCTCAGCGAGAACACGCCGCACGCCGGCCTCCTCAAGGACAACGCCGAGCTGCGCAAGACAGCCCTGGTTCCCCTCTCCGAGATCCAGAATCATCTGCCCTTTGCCATTGGCGACTACACCGATTTCTACGCCGGCAAGAACCACGCCTACAACGTCGGCGTCCTCTTCCGCGGCCCGGACAATGCGCTCCAGCCTAATTACCTGCATCTCCCTGTCGCGTATCACGGTCGCGCCAGCAGCGTCGTCGTCTCCGGCACTCCCATCCGCAGACCGTGGGGTCAGATCCTGAAGGACCCCAAGGCTGAGCCCAAGGTGCCCGTGCTTGCACCCTGCGAGAGGTTGGACATTGAGCTGGAGATGGGCATGTTTCTCTGCCGGGAGAACAAGCTTGGTGAGCCGGTCCCGGTCGACCAGGCAGAGGAGCACATCTTTGGCTACGTCCTCATGAACGACTGGAGCGCCCGCGACATTCAGGCGTGGGAGTACGTGCCTCTGGGGCCCTTCACGGCAAAAAATCTGGGCACAAGCATCAGTCCGTGGGTGATTCTCGCGGACGCCTTAGACGGCTCCAAGACAGCTGGCATTGAGAACAAGACGGAGCTGCAGCCCTACCTGCGCGAGAGCAAGAAGAACAACGTCCTGGGCGTCGACTTGGAAGTGGACATTATCAGTACGTTACCAATTCAATCCCCTAAACCCTTGCAGTATTGCAGATGTTAACATATCTGGCAACCCCCTCAGCTGCCAACGGAACTAGGACGACAATCAGCCGCACCAACTCGAAGAACCTGCTCTGGTCGTGGCCGCAGATGATTGCGCACCACACCATCACCGGCTGCAACCTGCGACCGGGTGATCTTCTCGGATCGGGAACGATTTCCGGCACGGAGCCCGGCACGGAGGGCAGTATCCTCGAGCAGACGCAGGGAGGCAAGCAGGCTGTGAAATTGAGCGGAGGTGAGGAGCGCAAGTTCTTGCAAGATGGTGATACCCTAATCATCCGCGGCTGGAGCGGCCAGGAGGGCGCGTTGGTCGGATTTGGTGAGGTGTCTGGCAAGATTGAGGCCGCGTTGAAGCTTTTCTAATTTCGTCAACCATGCTCGTCAACCATGGTTGAGGGAATACACGCATCAATTATTCAAAAGCTTTTGTGTGTAATGGTTCCTGAATATGAGAAACATGATCAACTGAATGGCGTGAATGCAGACAATTGACTAACTCCGATATCATCACGACTGAGATAGATAGTTTACAAGTCTTACTTCGTCCTCAGTTCATCTGGGGTGTCCGGCTGGTTAAAGTAGTGCGCCTTGGCAACCGCTGGGTGGTCCTTCAAACCCTCTGCAACCTTCCTGATGGTCGGATACGCACTCACATCAACCCCAAACCTTTCAGCATTCCAATACGCCGGCAGCAAAGCCACATCCGCCAAGGAGATATCGTCGCCAACAGAACACTTCCCCGCCCACTCCTTTGCCACAGCCTCGTACGCCGCAAACCCATCAGCAATGAGCTCGCGGTTCCACTGTTCCGCGTTTCCGCCCATCGCCCGCACCCGCCTCATGATGCGCATATTGGTCACAGGCTGCGTGTCGCAGGCGATGATGTTGACCAGGCTCCGGACCACGGCGCGCGTCTTTGCGTCCTTGGGGAGCAAGGGCGTGGCCGATGGGTGGGTTTCTTCGAGGTATTCAAGGGCGGCGACGGACTGGGTGACTTTGAAATCTGCGGCGGAGCGGCTTATGAGGAGGGGGACGCTGGCGGAGGGGTTGAGGGCGCGGTGGGTTGAGGAGAGGTGTTCGTCTTTGAGAAGGTTGGTTGGCACCGTGGTGTAAGGGATGGATTTCAGATTCAGGGCGATGCGCAGGCGGGCTGAGCAGGAGGAGCGGAAGTAGGAGTAAAGGATGTAGTCTGAGTCGGCCATCTTGACTGGAAGTTTGAGTAACACGTATTGACTGAATATCTGTTTCTTTGGATTCACATGGGCAACTTCTCCAGGAGAGGCCAGTCTGATGGCGCATCTGGACTCGGGCTTGGTCTTATTTCGCTCATGTCATAGCCATTATACCACCTAATCATAGCAATTCCGCCTGCTAGAGGAAACTACTTGATGTAGGAGAGGCGTCGGAGAACCGCTCCTAGCCTTCCTGTGCCGAACGGGATGTGCTCGGACAAGGAGGCGCACTGCAGGCACCTGGGAGGTTCCTGCGGGGAAAATGGATCTCAGCGGCAAGCCGACTGCGGGGAACGGGTCTTAAGCATCGTGTGAGAACGCTATGGGATTGAGACCAGTGATTGGCTCGTCGTCCACACTCCGGGTTTCTGCTCATGGAGAGGGGGCGGAACCGCGGAATGGTGACGGCTGGCTAGGACAGCGCAGGTTCAGTTCCGCAGCCCGACTCATCCTCGGCACGTAAGGTATGTAAAGATTGAATAAAATTTTGGAACTAGCACGGACACTCCTTCAACTTGATTCGGTGGGTAACGAGATACTTTGAAGGAGTGGAAGGGTGATGGGAAGTTTGTGGATCGCATAGTATTCCCTGGCTAAGAATCATGGCAGATTCACAGCTTCTGGTGAATCATAATGTCCCCTGAAGTACCTATCAAAGATGGTACTAGGGTATTTATAATAATGTTGGCGCAAAAACGTCGCCGTTAATTGTGGGCAGCAATTAACGCCATGCACAACATTGTGACACATGTCAAATGACACATGCCAATATCACTCCGCATTTGGTGGTATATGACAACGGTCACAAACCGGTCGGGCTCCAAGCTTACATCGTTAGCTCACTCCTTTTTGTTTTCATAAGCTAATATTCTGCAAAAATAGAAATACAAAGACAAATTACACCCTGAGATAATTTAAAAGCAACAGAGTATCGCTCTACAATGTAGTTTATACATGTAGTTTTGTTATTGTATGGGGACGGTCATCCCACAACTATTCAACAGGCAATAGTAAGTGAGTAACGTAGAGTATAGATGGTAATCGAAACATATATGCGGACATAGGTAAGTAACAGAAAGCACAGCAGTTACGACGCCACAAATCTTTGTTATTTATGATGTATGTCTAACAGAATCATGCATCCTCACTTCTATACAGGATCTATCTTGACTGCTCGTCTGAACTTTGCATCCAAACAGTTCTAACCTCTCCTTCGAAGACCCTCAAGCTCGTAGTTCAGATCCAAAATCTCATCAGACTGCTCTTCGATCCTGTATTCCTGCTCCACAATTTGGCTTTCAGTGTCCTCAATGATGAGCAGTGTTGCAATATTGGCACATATCGCCGCGAAGGCACCAAGTGGGATGCTGGACTGAGGGTAGTACGGATAGATGGGCGAGCTTGCTAACAGAGTGACGAAGGCTAGAATGACCAAGCCATTGAACGTGATGGGCCACTTAGTCTCGATGCCCTTCGGAGGCTTCCCTTCGCCTGTGAGCCAACCAAGAGTATTGAACCACTGCATCAGCTGAGGTTTCACAATGGCGTATAATCCACCGAAGCCCAGGAGTTGCTGGCTCAAGGTCGAGTGGAAGTTGCTGTCGTACATCGGAACCCCCTCCGCGGCCTCACAAAGGAACGTTGCGAGCACTATAAAGGGAAGGGATACCACCACAAGCCAGGTCACCAAAGAAAGGCCAAGGGTGCGCCAAAGTTTGGGCTCTTGGGCTGCGGATCGCTTTTTTGATGCCATGTTGTTGCCTCCGCGGCCCATTCGTCGGGGTTCCTTTTGTAGCTTCTTGGGACCGTGATCGGGGCCCTTCGCTTGTGCTGTTCGTGGCCTGAGCTTGCTCATATCGATCGAAACGACCTCGATGGCGGAAGAGATCGAAGGTGTCTTGAAGATGCCGGGCTCGGGTACAAGTGAGCGCTTTGCTATAGACTTGATTAATCCGAGAACTCTTTGTGGTGAAATGAGATGAGACAAGCTTCAGCCATCGGGTGCGACGCTTACCTTCCTCATCCCTTTCCAAAGCGGTGATGGTGTTTCTGCAATCCTCTATTTTCTTATCAAAGAAGCCAAAGGTTGCTTCCAAACTCTGGCGCAGCTGTTCCATGACCTGGAGAGGAATTTCTCTTTCAACGTCTTCAGTCATCTTCTTGAGCACCATCCAACTCTCGCGGGGCTTTTGGAGACCCGTTTGAAATGCTCCAAGCCTATCGCGTAGTTGCGAAAGACTTGTATCATCTTTCCAGGCATTGAATGCCTTACTCCAGTCATAGTTGTAGGGATAATGAACCAGGGTTTGGTTCTCCAGTAGGAACAGTGCATGGTCTCCACGAGAGGCATAGTTGTACGACTTGAAACTCGGAAAGAGGTCATCCACGTCCTTCAACCTCATAAAATCTCTGAGTAAAACATGGAGTCGGATGACAAGCTCAGGTTTGTACGCTGCTAGAAGCAGAAAAGCAGAGTCTAATCCACATGTCGCCCAAGCTCTATCCCAGTGATTGACGAGTTTCAGGGCGAGCACAATGTCAATATCGTGCTCTAATTGGTAGTGTTGCTGAATAAACGCCGTCGCATTGTGTTGTAGAGTCTCGGCGGAAGACTTGAGAATGTCTGGCTGGTCTATATCAGCGTAAAGGAATGGAAACGACTGGCGGTTTGCCTCGATGTCGACGTTGTGGGTGGCAGTGCGAAAGCTTGAGCTGGCGTCGTCCCAACCCAGTAGAGCGGGGAGCGGATTGGCTGTCGCCTCCATCATCTGAAAGGTAATGCTGTAATTACACGGCACCCCGGTGCTCAGAGATTGCTGAAAGTTCCCTTGGCGTAACCTTTCGGGGATTTATGTGCCCCTCTAGTCGTCAAGGCGGACTACGAGGCATCCCATGAGTTGTGTAATGGTGTGCCCAGCCGGGAGCTTGCATGCGGCTAATGCACATGGGTCGACAAGCTGAAAAGCCGCTCCAGTTAAAATTCGCAGTCTTTGCTAGTGCCGACATCGATCCAGGGTCTTCAGGCACTCCGATATCTGCTGGCACAAGATGATTCGTATGTATCGCAGCTCGTCTGCAGCCACCAGAGCACGCCGCCTCGCGCTATCTTTCGTAGGAGAGCGAGGCGCCTCATTGTTAAAGCCTCGCTCCCTGAAGAACAGTTTTGATTGACTGCCAGTGAGTCTTGGACATGTGCCCAGCCTAGAACGTGAAGTGAAAACTGATGGGCAAATGGATGCATCGCTAAATGCCAAGAGAGCAAAACGCGAACACTTTGAGTTTGGCGTATCGCCAACGAAAACGGTTCTTTGAAAAGGAGAAAACGCGCATGCTGAATTGTGCTACGATCGCGGACGTATAGGGTGAGAACATATCCGTTGTCAAACGTCCTTTATCCGTGCAGCGGGCTTTAGTAAATGAGGTTGCCTGTTTACGCTTCGAGAGAAGAAAGTTTAAAAACCTACACGAGGGAGGGATTAACGGAAATTAGCGTATTACTCAACCTGAGAACCGCGCTAACACCATGTATAGATTAAATTTTCTGTTTCAACCCCATCGGAGATTGTAACGAAGATTGATTGCCGCCGGGAATAATTGCAATGCCACTCTCAAGAGACATTTGGACACAGTCTGTTGCAGGCTGGGGCCACAGCCCACAAGTTCCAGGCCCATGGAGTTCGCTGGAGTCACCATCCTAGGATTAGTCTCGATTAACCTTCCTCACCTGTTTGTCTATGCTATACGCCTGTTCTTGGGGATCCGTCATCTTTCAGGGGTATTAACTCCGTTCATATAAGGCTATTCGTCCATCTCTTCCTCTTCCTACCGCAATCCGTGTACCGTACGAAGACAAAGTAGTCTTACCTTTTAGTCTTGACAGCAATCATCCGAGCTTCAACTACCTTAGCCATCATGAAGGGAGTACATACAGCTCTTGGTGGCGTCGTTGTGACATTTATTGCTCTGGTCCAAGGAAATTCCGACATCGTTTCTCTCTCTACCAATGGTGCAGCCTATATTCAAGAGGCTAGTGCCACTCTCATTCTCCCCAAGCTTCCTAGCTCCGTCTCGGGAGATGTCTCCATATGGAGTGCCATTATGATGGAACAGCATGCGTACTTCCTGCAAGGCGTTACTTCCAACTCCCCTAGCGGGTAAGTTAAGATGAAAGATCTAGCTATCACGTAATGGTATATAACTGACCGCGAGCTTTGGAGGTCGTACTGCAACAACGGGGGAAATAGTTGGTGCAACTTCGCGTTTTCCCTGGTTGGTAAGTACCTCGGCCCATTGTGGTTAAGTTGCGCCCTCAATGCACTGAATTTAATTTGTTTCTGTGGCTTTATAGGCATGACTCCTACGGCTGGTGATCCTGTCACTGCTTCTCCCGGGTCCACAATCAGAACGCACTGTGAGTCGACTCAGCTTTCGCGTCGATGACGCTGCGACTAAAGATGCCCGTAGACAAGTTGAACTCAGCGACCAACCTCTGGGACCAAAACGTTTATGTAAACGACAAACTCGCCTCTTCTGTCTCATCCAGTATGTTTTTGAACGGTTGCTGACTGGTTTTTGTCAATTGAAAATCTGACAGAATCTGTGCAGGCAAAGGACAGAAGGGAAACCTCTTTTACATCTCTATTGAATGCGCGTCTGGCAGCTGCGCTGCGCACCCCGCTCATAGTGAGTACACTAAGTCTTGGCCGAAAGATGGAGCGACTGACAATCACACAGGCTGGGAGGATATCTCGATTGTGCTCAGTCAGGCCGACAAAAGTTTTGGGCACACCGGAGGTTGGAAGTATGGTGCTACCGGCGGCGAAATGTCATCCCCCGACGGTGGCAAGACTTGGAACTTCAGCACCCTCAATGTCCCAGCGCAGAAGGCTGGATGATATTTCGACTTCTAGGTTTTCATTGATGGCTTTTTGCCTGATGTATAAATATCTTCCAAGACAAGAAGAAATTGTAAATACATTACTGTTGCACATATCCCTTTACCGTCGTAAATTCAAACATGGTTCAATCGTATACCAAAAGAAAGAGCCTCGCAGTGCAAGATTTTCCAAGTTGGCATTCAATTTCTGGGCGACGTAAGCGTCCACACTGCTTCTCAATACTTTTATAGTCTCCAGACACGGCAAATACAAAGCTGCCTTACCTGCCAGTAATACCAGGTCGTCGAACACTGCTGCGTTCGCAATTAGGTCTTGGAGCCGACAAGTGACTACCATATGTTTGAGCTTCACTCTAGCTGGAACCTCGCTACCTCAAATTTTTTCAGCCACTTTATCTAAGCATCATTAAAAGTCCCTGGCATCCGTGGCATGCGAGTTCGCCATCTGTAGAGGTACTTAATGCTTGCTTATATGGATAGACCTTATGAAATTTGACTCGCGGTGTTGCCTTGCATTTTTCCTGAAGTCCGTACTAATGCTCCCGGCCTCGTTGTGTTTTCTTAGGATTGTGCAACTTTGTCTATGGACTTTTTAGCTAGAAACCTGCTTTAAACTAAGAGAGAAGCGGATCGTTTACAATACTGGCATCTTCTAGGACTATTAAGTTAACTGTATCCGTATCCGAATATAAGAGATGTGTTTTCGCCCAGTCGTTTACTCGGTAGGGAACGCTGGCACTCATGTATCGTTCATGAGATATTCGGGTAAACCTCGTGTTAGACGTTGACTATCCGAGACCAGAGGCACATGGCTAGGACCTACAAGTACTGTTATCAGGGCAAAGTGAGAAGTCAAACCAGATTTGGCCAACTATTACAATGCACTCAATCTTGTGAATAAGTAAGTCTTCGATGAGAATCATCATCCAAAAGCCCCAGCACTGAGAATCCAGTCTCCAGATTCCCCCTCCAAAGTTCTCACCACCTCAGAACTGTGATTAGGCACATGGCTTGTCCACCATTGACAGACACCGGCTCTTTGCCACATGTCTACGCTCTTTGAAACCACGGACTGACGACTGAAGGGAACAAGCAGGAGACCTATTGGCATCCTCGAGCTTGCATGGGATGCCCCCCCCTCGGGAAGACCCAGAAGTAAGACCACCGCGTCTGGATGTTTCTGGCTAAACGTAAGGGCTTCTTCGCGGGCAATGTCAGGTCCATGAACAGCGGTCCAGTTTTCCAAGCCATCGAGGTCGATGATGCCGCCTCCCCATCCTTTATCGCTGTCCCAAATCTCAACCAGCTTGGTGAACTTGCACGTCTTGCCATTGAAGTAACCCCAAGTAATTCCGTCGAGAGCGATGGTTGAGAGTTGGGCTTTTGTTGAAATGTCTTCAAAAACCGACTTGCCGTCACCATATGTGTGGTTGACGAGATGAAGCCGCCTCGTAGGTCGAGAGTCTTGAGAAATTCTCCAACCTTTCCCAACCTGTGGAAGACCTTCAAAAACATGCATCTGGCTCATAACAGGCTCACGGATAAGGAGCTCTTGACCAAGCTCATCCTCCAGCTCTTGGAGGGGAATTTCAACGTTGGGGTTGCACCCCGGCTTTGACTTTCCCAGACGGAACCCAAAGACTTGCATGATGCCATAGACGCGGTCTGTGACGCGAGTCGTCGTTCTATAGCGGGCAGCGCCAAGCAGAGTGATTGGTAGAGTCGATCGAAGGCCGACCATACCACTGCGCTCGAGCGACTGCTTCAACGCTAGCAAGTATCTGTCATCTGGTGCAATGGTTTGCGGCTTCTTCTCATGTGCCGTCACTATGGTTAGCATGTGGTCGCAATAGTCGATAAAGTAACTCAGCAACATAGGATCTTTTGCGGGGGTTTCAATGTCGGATTGACTCAGGAGCTCTCCCTGTCTGGTGATGAACATCGCTTGGGGACAGAGATAGGCTTCCTGCAACGTCCAGAGGGACGAAAACCATGGATCTAGGCTGAGCTGTTCGATCTCCAGCCTGTTGATATCTAAACCTCTCCGGACCTTATCTGCACCGCTCTTTGCTTCGGCTCGTGATGGCTTGGCTAATTCCTGGTGCCGCCCCGACTGCGATAAGTATTCTTGGCGAGAGAGCTTCGTCAACCATGCAAACGTGTGCGTGGCCCCCCTGAAGATCTTCGCTTGGCGACCGACTTCTGAAGCCATCTCCACTGAACCACGAGTCTGGTCAATGCAAGCAACATCGAGCCAGAGGTAGTTGATGGGAGGCAGTGATTTGCCGGGATCATTGAAATCTAGGTATTCATCCTCGTCAGCACCTCGACCATGCAAAGGTAGTGTTTGGCGCGTTTCTGCGCCCAGTCACTGCTTACTTTCGATTTCGGCTGAAAGTTTTAATGCCGACCCCAAAATGTTCTCCATTTCAGCAGTAGAAAAATGAGCTGGGTCTACTCGTGGCATTTCCCAGGTGACGCCGTTGACAGCCAGTCCCTTCACCTCTGGATGGGTCGGGCCCTTTAACCGCCATCTGCCCCAAGTGTACGAGATTGCGATATATCTCGGCTCACGATCGCTTCCGTAACAGTTGCCAGGCGTCCAATGCACCGATATCATGGTAGGTATGTGAAGTAGCCGGCGCGGCCAGGTGCAATCATCGTCGAAGTCAGGCATGATGTGTATTGAAGTTGAGGGTAATCTGGTAATGCTTCAAAGTTTGTGGTTGTCTCTGAAGATTTCCCCCTCTTTATACCCCTCTTTGTGATACCATCTTTTGCCTCGACTTAACGTGTTGTGGTCCGCAGTATTTTTCGCTGTGCCGGACGCCTATGAATGCAGCCTCACGTTTTGATTGGTAGAACATTGACAGCTAGCGTGCTGATAGCGACATGTACTGGGGGCGGCATGTTTCTGACAAGCGACATATTGGAATATTAGAAGAGGAGGTATCGCGGGAGGAGGGCCCTATTTCTGTGAAAGCCATGGCAAGAATACCAAGGTCTGATGTAGATCAGGAACTTCAGAGGTTTTGCGGCAGATATGGTTGACTAATTTCATATCTATTTAGATAGAACCTACCTCAAACAATGCCGACGCAGTTGCAGTTGCAGATTCTGTTAGCTAAGTAGGTAAGCTTCCCAGAAATGCGCACATTTCCCTTGTCAACAAGACAATTCTCTTTGAGATAACAATAGTACAACGGAAAATTGTAAGGAAAGGGCTGAGCGCTTGCTTGACAGACCCTAAATGAAGACTGCTATTCCCGCAACTGTTGACGGGTACGAAACCAACTAGAAAAAGACCTGAGCTAATGCTGCGTTCATCTCAGTCATAGTGATTCTTGACCTCTAACCCCTTGTACTGGAATGACGTTCCTTCGCGCTTATCAAGCACCTTTTTGTGATGCACATCCTTTACCCTTGCCCGCACGTACTCCGTCCCGGATGGCACTGGCCGGCTCAAGTCCCTGTCTTCATCTCTAATCAGACCAAGGCGATCCAGAAGAGGCGATGGCAAGGTCCTCATCGGCGTGTGATCGCCCGGCCGACTGAAGTACAGAAGTCCAAGGCGGGGAATGTTGATCTGGTCCGTTGGAGGCTTTACTACACGGTGAATTGTAGACTTGATGAATCCTGCTCATAAGTTAGGTCAACCATTTTGACACAGATGAGTCGGAAACAATACGCACCGTTGGTGAGGAACGTCAGGGTGTCTGCAGCATTGCATGTAATCCCACCCTCCACGGGCTTCACATATTTCCAATCTCCCTCTGGCGTCTTGATTTGCAATCCGGCAACGTGTTGGGAAAAGAGAAGTGTCAAGCTGCCGAAATCCGTATGGCCACCCGTCGAAAACGCTTGTGCTTTGTCCCAATCCTCCTCAGTCCGAACATTGTAGATCATGTACCGCAAATGATCATCCGATACTTGGTCATAGGCATGCGCGTCGGCGAGGTAATCCTCTGGGAGCTCCAAGATGATGGCAATGAGAACAAAAAGCTTTCGTACGACTTCCCAGACGTCGCGGTGGAAGTCTCTAATCTCCTCCCAATTCTCTTCAATGACTCGATGGCGGCCGACATCCTTCCACGCTGGGATGTCCTTGTGGATATTGAGCTGCCGCCTTGATTAATATCACGTTTATATCCATTTTGCCATGATGAAAAGCCGTATCTTACCATCTCGATGTTCTCCTTTACCCCCGTATCTCCGAGCCATCTCTCATTCTCCCGGTATCCAAAATACTCACCTTCTGCAAAGTTGCATGGGTGCGTCCGCTTCTCTTCCAGCGGCTCTTTGAAAAATGTGTTCCCGATGCTAAATTGACGTAGCACACGATCATCATCGATGCCGGTGCCCGTCACGACCCAGAACCCCACTCGTGCGATGGCATCGTAGAGTTGTTTTGCTAGTTCCTGCTTGACACCTGGCTCATCAAACCGTGAAAGATCAATGGTGGTGAGAGGCGCCCAGTCTAGATCTTCTCTTGTCGGCTGTGGTCGAGACCAGGGTTTGACAAGCAGCTTGCCGGTGTTTGAGGGTGGTGGTGAGACTGCGGATGGAGCCATGGTGTTGATTGTTGTAAATAAAGCGCGAGCGAGACAATCGCTCAAAAGATCGTTTTGCCGATAAAAAACTGTAGACGCCTTAAAGAGTTCCGTCTTAAGCTTGATAGCTCAGTGTTGCTCACGCGGGGTCGGCAACATGATCGGCCATTGCGTGCTTAGGAACCCCAACAACGTGCTCACCCTATCCAGCCAACGATATTATCAAACATTCGCCGCTAAGATATCGGACTGTCATCCTTCACATGATGCTACTCAAGACGTGCTTAGAGGCTAGAAAGAAGGACGGGGTAGTCTTCCCCAAAAGTCGGACATAATACGAGAGATATTGTTACCGCGCCCGATATCGAAGGCCAAAGATGAAGGATGGCAGGCATATTCGCTTGGAACATAATTGGTCGAGGCCGCATATCGCAATCCTCGTTATCATGTCGTGATGAACGGCAAAGTTGAAGTCACCATGAGAAACTCCCCGCATCGGGCCATTGTGTTTTGTGTTGCGTTACTCTGTGCTCGAAACAAAATCTTTTGGGTACTTAGCACCGGAAACTCCTATGGGACAATGTCCGCTGTATCTTGGCTTCCACCAACCGTTTTCATAATTCCAGCTTTCAGCCCATTCGTATTCGTCAGAAACAAGAGTGGAGAAAACCAAGATGTCGACGACAAAGGATCCAATCGATGCTCTGGCCTACGTTGTCAACCATACACAAGGAGTTTCCGAAAGAACAGCAAAACCAGAAAGCCTAGAAATGTCCGACCCCGAGACCGAACCAAGCAGTGATCGTCCCGAATTCGAAAAAAGGCTTTTGCGAAAGATTGACTTTTGGCTCGTGGGCTTCTACTCACTCGTATACATCTTCAGGGTCATCGACAGCGCAAACTACTCCAACGCCGCCATCATCAACCTCGAAGCCGGCACCGGCATCAAAAAGCAGCTCGGTCTCACGCCGTCGCAGTGGGCTTGGACGCTTTCCATCTTTTCTTACAGCTACCTCATCTTCGAGCCCACCAACACGATCTTGTTGAAGCTGTTCAGGCCCTCGAGATGGATGTTCATCCTGATCATGGCGTGGGGTGTGTCAGCATGCTGCTCCGCGGCGGCGACCAACTTCTCGGGCATGATGTGCGTCCGCTTCGCCATCGGCATGGCCGAGGCGGGCTTCTTCCCGTCAGTGTTGTATCACTACGCGTTCTGGTACGGGCCCGAAGAGATGCCGCAACGCATCGCCTTCTTCTATTCCGTAGGCCAGGTCTCTAGTGCGCTGTCTGGTCTGTTAGCATACGCTATCTCATATATGGATCAGCTCGGCAATGTGTCTGGTTGGCGGTGGCTGTTCATTCTCGAAGGATTGCCGGCTATCTTGCTTGCGTTCTTTGCCTTTTGGCTGCCTGACTATCCGGAGTCGGCCAGGATGTTGAACGAGGAGGAGCGGCTGTATATGAAGCAGAGGCTCGCCAGCACGGTACCAAAGGGAGAAGCACATTGGGACTTCAAGTCTCTGAAATCCATGGCCAGGGACCCAACACTCTCTACTTTCAGTTTGTACTGGATTTGTCATGGCATCGGGGGGTTCGGGGTTGGTTTCGCTTTGCCGACTGTCATCTACCAGCTGGGCTTTACTATTACGGCATACTCTCAGTTGATGAACATTGTAAGCCAAAGTTCCGTCTGGAAGATAAGGATTCATGCTGATTCACCGTAGCCTCCGTACGTGACAGCTTTTCTACTCCTCAATGTCTTGGGCTTTATGCTGCAGAGAAAGTGGATTAGGCCATGGATGACAGCTGTAGGAAGTAAGTTACCTCGAGAGAATGTCCAGAACTAACATTAAGCTAACCGACACAGTCGAATCAACGATTATCGTCTGCTATATAATACTTGTCTTCGTCGAGAACCCAGTGGTGCGCTACATCTGCTTGATCGTGTCTGTGGCATGTGCTGGGTGTGCGTACCCGGTAATCTGGCCCGAACGCATCAGAGCACTGGAGGGAACGGTGGCCTCAGGAATCGGGATTGGCCTGACGAATGCCTGCGCACAGTTTGGGTACGTTCAATGAGACTCTATTTCCAAAAGGTGTTTGCTGACAGTTGCATAGCGGTATAGTTGGCCCACATGTTTTCAGCACGGTGTTTGGCCCTCGATATCGCATCTCGTATGCGGTAAACTTGGCGGTGCTAGTGGTTGGTATCTGCTCGATACTGGCTAGCTGGGTGCTGGTTGTCAAGAAAGACAGAAAGCGTCTGGACCAAGTCAGACAAGAGTAAGCTCCAGATCCATGCCTCCAATTGATATGGCCCATAAGAAGTGCGCCTGTAGGTGTCTGGGTTGGCAATAAACTTGGGCCTCCATGGATAAATTGACATGATGATGTGCTTAACTTTGCCGATAACACCTGGCAATAAATGAGAAATCAGAGAGTTGAGAAAGGCTCCATTGTCTCTCAAAGATGGCGAAGTAAGATATCGAAGATGTCTCTTGAATTTCCATTATCCAGACAAGAAGACGCCCACCGAATTGTGCCATCTCGATGCGGCCACCATTGGGAGGATATCATATAACCAGTCGAGGCTATTTTGAGGTCTTGGCAATGGTGAAAGAGGGCAGAGGGTGCAGGGATACAGGAAAAGGGAGGGGCGTCGGGTGAGGAGCAGGATATATGGAACCGAATCCAACGAGCGAAGAACGAGAACGGTCAAAGCTCGTATTCTGGACCGTCCAGTCATGTGTAGGCTCATAACGCATCATAGAGGGAAACTGTCCGCCAACAGGGCTGTCTACTCGGTGTAGAATCCGGTGCAGTCCTCGATGCCGTGGTGATGTGCGGATTTCGCGGCGCATTGTAGTGCCAAGTCAATAAGTCAAGTTTGAGTACCTTGATGGCCCGGCCCGCCTCTTCGCGCCTGGGCAAACTCGGACCGGACATGGGTGGTGCATTACGAGCTCACAATAAGTAGGGCCACTCTTCGCGTGTTTGAACGTATGGGATGGCAAGGCGATCCTTGAAAGTCGGATTGACGGTAAACAGAATAGGGCATGTTATCATATGCCAGGCATATGCCAAGTTGAAAGGGAGGGGTGAGATGTTTCTGTGGATATCCTGACCTGACTTACATGGCGTCTTGGCGAACTGAGGTGAATTCAGGCGTACACAGCAAACCGACCAACCGCCATTCTAGGAGGATCACTCAATTTCAGTAATCATGTTTCTTCTTGCTAAGTATTGCTAAAAGATATCTTGATGCACTTTACGTTCCTAGGGTTCGGGAGGTTTCCTTGGCGGTTGATACATGTAGCTTATTCCCCCGAATACAACACCACTCTCAGAAATCTCACTTCACATTGTCCTCTTTGCAGTCTTTCCATTTTGGCATCTCTGCCCATATACATCCATTGGTGCTTGTAAACCGTTACTCTTGCCTGCCCAAAGCCACACCCAACTAGTCACCCAAAAGACCACCACCATGAAGGCCTCTCAGATTTTCTCCCTGATCGGCTTTGCTGCCTTCGCCCTTGCCCAGAGCGAGAGCCTCGCCCCTTCACCTATGGAGAGCGTAGGATGTGAACCCCACGGAGATCACTGGTAAGCACGATCCCTCTCTAGAATGTCCACCCCGTCTTCCACCTCCCAGAGACCCGAGACGAAGACAGTGAAGCCATTCTGAACCCAACGTGATTCTAATCTTCCCCCCAGGCACTGCGAGGGTGCGCGCGCTACCACCGCCGCAGCGGTCAGCGGAACCACCCTTGTCACCAGCGTCGCTACTGCGACCACGACCGCCACGGAGGACCACGACCATGACCATGACCACGATCACGACCACGATCACGATGACGAAGACCACTCTTCCGGCACCGGCAGCCTTGCGCCTTCACCCACCGAGTCTGTCGGTTGCGAGCCTCACGGTGATCACTGGTAAGCTTTCCATACGTTTGGCGCCCCTCCTCCTTCGAAAACGATCTAAGCATTTGGATAGGCACTGTGACGCCGCGGCTACCGCCGTAGTCACCGGCACGGCTTCTGTTTCGGGCTCTGAATCTGCCGTCCTCACCACCACCGCTGCAGCTACCACCGGCGCCGCTGGTACGAATGCGGGCAACAGCGCTTCTCCCAGTACTACTGCGGTTCCCGCCGGAGCTGCTCGCGCTGGGTTCGGTGCTGCTGCTATTGCTGCCGCCCTTATGGCCTTGTAAGGGATGCATGGTTGAGCGGGCATATTGCGTGCCTTACGTCGGGGCATCTAACGGATAGACATGGCATTCATGAGATTAACGAGGGAGGAAGTCAGCATAGCAGATCCGGGACAGAAGCTGGGGAAAACTTGGAACTTCCACGGGCGTTTGCCTCCTTTCTTCCACTCTAAGAGCGGATATGGGCATAATGGCATTACTCACAGCCTAGATTATAGTCTCATCTAGTAATTTGACTTTTGCATGCCCACCTCACCGTAAATATTAATGGCGAAGTAGATCAACCATCTTAAATTCGCTACATACGGGTATCTGAATAATGAGGATTATTGGGAACGTGTTGCACGTATCACGTCCTGCGGGTCGCAATTTATTGTTTTGGAAGCAAGATGAAATTTTCATTATCTACGAATATAGCACCAAACTGACAATTTCACCGTCCCAACTTCCAAGTATCGACCCCTGAAGCTGCGCCAGTTGCATCAAGCTCAGGCACAGACCAAGAAATATTAAACATAACCGACAGTCTGGTTTAACTCCAGAAGGCGGGAAGTCAAAACTGCGACCACGCCTGAACCTTCAGCGCGTTCCTTCCAGGCTGCTGCCAACGACTCACTTCACAGTCGGGGGACGTTAGCGATTGGTCTTTACATGACGCCCTGGACGCAGAATTGTTAGGTTTCACCAAGAAGGGGTGTGGCTGAGTATGTCACAAAATGGGTCGGAGAAACCGCAGGAAACATGCGAGGGAACGCCGTCTCTCCTATCAAAATCCGTTTGAATGCTTATGGCTGCAAAGCCCGACATGTTAAAGACATGGTTGGTAGGTGAAAACATCTCATTCGGAGTCAAGTTGGCTGATGTGTCATGGAGACGTTCTTACGCGGCAAAAACGCGAGATCTGTCGAAAGAGCGCACAAAAGTCCCTACAGTCGGTGATTCATGGAGATTGAATACGACCCGGTGAGCCTGCAAGACGTCTTGGCGCTGGGAATTCATCATTGCTACACAGTCTAGAAAGCTCAAATCGAGGAGAGCTGGGGTGGAAAACACCCAAAAGGGCGAATCGTGATGGTGGTTGGTAGCCCTGTCTGCTTTATAGGAGGCTTGGCGTGTAGGCGTTGCCACTTAAAAGCCACTGAGGTTGAGGGGAAGGATGAAGAGGAATTTTGCTTGAGTGAGTGTGATAAACCGAGTGAGTGAGTTAGGCAGTCAGCGAGTGAGGGAGTGAGTGGCTGAGTTCAACGAGTAGAGGAAGGAAGGAAGGAAGGGACGTTGAGTTGCGGTCACAGTCAACCAAGAGACCATCAAGGTTCTTATTCTGACGTGCATGTGGGGTGTGCGTACTGCGGAAAGAGGCATGTGGACCCGACGTCGGCGCATCCCATGGTCTGCGCCCAATCAAACAGGGGCTCCCAGAGGCATCAGCAAGAGACATCGTGACTTCCTGTCTTGGCTTCTCCGCCAGCGTCGCTTCCCATCTCGCCAACTGCCTCTTGTACCTCTTGCCCATGGCTGGCCATCCGGGTGCTCAGCCTTGGCGATGGGCCTCTCAGCCTTGGCAAACAGTCCGCGTTGTCTTATGCTTTTTTGCTTTGCCTTTTCCCTGTATCCCGCATTTTTCCCGACACACACCATCCCTGGCCAGAGCCACGCACTTTTGACGACCGGGGCCTTTGTTGCCCACGTTTGCACGTTTCCCTGCTGTAATATCCTGCAGATATGGGCTGAAAAGACTGCAGAAGTGTCTACGTCTTCATTGGCGTGCAGCGTACAGCTACGATGCCCACCGGCCGGGAACCGCTCCCAAAGTCATCCGACGAGAACGTTACTAGCCGCCGCGGCTAGGGACGGCCGAGGGCCAAGACAATGAAAGACACTGCAATTCAGGCCGTGGAGACTCGCAAAAGAACCTGGCAAGGCCCTTTCGGTCACACTGCTCTGTCGCGCCCAGGCACAATTGAACAGCCCGTCGAGGAGGGGAACCTGAAAAAGAAGAACAATGGATGGCAAATCCGCGCATATTCGATATGGGAACTGGCATGGATCTGATCCGCCGCATCTGGTCCTCACCCTTTTTTCCTCGTCACTCCCATCACACTACAACCAAGACTGGCCTCTCCATCTCTCGCCTCCCTATCATCCCATCTCTTCTGAGAAGCTCTCCTGTTGCAGAGAGACTTCCGCTTCAACCCCCCTACGCCTTGAGACCTCCGTTCCATCACCCAGAGTGATTCTAGCGGACAGAATACCGGCTCTGTGACTTGGCTTTTCCACCCACTAACTTTCTCTCAAGGTGCTCACTCTCACCACCTCTCCAGACTCGTTGTACCTCCCCTCGGCCATATTGAGCTTGCATAAAGGAGCTGGTCGAGAACCTTTCGGTTGATAGAGGCTTCTTGCAGCAACGTTCGGACTTGGACTTCACCCGGAAAAGCCAACCCTGCCAGCCCATCTCAGCGTGTACAAGGCCCAAGCTCGATTCTACTTTGTTATTGACAGCTTTCCCAGCGTCCCGATTTAGAAGTCATGGTCAGATTCACGGCGGCTGCCGCCATTGCGGCTCTTCTGAGTACAACATCAGCCTCCCTTGTCGCACGACAGACGGCTGCCAGCACCACTACCGCTGTTGGATCTGATCCCACAGCAATCTCTCAATGTTCTGTCGCTTCATCTACACAGTATGTACCTGCAGCCGCTTTATCACCGTTCAGAGCCATCGAACAGTCACTCATATTCACTTCAGGATCTGCAAAGCTGGAACAACCGAGTTCAGAGTCGTATCTACCCCGACTGGCTCGTTGCCCACCTCGTACACTGGATGCCACAAGCATGCCACTGAACTGTAAGCTCATTAGCCATTTCACTGGTAACTCAGCCTCACACTTTCAATGCTAGATACTGCTTCTATCCGGATGGCGAGGTTGAAGTTGAGGCCGCCAATGCGCCGTCTACCACCGCTGCTTCGACAACCGCTGCTGCCATTACTGGCGCGCCAACGGCCGTCTCAGACTGCCACCTTCACGGAGTAACAGTGCAAGTGCTTCACTTCATCGCGCAGTGGTCTATACTGACAGAATTTCCAGTTTCTGCATGTGGGGTACTACTGAATACCAGGTCATGACGACGCCTACCAACACTGCCGCCTCAGCAATACCGACAGCCTTCACTGATTGCCACGATCACGGCGGTGACACGTACTGTCTCGCCCCGAACGGGGACGATGTCGAAATCGTCGCTGAGGGCGCCGAGTCGTCCGACCACGACCACACCAGCGGCGAGGAACCGCAGGGAGAGAACTGCCACTTCCACGCTGGAGTCGAGCACTGCGTCGGCGCAGGTGAGAGTGAGAGTGGCAGTGGTACGAGAAACTGCGAAAAAGTCACCCGCGACTATAACATTCCTCTGCGTGTTGGTCTTCTCTTCGTGATTCTCGTTACCAGCGCCTTTGGAGTCTACTTCCCCATCTTCATGATCAAGTGGATGCCCTCCAAGACGCATACCATCTTCCTCATTTTGAAGCAATTCGGCACGGGTATCATAATCTCCACCGCATTCATCCATCTGTATACTCATGCTCAGCTCATGTTTACCAATGAGTGCTTGGGAACCCTTGGCTACGAGGGAACTACCTCTGCCATTGTCATGGCCGGTATCTTCCTTTCTTTCTTGGTCGAGTACGTTGGGAAGCGCATGGTCATGACGAAGATGGCCGCCAACCCCGGTGCTATCACCCGCGTTTCGCCCGAGACAGTCGCTGTGTTGGTTCTCGAGTGCGGTATTATTTTCCACTCTATTCGTACGTTATCCCTCCTTTACACATCCTTCATATAGCGTACTGACGAAGGAACGAACAGTCATTGGTATCACCCTTGTCGTGGCTGGTGACACATTCTTCCTCACCCTCTTTGTCGTCATTCTCTTCCACCAAATGTTCGAGGGCATCGCCCTAGGAACACGAATCGCCCAGCTTGGCCAGCCGACCCGGGCCGAAATGGCAGAGCGCCCTGCCTCGGGTGCCCCCGCCGAAGTCGAGCAAACCGCTTCCGCCGAGGGCAGTCTGAGCTCTCTCAAGACTCCCAGCTTCTCCCTCGTCAAGAAGCTGATCCTTGCCAGCCCCTTCGCTCTCGTTACGCCCGTCGGCATGGCCATCGGTATCGGTGTTCTTTCCCAATTCAACGGAAATGACCGCGACACCATCATCGCCATCGGTACCCTTGACGCGCTCTCCGCTGGAATTCTCGTCTGGGTTGGTCTTGTAGAGATGTGGGCCGAGGACTGGATGCTTCCCGGCGCGGAGCTCCTGAGCACCGGCCCGATCGTCACTGCTCTCGCTGGCTTTGGTCTTATCGCCGGCATGATTATCATGAGCGTGCTCGGCAAATGGGCCTAAGCCAAGGTTCAACAGTGACGTATAGAGAGGGACAGTTGGTAATGAATAACGGTACAGGCCATCCGGCACTGCGACACGTCTAATGCGGAAATGGGAAAAGTTTGTGGTAATCGGACCAGTCTTTATCTTGATAAATGCTATACTCTGAATGATTGTCATGATAGTATGCTTCCCAGCATCTCCTACGAATTCTTTTGCTTCTCCGTTCATGAGACTCGAGGGAAACCTCGCCAGTGAGAACATGACTTCCGTCATCTGCCATGTTATCATAGGTAGCCAAACAACTTCAACCAACCGTAGGAAAGGTCTAGTGTAGATAGGTAGCCCTCTGAAATCTGAAAATTGCCCAAGGCTCACGATTTACAAAGCAGATCTCCAGCCTCCCTCCGCCTCAAAGATCTCGCCTACCGCCTTGGAGACTACCAGCAGGTGACGGTCATGGTACCGAGGAGCTACCAGAGACACGCCAACAGGCATTCCATTTGGACCTTTGAAACCCGGGATGTTGACAACGGGAACATGGAGCGCCTACCAACCTCGTTAGCCATATCCAACCAAGAGTCACCACGACAACACGGCAGACTCACTGTCCAGGGAGCGTTGAAAGCAGCACTCCCGGTACTCGAGATCCCCTCAGGCGCCTCATCAACAACACTAGGCACCAACACGGCATCATACTTGCTCAGCATCCTATCAACCTTGGGGCGCGCGATGGCGATGTTGTCGAATGCCTCCAGCTGCTCCGCTCTGCTGATCTTGTTCGTGTTATCAACGTGCGAGATCAAAAACTCGTGCAGCTGGTCCTTGGCTGCGCGGTAGTCGGGAAGGAAGGCGGACCGTCCGTCGCTATGCAGAACTGTAGCATGCCACTTGGGTAGATCCTCGAGCTCAGGGTCAAACTGAATCTCCTCGACCTCGGCCCCGTGAGCTGTGAGAAGCTCTGTCGCCTTCGCCATTGCTGACTGCGTGCCCGGCCCGGCTTGAGGCCACACCATGGTTTTCAATAAGGCGAACTTGGCGCCCTTGACGGTGAACGTTTCGTTGGGAGGCTCGTCGTCCTTCAGGTCAAAGACGTCAGCCATCAACTGCAAATCTTCGACGCTGCGGGCGAAGAAACCAAGGGTGTCCAGGATCAGGGAGTAAATCTTTTGGCCCTCGCGCGTGATGGAGTTCCAGGTCGGCTTCAAGGCATAGATGCCGTTGAAAGATCCTGGCCGAATGGTGCTTCCGCCAGTCTGGGTGCCCAGGCCAATCGGCGCTTGGAAATCCGCAATTGCAGCACCTGATCCGGATGAAGAGCCGCCGGGCGTCCGATTCGTGCCGTGCGGATTCACCGTCTTTGGCCCTTGAACCGTCGCCGCGAATTCAGTCGTCGTTGTCTTGCCTGCGAGGGTCAGATTTTCACATAATTACGGGGATTTGCGTCGTTGGCATGAGGCCCTACCGAGAAGCAATGCGCCGGCTTGTCGCAGAACAATGATGGAACCGGCGTCGACTTTGGGAGCGTCTCTGGCGTAGATTGGAGAGCCATGCTGCGTTGGCATATCTTGGGTCTGGTGTCAGTGCTTCGGTTGCGACCTCGGGAGATGCCTTCACTCACCTTTGGTGTAGATGACGTCTTTCACCGCGATCGCAACGCCATGCAGAGGGCCTCGTTTCTCTGGTGGTATCAAGTCCAACTCCTTCGCCTGTGCAATCACCTGTTCTGGGTTCAAGTACTCCCATGCCTTGACGACGGGGTCTCGTTCCTCAATGTGAGACAAGAGCGAGCGCGCATACTCTTCCACGGTCAACTCGCCCGCTCTGATCTTGGCCGACACCTGGGTCGCCGTGAGTCTGTACGGCTCAACTGTCATTTTGAGCGAGGACGTTGGTTTCCCTTGCGGTTCGCAAAAGGCTTATTTACTTGAGCTCCAGCCTGAGTTGACAACGTCGCAGACGCGTCCTCTGAAGCAAAGAAGAGCGAGCCGAATAAAGAAGGCGGGGTAATATCTCGCACGGCTGTTGGTCAAAGTCACAGCGGAGCTTGTTTCGAGTGGGCTTTTTTCAAGGTGATTAGCGTCGATGCCGGTGTAGATACTGTTCTGAGAATCAATACTAGTAAGGTAGGCAACGTTCGAGTTGGCAACGATGGGGACGAGACACAAAGTGGTGGTAGCGTCCTCAAAAGTTGGAGTAGTCTGGCGTCTTTCCGGCTATTTCAAAGGCGTTTTCCGCTGACCCCAACGGCCATAAAGGGGGAGGGGGGCCCATCCCTTGGTACTCCAACCCCAGCAGGCCGTTATCGTCGGCTTTAGGTCCGCCGCCGCGTTGTTTCCCCCGCAGTCTTTCCTCTCATGCCTCCAACAGCGGCGATCGCAACACTTGCGGTTCGGAACCTTTCCACCGAATGAGGCGTTCTCGCTGTGTCTGTTCCGAAGCTGAGCTTTCGATAAGCAAAAGGCAGCCCGCTGTATTACGCAATGAGTTGCCTTTGTTGGCCATCGGTACTTGGGGGTGGGTTCTTCCGTCACATCACGGCTGGCAACATCGAAGTTGGAGGGGCCCAGCTGTAACTTGCCGATGCCCCAGAAATGGAAATTGGGAGTTGCACTTTGTGAGAGCATTATCGGCAGTTGGATTTCAAATTAGGGAGAAATAGTCCTTTGCGTATCAAAACACTTGATTAGGTTCTTATTCGCTCGCTCTAACTTCTCTGGACAACTACTTTTAAGCCTCTGACTTCTAAACTTTCTCCCCCAAGTGCAACTCCTCACCGCCGTCAATCCGCAGAGACGGCGGTGCATAGATCTCGCCTTCCCTTTCGCCTTCAAAGAACCCATCTCGGCCGTCTTTTGCCAGCCATTCGTATTCCATCGGGGCATTCTCATAGCCCGAGGGGTACACCTTGGCCTTGAAGAACTGCACCAGCACAGCGTAAACGATGGCTGATGTGAAGAATGTCAGAACCCAGCCCATCATGTACATATACTTGGCTGGCTGGCTGACTATCTGAGGCTGGTACTGCCCGACGAGACCAGGCAAACCCATGACCGTGCCTGCAATCCAGGCAAACACTCCGACCCAGTTGACTCCAGACCTGAACCAGTAGAGCCCCTCTTTGGAGCCATTATACAATGATGGCACATGGATATTGCCTTTTCGAACCAGCACGTAGTCGAAAATGATAATCTAAGTGGAATCAGTCACCTGTCTTCAAGATCAATTATTGGGAAACTTACTGCACAGAGAGGAGCCATAAATATGTTGTAACTTCCCAGGAACGAGATGAAAGCAGAGGCATTGGCGATGAGCTTCCACGGCAAGACAACAATTCCGAGGATGGCACAAATGATCTGGCCTCGACGGATTGTCAAGTACCTGGGAAACAAACCAGTCATGTCCGCGCCAAAAGGAAGCGAGTTTGCCCCAAAGTTCGTGGCTAGAACACTCAGAATGAAGCTGAACGACACAAAAAACACGCCGGCGCGGGCCTTTGCGTTCCAGTAATGGTCGAGAATGGCGTCCAGGAGATCCCATAGGTTCCAGTAGGCCTTGCCCCAAGCGCCCTGCAGCGAGGTCGTCGACGCCAGGCCGAGGAAAAAGACGAGAATCTTGGCGAAGAAGACACAGGCTCCCTGGAGCCAGCCAGCATCCCGAGGCTTTTTGCAGTATCGGGCGAGGTCGGGCTGGTTGACGAGCATGGGCGATAGAGAACCCATGATGACGTTGATGCCGCTCATCACGGCCCATCCGACGGGCGTCTTTGCGGCTGCTGTTGCGCCGGCAACAGACGCCGCGCCTATGTTGGAGATGCCGGTTCCATAGGCCATGCACCAGCCAAATAATCCGAAACAGGCGAAGGGCATGATGAAGCCCTTTACGGTGTAAATGTAGTGGATATGAGTCGGGTGTACCCAAGTCTAATATCAAAGTCAGGACATATGTTTCGTCAACGGGAACAGTCCACTTACGAATGGAAACTCAACCAGCCAAAGAAGGAAAAACGCTAAGAGCTGCTTTGAAGTGACATCGGCACCAGCGGGAAGCATGTTGGGCCAGTTGTCCCAGCTATTGCCAAAGATGCAGCGGAAGCAGACGGACAAGAGGTTCGCGCCGTAGTACGTCTGAATACCATACCAGATGACACAAACGATGGCTCGGATAAAAATGAAGAAGTATGAGCCGTACATCCCCATTACCGACCGCGCAAGAACGGGACTTGGACAAAGGTCAGGAAATGCGATACAGGGGAGAAGAACTTTTGACGCACTATCCAAGGTGAAACATAACTCCGGGTCTTGCCATACCGGTCACGACGATGGCGGAGATGAGCGAGCCGAGTACGCAAGATACAAAGGCCTGTTGCCAGGTCTTCTACTGTCAGCACGTATCCTAGAAGATGGTGGTTGATACAACTTACCAAACCTACGGCGATGAGCGAAGATGCGACGTTCCACCCGGTCGTCCCAAACATGTTGGAAAACCAATACAGTGGCAAGTTGTACCACGTCCATGTCCTTTGTTCTGGCGGTGTCGGTTCGAGGTCCTTGTTCGACCATCTCGAGTCTCCGATCTGAGTTCGTCCCTCGTGAGCCTCGGGAGCCTTGATCCAATCCATGAAGGCGTCTTTCGATTGGAAAGGCGCGGCCATTTCGCCCTTCGTTGGTACACGGAAGCGTGCCATTGTTCTCCAGCCTCTGTTGATCTGCGGGCAGCCTTAGAACGGCATGAAACGTCAAAGAGAAAATGTTAATGGAAACCAGCGGCCCTCTCGTTCGACGACCCCGTGGCCTCGGTGGCCATTGCTCATATTAGAGCCCATCGTTCAAACGACAAGCTCTATTGCAACCCTGCTTCCAGTCCCCTAATCGTCGGCGACTTTCCAACCGACGACAAGGCGTTGCCACGCAAACTCGTTGAAGCTATGCGACAGGACGATAAGAGCTGGCCATGGCATATGCGGAGAGCGGTGCTTGGCATGTTGATGGATGGGCCGGGGACCTGGTCTCGGGTTACTCCACCAAGATAAGGCGTTGACCGGCCGTTGGTCTTATCTGCGGTGGACGTCCGAATAGATGTCCCAATCCGGCAAAGACGCGGTCATCGGTAGGGAACTACCGATGTTGACGTATCGCACGAGGTCGGGATGAGGGCTGCTTGGAGAGGGATTCTCAGCTGTTTTGGGCTTATTCCCGCGGACAGGCTAGCCACAGCGAGAGAGTGACGCTGTGCCACAAGAAATTCTGAGAGATACGTAGGCATCGTTCTACGCAGGCGTGGTTGAAGGGCAACAAACTACCTAGATCATCACGCACACCAACGTCAAAGACCCAGCGCTTCGGGTCTAGATGACTACTCCCCAGTTGCTATCTGTTGGGTTCGGGATCTGAATCCGCCGATGTTCACAACCACGCATGCATCTTCATACCTATCCACGAGGGTCTCCAACAACCCTTCCGGATGGCATTGCGGAGGATCCTTGCAGGTGCCGTCCCGACCCCCATTCTAGATCGGCTCGAATTCTTCCTACTTCACGTTCTTGTTGCACACAGATAGACGGACGCCTCGAATCATCACAGTACCTAGGAAAATGACTGCACATTCTCGGGCCGAGGACATGATGGATGACATAGCCCCCGTCGACCCGGCCAGATCCACGCCGGCGGCCTTTCACACAGAGAGCCCCGTGAGCCCCCGCACCGCTCGGCCGGTCCCCGTGTCGCAGAGCCGTAAGTCGCGGGTCGCCTTGGCTTGCAAGCGGTGCAAGAGGAGGAAGCAGCGCGTAGGTTCTCGAAACTCATGGCTGCGTGGA
Organism: Colletotrichum orchidophilum; assembly: GCF_001831195.1. Taxonomy (NCBI): domain Eukaryota; kingdom Fungi; phylum Ascomycota; class Sordariomycetes; order Glomerellales; family Glomerellaceae; genus Colletotrichum; species Colletotrichum orchidophilum. The sequence continues at coordinate 416,974 of NW_019172959.1, read as the reverse complement.
ACTCAAGATTTTTGTTGCTGACTCGCTGAACATGGCAGTGCGATGGTGCGCATCCGAGTTGTAGATCTTGCGAAAAATCAAATTCGGCGTGTCTCTACGAGCGAGTGCTGAGACCACACTATCCCGGCGGCAAATCGCTGTAAGGCCTTGTTGACACATAACTGTGAGACTAGTTGGAAATCGCTGACGCACTAAAACAGGTACATCAGCGCCCTCGAAGAGAGAATCGCGTTCCTTGAAGCACGTCTGCCAGATTATGCGGAAGATCACTTTGCCGCAACATCTTTCGTGGCAACACCCCCAGAACCCCAAGCAAAAGGTCCTCGGAGAGACTCACGGGACTCATTCTCAGACGATGAACCGTCGTCACTGGTCGATGGGGTTGCCTATCTGTCTCTTTGCGCGTCCGGCACAACGGACACAGCGCCGGAGCCGTTCTACCTCGGGTCGAGTTCCGGCGCAACGATTGCGCGCATGATTCAGTCTTCCATCTTTCACGGGTCGGGGGGTAGGGCCACGGCCGATGCCATGGCGGCGAGCCGAGCTGCTCCGTCGCGTCCGATGCAGTCACGAGAGAACCCTTTAGAATTCTCTAGTCCTGAGGAGCTTGTGTCTGAGTTCCCGTACCATGAGCAGGCAACGTTGCTGTTCGACGTCTTCTTTGATCGGCTTCATACACGGTGGCCGATCCTGGATCGTAAGCTCTATACAAAGCTCTTCGAGAAACAGTATGATCAAGGGGCCCTCTCCATTCAGCACCGAAGCATCATGCACTTGGTTTATGCCATTTCGGCAAGATTCTTACAATTGATGAAAAAGCCATGCGACGTCGACCCCCAGGTGAGGATCCCCCGGTGAAGAAAGTTTGCATTTGCCAAGCTGACATGAACGTTGTGGCCAGCGACACCTTATGGCGGCCATCGAGCCAATGGATTATATCCTGGAGCAACACAACCTAGCCACCGTCCAGTTCCTCCTGCTGCTCGCCGTTCACGGCACCAGGAGCCCGTACGGTGCTGGTGCATGGTCGCAGGTGCGGTACGCTGTCACACTCTGCATAGAGTTGGGCCTCCACAGGAAGCAGTCCAATGCGTCAAGTCATATCCCACGCGATCTCGAGGTTCGAAGGCGGGTTTTCTGGTCGTGCTACTGCTTGGATCGCATGACGAGCGTAGTACTCGGACGTACTTTTGCCATTGCTGACAGAGACATCAACGTCGAGGTAAGTTGCGCTAAATTAACTGATGTGGGAATCGGTTCTTTCTGACAGTCGCCCAGCTTCCGAGTGACGGCTTCGAGTTTTGGGACTTAACAGCGTCAAAGAGCCCATCAAGTGTAGCGACATCAACTTGGTCAAACATGAAGCCATTCATCCACATTATCAAACTTCGGAGGATGCAGTCCAAGATCCATCGCCGGGTGTACCGGGTCGACAAAGACGTCTTTTCAGGCTCCCCAGAAGAGCGAGCCAGGCTTGATTCGAAAATGGGGGCCATCAGGGCTGAACTAGATGAGTGGGTGAGAACAGTTCCTCACCCGCCAAAGGACGCCGGGACGATTAGCTGGATGTACGACCCGGAAAGCGCCTATCATGACTCCAGAGATTTCTTTAACCTGTAAGCACCCTTATCGAAGTATTTATTGAAAGAAGGTGCTGAAATTAGGGACAGGCAGTATCACAAGTCAGTCCTGTCACTATTCACCGTCCTCCTCCCGACGCTCGACACCGCCGACTCGAAATTCCTCACCACAGCCCGCTCCGCAGCCTGCGTCTGCACAGCCTACAAGCGCCTCAACCAGCAAAAGACACTGAGCTACACGATGCTGGCCTTGCACTCGTGCTTCATTGCCGGGTTGACGCTCGTATACTGCCTGTGGCGAGACCGTACCCTCTTCTCGTACGACACGCTAGAAGCCACCCGAGCCTGTTCTCAGTCCCTCACCATTTTTGGAGAAAAGTTCCACGGGGCGGTAAAGTACCGCGACATCTTTGATGCTCTCTCCGGGAGCCTGTTCAAGGCCATTGTGAATCCGCTTGCGGGCCCAGACACAGGCCTGAAGCCTCTCCAGGTGGATCTGGAAGCGGAGCCGGCGGGATCGTTAATGGCACCCGCGATGGCTTCGGAAAGCGGGGCCACTGTACGGGGCGGCGGGGCCGATGAAAAGTCATCCGTGGCCCATGCAATCTCTAATGCCGTGAAGGAGGCGTTCATGGAGGTGGACGAAGAGGCACCTGGAGGGTGGCATAGTTGGAGAATGTTCAACGAGATGGTGCAGCCCGACCTCAACTCTAGGTCCGGTCAAGACCAGGTGAACCATGATGAAGCGGGCCAAGCAGGCGGGAAATGGGACAGTCTTGAACTTGAGCTGGGGTTCACTGAAGAGCTTACACAAGGGGTCGATCGGGGCATGATGGAATCTGACTGGGACTTTGGCGGGTTGGAAAAGCTGCACTGAGATGGGCCTCTTCGGAGCTGAGAGCTCTGCCTCACCCCTGCTTAGTTTACTCCGGCCAGTGTAATTAATCTGGTTAGGTATTTCCAGTTGAATTGACTTGAAAAGACAAGAGAGAAGAAGGGAGAAGGGAAACGAAGACACAAACACTGACAATGATAGCGGCAACTAAAGAGAATGAAGACAACTATGGAATAAATGACATGCTTCTGGTAGGGTGACTGCTGTGATACAAGGCCTGCGAATTGACCGATTTTCTCACAAGCTGATTAGTCATCTCAAGCCGGTCGGTTAGCTCAGTTGGTTAGAGCGTGGTACTAATATTTCATCAGAAATGTCGAGTAATGCCAAGGTCGGGAGTTCAAGCCTCCCACTGATCATTCTTTTGCCTGTCTCACAAAGTCCATTCTTTTTGAGACCTTGTTCTTTCTCAGGAGACCTCCTGAATGAAGCAAACAGAGGATAAAAATGTTTTCAATCATTGGATCATCAAAATGTATACATCCTAACCTCAACCCCCCCTCACGCCAACTGCCCCTTCTTATACGGATACTTGGCCTTGAAAGCCTCAGCAATCTCCGTCCTCGTCGCAACCCAAACGCCCTCTTTCTGCGCAATGTAATCCACAAAGTCCCTCAGCGCAGCCAACCGCCCCGGCCGCCCGACAATGCGACAATGGAGCCCAATCGTCATCATCTTGGGCGTCCCCTCCTGGCCCTCCTCGTACAGCACATCAAAGGCGTTCTTGAGGTGCGTGTAGAACCCCTGCGGATCGCGGAACCCGGACCCCGTGACGTGGAACTTGAAGTCGTTGCAGTCGTAGCTGTACGGCACCATCAAGCATCCCTGGGGATTCGCCTTGTCGCGCTCCGTGGGCAGGTCGATCCAGTACGGCACGTCGTCGGCGTAGGTGTCGCTCGCCCAGACCAGCGCCTCGCCCATCTCCTCGTACACCTGCGGCACCAGCGTGCGCGAGTGCGGCGAGTTGCGGCCGTAGTACCATCCCTTTGGCGCGTACCCCGTCAGCGACTTTAGCGAGGTGATGCATTTGCGAATATACTCCTTCTCCGTCTCAATGGGGACGTCGTGGTAATCGATCCAGCGGTAGGCGTGCGAGGCGACGTCGTGGCCCTCCTCGACACACCGCGTCGCGACCTCGGGCTGCTCCTCGACGGCCTGGGCGACGGCGTAGAGGGTGAACTTCATCTTGCGCGAGTTGAAGAGGCGGAAGAGGCGCCAGAAGCCTGCGCGGGAGCCGTACTCGTACTCCGACTCGACGCTGTAGTTGCGCTCGTTGTACTTTGCGGGGCCCATGGGGTTCTCGCGCAGGTTGGTCTCGGAGACGCCGTCACCGGCCAGGACTGAGCGTTCGCCGCCCTGTTGTTGTTGGAGTGAGTTAGTCACAATGTCTTTCTTTTATTTCGCTTCTCTTGGCTATGAACCAGTTCGGGGACGGGGCCATGTGAAGGCGCACCTCTTCATAGTTGATGACGAATGAGACTGCAATCTTGGCATCGTTGGGCCAAGGGCAGGCAAGGCCCTTCTCGCCGTAGCCCTTGAAGTCGCGAGGGTAGCCGTAGTCTGGGTGGGCGTGGTATGCTTCGGGCATGATGACGGATTGCTTGCTTGGTGATCGAGTAAGAGGACTTGAGTTGTGGCCTTTACATGTAGCAATGCGGTCCAGAAGAAGTCAGGACAAGGACGCGAGTACGATGAGAAACACTATTGGTAGCACATTGCCAACGCCGCGAGGGAACAATCTTCGAGCAGGCATACAAATAGCAATACCAAGACTGCCATCGGCCATTATCAGCCGGCCAATCGCCCATTCATCGGGCGACGCAGCCCGTCCTGCGTTGCGCATTATCACGGCTATCTGCACTCTGCAGCGATGCGCGCATCCAATATCCCCCCCCCTGGTAGAGCTGACGTCTTCTTGCGAGGCTCGTTGCAACCTGCAGCGCGTTATCACATTGCCTTCACACGCGCATCGCGCAGTCTGGAGGAACAGGGATGCAAGCTGTTGGAGGTAGGACCTGACAGGGAGTTTAGCCCCCATCGGACCATATTGAACCGTTGGAGTATTTCGGAGATTTTCCGTCAACCCAGGGGGTGGTGATAAGGCGCGGGGTCGACGGGGTATCGTCAGTTGTGGGTGCCATTGATTGCGAAATATATGCATGTTGATGTAATGCCCAGGCCTATCTTGACCGGGTCTATCTTGACCGGGAATAGGTTGGACGGGAGCAAAGATTTGACTCGCAGGATAGATCTGCGTCGAGATACTCTGCAAGGCAATCGGATATCCGCACTTGGTGAACCTTGAGTTTGTTACAACGTGAAGACGCCGTTCTATTCAATGCGGTTCCGTTTGTGATTCCGAGAATGCGTCTAATTCCGCTCAATGCTACTGATGCCGTGCCCAACCCATGCTCTGCTACTTTTAATGCCTGGCCATATGCAAGTCGTCCCCCGTCTGATGATATGGCTGTATCCTAGCGCTCATCCGCCTTCTCGCCATCGTTAGTCGGAGTATCCGCCAACGCTCCGTTCGGACCCTCCGAAGCATCATCGGACGGACCCGACGGCTTCTTCGCCTTCAACCCCGTATTCCCAACGCCGAGCGTCAACACCAAACTGAGACCAGAGCAGATGACATAGTACACAAAAATATAATGCAAACCCTGCATATACGCCTCCAAAATGACCACCTTCTCCGCATCAGAAAAGCCCCTCTGATCCAGTGTATACGTTGACGAAGTGAGCTCCGCAATCACCGCGTCCGAGACAAAGTCTTTGCCGTGGAGCTCCCGCCTCAGCGTGTTGGACAAAATCACGCCCGACACCACCAGCCCGAACGCGCCCCCAATGGTGCGTACAAAGTTCCGCAACCCCGTCGTCACGGCCCGGTCCTCGCTGCGCGAGTTGGCGTACATGCCCACCAGCGTCGGCTGCAGCGTCAGCCCTATACCCGCGCCCACGACGATGAGGATCGGAATCAGTTTTCCCAACCCCGTGTCCCGGCCAAAGAGGACGGTCAGCCCGTTGCCCAGCGTCCAGAGGAAGAAGCCCGCGAGGATGCAGGGCATGTATCGTCCGACCCGCAGCATATACTGCCCAGAGAGGATGGACAGCGCCGAGGTCGTGATGATGACGGGGAGGATGAGGGCGCCCGAAACCAGGGGCGGGTAGTTTAGGATGGACTGGAAGTAGATTGGCAGGTAAAAGAGGTTGCCAAAGTACGCCTGGCCCATGAGAAACGTCTGCCCAAAGAGCGCGCTGCAGTGCGGCGCCTGGTACAGGCGGAGAGGCATAATCGGGAGTTTTGCCAGTTTCCACTCGTAGAGCACAAAGAGGACTGCCAGGACGGCACCCACGGCGACGCCCGCGATGACAAAGGGCGACGACCACGGGTACGTCACGCCGCCTCCGGACAGCGGTACGAGAAGAAGCAGGGTCGAGGCCATGTTCAGCGCGATGCCGCCGTAGTCAATCTTTTTGACCTTTTCCGCGTAGGTGCCGGGTCGATGCTTCAACGGGAGGCAGAAGAGGATTGTGACGGCGGCCGGGGCGCTGATGATGGGGACCATCCAAAAGACCCATCGCCAGGTCGATTCTTGGACGACGGCGCCGCCGACAAAGGGGCCGACGCCGTTTGCGAGGGCGAGGACGGCGCCGAGAATGCCTGCTTTGACCATTAACGTCCATCAATTGTTGATGATGTGAGAGAACTTGAAACTTGCCCTGATATTTCCCCCGATTCTCCAACGTCGTGATGTCGCTCACAATGATCATGACGATACTATTAATCCCGCCGCCCCCGATACCCGCAACGGCCCGAAACGTAAAAAGCTGCTCCTTGGTCCTCGAGAAGCCACAAAGAATGTCCCCGACCGCCATGAGCACCAGGCAAACCATGAGCAGATTCTTGCGGCCAAAAATGTCCGACAGCCGCCCGTTGATGAGCTGAAAGGCAGTCGACGCGATGAGAAACGACGTCCCGATCCACGACGTGGCCGTGCCGGTGTCGAGGTCCTCCGCGATGGCCGGCACGGCGGTCGAGACGCTGGTCTGGTCGATGAAGGAGACAAAGAGGCAGACGGAGAGCGCCGAGAAGGCGAGGAGCATGCGCTTCCGCGACATTGTGTTGCGCTGTCCGCCTATGCTCTCCGCATCGCTGTCGTCCTTGGGCTGGTGATGCCCGGCCGGGGCTGGCGGGTTGGCATCTTCGTCGCTGGAGGGCGAATCTGAGCAAAGCACCTGTTGTGATGGTTGTGTGTGCTCGCTCGGCTTGGCGTCGGTGGTGGGTGAACCTCCCTTCATCTTGATGGCCTCGTCTTGATCCTCTTGTTCGAGGAGTCTCCAGGAGGGAGGGCTTGGCTCAGAAAATAGCCCAAGAAATGTCGACAGAGTAGCAGCAAATCTAGATCGATTTCAACAGCTTTCGGTGCCGAAGCGCCGGTTCTCATTTCCCCGGGGGGGAAACTTGCGTCGGCATCGGATGCATGCGCAATGGCTTACTTGCCGCATCCCATTGCGCCAATTCCCATTGAGCCGTTCATCAGAATTCGATCATGGACTTCCATTACGGCCCTACGTAGGCGATCCACCCTGGATATGTCGGCATGGGGTCAGCGCGAGGATTGGTGGCCGTCGCCGCCGATCGCACGTCCGACTTTCTTTGTCGGCACGTTTTGTGCCGATAAAGGCAAGCTATGTGTGTTGTTTCTGAAAGTCGGCCCTAATCCCGAATGCCCTCCCGGGTTTGCGCCGGGCGTATGTGGGCCGCCACAACTTCTCTTTGCGTACGAACATTGCCTGTGCGTTGAGGTTTTTTCAAAGACTTTTGGCGTCAAGAAGGACTATCTAGGTGATGCTGATGGACCAGCAAGGAGCAGAAAGAGCCGATACGGCTTTCGTCGGCACGGGTGCTAGAAGCAGGACTAGGATTAATTGCGCTAGCGAAGATGTTGATGGCGGAATGCTGCTCCATCCTTGATTTTAACTCTGCCGTCGCATACACCTTGTTTCGACCTTTCATGATGCCTTCAAGGCTGTCGTTGTAACTCCTTGCCTTGAATCGCCCTCTGCAGATCACTGGTCTCATGTCGAAGCTATTCACACCGTTGGCCATTGGGCCTCTCCAGCTCTCTAATCGCCTGGCCTTGGCGCCATTAACACGATATCGCGCAGACGATGAATGGACACCGACTCCAATGATGGAGGGTCAGCATACTATTCCCGCCATCGCTCCACCCGTTTAGTATCTGACGCTTGAGGACAGAGTATTACGCCCAGAGAGGCTGTGTACCGGGAACTTTGCTCATCTCTGAAGGAACTCTCATCTCGTACCGCACCGCCGGGCGTCGAAACGTCCCCGGCATCTGGAACGACGCGCACATTGCCGGCTGGAAAAGGGTTACAGATGCCGTGCACAGAAAGGGGTCATTCATCTACTGCCAACTCTGGCATCTCGGTCGCGGCGGCAGAGCCGACGTCCTGGAATCCCTTGGGTTGAATCTCGAGTCTTCGAGTGCGGTGCCCGTTGCCGAGGGCTCTCCGATACCTGTAGAAATGAGCGAGGGCGACATACTGCAGGTCATCGAGGACTACGCGACAGCCGCGCGCAACGCCATCAAGGCTGGTTTCGATGGCGTGGAGATCCACGGCGCAAACGGCTATCTTCCAGACCAGTTCCTCCAGGACACGTGCAACAAGCGAACCGATGGTTGGGGCGGCAGTATCGAGAAGCGCGCCCGGTTCCATCTCGAGGTGACGAAAGCTGTCATCGATGCCGTCGGCGCCGACAGGACGGCCGTCCGTCTCAGCCCGTACAGTGACTTCCAGGGCATGCTCATGGACGATCCGGACCCAACGTTTGAATTTGTGGTCCAGCGACTAAAGCCTCTGGGGCTCGCGTATCTCCACCTGATCGAAGCTCGAATAAGCGGCAATGATGATACAGATTGCGGCGGACAGCGGACGGTGCGTTGGTTGATCGAGCTCTGGGACAACGTGAGCCCGGTCTTGCTTGCTGGTGGGTTGAACGCCAATTCAGCCAAAATAGCCGTGGACGAAACGTATAAGAAGTACGATGTTGCTGTTGTGTTCGGGCGGTACTTCATCTCCAATCCGGATCTCATCTTCCGCATCAAGGAGGGTGTTGAGCTGGAAAAGTACGAACGGACGTATTTTTACACCCCAAAGTTGCCGACAGGATACATCGACTATCCTTTCTGTCCTCAGTTCCAGTCAACTGCAAGGAGTTAAGGGCTCGTTGCGACTTAGGGTAGACGCACATTGCTTCGGCTGAATGAAATTATGAACGGGGTGTCCTCGCCTAGGTAGATATGAACAGTTGTTAAATATTTGTACGAGTTACATTACGCCATCACTCCGAACTGTCATGTCTCGTCGCTGTCAATCGTACACGGTGCAGTTGTCCTCAAGTCTTGCCTCCCTAAGGAACACTTCGGCCCTGAATGACCAGGCCGCTCGCGCGTGAGCCAGACGTGGATCATTATCGTCACTCATTCTTCGCTAACGGTCCCGAGGCGATGCTGTGAGCCAAATCTGCGTGTCGTTCGCAGTAGGAGACTCCTGCTGGACCGGTTCTTCAAGCCATCACCATCGCTGAGCCCTGGACCATCGCTCCTTGCCGATCGAAGTTCGAAAGAGCTGGCTACTCTTCTGATCTTGTCTTTCAGCATGCGAAGTGAGCCTCGCTTTTTCAGGGCGACAGGTTGCGATGTTGGGTCTAGAACGGACATCGCGTTGCCAAGCGACTGGCTTCGAGCGTGAGCGGGCTGATGAGCCGTGGCTATTGGATCTATGCCCAGGGGCCTCGACGATAGGACAGACACGGAAGCTGCGCGACGAACATGCTTTTTGGGGTAGAACATGCTCAGACTTGATTTGGATCTCTGAGGCTGAGATGATAACGACGAGACTGTCGTAGTTGTGCCCAGATTGGCGTGACTTATGGTAGGAGCTGGTCGCTGTTGCGCAGCTTGCAAGAAAAGGTTGGGCTGACTTTTTGTCTGCTGAGCAGCAAGCCTCTGAGAAGGAACCAGAGCTTTACCAGAAGTGTTCCTCGCTATAGGACTTGCGAGAGTAGCCCTGCGACTCCCAGATGTCGATAAAACACCCGTGTTCGCCGTCGGCGTCGACTTTGTGCGCGTATGCGTCCGGTACTTCTCCGGAACTGTCGACCGCCTGAACTCTGGTTGCGAAGGAAGCGGTTCCTCGCCAATCTCGACCGCGGCAGGCGTATGCTCGATATCGAATCGTCTTCCCGGGCGCCGCTTAGCCCGTAGTCGCTTAAGGTACTCCTCTGAGTTCACATCGCGGAAGGACATTTCGGCTGCGGCTCGTTCGGCTCGTCGTTTTGCTTGCCTGTTGAGGTGGGCGACCTCCTCTGAAGAGAGGGCCATCGTGCGTTTCGGAGGTTGGAAAACCGAGTCGGGGTGTAAGTCGGGACGGATCGTGGGCCCCTGTAAGCTCTGTCTGGGTGTTTGTCGAGGTTGTATTATAGGGTATCGTGGACTCGTGCTGACGTTCTTCGTTGTGTCGAAGTTTTCGTTGTTGTTTGGATAGTTTTCAAACGTCCCGTCCGTGTTATGGGGCCGTCTGCTGACCAAGGTCCAATATCATCACTATTCAGTCGAGGCTGGGCGCATTCCAGGCGTGGAGAGGTTTAGGCGGACTTTGGAGTGGAATGTCTCGCTTCGAGGCACGCAGACCTGGCGGGGGTGGTCGGTACGTTGCAAAACGTACGAGATGGAGCAGTTCCAAAAGGCTGAAACTCGAAACGGCCGTCTGAGTTCGTCTAACAATCGTACGAAGGAGCTCCCTTGTCGCTGGTTGAGAATGCGCAGCCTCCTGGAAGGAAATTTACCTGCGACGCCCGCGGTGCTGGGGTCCCCTCCGAGAGAGCCGCGCCGATAGAAAAGTCGTGGCCTGCAGCTCAGAAAAAGAGATTACAATGTGCCATATCGACGTCGCAGAATATTCAAGCACGTGCTGCGAGGCTGCTGCAAGGAACCGTCCGTCGAATGTGTGTTTGGAACTGTGTCCAGGACAACGTCAAAAATGTCGAATGTTGGGAATGGGATGGCCCTGGGAGAAAGGAGGAGCTTGGGGCAGCTGGTCAGTGGAGGTTGGCGATGGCGGGTGCATTGGTGGGACGATGTTCTTTAACTACATATGTCTACGTATGCATATTTCGAGTATTGATATTATACTCGATACAACGATCCAAGCCCATAAGTCGGTGGTTTACCAACACCAGCGACCACATCGCCAACAAAATGACCTTCTGGAAGCTTCAATGTTACCTATCATGAATATTCCAGGTTAAATAAGATGGATTGCTGGCATGAAATTTTTCACTGACGGCTTTATCCTACCGTCTCAACTTGACTACCTCGGGCTGGATAAAAGTAGACCAGTACTTTGAGATGTTGGTAATGATTTTCCAATTTGTTTGGCATGCCTCTCTATGTGTGCCAGTATCTGGTCATTATGCATAATAATACAATGTCATCAAGTCATTCCTCGGAGCACTTTGCCCGCAATCCATCTACAACTTGGCCGCATCCTTGGGGTTCTTGATCTCGACAATCAGCTTGCCCGTGTTGATGCCCTTGTACAGGTCGACGAGTCCTTGCTCCGCCGCCTTGAGGCCGCCCTTGACCACCGTCTCCTTGCGCTTAATCTTGCCCTCCTCGAGCCACTGCGCGAGCTCCTTGCGGGCCAGCCCATACTCCTGGACAAAGTCAAAGACGATGAAACCCTGCATCTTGATGCGCATGGTGATGATGTTGGCGTAGTTCTTGGGGCCTTGCGGCGTCGCCGAGTTGTACTGGCTGATGCCGCCGCACATGACGAAGCGCGAAAACTCCTTGGCGCGCGCCAGCGCCAGGTCGAGGATCTCGCCGCCGACGTTGTCAAAGTAGACATTGATGAAATCCGGGGTGGCCTCCTTGAACTTTTGCTTGAATTCGGGGTCCTTGTAGTTGAGCGCCACGTCGAAGCCGAGCTCCTCCGTCAGCCACTTGCACTTGTCATCCGAGCCGGCGAGACCGACGACGCGGGCGCCCTTGAGCTTGGCAATCTGACCCGCAACGCTGCCGGTGGCACCCGCGGCGCCCGAGACGACGACGGTTTCGCCTGGCTTGGGGTCGCCGACGCGGAGCATGCCAAAGTAGGCTGTCAGGGCGGTCATGCCGATGCCGGAAAGGTAGTCGATGGGTTGGGAGACGGCGGGGAAGGAGGAGACGGGCTCGACGCGGCTGTCGTGGACGACGCTGTACTCGGCCCAGCCGCCAAAGGAGGGGAGGACGTCGCCCTCCTTGGCCTTGGAGGACTTGGAGGCGATGACACGGCCGACGGTGGCACCGCGCATGATTTCGCCAATCTGGACAGGGGGGAGGTAGGAGCGGCGGTCTAACGTGTGGTTGTATTAGCAGCTGCAAAACTGGGTTTTGGGTCATGATGGGGACTTTTTGACATACCGTTCAACCAGCCGCGCATGGCGGGGTCCAGGGAGAGGTACCAGTTCTCAATGAGAATCTCGCCATCCTTGAGGTCTTCGGCCTTGGGGATGGGCTTCTGCTCAGTCTTGAAGGTCTTGCCGGGGATGATTTCGGCCGTGGGACGCTCGGCCAGCACGACGGAGAGGTTTTGTTGCGACATTTTGGGATATGATGTTGAGAAAAGGGGGTATCAAGGAAGACGAAGAAATATGTAGAGCTCTGTATTGTCGAGATATTTGGAGATGGACGCAAACACCACAATATTCGAGACACAACTGGTTCACAAAGTCTTTTCAACCCGAAAATGGTTGGGGGAGCAGCATCACTTTAGTACTCGGGACAACTCCAGCCTTTTGAGCAAACTCAGACTTGGTTTGCTTCGTGTCCCACGTTCCCTCGTTCCCCTCGGGCTTTTCCTCCGCCAGTTCCACCGTTTCCACGGATTACACTTACCCCTCCAAGCTTCAGGGCCGCGCGAGCGTGAGGTGCGTGAGTCGTTTGCACCGGTTTTTTTGCCTTTGGGCTCATGTCATGACTTCATGCCCCGCGCCGGAGCAGGATGACCAAGAGGGACATTGGCCCGCACGAGCTCCGAGGGACTCGACGAGCTGGCGAACGATCGAGGAATGTTCTCCGGCGCACGGAGCAGGGGCTAGTAGGGATGGGGCCTGGAGGCGTTTTTTTTTTTTTTTTAAACTGTCGCCTCTCTCTTGACACACGGTGACACATGTGTGTCTGGCAAACTTTCTGATGGAGTGGTGGATGGGTAACCAAAAAAAAAATGGGTGTGAGCGTGTGGGTGCGGCGTGTGGTAGATTTCCCCGGAGTCGGAGGGTCTGTTCGGCCGGACATTTTCTCTCCTCTGGGCAAGGAGGGGTCAAAGGAGTTGCGTACGGGCGGCGGGCGGGCAACGCGCAAACCTGGACTGCTCCGAGGGGCAGGGACGCGAAGTCGATATGGATATTGGTGTCAAAGGTCTCTACTCTTAGGTTAGGCCCGTCAGGGAGACCACAGGCGGCGGGTTGCTGCGTCTCGTCTCGTTCCCGTGGTGGGGCTGGGTTGATCGGACATGACGACATGCCGAGGCATGAGGCAGCGGCACCTCAGCCTGTCATCTCTGGCTCAGCTCTGCATCGGGGCCTGTCTTTTAGGATTATCGACCTGTCGGAAGTACATGTAGCCTGGTTTGAGAGATGGCGGCACGTCTCTCGTGAAAGTCGAGGGAACAGGCTGGCATTGTCATCAGCCGCTCTCAGTGGCAATCGGTCGGTAGTGTAATTGACAGGTCTCAGGGTCCCCCGGAAGCGACGCTGCAATGCTTGCGATGCGGCCGATGCGACCATGCGGGAACGGGGACGTCGGGAACGGAGATGTGCTGGGGTGCTGGGGTGCTGGCCGTTGACCGTTCCATTCATGATCCCAAAACGAGGTTCGCGGGGTGGGTTGAGACTTGAGAGCGGGTTTGGGCGGGCCAAGGATGTGCAATGCCGTCCGGGCTTAGAAATGCACTTTGTGAAACTGGAAGCTCCAGAGATGATCGGGTTTGTAGCCCACCACGTTGTCCGTACATGCAGATACTGACTGGCATATTGCTGTGCTGCTGTTGGGCTGGCCCGGATGTACGACTAATCATTGCTGATCGAAAGAAAGGAGGAGTGTGCGAGTGCGAAATGGATGCAGATGGTGGCGGACGCCCGCCGTCTTCGAAGCCGAGGCAGTTCGTGGGGAATGATTTTTTTACCTTTCTTTTTTTGGCTTCACCGACGGTCGAAGCTCCCGATTCAGCCCCGTCCGGGCTTGCAGTTCGGCCAGCCGGCCACCAGCCCTCCATGCCGTTCCAGATCAGCCAATCATACTGATGTGTCAGCGCCCGGCCTGAACCTCGGGATCGTGCCCCACTACCTGACCGACACGTACCGAGGCGGGCCCACTTCCGCTACCTTGATGACTCGGTCGTGTTCGGTGAGAGTCGGTCAGACATGGGAGTTTTCCAGCGATTCATTGACGGCATTTCGAGGACCAAAAACTAAGGCGGCGACTACTTTAAGTGATGGCACATGAACCAAATGGACTTCAATATCATTAATCAATTCAGCTTGATAAAAAGCTAGAGTTCTGAATTCCTGGGTCACTGATAGAACAGGCAGAAAGGGGTATTCCAACCGAGTTTGCAATATCTCTGCCATTCTGGGTTGCCCAGATACTTTTTTGAGGGCAAGAGCATGAGTAACTTTATTTTATTAAATGATTCAGTTGTATTCCAGTATTTTTCTCTGGTTCGATAGCCAGGGAACTTGAACGACTTTCCACAAAGTCTTCAGTGTTTCCTAAGCTCCCGTCCTGTAGAAGCGGTGGGCGAAGGGTGAATAGCTTCGAATGCAACATGTGTACATCCCCAGTCAAGATCTGAATGTTCATCATGTAACATAATTGCAAACGTGTCACATTGGAGATTCCCTTCTCTTGTTGTCAGAAGTACGATGGAGACCCAAACAACCATAATCGTGAATATTAAACTTCACTGCTGCCGCAGATACCGTTGGTAAACTTATTTTTGCACAACAGCAATATGACTTTCGGACTCTTGGCTTGACTTGAACCTTCCAATTATCTCACAATTTCTTCCAACCTGGGGAAAGCCCTGATCTTCGCTACAGATTACCCCAAGAATCTCCCAATCATTCCCCCAAATCACTCAAAGAATTAGCAGAAGTTCGTACATCACCTCACTAAGTTGCAAAATAGCGCAGCACCTATAGCCGTCCAAATGGCCGAGCCCTCATGCGAAGCAAAGACCCTGGTCCTGCCGCCCCAGGACCCCAAGACCCCGGGCGATTCAGACTACAACTCGAATTCTTCCCGACTTTCCACCCGAGATCGTGGAACGTATCATCTACCATCTGTGCCAATTATGCCAGTACTTCGATCATTGTAACGAGCCCACGGCTCACGGTCGTAGCGCCCTCGGAACTTCATCGCGACGTGCCAAACCTTTCGACATATTGTCACACCACACCTGCGACATAAATCCAGTTTGTACCCTATCCACCCCCCGAGAACCGACAGGCATGAAGCCCATGTTTTACAAAAATTGGCGAATCAAAGAACCGAGGCGGCTCTTTGGCCAAAGTTCGATACTTTGAAGCAATCTCTAGCTTCAATTTTCAAGGACCCATCCAGTGCAACACCGCTCCGGCTGCATCCCAGATTTATACGGCCGGATCGGACAAATGCTAGCATCACCTTCGAGTCTGGAGAGTCTCGACATCATCTTCTGCATGATCGACAATGATAATGGCTATCGATTGCTCAGCATGCTACCACTCGCTGTCAAAAAGATCACGATCTCTGGAGTGAACAAATACCCCATGCTCTGCTTGGACCGACTCCTTACAGCAGCTACTATGAACTGCCTCCGCGAGATCTGCCTAAGTTGCACGGACTGCTATCTATATCAGCTGGAGATGAAGGCTTAAAAGCAGCGATTGACAGAGGCTTGGCCTGGCATAGACGAAAAAAGTCTGATTTCTTTGAGACATGACTTCAAAGAGAAAGGTGTGGCATTCTTTGGGATCTAAAGCTCTTCAATTTGGCATTGGGAATACAGAACTTTAGCAAGTGCTGGAGATCAGTTGGCAACCTACACCTCCTCTTACAGTAATACGTCTGCATCATCAAATAAAGCTCCCATGATGTTTCGAACAGTTTCTCTCAGATTCGCCTTGTTTCCCCTGCCGAAGTCATGGACCTCACTCGCGTCTTGCCCGTCCCTGAAGCGCAGAGTTCACAGGCATTGGGAGTACCACTGGTTCGCGGCTTGGCACGTGGAACCAGACTGGCAACAAGTAGATCCGGTAAACCCAGAGCCACCGCACTGAGCCCACTTCGCAGCGCACTAGTAGAGATAAACGTGTTAGTCATGGTAAGCCGATGGGGAAACGTTTGGGTCTCACAGTTCCATCCCCGCCACCACTGCTAGGAGGAGGGCTGGTCACAGGAGGGCTGGTCACAGGCGGGCTAGTGCCACCGCCGCCACCACTATCCGAAGCACCGACGGTGATTGTGGAAGAGCCGCTGCTGAAGTATCCCTCCGTAGCCACAATCATGTAGTCGTGCGTGCCGAGATTCAGCCCCACCTGGGCCCAGGCGTTGAAGTGGTTGCCGGTCGTGACGGTTCCGCCGACGCGTTTGGTTTGCCGGACGGACCAGTACTGCTGGAAGGTCCTTGTGCCATCGATTGATGGGGCGTTGGTTCGCGTACTGACGTAGATGTCGTAGGTTCCGCCGTCGCTGGTAACGGTGCCCTTCTTGGTGGCGCCGCTGGAAGGGTTGTATGTTCCGAAGGACTCGACGATGTAATACTATGAAAAGTGTCGGCAGATATTCGTCAGGTCAGAAATATCAAAGCGAACCTCAATCAGGGGGTTTCTAGTCCAGCCATAGATGGCGAGGTAGCTGTTGCCGTTGGGGTTATAGCTGCCAGAATACGTGATCGTCCTGAAAGATAGTGCAATGTGAGCAAAATAATCAAGGGAGTCTGTACATGGGTGTAATATACCTCGGACCACCAGGATTCCAGCCTTTGCCTCCAACAAAGTTGCCACCGGTCTGCCAGACAACACTATATTGGCCACCGGCACCGTTGGTGTAGGTTACTTGGGAACCTCCGTCGGTCCACCACGAGTAGTAGTAGCCATTGTGTGTTCCCGTTGACGAAGGAGTTGATTGTCGTTTCATCAACTCTCCCGGGGCCGAAAGAGCCCCGGTCACGACGGTGAGAGCCAATAGAAGGGACTTCAGAGCAACCATGTTGATTGAATTTCTATCGTGCTACAGCAGCCTCGAGCAGTTTGAGGTTCAAGCATAGGAAAAGATTTGAGCTTTATATTTGTCAACTGCCCGTGCTGTGTCCACACAGCTAGGGAAACGCTACTCAACCCATGCTCGGTCTCGCTTTACCTCTGTAGCTTGAGAACGCGGAGTGTGACACACATTTCCTTCTTGGATATCGGTGCTGGTACCGCTGCTCCATCTAGTTAACCTGGTGTGCCACTAACAACCGATCGTGCACCATTCTTGGGTTCCATACGGGTACAGTGTTCCTTCGTCTCATTACGAAGCCTCTTACAATTCACCCGGATCCAAGTACTTGGCATCGTTCCCATCAAGAAGGAGGTTCACTTTATTGCGTCAAATTCTTCTGTTCGGCATCGTCCCAAGAACGTGGGATTTGATATGCAAATATTCTGTTCCTCACCGTTAACATCATTGAAGTAAAGGGTTTGTTACCCTGGCTCGCTGTCACGAAATTTAGGTCCTCGAGGAAATGAAGCCATGCTACGTAATTATCAGACACCATGACAAGTTCGGGGTATGTCAGCAAATACTACCAACAGATCGTATGTCAGCAGGCCCCACGTCCAAACAGGACTTGAAAAAGGGATGCGGAATATAGAAGCCGAATATGTTCAATAGTCTGCATGGACTTCTTTGATTCAGCTGAAGGTATTTAATATGGAACTGACGGTTTACCCGGCGGCAAAAGAATGGGGGAGGTCGCCCCGCTGACATTTGCCGGTGAGCCTCCCAATCCAGATTTGGTCTTCAAATAGCCGGAGGTCAGCCACGCGATATGAAGTTACACTGGGATGAGACTGGGATAACCCCACAACTGCATTTTTCTCCAAAAGAAGATCGAAGCGCTTAAATTTTCTATGACAAACCCACGGAGCATCACCGAGACCCTCCGTTTCTGTTTTGGCATGGTGATGTGTTTGGAAGGGAGCCCTCCGGTTCACAACGTGAGTTGAGTGCGGCACCTTTGATACATGTGATGCCGGATCCTTGAGATGCGCCATATTTTATTTGAGGGTTGTGGCCTATAACCCGTCTTTTTTGATGCACCTACATGTACTTTAGGTGGTATAGGTGGTAAGGTGGCAGCCGGTTCGTATGCTCCGCCTCACGGTGCTCGACACCGGACTCGTAGGCCTTACAATGGTAAAGAATCCATTTCCAAACCCGAATCAAAATTTAGGTCTAACATTATTACCTGATAGCTTTCCAGCTTTTAAAGACACGTACGTGTGTTGTTTCCTACGCAGGATTCCAAGTTGGCACCAATCCAGAAGCTAACGTTCATCTCGCGCGCGCTTTTCCATGAGAAGGGAGATCCGGCTGAAACTGCTGTAAATTTTCAGATAGTTGATTAAATATGTATTAACTATTCTGAAGTTGACCACCAAGGAGGTCGGCTGGCCTGCAATCTTGATACTGGTTGCTATGATTATGTGTGTGGCCTTCTATGCAGCCGGTCTGGGCTATGTCCCATGGCAAGCAAACGAATCCCTTTCCACAGAGATTTGAGATATGGGCAAGATGATGATAGAAAATCTTAATTGGGCTCTAACATCATCGTTTTCTTCGATATTTCTGTAGATGATGCGGGGTATGACTCCTTTGGGAACCTTGGGTCTATATGCTGGGCTATCGTTTTGGGCTGGGTGTTTTTTGTCTCCTGCTTCCCTGAAGTGACAAACATGACCTTCGAGAAGGTCAGGGGTGTTTTCGACGAACATAAGAGTGACATATGCAGAGGAGTGGCGTAAGTAGAGGAAGCTTGACGTCCAAGCTTGTGAGGAGGAGAACGCTCTCTGAGGAATGGACAGATAGTGGTCCTTCTTGCTAATCCACTCAGCACTATACACAATAGCACGGGCAAGTATTTGAAATCTATTTTCAATCGAAGACCTTGAAAATGATGCCCAATGTCTCTTGCACTAAACCGGGGGCTTTCTCAGAAACGAAGTTTCGATTCCCGTCAATTAGCGACGCCCATCATCCCTGTCAGATCAACGTGACGCTAGCGTGATGATACATGCCTCCCCGGGTCTTAACGTATGAAGCATCGCTGAAGGTGTCGTAGTACATGCCCAGCCGCCTATAAAGGGTGTTTCCCTGCACCCCATTGCCTGATGCAGATAGCACCAGGCCAAAGTCAACACGCAAGTTCTCATACGAGTCCGATAGATCCAGATGAGCAAGAGATGCTCTGTGAGTGGCTGCGTGCGAGTCCTCTACCCTGTCTGGGAAGTATTTGTTTCCCGTCTCCCGACCCGCCTGGTGACTGTGGATCCTATACAGATCTCCCTGTCGTCCGCGCTCACTCCAGCCATCTGCCTCGGTCTGAGATAGCCGACGAAGCAAACATGAGAGAGTGAATGATCCAGAGACTATCCGCCCGAATTGCCCGTCATCTTTCCAATCAACCGTCGTGAATGCAGCCGGCCGAAGAGGTATACAGCGTCCAATGGCTTTGGCTTCGTAGAGAATTTTCCTTGGTTTCGTTGTCAACTTGTACTCACTCAGTGGCCAACAAATCCTGCTAGGCCCGCCAATTGAGGCCCAAGAGAAGGAAAGTGATGGCGATGCTCGATGGACATCGCTGTTGACAGTTTCCGAATTATATGTGACAGGCTCCTTGATGCACCACAATAGATCGTCTATCTCCCACTTTTGCCAGATGCCAGCATAGTATGCGCATCTTATGTCTGTTGCAATGAGCTTCGCTAGACCGGAGATAGCCGGGAGTCTATCAGATTCGAAGGTGAGTCTTGCAGCACAGTATTCCCTAATGAGTTCGCGCCAGCGCCAATAACTGCGCGTATCATTCTCCTTCTGTTCTGAAGGGAGCTGAAGAGAAAGCCCCTTTTTGGAGTTCAGAGGCTCGGTGTCGATATAATGAGGACCGTGTTCTCTCTCCCCCCAAAGCTCGCCTTTTTCATGTTCCCGACAGTCCCAAATAAGGCCTGCTTTGCCAAAGTATAGTGTCCTGGGCGAGAAACCGCGTTCTTGGAGAACCCATCCTCTCTTATTTAGTGGCTCATTTCTAACTGAAACATTGTAGTCCAGGTCCCCCGAGTGGCGTAGCAAGTGTTGAGTATCCCATTTTTGTCGATGTTGCGGTGGCCGTATAGTTGCAGCATAAAGGTGAAGTCCGCCTGGATATCCGCAACCACCCAGGGCACCCTGGAGACTGCACTTGATGAACATGAATGGGTTGCGAAATCTGTAGAGACCATCATTGCTTGTTGTACCTGCCAAGGCGGCAATATTGAGGTGGCAATTCTCGTAGACTTGGCCCATCGAAGCAGCCTCGATCTCCCAGTCGTACAAAGAGTCTTGGATGATACACAAGGCGTCGATCCATATGTAGCGATAACCAAGTGACTGGGTGAGTCTTATGGCATCTTGCCATGTCCTTGGCAACTCGTGAACCGAGAATCTGTCGAACAAGCGGGCATAGTTCTGTGTCGTCAGTTTGACGAAGTCGGCTCCGCCCCAGGCGTGACTCAGGGTGACATATTCCAAAACCTCTCGCCTCTGCCGGTCACTATGTTGTTCGCCGACAAAAGTTTGTGTGTAAGACCTCTTTTGAGGTGCGCGGCACAAGCGCAGAGATTCAGTCCCAGAACTCACATCTACAAAACGGGTTGGTAGAAACTCTCTACTGTGAATTTTGTGCGAGGATTTTCTGCATGCTTCGTGGTTTGTGACGCAATCGTTGATCCACGATTCGGCGAGTTCAAGGCTTGGTTGAGAACCTGTCCAGACGCTGATCGTATCGCTTGTTTTGACATCTGTCTTTGCTTCCGAAAATGAAGCATCGATCGGGACGTCCGAGATTGGGTTCTTTGCAAAAGTGAGGTCGAGTGTTAGTGGACCCGTAGACAACATGTGACCTGAATTGGCCTTCACGAGGGATAGTTGAATTTCGAGGCTTGTCCGTTGCTGTCGCCACGAAGACCGATTCCAGGAGGCAGCATACAGAGGAAATTCTACCATTACATTTGGTATCAGATCCAACTCGAGGCTTTCGGCGGACTCGGCGAGAAGCGGAGGAGAAAGAATCGTGAGCCAAAAGAGAGTGCAGAGGTGGCATTTGTTCTTGAACGATGTGTTCAAACTCCGAAGATTGCTATGGAAAGGGAAGATTTGAGATACTGATGCCAAGTCTGCAGACGAGTCTTTTGAGTCCTCTAAATCTTTTTGTTCTTCTTTTCCGGATGGGACGTTGGTAGAGGTTATCTGGTTGACTGATTTTTCCAGGTAATTGCGGAAGGCGTGTGTGAACCCGATGCACGTGGCGCACAGATAGTTGGGTGTCACGACGTCTTCCTCAAGAAAGTGTCCCGAAATCGGATCTTCCAACATTTTCGTCTTCAGTAAAGAGTCTGGGCTGACTACATGTGACTATCTACGTAGTCCTTAGAGGTCGGCCCGTTTGTAGAAGGAGTTTGGGATGTCCCGGATCGGCTCGGGAGTTGCGTGATTGAAAGCATTGGAAGCAATAGAGTAATAGTTTTGCGGGGTTCACAGCAGCGCTGGTTTGTTTGTTCCAGCCTCTCATGTACTGGCGCTACGTCCCATTATAATGAGGGGGCACCAATGAACGAGGCCGGCCACGCCGTAAGCTGATAGGCAGCAACTGCACGAAGTAAGCAGACAAGTTAGCTCCATCCTCGAAATGTGGACCAGGGGAGCACCGTTATCTTCAATCCCCATGAAACGACATAGCAATCGAGATTGCAGTAAAGAGCTGACCTGAGTACTCGGCTTCACACTTTACATTGCGTCTTTTGACGCACTGGTTTTCTTTTCGCTTCCAAATGCTAGAGTCAGTGCCAGTGACTGACGACTGTACCTTGGACGCCGCAGAAATCTTTAATAGACAACAGTCCTACCAAAAGAACGTCAGCATTCATGACGTGCCGAGTCATCTACAGAATCAAAGTTGATGATAATACTGCCAAGTAAACAGGGCAGTCATGTCAAACCGGCAGAGTCGCGGCCGGACCGATCAGGGAGACGTCGGGAAGGGCAAGTCACAGCGTCGCCAGTCGCCGGATTCGGAATACTCTACGCAATGGGACGCCATAGCATGCGTCTTGGCGCAAGTCCACGACCGAAAGACTGTCGAAGAAAGCTTTGAGTCTACCTATCGACGCATCTACAAAGTTGTGCTCATCCGCAGAGAGGACAAGCTCTTTACCGACACGATCAAATGGCACGAGGAACGACTCCAGGTCATCTGGTCCAAGCAGAAGGGCAGACTTATAGGAGCAGGTGGTTTAGACTCGGGATCGCAAGTCAGATTCTTGCAAGGGTTTTTGGACGTTTGGATGAGTTACTGGGAAGCAATCAGTGTGTTACCCGATCTGCTTTCATATCTGGTAAATATCCCTGAATCAATGGGCCCGTCCAAGAAACGTTGAACCCTCACGCGGGGCTCCACGTATCAGGGACTTGTTGCCACGGGGCCATTCACTGACGAGCCTGCACAGGAACGCGTGACGAAACGCAGCCTTCTAAACGAGTGTATGAATATCTTTCTGGCTTCCATTACAGCCTCCGGTTCATCATCGGGATCCGTAATAGACTCAATCGCTTTTCTCACTTATTCGCACGTGTACGTCCGACCACTTCAATCTGACGATCCTACCATCAGGGTTCATGATCTTGCCGGTTCTTGTTATCGAGTCATAGACGGTCTCTGCGAAGTCGGAGGAAAAGATAGCCGACCAAAATTCATAGACCTCATCGAAAAGAACTACCTCGAAAGGCTCCGCGGCTACTACCAGACATCAGCAGAAGTCCTCGCATCGCAAACCTCAGTTGTCGATTTCTGCTCTACAATCCGACGTTGGCTTTTGGAAGAAGAGTGTCGCTGTCATGTTATCCTCCCCCGGCACATGGATGAGGATTTGCAAAAGCTCGTTGTTGCTGTCGCACTTGAGCCGCATCTTGATCGGATAATTCGCAGAGATACTCAGTCAGTATTCAAGTTGCTTGATGATGGCACTACCGGAGACCTTGGAATCGTATACCAGACGACCAAATTGGCGATGGAGGGTCCGAAAATTTTGCTCAAAGTCATGGAAGAATGGCTGTCGGCTGCTACAGGAGTACTACTCGGCTCGAGTGCAACCGCAGAAAGCAAACTTTTGGATTTGATTCGACTGGATATAAAGGTTTATAATCTCCATGGCCAGGCTCTGATATCGGATCCAGATATGGAAAAGATTATCATCACGATCTTGGTCAGTCAAATTAAGGGATCGCTCAGCAGCAGCGAGGGAATCGAAGCGTGGCGGAATTTCGAAGCAGGGAAGCTTGGTTCTGCGAACGAGCCAGTCATTGTAGACAGGATTCGATTCTACGGCTCCATGATAATGAGGGAGCCGGAAGGGGAGAGAGAAAACTAAACGCTCCCCTTTGGCTAAGAAAGACAGTTGAGGAGTATGATAATGACCGTGTTCAGAGTTGAGCTCAGAGGCTTGGATGATCATCGCAGAATTGTTACTGAATCGTTAAAATCAAATTGATTATGGGCATCAGGAGTAATGCATTAGCTTCTCTATTACATTGGGGAATCGCTGCTAGTACAGTAATGGGACAAAGAAAATCTTGGGTATACATGTGTGCGGCCAGGCTCACTACCGACCTGACAAAAACGTCTTCCATCGCTCTATTACCTCGTCCCTTTCAGCTACAGTCGACCTTCTGAAATCTTCGATGCCTTTCCGTAACCGGATGAGCAGCACCTCGGCATTGAGCGAAGTAAGCCTGTGTTTTGAAAATTCCTTTTCTATTCCCTTTAATGTGTATCCAGGAAGACCAAAAATAGCTGCGTTGTTGTCAGTGAATATCCTTGAAAAGTCAAAGAACCTCCCTCCTAGCACCTGGGAAGGGGGAACGAGCACGTATATACTTACCAGCAAAGAGATTAAACGCGAAACCACGAAAAGCCTGATAAACACCTTTCCCAAAGCCCTTTACACCCTCTTTCTTGGCACCCTTGTAAGGCTTCATGACAATACCGCTAAACGCTTCCCACGTGCCCAAAACAAACTCCTTCCCCGATGTCCGAAGCCCGGTCCCGAGGCTGGTAATCTGGTCCCGGCGCCGCACCTCGTGCCCGATGAAGCCGTAGGACGGGAAGTTGTGAAACCCGTTGGCCACGTTGTAGAAGACCGCCACGGGCGCCTTGAGACCGGCCTTGGCAAGCTCGATGCCGTACCGCCCCGTCGCGCGGGCAATCTCCTTTGGCCGGTCCCGTTTGCTCAAGAGTGTCGAGACGGCCGACTGGCGCCTGCCTTGCTCGTCCACGGCGGGGGAGCCCATCATCGCCATCTCAGCGGTCGGGTCGGCGCACTGGAGGGATTTGGTGGCCATCTTCATGGCGATGGCGTTCATCTGCTTCGGCGTCATACTGTGCGCCTTTACGACGCGCTTCAAGTGGCCGGTCCCTACCTCTCCGCCGCCTCCTTCTTGGCCCAGTTCTGGCTGCACGTCTGATCCCTCGCTGGGTTCCGCCGACGGTTCACGCGTGGTGTTGCTTTCCTCCTCGGGCTGCTTCTCGTGCTGTCCGGGCCGCTGGGCTTCTAGATCGATGGCGTGCGTCCGTGTGTGGGCGGCTTGGGGCGGGTTCTTCAAGCGATGCGAGTAATCCGACGTCGCCACGCCGATGTCCGTGAAGAAGGCCGAGACCGCAGCCACGAGGCCGATGAGCGGGTGCTCGGCGCCCTCGTCGACGTACCAGTGCTTATGCTTCAGCAGCGTGAATTCGTGCGGCTTCATGTACCCCTTGTCGACGAGGCATGCCACCGCAAAGTTGCTCAGGTGCGCGCCGGTCTTTTTGTGTCGCCAGTTCGCCAGCCTCTCGGGGCAGATGTCGCACCGCATCGTGTCGAGAGCTAGCCGTTCCTGAATATCCCTCGCCGTATCCCCCGCGCCGTCCTCCTCTGCGATCTGCTCCGCCATTTGCTGCACCGCCACCTGGACCTCGGGCTTGAGAGCGAAAGTGATGCTCGTGGCCAGGGTCTCGGCCGTCATCTCCTTGAATGGCACGGGGGTCGGGCCGGCGCCTGCGCGGGCGATCATCTGGCCCCAGAACGGTTGGTCGCCGAAGAAGGGTACCACGACGGTAGGTCGTCCGCATGCGATGCCCGCTGCGGACGTGCCGGCGCCGCCGTGGTGAACGACGGCTGAGACGCGCTTGAAGAGCCAGTCGTGCGGGCAGTTGCCGATGAGGTATACGTTTTCCGGGACGTCGTCGCCGCCGCCGACGCCGCCCCATCCCTTGGAGACGATCGCACGGACGCCGGCCTCCTTAACGGCTTTGAAGATGAGCTGGGTGAGGGCTTTGGGGTCGTCGACGACAATGGAACCGAAGCCGATGTAAATGGGTGGTGGACCAGCCTCGAGGAAGGCGGTCAGGTCTGGCGGTGGCGTGTACTTATCGGCGAGGGGGAGAAATGAGAAGCTGGTTATGTTGATGTGAGAGTCCCAGTCAGCTGGCTTGGGGATCAGAGACTCGGACCACAGAAAGGTGTAAGGGACGCGGAGTCGGGGAATAAGTTGGCATCCCCATAACGGACTGATGTGATCGAGACCCAACGTCTGTGTGCGGAACTTGTTGATCAAGTCGCCAAGTCTGATTACATGTCAGTGACGGGTAAAAGGCTGCATAGGAAGGCAAAGTGACTGACCCTTGCCACGTTAAGAGCTCCATCATGATAAACGACAGGTAGTTGGCGGCGCTCTTGTCAGCTTCACCATAACTCATCGAGGCCAGCGGGTGATGAAAAGCTTGCGTCGGACACCAAGGCATCGTAAATACCAAGTGAAGTGGAATGCCGAGCTTTTCCGCACAGTGAATGTGAGCCATGGACGGCGGGTTGGCGATGATCGCGTCGGCGACAAAAAGATCATCTACGTTGAGCACGGTGGCAGCCGTCGTGCGCTCGCCCATGCCGTCTCCCGCTTCTATACAACTCCTCCACGCGCCGTCAATAATCTCGGCCATCTCCTTCCTGCGGTGCTTGATGTCTCCGGCCTTGAGGCTCTCCCGGCTGGGGAGCAGTCCCGGGTTCTTGACCATGTAAGCCATGAGCGCCTCCGGGTCGCCGCCGATGCTGAAGAACTCGACGCCATTGGACTCTACGAAATCCTTGAAGACGGGGTGTGTGCAGATGCGGACTCGGTGGTTGTAGGGCTCTTTCATGAGAAGCTGCGCGATGGGGATAAAGGGCTGGACATCGCCGCGGGATCCGACAATATGTATCGCAATGTTCAGCCGCGGGCTCCCTGACGGCGGGTGCTGCTGTAAATTTTGGAGGATAACGCTGCTGCGTCGCCGTAGCCGGGCCTGTTCAAACTCTTCATCGTAGTCGCCAGAGTGCGGTCTGAAGGCGCCTTCAAAGTCGCGAAACCAATGCGCCAACTTTTGCGGATTCTCGTGGAATCTCACCCGTACGCGTCCATCGTTGCCGACGTTGCCGGATGAGGTCGTCTCTGAGCGACCGCTGTCTCCCAGAGCAATATGGCCCAGTCCCTTTGACTTGACGCGGGTGAGTGCCATGATGGAACAGGCTCAATGGACCTCAATGGAGCCCAGACCCAGTGCGCTGGGCTGGCAATAATAAATGCTTAATCAGTCGTCCAGACCTCTCATATGCGACGTGATGAGATGTGGACGAGCCCATGTAAGCATTACTGAGTTTGTGCGCGTGAATGAGATGAACTAGCAAACTCGACTCTGCCGCTGACTCGGGGACAATCACGTGTGTCATGCTGCTCCCCGAGTCCGAGACTTCCTACCCCAACTGCCAGCTGTTTTCATCGGCATTGTTTATCCCAAAACGTCATAGAGGGGCGGCTTTTCGCAGATTAGCGTGGAATGGAAATGAGGTTCCCATGCCAGATGTACGAAACGGACTTAGAGTTTACGCCGTTTGCAGTTAGTCCCCTTGCTCGCCCTTTTTTTGTGGAACTCTGTTTTTTCCCTCTCGGTCTCGCCTGTCTGTCACATTCCTCGTTATCTGGCTGCCCGTTTGGGGGTGACACGGTGGTGTTCGCGCGTATAATCAGTAGTAGGCCTATCCATCCCCCAGGCATTACGCGCATTCGTTTAGGGGCGATGCAGATTCGAACAAATGCCATTCGCGTTTCAGAGATCCCGGTTCCGTTCATTCTGGGGTTCAAGAGAATTGCCGTCAAGTCCAACTCCCGGTGCCCAACTGCGGATCATCTTTGTGTGTTCATCACAAAGCCTCTGGCAAGGCCTTGGCAACTCGGGGAAAACTCTTTCAGAGACGCAACAACCGGATTGTTCCCTGCGGCCAGAGCGGATGCTCGGACGACCAACAACCACAAACTTCGCCAGCTTTTGGCCGTTACCCTGGCCGCAGATCGGGCACATCGGGGGGGTCCCGCCCCCGTCGTCACGCGAATTCACCGAGACTCCGTTCAGTCATGGCTTTCCTTTGCCCGCTCGTGACCAGCGCATTGGCACGGCCAAGATTCCTGGCCTTGAGCTCGGAAAAGACCGCGAGACAACCACCGGCTGGCTTGGCATGTTCGGCTCCCATGCTACCGGCCTTGCCGATTTTCGACGCGTATTGCAGGTTTTCACAACCAGTCTGCTTTACGAGGTGGTGGCCTGCTGCACTTCTGAACCTTACTAGAATCTGCTGCATCTCTCCTCACCAGACACTCCCGGTAAGCCCCTGGGCCCCTGGAAATCAAGCAGACATTCAAGTCAATTCATTCATTTAGCCTATCTTAGATGCGAACGATCACAGTAACCTTACTCCCCCAGAGGCCGTGATATTACCATGCAAACCTGGTCATGTCTCATCAATCATTGCCAGAAGAAAAGCGAGGAGGAAAAGAAACGCAGAAAAGCGAGAACCCGAAGAAAACAAGCCACTAAATACGCAAAAGAAAGTTCCCTTGGCATTGAGAACCCGACAAAACCCAGCTGGGCCTAAAGAAACCTTCTCGAGAAAAAAATCATTGAACAAGTACTTGCGCCCGATTGATGAATAAGTTGGAGAAAGATGCGCCAAACAAACTCTGCTTTAGTTATCGGGAAATTGCTGCCTCAGACTGCTCTTTTTCGTAGCAAGCACCGCCAACTGGGCAATGCTTGAGTTATTCGTAATGTCAAACACGGAAACCTCGGCACCGAGCTCCTTCATCAGCCATGATCGGAGCTCGACGGCCGTCAGGGAATCGATGCCGTACGCGTGAAGCGGCTTGGACGTCTCGAGGTTCAACGCGTCGATGCTCAGCATCCGCGCAATCTTAAGAAGCAAGGCGTCCAGCACGATCTCCTCGGCTTCCTTCAACGAAGTTGCGCCCTGCAGGTGCGCCTTGTGATTGACAGTCTTATTCGCGTCATCCCCCTTGTCCGTGTCGTTTGTCTCCGTCTGCCGCAGGTGGCTAAAGAGAGGGTCCTCTCCCCACGTCTGCGTCTGGTATCCCTCGGCGGCGGTCTCCTGGGGTAGCCAGAGGCGGGGGATGACCTGTGCCCTCACCGCTGCCTGAGATGGACCAGCGCTGGCCGGGCGGCAGTGATAATCCAGCACGGCGTAGAGCTCGTCCTCGGTGATGTGAGTCCATCCGGCGGAGGTGAGATAGTCCCAGAGTTCTGGCTTCTCTGCTACGTAGCCCACGCCGCGAACGATGGGAAGGTCGATCGAGACGGCGTTGACCCCCTTGGAGACGAGATGGTGCGCAAAGGCATCTTGGAAAGTTCCACCTGCGGCGTAGTTGGCCTGCTCGGGGCTTCCCGTCACTCCCACGGTCGACGAGAGAAAGACGAAGAAGTCCGTCTTGTCGCCGAGGGCGTTGTATAGGTTCTGTGATGCGTATACCTTGGGCTGCACCGCGGCCTTCCAGTTATCGAGGGACATATTCTCAACAAGGTTATCCTAGATGTAGATTAGTACTACTGGCTCCATAGAGTATGATCTTTAACTAACCTGAAGAACCATGGAACCTTGGATGCATCCTTTGGTAGGAGGCAGAGTCGTAGCAAGCTGGGCCATGACACTTTCCAGAGCACTAGCATCCGTCACGTCGCAGGCCGGAGTGACCACATTGTCGCACACAGACTCGAGCTCGGCGACCAGGTCGACCGCAGCCTTCTCGACGGCGCCGCGTCTCGAAAGAAGAATAAGGTTCTTGGCTCCGCGAGAAGCCATCCATCGCGCGACGGACCGTCCGAGACCGCCGAGACCACCAGCAATTACGTAAGACGCCTCGGGATCGAAGCTGCTGGCGAGCTTCCGGCTCGGCACAACCGGTATGATGTCTTCGTCGCGAGGTTCGAGTATGATCTTGGCGGCGTCATAATCTTCAGACTGCACTCGGCGGAACGAGTCTCCGATCTGCGAGAAGCTGTAAAGCGCGGTCGGCGAAGGCCGGTTGATGCTCTTCCAGTTTGCGAAGATGATGTCGACCATGTGCTGGAACATGGTCTCGGTGCGGGCGGAATCAAACGCGAGACAAGATGCGAGATCGAAGGATTCTAGACGGATATTGCGACCTCTTGGAACACGTGTACTTGAGATGCCGGCGCCTGAGCCGATATTGACGATGCGCCCGAAGGGTGCGACGCAGTCCACGACGCCATCGGTGACTTCGTCGTCTGCCGCAGTGACGAGGACATTGATGCCGCGGCCCTTGATCAGCTTCTGCTGGACCGTTCTCATTGACAAGTCTCGACTGCCAAAGACGTGGTCTCCGGGGACACGATATTCGTTAACGAGGGTGTCTTGTTCCGTCTGGTTCTTCACGGTCACGTAGACTTCAGCCCCTTGCAGCTGAGCAAGTTGAACGAATGCTTTTCCAATGCTAGAACACCCGTCGTGTAGCAGGACAGCGTCACCCTTGCGAAGCGAGCCGAATTCGCAGAGAACAGCGTAGGCCGTTGTGTAATCGACGGGCAGGACTGCGCCATCAGCCCAAGATACCCCATCTGGCAACTTGGCGAGCAAGCCGTCCGTGGATCGAACATGAGTCTTAATGGTGCCCGAGACCGCCAGTCCAAAGACTCGATCTCCGACCTGGAACCGGGAGGCCGGACCGGTCTTTGTGACCACGCCAGAAGCCTCCAGACCCAGCGGTGACTCTTCCGCCTTGCCGAGGACAGAAGCTACGTCACCGGTGCTGAGTCCACACGCCATGGTCTTGAACTCGACATCGTGGTCTCCCAAGGTTGTCTCAAGCAGGGCATCTTCCTCGAACCGAAGCGAGTCGAGCTGACCAATATCTCCGACCTTAAGGCACAGCGGGCGAGAGGCCTCGTCTCTCAAAGGCTTATGCGTGATGCTCATGACGCCAGTCTGGTGTTGAATATGATCGGTCATGTACTCTGCCTGAACAAGTCGAGACACATAGACCACGTTATTGACCACCCTGAACGAGTTATCGATGCTGTGCTGCGCTGCATCGAGAACCTGGGCGCACCTTTCGGCAATGACCTCCTCGGGGGCGTCTTTTTCAAACGAAAGAGTGAGGAAGTTGACGTCTGGTCTCTCCGAACGAACCACTCTTGCCAGACCGGTCACCAGCTCGGACTCCGGGTCGGGCGCGGTAGAGGTACCGCCTCGGGTCACCCACAGAATGTTCTTGCTTCTGGTGAGTACCCGCTTGAAGCCGTTGAAGGTATCCTCAGTCATGTCCTTCAAAGCAGGGTGATCCAGCTCGGAGAGAACCACGCAGGTTGCATCCGTCAGTTCCTTGTCAGCCAAGGCCGTAAGAGTGGTGGTGTCGTAATGGTTCCTTTGGCTGACTTGCGAGATTCTTGTAGCCAGCTCGACCTGAGCGGGTGTTTCGCTCGTCAGGATGTAGTGCGAGGAAGACAAGCAAGCTGCCGCCTCCGACGCAGGGTTGCTCGACACAAGGATCGAACTCATCTGATGCGGCGATGCTGCAAAATCATCAAAGACAGCATCGAGCCCGCTGAAGCCCGAGGCCCGCAGATGAGTATCCCACGAGTTCGGAGACATCAATGGACCCCAGATACGGTCCTTATCCTCCGACAACCACCACCCATGCAGCGTGCCGAAACAGAAGCTGCCAAGCAGTATCTCGACGTTTGTTATTTCAAAGAGAAGAAGCTTACCACCAGGCTTGAGCAACTTTCTAGCATTCACGAGTGTATCGTCAATTTTCGTAGTGGCGTGCAAGACGTTCGCCGCGACGATGAGATCGTACTTGCCAGCCTCGAATCCCTGGCTCAAAGGGTCATTTTCGACATTGAGCACCCGGAAACCCATCCGCCCGGCTTCTTCCTTGAAGTTCTCTTTGGCCTGCTCAAAGAACGAGGGTGAGATGTCGGTGAAGTCGTAGTGCTTGTACCGACGACCATTCTCCTGCGTCAACGTCGCCATGGCCGGGCGCGTGGCGCCGCCCGTACCGGCGCCGATCTCGAGGATCTCCATGTTGGGATTCTTGTGCGCCATGATGTCCAGGTAGCTGCAGAGCTGAGTGTAGCATCTCTTGGAGCCCAGACCATTGCTGTACACGTCCTCCGCGAGCTTGTCTTTGAAGATCACATCCAGCGGGTCGCGTTGTCCAGTGAGGATGTCTGAGAGTGCCTGGCCGACGGCGATGATCAGCTTTCCTTCCGACGCATTGCTTGCCAGGACCTTGGACTCAAGCTCCTCGATACTTTCGCTGGAAGGCTCGTCCGCATGCTGGCGGGCAACGTGTTGGAACCACTTGACATATCGCTGGTGGTACCATTTCATTTTTCCAACAGTGTCTTGGGAGAGAGATTCTGTGCAACGACGTATGTAAGCTAGGCACAGCGCTTCGCAGCTCAGCATCCAGGTGGAAGGGTCATCCTCCTTTGTGAGCGGCAGCTGGAAAAGTTGTGATGCCTGCTGCTTCGTCAGGAAACCCGGATCTGGTTTCCAGGACACGTTGAAGGCCGGGTGCGTTGGTGCGTCCGACTTCTCTTTCGACGAGTCACCCGAGATAGTCTTGAAGACGATGCCCGACATTTGAACCATCTCCTGGCCTTGCTCGGGGTGTGTCGCCCTCACATCTGACACCACCTCGCTACGTCCTTTGATTTGAGACTTCGCCGTCACACGGTAAGAGTCGTGAGACAGGCCCGGACGCGCCGAGATCCAGCCATCAGCCAAGTATGTCGGCACCCTGGTCGCTCTGGCGTACTTGGAGCTCGAGGCTAGGGCCGCCAGGTTGGCATGAACGAGACCATCGAGGGTAGCCGGGTGAACCAAGTGCGGCTGGACGTACTGGTGCGGCATCAACTTCATGATTCTTTCCAATGGAGAGCGAATCGTCGCCACCATGTCCAAGTCTTTTCCGAGACGCACGTTGCCCAGAGTCTGGAACGTCGGGCCAAAGTTCAGTCCCGAGTCTGCGAAGTTCCGATACAACTCGTCGACAGATACTTCCGTCGCACAGCCGTTACCACCAGACTGACTATCGTCTTCAGAACTCCGCAGGGTGTTTTGATCTTCTGATTCGTACTCCGTCTGCACAAAGCCGTGGCAGTGCTCCCTCCACGCGCCATCTTGCAGGGTCCAGAGCTGAAACTCTTGCCACGTCGAAGCGGTCGAAAAGCTGTTCTCCCGGTGCCGACGGAGGTAAAATTGCGATTCGACACCAACTACATCATCAGGGACTCGCAGGGCCAGCTTGAACGACACGTCCCTCAGCCTGAACCCCTTCAAGACCTTGCTCTTGTCGGCAATCTGTCGACTCGCCTCGATGGCCATAACGAGCATACCCGCCGCAGGGTACAAGATGTCCCCAACGACCTTGTGATCCTCGATCCAGGGGTTCTCCGAGAGTCGAATGTAGTTGCGCCACACCGCATTATTCCCGTTGAAGCCTGGCATGGGCGCTCCTAGCAGCTCGTGCCGGCCTACCGGTCTCTTGCGGAAGTCGTCGCTCAGCGTGCTCTGTACCCAGTACTCTTTCGAGTGATCAAAGGGATAGGAGGGCAGGTTGGTGAGCATAAGTGGCCTGGGCCCATGAGGCTCGTCTGCGTCGTTCACTTGCGCCAGGTTGACGTTGTAGCCGTGGCAGAAGAGGGTTCCGACAGATGCAAGGGCGGTTTCGACACCGGGCTTCTGTCGCATGAGGAGGGAGTGGTAGTCGATCTTTGAGCTGCCACGGACTTGCTTGACTGTGCTCATGAGCGGGCCCTTGAGCGCGCTGTGAGGGCCGATTTCTAAGAAATCAGTAATGGGTTCGAACGGGAGTTCCTCATCAGAGAGTCCGCTGACAACTCCGTTCACATGTTCAATGGCGTCTCCGTTGATGAGGCCGTTGACATTCCCATTAATATATCCGTTCACCTTCGGTGTGTCGGAGCCCTTTAGCATTTCCGTGACCGACTCAGTAAACCGGACAGGCGACACCAAGTTCTTGACCCAATACTCTGGCCGTCGAAGTTGTGAGGGCAGTATCGCAACTCCCATCGTTGAAGAGTAGAACCGGGGCTTTACAGGGCTCCTCAGAGTACCCTGCTGCAGCTCTCCCATCGCCAAAAGGTATTCATCGGCCATGGCCTTCATGTACTGCGAGTGATAGGCGATCTCGACGTTGAGCTTCCTCGCAAACACTTTTTCGCCACTGAGCAACTGGACCAGCGCGTCAATCTTTTCCGCGTCGCCGCTGACGGTGTGGCTGTCCGCGCTGTTCATGCAAGCGATCTCGAGGGTTCCGTCGCCGCCCAGCTGCTGGTTCACCCGATCTATGGCATCCTGTGTGGCCGCCTTGTCCAGGCCGACGGCGGCCATGCCTGTACTCGGTCGAGATACGGAGCGTGCAAGCTTGGCGCTCAGCTTTCCGCGGTAGTAGGCGATTTTCCAGGCCGCTTGTCGTGAGATGGCGCCAGCAGCGTAGGCTGCGGCCACTTCTCCGGACGAGTGTCCCGTGATCGCATGCGGGTAGACGTCCCAAGTCGAGAGCAGATCGATCATGGCAACCTGCAAAGCCGTGCACATTGGTTGGCAGAACTCGGGGTCATTGATACGAGAGGACATCTTTGACTTTGATAGTTCAACTAGTGATCCAAAACTGATTAGCAAACTGTTGCATACGCTTTGCCCAGAGTGTGGGAAAACTTACACGTCAGCGACCAACTGCAGCCGAGATCGTTGAGATACCGATCAGCCGCCAAGAGACTCTCTTGAAAGGCCCGGTATGCCAGCAAGTCCACGCCCATCGTCGCCCATTGCGCTCCCTGGCCCGTGAAGACAAAGGCCAGACGCGGGTTGGTCTTTGCTCGTATGGAAGTTGTCGTGGTTCCCTCGAGGGACTTGTGCAACTGGACCGGCGAGCTGGCGATGCTAAACGTCCTCCAGGAGTGACGGGTCCGCCTGCAGGCCAGTGTGTAACTCAGGTCCCTCAAAAACCGTAGCTGGGCGGATTCCCCGACGATCTGGGCTGCTTTTGTTGCAAGATAGTCCCTGTACGCGTCTCTTAACCGAGAAACGGCATCCTGGTCGTTTGCCGACAGGACGAAGAGACGTGGGGCGTCTTCATTTTCAAAGTCGTCTAGATGGATCCCACTATCCGAAGGGCGGTGAAATCCATTGACGCGGTCTGCGGTGGTTGTCAGGAAATGTCAGCTACATCCCATCATCATTGGCCAGGAATCAGTAAGGAAACTCACGCGTCCCGCTGACGGACGGCGCGTCTAGTTGTCTGGGGATCTTGGGGATCGTCTCCGTGCGGTGGTTACCGACTAGGCGTAGGCTCTTTAGGAAATGGAGCGCATCGTCCATTACCACGTGGGCGTTGCTACCACCAACGCCAAACGAGTTTACGGACATGCGGCGCAGGCCACGCTGCGGCCACGCCGTCGGCTTGGTGGGAAACCTGAGGTTCCACGAGTCTTGGATCTTGGGATTGCGCTTCTCGAACCAGATGTTCCCCGGGATGACGCCGCTCTCCAGCGTCAAAACACCCTTGATCACGGCCGCCACGCCCGCGGCGCCCTCGAGGTGTCCGACGTTACTCTTGAGCGCGCCCACGTACAACGGCTCGTCGGCAGACCGATGTGGCGCAAAGATCTCGGCGAGGGCGCTCGCCTCGATGGGGTCGCCCACGGGGGTGCCCGTGCCGTGGGCCTCGGCGAAGCGTGTGAGCGAGGGGTCCAGGTTCGCTCGGTCATAGACGTGTCTGATGAGCGCGACCTGGCCTGCTTTCGTCGGCTGCGTGATGCCGGGGGATCGGCCGTCCTGGTTCGTGGAAGAGTTCCGGATGACGGCGCGGATGACGTCCCCGTCTCGAATGGCGTCTGATACCCGCTTTAAGACCAGGGCCCCGAACCCTTCGCCGCGGGAGTAGCCGTTGGCCCGGTGGTCAAAGCTGTATGACTTGCCGTCCGGACCCAAAACACCCGCCGCGTCTAGCTTGAGTGTCATCTCGGGAGTCAGGATAAGGTTGCACCCGCCCACGACGGCCTAGTCCATGATGATGGGGGTTAGCCAAGGCCCGGCGTTGGGGTGGCGGGGAGTTAGTTGGTTTCAGTATCCCCGCCCCCTTTGAGTAAGGGACTTTGGTATAATTAAAGGAAAACCTCACCATGTTCACTTCACGAAGCTTGAGACTCATGCATGCTTCGTGCACAGCCACCAGACTACTCGAGCAAGCCGTGTCTACTGTTACACTCGGGCCCCGGAAGTCGAAAAACCACGAGACTCTGTTGCTGAGCATACTTGCCACTGTGCCCAGGGCTGAGTATTTATTCGGGATATCCAAGTCTTTTGCTATGTGATCGTTGTAATCGGCCGTGAAGCAGCCGACGTATACTCCGGTCTGGGTTCCGGCAACGGTTTCAAGAGGAATTCCGGCTTCATCCAAAGTGAGCATCGAGGTGTATAATCACTGTTGATTTAAAGAGAAAGGGAAGATCTTCTCTCACCATTTTCGAGGGCCTTGTAAACACTCTCTAACATTCCTCGTTGTTGCGGATCTATACTTCGCGCTTCTGTGGGTGTAATAGAGAAAAACGGCGCGTCAAAGGCAGATATGCTGCCTTTGAGAAAATGGCCATGGCGAACTCGTGTCTGGTCTACAAGTCAGTTTTCGGGGCACAACGTTGCGTAGCACGGACGGTAACACGCACGGCGCCACTCCTATCGGCATCCGGGTGCCAAAAGGCCTCTGCGTTGTATCTCTCCCGCGGCACTTCCGTCCGGGCTGATCTCCCGGCGAGTAACGACTCGTAGAACCGCTCTGGTGTATCACCGTCCCCGGGGAGTCTCGCGCTGAGCCCAACAATGGCAATGGGATCTCCCATTTTGTATCCGTAAAGGGGGCCTTATCGTCTAGTGTTTCGATACTATTGATTTACTCGGGTCCGTGCGGTAAGCGACGGTGAGAGTTTGGGGGGATCGTGGGAGTCGGGGAAATGAGTTGAGACATGGAACGAAATCCTTGGGACGAGACCAACACCTGGATCAGGGCTCCAGTAGATAGCAGCATTATGAGATGAATTCCACCACTTGATCCCCTCTTCTACTATGCATGTGGACTAGCTGGCTAGCAGGTATTTCTGGCGTCAAGCTCGACAAGCAAATTTACTCGAACCCTGGTCGAAGACCACACGCGTCATGTTGCAATGTACCAATGTCCAAGCAAGCACGGAGATGGCTCCAACAAGCTTCGCGATGACTGGAGTAACTTTTCCCACGGCACGTGGTGCATGAGGAGTAGGACAAGGGTCCCGGACAGAAGGGGAGATATATCAGATACGTGGATGATTATGAACTTGCGGTTGAAGGGCGGCTACGGCTGCCCCGTAGACGACGAGGTTGGCAAACAATGACGATTCCAATGGGCAGCCGTTCGTTAGGTAACCGCGTGCATTCCCATTCCATAAAGTCAATTATTGCTGTGCCTTGGCATGCTGTACTTTAGACCCTGGAAGAGTTAAGGTAGACTTGTTAGTGCAGGCGAGACATCCATCGGGCCCAGATACAGGGGACCACCGGAACACAAATTACACAGGATTCCACAGGCAGGTTTCGACCGGTTTCTGGTGTGTTGGCCAGCAACGTGCATGCGCCCCTATCTCTCTCTCTCTCTCTATCCCACAGGCTCTCTCGACTCGGAATCAGTCTGAACCCTCTTACAAATGAACTCCCATGATGATGACCAAGTCAAGACTCGAGGCACATTGTCAACCAGGGTCTAGCACACAATCTGCAATTTAAGGTGCTCAGACGGGTGGTGTGGGGGCGCGGGAGATTATTGTTGGTTTTCCCATTCGTTTCGGTTGCAGTTCTTCGGCACCACGTGAGGCCAACTCCCAATAGTCAAGCATAGACTGCATAGACTGCATAGTCGAGCAAATGGTGAGCTGTTCTCTTGGCCCTCCTTCCCCCTTTCCGTCGACAGCTTCTGCGCTTCTGCAGTCATTGCCTGGATCGGGAGCCAGGCCCCGGAGATCCGATGATGATCGCTGAGATAGATACTCCCAAGTCTGCCAGGATACTGTTCGCCCAATCACTGCTTCCACTGCTTCTGAAATATGGGAGGCGGCATAATGGCAGAAATTTTGACTCAGTGCCGTGTAAGCGGGTGCGATGTCACACAATGGCGTCCCAGGTGCCGAACCCTGGACGGGTCAGCGACAGGGGTAGTGCTTGGGGGCCCTCCTCTCGGCCCCATAGGAACTGCAAGGTCATGACTAGGAAGGTGACAGGTTTTAGCTGCCGGTCCAAGGCGTTGGGCCGCGTTGGAACGTTGAAAGCTGTGTGAAGGCGAGGCGGAGGTGCGCTCTGATAATAGGAGTTCTGACAGAAATGCGCCTTGGATCCGATATACAATGTTTGCTTCCCCTTTTTACAGACAGCACGGCGATGCCCACGACAAAAGTGCTTCATTCTGTCTCTCAATGTCGCCTGGCATGACGACTATAGACTGGGTTGCGAGGGCTTCTCAACCCCTCTTTGGGCAGTGACAGGCTGGTGCAGACTCAGAGTTGTCTGTCCATCCGGACACATTACCACATACTGATTCTGATAAAGCGCCGACACAAGCCCCGCAGACATTAGCAGCCACGGCTACGACCAGTACGAGGCTTACCAAACCAGAAGCCATCCGTACAAGGTTTTCTGTTTTAGCGGCAAGGGATGGAAAAGGGAGAAGCGACACACGACAGGGGCCGTCAAACACGGCAGTGTCCGGGAGATGATGGCATGGACTGAGTCGTCTGGCAACAGAGACCTTGACCTCGCAAAAAATTAAACTGTAGCCCTAGCCCGTTTTTTCTCCCCCAGAGTGTGAAAAACAAGACGAACCGCTTCTGGTCCATGGGACGACCTTGTCTATCCCGCCGCCGCACACTTTCTCTGGTTACACTGTCTATCACTTCTCTTCCCAACTAACCTTCTTTCCCCCCCTTGCGTTGTACGGAGAAGAGACGAGTCCGCATATTGTCGAGCCTTGCTGGAACCTGACGTGCTGACCTGCAACTTGCTTGTGCATTGCGTGTCTGCCTGGTAAAAAAACTTGGGACCCCCCCCTCATTCCCCGAATCCGCCCTCTCCAGCCCCGAAGCGCTCCCTTACCTTCCCTTCCCTTCCCCTTGCCCACACCACCACA
Organism: Colletotrichum orchidophilum; assembly: GCF_001831195.1. NCBI lineage: Eukaryota > Fungi > Ascomycota > Sordariomycetes > Glomerellales > Glomerellaceae > Colletotrichum > Colletotrichum orchidophilum. Next base: position 378,533 of record NW_019172959.1, on the reverse strand, counting down.
CGGTCTCGCTCGGAGCGGACCGCATGTTGATGGACAGGTTTAACCAACAGCGGCTTCGCAAAAGCGGTGGTAGCTCAGTCTGTCCTGGCTCGCCCGTGGGACGGCACCAGCCGCCGCGTCCTCCAACGGCCGCCAACAGCATCTCGGCCACCTCCACATCGACGCTGCTCACCGCTAGTTCATCGTCCGAACGTACCCGCAACTTTTCCACAGACACCAGGCCGCGCACGCCGCCCTCGACGAGACCATCGATGCAGTCAGGCGAACAAGACGTACGTATGAGATATCGACCCCTCCGTGGACCGTCGGACTACCGCCCGGCCTACCTACAAGTTGAACCAGCTGCTTAATCTCATGCCGCGAACAGGAGTACCCCGAGGATCACCCGAGTCCGACGTCCGATGAAGTGAACGAGGCCGTCTGGGCGGGAGGGTCCGACTCTGACGACGGGTCGGACAGCGATCCGACGCCCGGTCAGAGTCTCCGGGCGGTCACACAGTGAGTCTTTCATTCTGAGTCGATGATAAAGTCTTCCATTATTTTATTGTGTATCTTGTTTCAAGTTTATGCTCATTGGTTTAATGCATCTCGATACTTTATCGAACGCCTTTCTTTTCCCGGAATACTGACTATCCCTACCATCCGAGCAGCAGCGGTTCCAGCAAATCAAAGATTAAGACTAGCAAGACATCCATCTTCCAATCCATCTTCAACAAGTTTGCCAAGACTGGCAAACGCTTCGGCTTCGTGCCGAACAGCAAGGTACGTTGCTTGCTCCTCATTCGCTGCGAGTGCGCCCATGCTAACCCGCTTTGCCATGCTCTAGGAAGAACAAGATAGAAATGGTCAGCAGCCTTCACCGTGGTCCACCGTCCATGATTCCATGGCACCAACCTCTTCACCTCAGCAAGCATCCTGCGCATCCTGCAGGATCTAGACCGTCTAGATCAGACCCAGATATGCTGACCAGGAAGGGCAGTCCTCCAACACCAGATCATTGCCGAACTCTTCGACGGCAGACTCCACTTGGCCCCAGTCGTCAAGGCCAGGGCCGCACTCGATGTTGGCACTGGGCCAGGGCTATGGGCCTTAGTACGTTACCTTCCTATCATCATCAGTCACTCAACCCCCCCTCACCTTTCCCGCATGAAAGATCTAGCTACCCGGAGTGACTCGCTGACTAGCTTTCTCATGTAGGAATACGGCAAGTCGCTCTCGTTACTCCACGGGGCATCATTACACCGATCATGCTAACGCCAGTTGTACGCTTGCCAGCCAAGAAGAATCCAAACTGTGCCGTGATGGGCATCGATATTGAGAAAGTGCGCCCGCCATATAATGTGTCCAACTGTCAGTTCAAGGTCATGGATGCGACTGCCGACTGGAACCTCAACAAACAGTTTGACTTCATCCATGTCCGTATGCTCGGCGATATTATCGAAAAGGAAAAGTTCGTTCAGTCCATCTACAGCCACCTCAATCCTGGGGGCTGGGTCGAGTTCAGCGAATGGATCGCCATTCTGGTGTCCCCGGATCACTCGCTGGAGGGAACAGCATTTCACAAGTGGAACATGCTCCTTCAACAGGGTCTTCAAAACATGGGCCGATCCATGCACTACGTCTCGCAATATCAGCCCGTCTTAGAAAAGGCTGGATTCGAGAGGATGAAGTTGACAAAGCACGCCGCCCCTACCAACGCGTGCTACCCGGGTAAGAAATGTCAGCGATTTGGGACGATGATGTCCAATAACTGGAATGCCATCATCGAGCCGTTAAGCGTGCCGGTTTTCACTATTGGTCTAGGCTGGTCCGAGGCCCAGGTTCTTGCATTGGTGAAGAAGGTCCGCAAGGAGATTGACGATACGAATTACCATTCGTTCATGACGCTGTGAGTTATCTCTGGAGTCAAGTAAGGTCGACTCCCCGGGTCATAACTGACAAATCACATTCTGATATCAGGCTTACTATTTACTGCCGGAAGCCACGTAGCGGGGCATCTTCGTCCGCATCATTGGCGAGCTCCTCTCGCTCGGCAGCGCAAATGTCGGTGTCCAACGTCAGTTCACAAGGGTAAGAGGCGTCTAAAAATGGGTGATGTATTTGCAAGGATTGGGATATCATACCACCACTAAGCGTTTGCAGAGCAAGCAAGCGAGCGATTTTATTATCAGAAGGCTGTCCGGCTCCATATCAATATAGATTTCAGCCATTCCACAATACCGGGCTCAAGCAGGAACGGTCCCATATGTGCATGTTTCTAGTCATTTTGAGGCAAATGCTGCATACGCGTACGAAAGCGAGCGAGTTTCCCCCACCGACGGGCAATTTTCTGCCCTGGGCGGGACCTGTTTTCTCTTCCATCACTGTGATAATAGGCGATACGATGCCAGCTGCATTTCGTCGGCATCGCCACCCCGCAGTGCCCGCATGCCAGGATCAATAGACGGCTGAAGAGTTTGCAGGGCTACTCATGTAGGGTTGCGGCGCAGTCAGGCAACTCGATGCAAGCAGCAAGAGAATTACTATAAACGGGGGCCACAAAAAGGGTCCTATGATCCTATCTTCTCGAAGCACCGGTAGTCCCGCAGATCAGTGGTGCCAGTTGAAGCCATTCAGAGTTCAGACCATTCAAAACCCCTCAATTGCTCCAGGTCGGCATTGCTACACGTCACATGCATATTCGCTTACTTGGGGAGGAATGAGCTGGTATGGGCCAACCGGCTCTCATGGGGTCATCTGAGGGATTTAAAGCTCTACTCTGCAGACTGGAGCCAGAGGATAGGCAATCCGACAGGAACATGAACAAACACGAAGAGAATGGTTCCTTTTGCCAACGGCGCTAGCACCTACAGACATACGTAAGAGACTTTTTGCGTTTGCCCAAAGTAGAAGGGAAGCCGGTACTTAACCCACCGCCGTGCATATGTCAGAGCCACTTGTTCTGGGTACGGAAACCGGAGGATGCATTACATATTGCTGCAGCAGTGCAGAATCTTGAACGGAGCATAGTCCGACGCGGTAAGATCTGATTGGCCAATTCCGAACAAAGTACTTTTGTTAACGCAGAGTTGTACAAAGAAACAAACCCATGCTGAATCATACTGAGAGAAAGCCCGTACGTAGGCAAACGTAAAGTCGATTGCCACGGTAAGCGCTCGGTGGCATCTCACCGATAGAGTGCCACCGACAAGGTGATAATTGCCCAGTTCCCGGAAGATCTAGGGTTTTTCCAGCCTTTTGAGTTGTGTTTCTGTCAGACCTTACTCACGACAAACCAACGAGGCGCCATCCAATTGAGCAACCTTTCTCTCCTCCCCCTCCCCCTTGTTGCCAAGCTATCCCCTCCAAAACCAACCCATCCGTGTCATTGCCAACAATGGCCGACCTCGGGGCAGACCGCACCGCCGCCTACGGCGCAGTCTACTCGCCCTCCTTCCTCACAATCTTCTACGACAAGTACGTCTTGGGCTTCAATATGTCAAAAGTCTGGGGTTGCAGCACAGAACAAATCCTCCTCCCCTTCTTCAGCGAGAACTTCACCCGCAACCACCTCGACATCGGCGTCGCCTCCGGCTGGTTCCCGGCAGCCGCCCTGGCGCGGCCTTTCCGCGCCACGAGCAGACAGCGCATCACGCTACTGGATCTCACCGCGCCTCCCCTGAACGCGACGAGGACCCGCGTGCTGTCTGTCACGACGAATACCGAGGTCCGCTGCGTAGAGGCCGACGTCACGGAGCCGCCGCCAAAGCAGCTGCTCGGCGAGCGCTTTGACTCCATCTCCATGTTTAATCTGTTCCACTGCATGCCCGGTGGTAAGGCTAAGCTCCGTGCTTTTGGGTTGTACAAGGAACTGCTGAGCCCGGATGGTGTATTGACTGGCTGCACGGTGCTGGGCCCGAATGAGTCGACGGGGTGGTTCACCAAGTTCTACCTCCGGTGGTACAACAAGTGGTGGGGCGTTTTCAACAACTGGGATGACAAGAAGGAGGATATCCAGGAAGCGTTGGACCAAGAGTTTGAGGAGGTTGAGACATGGATCATTGGTCAGGTGATGTTGTTCCGGGCAAAGAAGCCCAGGAAAGCTCTCCTTGATGTCTGAATGTTGGGATGGATATGATACCTGCAGCTGCATGAGTAATGAGTAATGAATTGTGTGCATGACTGGACGTAAGGGATAGTGTTATCAACAATACAAAAACTCCAATCGCCCTTCTGAAACGGTTTTATCTCCTCAACTTTCATGCCATTGCTTACTTACAAGGAATTCACCTTGTTCCATTAATCCAGGACGACAATGCAGTTGGGTAGACCATGCTGAGATCTATCGCATTCTTTGAAGTCTCTTGCAACCGACGAGATGTTCTCCCCCTATAGCATCGGTAATCTATTATAAGCTAAAGAGGTGTTTACTTAAGTATCTAGGAATAGCTTTTCAAAAGATAAGTTGCGGCAAGCTTTACAAGATGACTAAGGGAGTGTGGTAAATGTTGATACGAAGGAGGCCCTGCACAGAGAGATGCAGAAGTTCGAAACCCTCTTAAAAATCTTCATTGGTAGATGGCTAGCTAAAAACAATAGGAAAACTAAGAGATCGGGCTTAATTGCCATTGCAAGCTCAGAAACACTACTGCGTTTCCAGACTTAAGTGCTTCTGGCTCAGGATCGCCACCAGCGTTCTGACGTCACCACAGGGCAAGCTTTCCTCGATCAAGGTATCGCACAAACATTAAATTTGGGTGACTCATTCGTCGGACCAACAAGACTCTCAAAGACACCTGCCAATCTGGTCCTATGGGGGGTATCATTGTGGGAGATGTGTGAGTCTGAGCTGTTCAACTGTCAGATCAACAGCGATGGGCGGAATGGTGTCATTGATCACGTCCCGAACCAGGTCAAAGCTGTGCCTTAATCAGCCTATAAAGCGGTTACGGCTTCGCAATGGAAGCGAATCTCAGAGACCTAGTCCGCAACGTTATTGGTGCGGCAGCAATCCCTCATAACTCATCATGAGTAGTCAATTATGACAGCAGGCAGGCGGCAGGCAGCAGCACGCCTTTACTGTGCTTCAAGGTGATGTTTAAGGCAGAGCCTACATTAAGGCAACCAACTGCCTTCATCATCGCGCCGATGGGCGGCCCATGTCGCCAAACTCGGAGACAATCCGAGAACATAAAAGGTCCACCTTCCACGGTCCGAGGAATGATACCAATTCGACTAACGCCAAACAATTGCGAACATACATATTGCCCTCTCATCTCTTCCAATCATCGAAATGCAATCCCAAGCAGCCGCCGACGAGCTGGTAAACACATGTCTCTTCAAGACTGAGCAGGGTAGCCCACGTGTGAAGACAAGCGACTGTGGGCAGACCGACTGCGTCAACTCCGGGTCATATGTGAAGCCAAAATGATAGTAAGGCATACCACACATCTCCTTTTTACGCACAATGTCTGATGAGCGCTTTTTCATAGCTACTCCCCGGCCGAGAATTCAAGACCGAAAGGCATGAAGTGCGCAGTCAGTGAGAGCGGCGAGCAAACCGCAAAAACAGCCAACAATTTGGGGTCATTGATGCAGGTACTCAAGGGAGGCAAGAATGAAATACAAATGTCACCACCATCTTTGAACAGTAAATTTTCCGTCTATTCAGTGAATTGAAACGCGTCTGCTGGGGCTCCCCGCAGCCAGGTACGAATCTCAAGCAGCGCATTGAGGTCGTTTTCAGGGCAAGAATGTTGAATCGCCTCATCATACCACTCGTACGTCCGGCCCACACCAACCAGACTCTCCCCTAATTTGCGACATGATCCAAAGTCGATGATGACCCAGTCATCTCTATCAATCGTGATGTTACTTGGATTAATGTCGTTGTGTACAATACCAAGGGAGTGAAGATGCGCGATGCCGGCCTGGATCCACTGTAATCCTCGGCCAAAGTCACCTAGATCTCGGTGAGTCGTGCTGAACTTTCTCTTCATTAAACCGCGAGGATTGACGGCCTCCATCAACGTCTTTCCGTACCTCACAAAACATATGCCGCTAATGTTGCCATCGTAAGCTTGACAGCCGACATATTTCGCGAGGTTAGGGTGCGGGCTTTCTTTCAGAAGCTCGCAAATCCGAACTTCATTCAGGACGTCGTTAGCGATCTGGTTGGGTTGGGGGCCGTTATGAACTTGGTCGTATGATAGTAGACTTGGTGTTTTGATGTACGTATTGGACGGCAACGGGTCTGGAGCTCTAGTAAAGGTACGCGAGAACGGCGGCTTGTACGCCGCGGTGGGTATCAGCAATTTGTTGATTAGCTGGGTTTCGCTGAGTTCCGATGATATGGGCTCTGACGAAGGAACAGCCGCGTGGTAGATCTCTTCGCCGCTTTTGAAAATAATGACGATCTTAGTAAATCTGAAAACGCTTTCAACTTCTTCAAAAGCCTCCCTTGTATCGAGGATATCGATGCGCAAACCTTGCGGTTCCGCAGCTGCCGAAGAGTCAGACACTACCGCGCGGGCCATATTATGTGAACCGGGACGAGTATGCTTACAGTGGTCAAAGCTTGGCCTCTCAGCCATATGTCTCTTTCAGGGCCTCAGCTGGTCGATGACCAGGCGGATTTTGGTGGATGTAGTAGGGAGTTTGGCGGCACAAGAGCGAGGGGCGAGAATTAAATATTCTGTGACATTTGCTTCGCCAGCATGACTAAACACCCCGCACACAACATTTCTTAGAGGACACGGCTTGAAACCATTAGACAGCGATCTTTATCGAACGGCGCCACCAAAGCAGCCAGAGTCAAGGAAAGGTTAATTAAATATATAACTAAGCTATTAAATAACTATAGGGAAATGTTATACATTTCCTAGGAACAGAACAGCCCGCAGTGACTGGGGTACTGTCCCTGGAAATCTGTTTCCTAGGACGTGGAGCTTCCTCAGACATTTTGGAAGCGGATGCGCTGTTACCAGAAACCAGTACTCGGGCTGTTTTTCATATTCCCAATGCCTGTCTTTGGCTGCATATCATCAGTCAGGTATAAACGGGCGTAGTGGCGGATTGAATTTTCTTTGAGGAGATGTGGGCGAGATATCCAGGAGAACGTTGTGAATCTCGCACACAAATTAGGATGGCAGGCATTCAGACACCTGAAGGATGCCAATTGAAGCCAGTCTCATATGTTACACTTGTTCTAGTTGTATGCACTTGATCATACCCTCATTAATGGATAACATTTTTAGGTTTCTAGAAGAATGAAAAGATTGAGATCAAGAAGAGAATAATGCAGCCCTCATTCAAACATGCGACTTTAGGCAGTATGTCAGGTCACCTTTGTAAGCCCTATCAATCATGTCTAGGTACCTTAAGGTAGGGGAATTAATCACCTTAGTCTTTTCAATGCCAAGAATTAGTGAAACGCTAAAAGTCCAACAAGCTAGGTTTTCATATGTCGTGTGGAAAAGTGATTTCCCTATCAGTTCCGTATATCATCGGGGGTTGAAGCTGTGGTCTCTGCGGCAAATTTATAAATACAAGTCATCGCGAAAGTTGACAATGGCGTAGGTCTGTTTGAAATCTCCACACAGCGGTAGATTTCATGAAGACTGGGCGAACCAAATCCTAATGTCAAGGCTCGGCTTTCATGCTAGGAAACCCTCATGTAGGATAGCAAAATTTCATCGCGTTAAACGCATTATCCGGGGCATCAAAAACTGGAGCATAAGATGTGTCTCAGATGCCGAGAGGCTGATTTTGTTTCCGCCTTAGTTCAATCTCATCATACTTGATCCGGGTGAGACATGTTGCAACACCTGTACTGTTTCCCCTCGAAGGAGATAATTCTCTTGACCTTGGCTTGTGTCCCTTCTCAAGTCAGCAACCCTCTTCGAAAATTCGCGGAATCTCGCTCGAATTTCCACTCCTCTCTTGACAAACGGAGCATATGATAATGCGCGTTAGGGAATCAGTAATATCTTAAAACTGTTAATCTGGGCTTGATTGATGCCACTAACCATGCCGAAACAATGGAATCAACTTCAAACCGTTCGTTGTCAGCCTACGAGGAAATCAGATGCTGCAAACTTCGGGAGTCTCTCTTGGCTGTTTCCCCATTAACTCATAGGCTTTTGATTACGTTAATGGAGGTCAAAGACCACTGGGCCGCTAAAGTGACGAATGGGCTGTTCAGCACAGGCAATTCGAAATTTGGTAAGCTAAGCATATGTATCTTCAGCCACCATTAAGCTCAAGAATATGCTGGCAAGCTCATCGGGCCTGGCACAGAGCCTAGGGCAGCTTTAGTCCCCAACAGATAGCACCAACACCCATCCAAACCGAATCGCACTCCATTCTCCTTCATTTCACCATTGTTCATGATCTGGTCAGCTCATTTATCATTGCCGGCGAAGTTGTTGGGCAAGCATGTCGGTTGATTTAGATAGGAGTAAGTAGGCCAGGTGGAATAGAGCATGGTACATATGGATGAGCTGCTACAGCTATTACTTCGCTCGGACGTGTCGGAACACTACGGTGAGGGGCTGGCAAAACACCGGCGATTCTTCAGACTCCAACTGAGCCTTTTCTGTCTTGATGTCCATTTTTGGGCTTTGGAGGCTTTACTTCGGAGTAGTAAAGACATTTGATTGGTGATCATTCAAAATACGTGGAAACGCCCCTCCTTTCCTCGGGATCAAGCTCCAGAAAAGCGCCATCCACAACTGGTCAGCAGACGAACCCCAGACAAACTCGTCGGTCTAGTCTTGTCCGTTCGTTACAACATCGCACCGATGGGAGCTCTTCAACTTGGTCAAATATGTTGCCATACAGCTAAGAAGTCATTTGGAAACAAAATCAAAGGACGAGTTTTTAAGAAAAACTTTCTACGCAGTCGAGCAACTTATCCTACGAACACGCCTGAAAAACCATCACCTCGAACTAAAAGACGCATCCCTACGCATTGGCATGGCAGGATTATGCGTGGTTGATGTACGCGTCGATCACTATCGACCACCGTACACACTCGGTATTCACGTAGAACGTCCCCGGATCTCCTGGCGCTTCAGCCATGCGCCCCCAGATTTCAACCTGGGCGGTTGGGAGGTCAAGATCCAGAAACCTGATGGGTCTCAGTCAGTTATCAGTAACAGCCAGTCCGGCAGCCACGAGAATGTCTCTCTCTCAGTTGACTGGCCTGAAAACATCGTGATACAATCTCGCCAAATCTATTCGATAGAGGTGAGAGCGGGAGGCGTGAACGAAACCGAGTTCTCGCCATGGAGCGAACCACTCGTCTTCGAGACCGGCCTGTTGTCGCGCAGCGACTGGACCAGCAACCTGATCTCGGCGCCGTGGGCGGAAGATAGCAAGAGCACGCCGCAACCTGAGGACTTGTTCCGAAAGGTCTTTGAAGCGAAGAGCAGCGTCCGCTCTGCACGGCTTTACGCTACGGCACAAGGTGTCTACGAAGCAGAAATCAACGGCCAGAGAGTGGGCGATCATTTCCTGGCCCCTGGCTGGACTGCGTACGACGGGAGACTGCAATACCAGACCTACGACGTCACATCACAAATCACCTCAGGTGCATCGAACTGCATCGGTATCCGCGTAGCTGAAGGCTGGTTCAACGGTCGCATTGGATTTGAAGGTGGCAAACGAAGCATCTGGGGCACCCGCACTGCGGCTCTTGCTCAACTCGAAATCACCTACGAGGATGGTTTAATCGAGACAGTCATCACCGACGATAGCTGGACGACTACCCGGGGGCCCATAAAGCTTGCCGAGATTTACGACGGCGAAAAGTACGATGCTACCACGGAGATAGCGGGATGGTCCAATAGAGAGTCGACATCTGAGACTTGGCACGCAGTTCAAGTACTCCCTGCGCTCCCCGACACGACTGATCTCATCTGTGGCTTCGGGGAACCAGTCAAAAGACTCGAATACGTGAAGCCTGTAGAGTTGATCACAACCCCGTCAGGCAAGACAGTTCTGGACTTTGGCCAGAACCTCGTCGGATTCATCCGCATCAAAAACGTCAAAGGTGAACGAGGCAGTCAGATCACTCTACTCCACGCAGAAGTCCTGGAAAAGGAAGAGCTCGGGACTAGACCCCTGCGAGATTGCAAAGCCGAGGACATTTACACCCTCAAAGGCGACGAGAGCGGAGAAACCTGGGAACCGCGCTTCAGTTTCCACGGCTTCCGTTACGTCCAGGCCGAGGGCTGGCCATTGACCGCGCCCAATATCAAAGACGCGATCGAGGCTTGCGTTTGCCACACCGACATGGAGGAGGTCGGAACCTTTTCTTGTTCCGACGGGGCCTTGAACAAGCTCTACAGCAACGTGAGGTGGTCGATGCGCGGCAACTTTTTATCAGTGCCGACAGATTGCCCTCAGAGAGACGAACGCCTCGGGTGGACCGGGGATCTGGCATTGTTTGCACCCACTGCCACCTTCATCTACAACTGCTTCGGGATTCTGAAGAATTGGCTGGCCGACGTGGCTCATGACCAAAAGGTTCTGGACGGCGTCCCGCCAATGGTATCTCCGAACGTGCTCATCGGGCACCAGAATTGGAGCAAGATCAGTGCAAACGCAATCTGGCACGATGTTGTGATACTTGCGCCTTGGGCACTTTACGAGGAGTACGCTGATGTTGGTATTCTGCGAGATCAATACCAGTCCATGAAGACTTGGATCGAAGTAATTCCTCGGAACAAGACTGGGTCCGTTCATCTTTGGGATTTCAACCTTTTCCAGCTTGGAGTAAGTTTTCAGTGAGATACTTGCGAGTGAATGGTCTCACTGACACGTTCAGGACTGGCTGGATCCAAACGCTCCTCCCGATGAGCCCATGAAGGCAGTGACTGACCCGCCTCTGGTCGCCAATGCCTTTCTTGTCAGATCGCTTGACCTAATCACCAAAGTCGCCGCGCTATTGTCTCGAACTGAAGACGTAGATCGCTTCCAGAAAGAAGCCAATATTGCCCGCCGAGAATTCCAGGACGAGTACGTCAGCAGCAATGGGCGTCTCACGTCAGACTCGCAGACCGCCTACGCCCTGGCAATTTGCTTCAACCTGCTTTCGGAGAAGCAGGCTGTCAGAGCAGGAAGTCGACTCGCAGAGATCGTCCGGCGTAATGGTTTCAGGATTGGCACCGGGTTCGCTGGAACACCATACATCTGCGAAGCGCTCACCCTAACTGGCCATAGCGACGTGGCCTACGCGATGCTCCTCAATCGCAAGTGTCCTTCGTGGCTATACCCAGTCACTATGGGCGCAACCACAGTCTGGGAACGCTGGGACAGCATGTTGCCCGACGGAACTATCAACCCTGGCGACATGACCTCTTTCAACCACTACGCGTTTGGCGCAGTTGCCAAGTTCCTCGTTGAACGTCTTGCGGGCTTGCACCGCCTGGAGCCCGGCTGGAAGCGATCGAGGGCAGAGCCGGTCTTGGGCGCTGAGTTTACGCATGCCTCTGCTGAGCACGTCACGCCATACGGCAAGGTTGGTTGTGCATGGAAGCTTGCTGACGAGGGAGAGGGCCGCTCGCGACTCAAGGTCGATGTGGTTGTGCCACCCTTCACCGAAATGGAGGTAGTTTTGCCAATCAGAGATGGGAAGAGGGTGGAGATAGTTGGGTCGGGCGAGTGGTCATTTGAAACGGAATATGAGCGTAAGTACGAATGGCCGGTCAAAGAGCTGTCTCTCTTTCCGTAGTAGTTGTGGAGGTTTTGGGACTACGAACGGGGGCTTTGCTTAGGAGTAGGGACCTTTGTAACTTAAATTCGACGACCTCTCACTTCCAAGTCCTACACTGAAGGTGTCTGGAGGTAGCGATGATGATCAATTAGACACGTGGGGATGAGATTTCACCAGAAGTAGTGCAGTAACGAACGTCACTATTTCACTTCGAAGCCGAAGACTATATACTGTCAATTATGGAACGTAGCCGTCTTCCCAGACTATGAAGGAAGGAACCAGTCAGTTGTCTCAGTTGTATATGTGACACTACGTCGCAAGGCCTGTGGTACCTATGCTACGGCAAATCTAGTAGGTAAAAGCAGACCTGATAACGACGGCGTCCTCAAAGTAGCCAACTTCTAGTAGTCGGCGTCACGCTTCTCCTCATCGCGCTTGTATGTGCCAGCCGACTTGATGATGATGTTGGCCTTTGCGGCGTCGGCGTACTGTTCCCATCTATTAGTACCTTACACGTAGATGCAATTGTACATGAGGATCCTTCACGAACCTCTTCGCCGCGCTTGTAGGTGCTGACGGACTTGATGTAAATGGAGTCCTTTGCCAACTGCTCGTAATCGGCCTCGCGCTTCTCCTCATCCCTCTTGTAGGTACCAGCCGACTTGATAATGATATTGGCCTTTGCAGCATCCGCGTAGCTGGCGGCGCGCTTCTCTTCATCCCTCTTGTATGTTCCAGCAGACTTGATGATGATGTTGGCCTTGGCGAGGTCGGCATAGTCAGCGGCAGGAGCGGCGACGGGAGCGGCGACGGCGCCGATGGCCTGAAGGGCGAGGATGGTGACGATGGAGAGCTGCATGGTGGCGGCAAACTTGGAACAATGGCAGGACCTATGGAGAAGGAGGACCGTGGAGACAGATTCAAAGAGAGCCGAGTCTTGTTCAACCGATTTTTATATCACGTCCTCACCCTTGTCTTTAAATGTGCGGCAACGAGAGAAACGTTACCCCTCTCGGATGGCGAATGCCTGGATTATCTTGCACCTTATCTGATCCCGCAGCTTTGTTATCCAAATGATCCCTACCAGTGCTCCTCTGTGATCATATTACCAAACAAACAGGATCATAAGTCCCAGATGGGAAGGTAAATAGAGCGGGAAGGTGACGTGTAGCCTATCTAGGCTGTCCCTGCAGGATTAGACAGCTGCAACCAAGACGAACAGAGTTCGGGTTTGACCGGTCCCTGGAACCTCCCGAACCTTCTATTCACGTAGCTGACCATACAAACTGCGAGAATCTCAGTAAACCGGGCACGCCTTGGGCCGGGTTCCCAATCCCACGGTGGCGGGGTTGCGCTTCCAATTATCTCGGAATTCCACGATTAGGTGTGCCTGGAATCAGATATGCAGGTATCCCGCTGCTCTAAGTGGACGACCTTGCCCGCAAAGCTTATATGGCAGTGGTCCACAATATGCTGACCTGGAATTTTTGACGCGGCTCCTTTGCGGAAACTAGACCTGAAGAAGAAGCTCAAAAGTGAAAGGATCGCGCCATGCAGAAGTAGGCTGCTGAGTGTATCATCGTTCCATCCACAGCGTGGCGCGGCAAACCTGTTGCCACACGTGCATACCAATCAGCGGGAACTAGTTTTAACTGAGGTTAACTGAGCAGGGAACTCTTGCTCTTCTATGCTGCCCTCCTTTTGTTTGTCATTATTGCCAACGTGCTCAAAGGCTTCTTTCTTTTTTCCAACTCTGATATCGTTCGCGAAGATGTGGTGGAAGTTGAAATCATCTTACGAAAGCCTGCCACAGTCAGAAGGCAAGGTAGCTGGAATACCGACTCACAAATCTTGGTTTACACACCGTTGGCCACGATCAACAATTTGGCTTGGTTTTACCAACTTATTCACAATTGCGGGTTTGATTTTCATTTTCAGTCGCAGTGAGTCTCAGGCTGTGTTCCTACAGAAATGTACTGAAAGTCTATCGACGATATGTAAGTATGTGCCGATGGGGCTCCTCTCCCCACTCAAAAAGCTGCTACTGATTGACCGTGAATGAAGCACCGGCATTTGAAGCTGTCAAATACAAGGCACCTGATCATTATAATGCTGAGTTCAGGCAGACTAACAAGTGGCGTGGTCCTCCCGGGACGCATTCGAATGAAGTTGACATTGCATGGCACGAGATCGAACTTGGGGCCGGCGGCATCCGGGTCACAGCCGAAGAAGTGGAAATGCTCAACATGACCGACTCGCCGGAAATGCCATTTCACAAAGTCCCAGATGCGCAGGGCGGCGGATACTTGGCAATGCTCGAAGTTTTCCACCTTCTTCATTGTCTGGTGCGTGCTTGTAACCGAAACCATTGACAGGCAGGTACTGACAGCATCTCAGAACTCTTTGAGAATGGGACTATTCTACAACTACGAGCACTACAAATTCCTAGACGAGGGTGTCCCTGACGAAAACATTTACAGCCACTTTGGTGCGTTTGGAAATTCTCCAAGATTCAAACGCACAAGTTCTGAATCTAACAAAACAGATCACTGCATCGATATGTTGAGGATGAATTTGCAATGCCAGGGAGATGTAACGCCAGCCCTGTTCGTTGATCCTCTCGACAACCCCAAACGACGAGACGCCCTGCCGAACTGGTCTTCCATGCACACTTGCAGAGACTTTGATGCCATTCTGGATTGGAACAAGCACGGCCCGAGATCTGTGCGATGGCGCGATGCCGGGGCGAACCCATCTTGGGACCCAAACCTCGAGGGGGCCGAGCCGCCTTTTCCGCCAGAGGGTAAGAAAGAAGAACACCACCACTCCTAGGCGCCTTTTTGGCCGGCGTAATGGACATTTTAAATGCTGCATTGGTGGTATGGGTCGGATTTGGGTACAATGAAGCCAACGTATCTATTAGATGTTGCTCTATGGCATTGATGGTCGTAGAACATGTGAATGCAGCCGCTCCTCATTCCCGATTCTAGGGTACAGTTGCGACGATACGAGAGATAAATCGATGCGGAAGACATATCACAGGACTTGGATGATTTGGGTGCAATACGCGCATGTCGGCTGAATGATGCCACGGGTCAAGCCGAGTGACAGGTGTGGACTCCCCCGCACTCTTGTATGCCAAGCTTCTCCTTACCCGAGGTCGTCCATATTGGCAGTAAGATCAGCGAAAGCAAGATCTCATCTCCGCAGCAGCTGTGACGCGCCCAAGTTAAAGCATTACTATTCCAGGAGGTGCGCGAGGCTTCACAATAAAATCCAGGAAGTCATTGGTGGGATTGGCGTGGGACATCGCGGCATTGGCGCCCTGGCTGTCGTGATCGCTTTGCTCGGCTTAGTCTCCGCCGAGGTGCGACGATGCAACTTTGATAGTCTGTTAGAAAGGGGAAACTAGATTAAAGACTCATTCGCCATCGCCATAATTCAATTCAGCATGCCTAGCTAGCAACATAGACCCGACCTTACTGGCCTCATTTTTGAGGTTTTGGTTCTCCAGCATTAACTGGCGATATCTCAGGTCATTCCAGTCAGAAGCTCTCAAAGCAGCAAAATGAGATTTCACCAGATTGTTTCCATGCTGGCCGCGGCGTTTACGGCCGCCTCCGCTGTTCCGTTCAGTTCAGTTAGCGCACTTCAGATACGCGATGCCAAGCCTCTTTACTTCCTCCTGGCCGGCGATTCAACGGTTGCTGTCGGCGGAGGTTGGGGCAACGGTTTCCTGTCATTTGTTGAGTCACCAGCCAACGGGAAGAACTACGGCAAGGGCGGAACAACAACTGTGTCTTTCCGGGCTCAAGGTATCTGGGATACCGTTATTGGCGAGGTCGAAGCAAACAAAGATGCATTCAGCCCGATTGTCACGATTCAATTTGGCCACAACGACCAAAAGGTCGCGGCAAACATTTCTGCCGAGCAATTCCAAGCGAATCTGGAGAAATTGGCCAACGAGGTCACGGCTGCTGGCGGTACCCCTGTGAGCATGAGATCCTCGAGGCATCTACTAGTCATGCTGAATGTTCACCACAGATTCTTATTACGTCACTTACCCGCCGCACTTTCAGCGGCGGTAAGGTCATCCAGAACTTGGAAACTGAGCGCTTCAGAGCCATTGCCGCCGCGGAGGCCGTGGGTGCGACGTATCTAGACCTCAATACCGCTAGCACCAACTACATCAACGCCATCGGAAACGAGAACGGACACAAGTATGACCTGGCATCGGGCGATTCCACGCACTTGAATCTTGCAGGAGAAGTTGTTTTTGGCCGTCTTGTTGCAGACCTTCTCCTCGAAAAGCGAACTGATCTGGCCGTTTACATAAAGGAGAACAAGGCTCTCAGTGACAAGATCAAGAATGGAGAATTTGCGACGGGCGACGAGACTGATTGAATTTCGTGAGCACATTTCTTCCAACAGCAATTGGAGCATTGAGCATAATGTCTCAGCAATCCCTGGATTTGACCAACTACATGTACAAACGAAAGACTTAAATATCGCTAGTAGATGCTACCTATACCGAACAAGAACGCTGCCGATTAACGGTTTGTGGGTGAGAGGTGAAAGCTGTATTCCGAAGACATATCCCGTCAAACATCACAGAAACTTAGGTTCTTGAGATTCATCTTCGTACCTCTACGATATTTTCATGAAACCGAAAGCTGGCTCAGGCGTATGCAGAGATAAATTCTTCATGTATGAACCATATGGAGCGAAACTGGGAGTTGGTGTACCTGCCGTCACCTCTCGCCAAGTCGGACTGTCTGATATACTAGCGTGGCGCAGATGAATTATGCCGATATTGTTAAAGCCCAGCCGAGACCAATCAATTCTATAAATGGAAGGTATACTGCAGTTGCAAGACCTGCAATACCTTCGAACATGCAAAATATGAGGTAGTGACTGGCTGTGAAATTTCCGCGCTGTTTTTGTGATGTCCCCTGGGAGATATTGGCAAGCAACCAAACATGAACTTACCAGAATCTTTTCGTTGATGCTGCATAAGTAGACCCGAGGATGAGCATTGAGGTCCCCTAACATGCATTGAAAGCTCTGAAGAGGAAGAATAGCTCTGGTCAAGGCGCCAAAGCCGTTCCAATTGTAAAAACAAGAAATAGTACGATGCTGTAAGGAAGACATGTAGTCAGACGTACCCAGTTGTACTTGTGGAGGTACCACAGACAGAGCGACGGCCGAAAATGTCAGCCCAAGGCCCCTCCATATGAACGCCGATAGGCCCGTGAATGTAAGGAAGACCGTATTGCTGATGCTGATTACATTCGCCGTTGTGTGATGGGTTGCGACAATTTCTGGACCAGCGGCCAGCACAGTGGTTCTCGAAACTTGCGCGAGAAAGCCGCAGAATACGGCAGTTGCGGTCAAGGCGCGCTGCTGAAAGGTTTTGAAGCGAGAGTACACTGACTTCGGGGCTGGCGGATGCCATTGTGATGGAGTCGGCTCTGATTGAATAACAATGAACTAACGGACTGACAAACTTCTCTTCGAGATATTATGTTTTTCAAGATATCTACTCCGTATTACCATATCTAATCGCCCGGGCCGGAAGAAGATTTTTAGCTCAATTGGAGGGAAAGCCAATATCGAGCGGACAAAGATTCAGGCCATGCTAGCCAGCCCAGGCCACCGAAGCGCATTGGGAGACTGCTGAGGGGCTACAAAGAGCCTGTTAATACCGGGGAATTGCCGCAAGGCACAATGACTTAGTCTAGCAACGCTGGTCCCCGTCGCCGGCTGCCGGCGCAACGGTACAGCGGCCAAAACTATTCCTCTCGGCCGAGACCCGCGCCCTGTAGTGGTGACCTCCAGACATTCTGCCGTCTACCGGTACTTGATTGCTTCATGTTACCTTAATTGAGGAAGCCATTGGGATGCTTGCTGCAAGAGTTACGGGGATGTCACTATTTAAAGGCAGAGGTGAGGAATCAGGTGGTACGAATGAAATTAGAGCCCCCTTGGAAACACTCTTGGTTGTCAATGGCGCTCTATGCTATCATGAGTATTTGCAACGAAATCCTCACCGTCTACTTATCTGTGTATTACCAATATATTCCACCTGAGTATCACAAAGCGGCAATTAAGAGCAGGATTGATTCTCGTTGTCCGTGTCCCGCCCGCAAGATTATTCCAGAATTTGCCCACCGACCACCAAACGCAAAACGTCCAAACAGCCGAGCACCTCGCAGCTTTGCAACCAAAACACCACGCCTGAGCGCCACGGGACCAGCAATCTACGGACCTCCGCCCAGATCCGTGAGCAGACGGCACGGCTGAAAAGAACCAGGTGAAAATTTGCTCGATCCGCCAATAACGCATAAACGAAGAAACTCCTTTTATATCAAGAAAATCTACATGATGCAAATTCCCCTGTTGCATTCCTACGTAGCGGTCAGTAGCAGACTCATTGTATGTTTTGGGGATCACTGATAGTAGACAAACCCCTTTGTTGTGAGCCACGCAGATCTTCAGAAAGACAAGTTAGCCACATTACTTCGAACTTTCGAAATACTCCTATAGCAGGATCAAGAAGAGGAAGACGTACGCAGTTCTTGGCTCCATCATGTCTGCAGCATACTTGGCCTTCTTGAGGGTATACGGCGCGCTTCGCCAAAAGAGAGGGGTTCGCTGCAGACGCAGCGGCAGCCAAAACGACGAGAGACAGAAAGAATTTCATCGTGCAGATGAAGATTGGTAGACTGTTGGATGGCTGGGTACTGATTACGTGGGTGCGATCAGAGGTTGTAAGCATACGAAGAAACGGTTGCGCGACCTCGTGGTTTTTAACAACGGAAATGTTCCCGTCATCTAGTCGTGGCATCGACTTTTCGCACGGACTTTATATGCGTTTTTGAGCAATTGAAACTTGGATCGCAACGCATTGTTCTACGCTGTGACGAAACTTCACCTTGTCGGATATCAGCCGAACGCTAAAAGTCGCCAGACCATGCGTGTAGAATTCTTTGGTGAGAATGGCATTCGTCATGGACTGCGTGGTTGGGAACATGATTAAGGCCCCGGAATACTTTTCAGGCGCACAGTCAGCGAATTCATAGCTTCAGTCAGCAAAACATTTTGGCGTCCAGCATTTTGCATAGAAGTGTTAAATCTCCTTTGTCAATGACGTCAAGACTCGATGGAAATCAGGGTATCGGCCTGGATTTCGAAATTCCTCCACGTTGTCGACGAGAACAAGTGGTTGCTGTCTGTGAAGTAGTCCGGTACATGAGGTCAAGCAATGAGCCCGTCTGATCTTTCTGCATTCGACGCAGCTTTGAATGGCATAAGGCTGGCCTCATGCTAACTTAGCGCGTGTTAGCGCATGCGAGCAGCCTGGATATGGTTCAAGTTGACAACTTCTTCAACGATGAAAAGGTAAAACCCGTCCAGAAAAGAAATGGATTCAATGAGGCCTCGGCTACCCCAGCATGATCACGTGTTCCCTGGTCTTCAGTGCGCAGTCGGCCATGGTCATTCTTGTTTGCATCTTAGGCATGGATCTCTGGGGTTCTTATACATTTCATCGTCGACAAAGACAGATACCTGCCTTGTGTTTGTGATACCTTTGCTTCTGCTACGGCAGGCAGAGATGATTCTTATCCTCCGAGTCACCGAGCGATTAGTCGCAGTCTGTCGTGACCGACCAAACATCTCAATACCACGGTCTACAGTCCGCAACCCTCGGGCGTTGCTTGCAATACTGTCCCACACGTAGGTAGGCATTATTATCGTGTTTTGTGGACTTATGGTTCGCAGCCCACGGTCCAGCAAGTATGGTTTTGAAGCAGGGCTTGAGACATGGGATAGAGGCTGCTTTAAGCGCAACGAAGATTTCGACGGTCGTCCTGGGCAAAGAAAGCATTAGAAGGCGAACAATCAACGCCAGTGCCCATTGAGAACTACTCAACGATATGAAAGTATCAGAACCGACAAACTGGAAATCTCCGTGCTTGCCATGACTCGATATTTAGACGTTGCGAAGAATGTGATAGGCTATTCAGGGGAAGGGATCAATGAGGGGTCCGTCTCATTCAACACATGTTCAAATTGATGCAAAGTTGTACCATTTCCCAGCCCGTCAACATCACGATTTCAACAGCCAAGAGTAACCATTTGTCAGTGGATCCATCACATCTGACGTCCCGGCACATGGACCTGTCACTGTGGATCTGTCTGGGGGGTCGGAAAGTTCGGATCATCGAGACAGTTCTTGCACCTATGAAGAGGATGCCACATGCCCCGATCGGGAACAGTGCAGTGGTGCCATCATTTTACGTATTATCAAATTATATTGTGGTTGCAGGCCAAATTGAAATCCCCTGCTAAGTATCTACGGGGCGCAACGAGGGTGCTTTGCCGATTGTCTACATAAGCAGTGGTATTTTGACCTTTGACGCTTGAGCTCAGCCATTCGTCTTGCAGAATTTCACGACCAATGGATCACTGCCAGCAAATACGGAGTACATGGCCGGGGAATAAACTTCCCCATCATACCACAGGACATACCAAGAGTTCTGAGCAGCTGTTGATGCCGGTTCCCGAACCATTTACCCGGGTCGGGTCGGGGTAAGCCATGGCCGACGTTACATCGATCAAAACCAACTTTGTTCACATCCAACATCGCACAGATGGAGACTTGTTTGGGTTAAGCAATGCAACTTAGCCATTGATCTCTTGGCCGTCATGATTCACGAAGAATCCTTGACGTACTCCTCTTTGCGATAGTCAAACGCGCTGTTGGTAGCCTAGACCAGGCCTTCAGACTAGCGGAACGTCTCGACTCGACCTTGTCGCCTCTGAACCATTATTGAAAACCTTAACTGGGCCGAATCTTTCTTTCCCGCGTGAAGCCTGCAGTATGTTTACATATTGCACTTCTACTCGGGTCTCGCTGCAGATATTCGCCCGCTCATCCTCACTTCGCAATTGGTCGCCGGCAAATGCAACTATTTTGCAGGGATGGAGCTGGCGAGGGACTGTGAATGACTAGTGAGGTTCACTCTAATACATATATATCCACCTCTCACATGTGTCGGACTAGTGCGTGTAATTAAACTGTCAGTGCTGTAGTTCATACCGGCTGGCGCGAGCATGGGACGAAATAATCTTGGCGCTTCCTTTAAAAAATTTGGGGCGTTACAACAAGCATACTCAAACCTATCTGACTTCCGAACGGCTTGTTGGGAGTTCTTAACAAGGCCGGGGTCGATAGACATTATTGCGAGAGCTTCTCTGTCGGCCAGGCTGCTTACACTGCAAGTGCCAAACACGAGACAGCGCGAGGCATGCTTCATGAAGTGTGCCGGGTACATAGATGATGCTGTGATTCCCAACCAGCAGTTGAACGGCTTTAAGTTCTATGGTCCCAGACTCTCCGGTTCACCAGCGCGCCAGCCCAATGAAACAAATCAAGCAGGTGGGTTGTATTGAATAGCTTGACTCTCTTCGTGACGATATTTAGTTATTTAACAAATTCAAGTTCAAGTCAATATCATGACTTAAGGACTATGAACAGTGAAACGGTTTCCATCTCCTCATTTTCATTCTAAACGCCTAGTATTCAACGTCATTCTGCGGAGTTGAGACAAGTCATCTTCTGTCCGCGTCGTGCGAAGGGAGCCGTGGAAACCGGCGGTAAACAATCCACCACCACTATCTCTACGGGAGCCGTGGAAGGCCGTTTGCCGCCGGCCGGAAAGCATACCTCTGAGATCCATAAGGAGCTAGTCTCTTTCAAGCGACAGGTGCACCCGGTGATTGTCGGAGATGAATCTTTAACTTGACAGGTTCCAGTCACATTCCTTTGCTATGCACAATACACCTAGCGCGCCTACTTTGTAAGGGGATGGAAATGGGGCAGGTGGAGAGGTCCCTTTCGCAAAGACACATTTGTTGACGCTGAACCCGGCCCACGACTCAAGTAAGTGTCTTCAGCCTATCGTTCTAACATTGTTGCAGGACCTCGGCATTAAAGACTTGAGTCAACTCCCAAATTTTAAAGAGAAACCCGAGAAAAGACCGAGACTTCGATGACGACACCTTCGGGGTTGCGGCGGGCGTATGCCTCTCGGATTGGAATTTGCATGGTGAATAAGAAGTACCACACACACAATTCGGATACACATGCATTTAAAGATACCCGTGCGGGTATCGGGGACTCCCGAGGATGCGTCGAACCTTTGCCATCAGGCCGACCCTGGCGACCGGCTCCTTGTACGATGGATCGTGCGGTCTCGGCATCCAGAGGGAGGTGGCAGCCACGGGGTTGCAAGTTCTTTAATAAATAGACTTTGATTAACTATGTATATTGTCACTATAGTGCACGGCGGGATGGCAAGTGGGCAACAAAATAATCCGCCGCTAATACATCTCAACTCTCCTCTTTTTCATCACGGCTAAACGTACAAAATATCGCACAAAGAATGTACTGAGAGAAAATCCAATTGAGAAAAAGAAGACTAGTAGTAGTAGCGGTTGTGGTGATGGAAAGAAGTTGGGAGGATGTGTTGAGCAGCAGAATCTTTCATTATCCGTTCGGATAGGTGGGAGGTCTCGAGAATAGTCAAGAATTGAGTCAGTGGAGAATCAAAGATCTGAATACAACCCAGCCAAACCAGCGTCCTAATACGTCTTCCCTCTAAAATCTATTTTACTTCTTACTATTAAACTTAATTAAACACAAAGACTGTGTATATCACACGAACATGGGTACCTAAGGCTTGTTTCTTCGTATAATCAACTCGTATCATGTAAATGAAAAACTGAGTTGTTCTGGAGCTGACAGAAGGGCAGTGGTGAAAATGTGGGTGTATTCAGATCTTTGTGTCTCCACCGTATGAACTCCTCTTTTTCCACCCCACCGCACTATTGCAGGCATATCGTATACAGCGCCGCAGGCCGCAACAACCTCTGGATCAAATAATTCTAGCATATTTTTGGCAAAGACACCGAAGCTTCCTATCAACACGAAAGTAGGAATTCTCCAACCTGCCGGCATGATGACCTCCAGATCCCGACTGTGCACTGCTAAGCTCGTCTTTATTTATCTCAGTCTCCCCTGATCAGTCCAGTTGATTGAGTTTATAACTCGTCCTTTAATGAGATACTCACCTTAGGTTTTGCCTGCAACTCATCCAGTTAGGCAGTCATATCAAAATGAAGGCTTCAGCTCTCCTCTCGTCGGCCATCCTAGCTGCGGTCACACTCGCCGCACCCTCTGTCCGGCCACGCGATGACTTGGCCACACACGAGGCCCAGTTTGCCAATCTCACCGCGAGCATCCAAGCCAATGTGCTCAAGTCACTAGACGAGCGCGAAGCTAGGTTGAAGCAGGACGGTCAAGAAGCCCCCTGTAAGGCAAGGAACATTGTTTTCCGTCGCGAGTAGTGAGTACTTCAACTTATCCCCAAAAAATATCGGCGACTAAGAAATCAACAGTGGCGCCTTGTCAGAGAGCGAGAGGCTTTCGTATGTCAACGCTGTCAAATGTCTCCAAAGCCTGCCCCCTCGAACACCAGCCAATGTCTCCTCTGGCGCTCGATCTCGGGTGTGTATTCCGCAACCCTCATTTCATAATGAGTGATTAGAACCAAGACTAAATCGTTCATTAGTACGATGACTTTGTCGTGACCCATATCCAGAAGACCTTAACGATCCACTATACTGGTAACTTCATGCCATGGCATCGATGGTTCGTTCACCTCTATGAGAAGGCCCTGCGTGAGGAATGTGGCTACACCGGATTTCAACCTGTGAGTTCAGTTTGAATCTGTCCAGGTAATGCGCCATTACTAATGGCGAGAGGATAGTACTGGGACGGGCCCAAGTATTCTTCCGCACCTGAAAAGTCGCCCATTTTCAACGGAGACCCTTACAGTCTCGGTGGAAACGGCGAGTACGTCCCCCACGATGGGCCCGTCGTCACGCCACGGGAAGGGTCTGGCGACCCAATCATCCAACTTCCTGCCGGTCTAGGCGGAGGATTCGTGAAAACTGGTCCGTTTGCCAACATGTCGGTCAATCTTGGTCCGGTCAGTGGTCTTCAGGGTACGGTGGCCGGCCCAGATGGTGGCCTAGGTTACAACCCTCGCGGCTTGAAGCGAGATGTTGGCCCGGCTATGACCTCAAGATATAACAACTACACGACGGTGTGGCGTCAGTAATTCCCTGTGCAACCTCTCACTGATTTTGTATGCTGACAGATTTTGTAGAATTGCTCCTCAAGCCCAACATCTCAGAATATAGGCGCTTGAGCGAGGGAGTTCTTTACACTGCTGAGATTGGTCCCCACGGTGGTGGGCATTACACAATGTCAGGAGATCCAGGTGAGGGGTGCCAGTGATACAAAAATTTTGATAGTAGAGCTAATCAGACGCTTAGGTGCGGACCTTTTCACGTCACCTGGCGACCCTGGGTTTTGGGTTCATCACGGCATGATGGACCGCATGTGGGCTCTTTGGTCAGTAATCATCGTAGGGTTCGATCGAATTAACGTATCACTTCTAACACTTTGCTCCTCAGGCAAGCGATTGACCCTGCAACACGTTACACGGAGCTGAGTGGAGGTGAATACGGCCACCTTACCTGGGCCAACAACCCAGCATCCGAGAAGGCCCAGCTCACGGACATGCTCGACTTTGGATACTCGGGTCCCTCGATCAAGATTGCAGATGTGATGGACACTTTGTCAGGTCCATTCTGTTACTTCTACCTCTAGGGTATTTGTTGTGGGAATGCCCTATGGAGTCCGTGTTTGAGCCAGGAGTGTTGACTTTTGCGCCAAAGCTTTGAAGCCTCGTTTCATTACGACTAGAAAGAAGTACCTGGAATAGTTTCCGATTAAAGGACGATAGATTCAACTAGAATAGTGTCTAATAAACTTCCTCTTTCCGAACAGACACTTCGTGAGCGGCAAGCGCCGCGCTTCAAGAGAAACATTTGACATCTACTTCGGCGTTGAACTCACCCATGTTCGACGACCTCGCTCCGGACTATCATCTTCCATACCCTTGTGCGAGCTCTCAATGATCTCTGTATCAAGCGCGAGCACTCCCAGCTTCCTTGCTTCTTCATCAGTGAAAGTTGCGTAGTAGTCCACGTCGTCAATGGCGCCAGCTTCTGGGGGGGGCCATAAGGTGTTGATGGCGAGGTGTAGCAAGAACGATATAGTAAAGCCTAGAGGAAATGCCAGATAGTAAAGATTGATCCAACCCTCGGCAATCTTGATGCTATTCGGGGTAACGCTGGCGGCAAAACCAGGGAGCTGTGTCGCAAAACCGCAGACCCAAGCAACGAAAGTCCTGGGGTTGAACCCCTTGTAATAGTAGAAAGAGCCATCTGAGCGTGGGTGGTAGAGATCTGACAACTTGATTCGGCGTCGCCGGATGATAAAGTAATCGCAGATCTGGATGCCGATAATCGGACCAAGGAAGACGCTGTAAGCAGAGAGAACACTGATGAAAACGGCTGCCGACGACAGAAGTTCCCATGGGCAAAGCGCGATACTCAGCACGAGGCCGATGTAAGCTCCGCGCCTGATGTTGATGTATCGGCAGAACAGGCCAGACAGATCCATGCCAGCCGAGAAAGCGTTATCAATAGCGTTGATGCTTAGTTGGCAGCAGAGGAGACCGAGACCGGCGAAAAAGGCGCCAGCACGGCTTTTGGCGTTGTAGTTTGAATCAAGCCATTCTTGGACGATCAAGGGCGGGTTCCAGATCGGTTCGCCGTAGATGGCGCCAGTAGCCGAAGCAGCCAAGCAGCCAAAGGTAGGGAAGATGGCCCCAAAGAAGATGATGCTGAACCACTGTCCGAAGACCTGGTCTCCGGGCCTCCGAGCAAAGCGACAGTAGTCCGGCTGGTTCGTCAAACCCACAGCGATGCTGCCGATGACCGTGGTGATGCCGTGCACAATCTGCCAACCAAGTTCGCTTGAGGACATTGATTTTGATCCCTGACGGACCAGAGACCCTGCTTCGCCAGCTGTCGCCAATGCCCATATCATGATGGATATCAGGGTAACCGAGGAGATGATATTGAAAGCAAGAAGCAGTCTCTGGATCTTCTCAGGGCGGATGTACAGAATGGGGATGAGGAGAACGTTGAAGATGATCCAGCCAATGAAGTTTTTGGTGGTCAGGTGCGAAGAGGCGGAGAAACCGTTGCCCATTGATTCGAATGAAGGGAAGATTGCTGAGAGGCTGGAACTTATGAGCATATCGTCGCGCAGAGACGGTGGGAGAGTTACTGACCAGTTAACCACTGTCAAGCCTCCGGTCCACGACTGAACAGCAAACCATACCAAGCTGAGGATGATTCTCTGTATCAGGATAATGTACTGCCCGTACACACCCCAGATGTATCGGGAGACAACTGGAAATCCAATGTGCCAACGTGCACCTACATGTCCGTTGAAGATTGCAACGACCGCAATGATGACTTTGCCAATGATAATGGCAATCACGCTCTGCCAGACAGAGAGTCCAGCAGCGACGAGAGACGCTCCTAGTTGCCAGTTGGAGACTGTCATGACCAAATCAGTTGATGCATCTAGTCAATGGTAAGTAAAGCTTTACTAACTTGCCACCTGGTTAGTCAACCAGAACGAGATGAAAGTCCACATCGTCCATCTTCTACGGCTTGGAGGCAAAGGCCTGATGTCTTCGTTGATCCATATATTCGACTCGGCTACATCGGTGTCTGGTAGCCGCGCCCATTCCAATATTCCGCTGAGACTCATGTTGACGGCTGGAAACCTGATCCGTGTGCCATTTCTGCCAGAAAAGGGAATTGTACATGGCGGATATGCCCTTGATTTAATGGATCTGTGCCTCCATATTGTCAACCCAGCACCCACGCGCTTCTCGGGTGCAGCTCGGTATTGCTTCTGATACGTTCCATCGGCGCCCGCTTGGCAGATTGTCGCGTCATCTCAAGCCTCCGCCGATTAGCCAAACACCAGCACCTGTACGTTTAGATATCGCCTTAGGCTTTTTTTCCTCTTATCGTTGGAGAGTGCCTCCAAACCCTCGATAGGTGTGAAGCTCTTATCATAGTTTTCGCCAGAGTGTGGAGCAAAACCCGTGATAAGAACGGCATTGGACAACTTGAGATCCGCAACCCACGAGATACCAAGGTTACCCCGCAACATCATCACTCGGCATCTGGTGTCTGAACGTTTAAGCGCATGGATCATGGAGTAACTCTGCGGGTGTACCTGCCGGATTATCACTCATTATCTATACTTTGCGCCGTCCGAGAGACTAGTGGCAGACGGTATCTGACCGCAGCCGTAGTCTTGGGAACTCATTCAACCGCTTTATCCGCCAAGACCACATGCCTGTCGGATGACCTCCGACGACACGAGCTTTGGACAACGACCGGGTTTATCACCATTTGGGATCTTCTGGGGCGAGCTTCTCAGAACAGGGTGACTGAGTGCAACTTATATTAGTCTCTGATAATAATCAGATAAGTGAAGCAAGATATCGAGACGAAGTTCCAGGTTGGAAACATCGCAACGGATCGACCCGTGACATAACTACCAAAATGGGAGAGATGCCGCCATCACGAAGGACTGTGCGGATTGGTGTTGATGTGGGAGGTGAGTTCAACGAATCACGACCCCCCCTCCCTCAGTGATACTCAAGAACCGAGCTACATCATGCTCCTACTAGAGAGAGACCTCCCACCCGGGGAAGACTTAGCTGACAGCTCGTCTCTCAAGGCACAAATACAGATGCCGTCGCGATTGACTTGAGTCTCCAACAGACCGCGGACCGTGGTGTCCTGGCGCACTTCAAAACTCCAACAACCCCCGATGCAAGCGCAGGCATCGAGACCGCCGTGAGCACCGTCCTCGCCGCCGCCGGCCTGGCCGACTCGCCAGAGCGCATTGCGAGTGTCACCATAGGGACAACACACTTCATAAACGCCGTCATCGAACGTGATGTGCGTCGCCTGCAGCGCGTTGGCGTCCTCCGGCTCAGTAAATCCTTCCTCCGCGAGGTCCCCGCGTTCGCCGAATTCCCGCCAGACCTGGCAGCCGTGATCCAGTCTTACATGGGCATCGTCGACGGCGGATTGCACATTGACGGGTCGCAAGAGGCGCCGGTGGTTGAGTCCCAGGTCGTTGCCGAATGCGCAAAGATTCGCGCGAGCGGCGTCGGCGCCGTCGTCGTGTCTGGCGTGTACTCGCCTATTGATGAGGTCTTTGGGCAGGAGGAAAAGGTGCGCGACATCATCCTCCGCGAAGTGCCGGGCGTAGATGTCGTGTGCAGCAAAGAAGCCAGCGCAAGCATTGGCTTCATTGAGCGAGAGAACGCGGCCATCCTGAATGGTGCTATCCTGCGCTATGCGAGGAAGACTGTGAGTCGTTTTCGACTCGCGATGAAGAGGCTGAATCTCTCTTGCCCGCTCTTCTTGACGCAGAACGATGGCACCATTCTGGACGCAGCATCTGCGGCAAAGATACCGATCCGAACGTTCTCTAGCGGTCCCACGAATTCCATGCGCGGCGCCGCCTACCTCGCGGGTCTCGACGCCGGTGGCGACAGCTCCGCTATCGTGGTCGATATCGGCGGGACTACATCTGATGTTGGCGTGCTGCTTCCATCGGGTATGCCGCGACAGGCATCGGCCTACGTGACTGTCGCCGGCGTCAGAGTCAACTACTCGATGCCCCATCTTCACTCCGTCGGCCTCGGCGGAGGCTCCATTGTCAGGAACGTGGACGGCAAAGTCAAAGTCGGCCCCGAGTCTGTCGGACTCGAGCTGACTTCCCGCGCGCTCGTATTTGGCGGAGACGTCTGCACGACAACAGACATCGCAGTCGCAGCTGGCAAGGCAGTCGTGGGCGCGACTGAGCACGCCAAGGGCTTGGACCCTAGATTCGTTGAAGAGGCGATCCTCCGCATCAAAGCGCTACTGGAGGGTGCCGTCGACGTTATCAAGACTTCACCGGACCCTGTCCCGGTACTGCTCGTCGGCGGAGGCGCTATTCTGTCACCGGAAAGCCTAAAAGGCGCCTCCAAGCTCGTCCGTCCGCCCTTTCACGACGTCGCAAATGCAGTCGGAGCTGCCATTGCACGTGTCTGCGGTGCCGTTGATATCGTACAGGGTACCACTCACCAGACGGAAGGTCAAGCCATCGAGAGCGCGAAGAAGATGGCTGTCGAACGCGCCATTGCTGCTGGTGCGATTCCGGAAAGCATCAAAATTGCCGAAATCGAAACGATGCCGCTGCAATACGTTGCCAACCAGATCCGAACACTTGTCAAAGCAGTTGGCGACATTGACCTCCATGCCAAACTGGAAGAGGTAGCCGAGGAAGACGAAGAAGATGACGGCGAGGAGCAGGCTGAGGCAAGCAAAGACCTGACCCGGGCGACTGTTGAAGAAGAAAAAATTGATCCAGCCAAGTATAAGCCAAACGTCGTACGGAATGCAAGCGGGGTTTCGGAATGGCACATTACCGAAACTGACTTGGAGTACCTTGCTGATGGCTGTTACGTGCTCGGTTGCGCAGGCGGCGGGAGCCCGGCGGCCTCCAAGATCCAGCTGCGCAACATGCTCAGAGCCGGACACACGATGCGTGTCATCGAGCCTTCTTCGCTCAAGGATGCAGATGTTATCTACTGGGGTGGTACGTGTTCCTGCCCTAACAAAGGCTGGGATTTTGGCCGTTCGCTAACAACAATCAGGTCACATGGGCTCGCCGGCTGTCTCCATCGAACGGCTACAGTCCATCGAGACGGTAGATGCGTTCAGGGGTCTGATGGAATACCTTCGCCACGACAAGTTCGACGCCGTCATGGGTCTCGAGATTGGTGGTGCCAATGGTCTGGAGCCATTTCTCGTTGGCTCGTCCCGATTTTACGACAGTCCAATCATTGATGGAGACTGGATGGGTAGAGCATATCCGACATATTGGCAGACTACATTGGCTGTACATGCTCCGTTAGAGCTGGTTCCATGTGCCATTGACTCCGGAGATGGCAAGACAATCGTCATGACCAGAGCCCCCAACGACGAAATTGTCGACCGCGCTCTGCGAGCCTCATGCTCTGAGATGGGTTCCCGGGTAGGCATGGCAGCCAAGCCGACAACAAGCGATAGGGTCAAGAAGTTTGGCGTTCTGAACACGGTTTCTCTTGCATGGCGGATCGGACGCTGCATCGCGCTCTGTCAAGCAACAAACACCATGAGCACGGTCGCCGAGTCCATCATCAAGGAAGCCGGTGGTCTCGAGGCTGCCAAGGTATTGTTCAGGGGTAAGATTATGAAGGTCGAGAGGCGCCTTTTCAAAGGCCATTCCTACGGCGAAGTACATATTGCCGCCTTTGAGAGCGGTGATGAAGACGAAGCCGCAAACAACAAGGAGAGAATCACTGCCGTGGCGCAGGGAGGGACGATGAAGATCCCCTTCAAGAATGAGAATATCCTGGCAGAGCACATTGATGAGAACGGCAAGACAAGCATAGTGGCGGCTGTGCCTGACTTAATCTCAATCCTGGACAATGAGTCGGGCAGAGCTCTTGGGGTGCCTGAGTTCAAATACGGCTACCGAGTCACAGTCATTGGTATCACTTGCTCACCGCGATGGACCGAGACATCAGCTGGGATAGATATTGGCGGGCCGAGAGCGTTTGGATACGAACTTGACTACAAGCCACTAGGGAAGTATGTCGAGCCCCGGAGTGTTCTGCAAGAGTATTCAAATTAGATGAAGGACGAGTACTGATGGGGGGGGGTTTTTGCGAGGACCGCGTTATGGAGAAAAATACGACCAAGATTTGTAAGATTACACGTGAACCCGCGCAATTCGTATATGAATCAGCCTTGCAAATCATCAATGATG
Source organism: Colletotrichum orchidophilum (assembly GCF_001831195.1). Lineage (NCBI taxonomy): Eukaryota > Fungi > Ascomycota > Sordariomycetes > Glomerellales > Glomerellaceae > Colletotrichum > Colletotrichum orchidophilum. Next base: position 347,952 of record NW_019172959.1, on the reverse strand, counting down.
CAAATGAGCATGTATAAAAGTCTAAGATGGATGTAGCATGAGCAGGAGTCTACCACAACGGGAGAACCAACTCATCCTCTCAAGCTTGGTCTGGTTCGGATATAGCCCTCCCAATCGTAACCTCCTGTGTCACCACAGTCGTGGTCCGTATTTGTCCTCTAACATGTTGATCCTCCCTTCCGCTGTCCCTCTTGCTCTTGGCACGAGGCATCTTATCTGGGCGTTCGGCAGCTCCCGCGCTGACGCTGACAGTGTACTCGGCCGACGTCTGAGTCTCCTTCCCGGACAGCTCCACTCCTTGCTGGCGAGTCAACTCTTCCGTACTGCTCAAGGGGCGGTGATGTCTCCGTCCGTGTATGCGACTAGCTCTTTGGTTGCTTTCGCCAGGCTGGGCGTATGGGTTGGCGTACTTTGATGGCCTTCCACTACTTCTGAACGGCAGCGAAGACACAGAAAAGAAGCGGGGCAAAAGAGTGACAAAGATCGGCCGAAGTGTAGGAATACACGCCGCCAGAATGCCGATTGCGACCTCCAAGAAGGACCATGTAGCTGCGTCCACGTTATCCCAGTACGGGTCTTTGGTTTCCGCGGCTACGCGCAGGGTTCGGATCCGGAGTGCGGAGATGATGCAAGTGCTAGTCAAGGCGAAGAGTCAGAACAATCACCAACCCGGTACAGCTTGAGGGACGTAGGAGACGAAGCTTACAAGAAACCAAGGCAAAATACCACGAGCAGCACTCGCTTCTGGCTCCGGGGTAGTTGCAACGAGTTGATGACTGGAATCGGCATGCTGAATATGGCGAAGTCGGCTACCAGGTTGATGCCAGCGTTGGTGTACCAAACGGGAAGAAAGTCTAAACATCGGCCTTCAATAGTCGGATCCCAGAAAGCGGCGACGGGAAGACAGATCATTGGAAGGAGGAAACAAAGCACGGCAGTCCATGTGATCATGAAAGCCAGACCCCATAATGTCACCTTTTGCATGATGTCAATAGCAAAGATGCGACGGTACTGTAGCAAGATGGAGATCTTGACGAAACAGGTCGCAACGTTGTACATAATAATCGAACTGTAGAAGGACTGTTGTTGCTGTAAGTACGGGCACCCAGCAGGAGTGATTCTGATAAGTTGTACCTTCATGTAGGGAACATAGTCCTCTGGGGGCGGAACCCATGAATGGAGGCCGAGACCCCATCTGCTTTCTGCCGGTCGTTAGTTGGAGTCCCTGCGTTGATGATTGCCCGTCTTTCAGACTTACCAAGTCCGATGGTAGCAGCTAATGCGAGGAGAAACATCTGAACAAAAACCGGTGTGAGCCGAGAGGTTCAGATTTCGGGAGGGTCCTCTTAGTACTTACTTGGGCGACGACCATGACCGAATCGTCCATTCCGAAGGTCCGGAGCATCTTGGCCCTGGTGTAGACCCTGAGACCAACCGCTGCCGTCGAGAGAGTAGATCCGACTGCCAGAATGGCAACTATCTCTCCAAATCGGGACTGGCCATCAAGGGAATGGTCTACATTGGTGACGGATGCCTGTTGCTGAATATCTTGAATCGAGTCAAGATCTCTAACGAGGACGTTCGCCGCCATGGTTGACAGAACTCTGGAGGGCATGTACGGGTGGTGTGAATTCGTTCGGGTCGAGAAGTCCAAGTAGCATGAGACCTTATGCATATCCAAAGGACAGAGGTCTTCAGTCGTCCTTATTGTATTCTCTCAACGGGGAAATTTGCTCGCGTTAGATCGATACTCAAGCAGCCACAGGCCGTATCTTCACTTGCGCCACCGGTGCAATTTCTGCCTAACCGATCGGGTCATTTGTGCGGACATGGAACTCCCACTGCGATTAAACATCGTAATAGAGACTGAGTGGGAAGAGATAGGCGCTAGTCGCCAAGTCGACGGCCCAAGATCTTCCGCGAGGTAGCATAGGTGCGCTTGATGTAACTCTGGTAGGGATTGGCCACGATGAAGCCGTGAGAAACCAATCCGGGGAAGGGTTGGAGACTCCGCCAAGCCTTTGAAGGCTTGAGATTTCACCTACATCACGACAGTAGCGCGGTACCTGACACAATCAGGCAAAGGCCACCCCAATGTCGACTCCGATTTCCAACAGACTGGACACGCAGACCAACTTGGCAACAAGGAGGGGGAAGGTCACAGGTGCTCCGGGTGCCTGGCTAGCCAATAGCGACCGTAGTCTCGACTGGGTTACCGATCGATAGATGCTTGTCGGGAGGGATGCTGCAGAACAGAGAACCGAAGTTCCCCTGACTCCAGCAGTAGTGGATTGCGTGGCGCGGAATGTGAAATTGCCCATCGGCGAATTCTTGTCGCTAATCTTGGGCTGTACCGAGTCTCGGAACTTTATTCGACGCAACACGACACAACGCGATGCAAAGCTGAATGGAGGGATTTTTACGCCAGTTCGGATCCCGGTTAGTCGGCACTGAGAGCTGTCACAGATCGCGGCATTCGTGGAACCATGGATGTCGGCATTTGCGACAGTGTTGTATCATCGCCCTCGTTTGACATCACGCCGTCTCATTCTGGAACTCGGTTCATTTCCTAGAGAGGAACCATGGCGTACTTGACGGCACCAGCGCTTTACTTAAAGCAACTCCAACAACCAGCTAAATCAGTCAGCTTTCAAGATACCGCGAGTCAATCAACCAATTACTGGCCTAGAAATGAATTAGCTGATTTAGCCGAAAACTGTATCCTTCTAGCTTGCTTTCTGGTTGAAGAAAAGAAGAAGAACAAAGCGAGGCATTTTAAAAAACCCGCACGTTTCGAGCGCCCCTTGACGCGTCTTCAACGCCACTCGATACGCCTCTAAAGCCCCAGCTGCCTAGTGACCAATCATCTTTTTAGAAAAACGCCTAATCAACCAACCAATTATACGGCCAAAGTTGATTTGGTTGCTTTGAGTGAAGCCCTCGACGGCACACTTCGGGTTGCGCCTTGAGCTGAACGTCTATAAGTTTAGTCTCGTTGCTAGCGCCAACGGTCGCTCGCTCTGGAGGCCTGCCTCATACGAACGTTCCTGGGGAGTTCTTAGCTCGGTGATGGCGTACACGCGAAGCCCACATGGTATCAGGCAAGATTGATCAACAGAGCTATCAAGAATTTTCTGATGTTTGAAACATCAAGCTTCATGGGTAAGTTTATGCTCTTGGCAAAGTCTACTACTGATCAACAATCTTTTGAGATCGCAATACCAGTGCCGATCAACTACATTCTGAAGACCGCACGATAGGCATATTTTCTCCATGTCGGAAAGAACGGATGGCATGGAGGCAAGGTGTAGATCATTGTGCAAAAACCATTGATAAGCCTTATCGAGACAGAGAAGCAAGCCCGGTTCCGTCATTCAGAGGACACTGAATGTGTAATGTAAAATCTATCGACATGATCGAGTGCTGGGCAGTCAGTTAGAATTGACGAGGTGAAATATTGAGCAGCCAACCCTATTTGTGGAGTGTGAGCACGACAGGTTACATCAGATGAGTGCAGATCAACAGATGAGTCTGCAGCAATGAGCCAAGTCTGTCCGGAAGAAGACGGCTATGCTCTACTAACGATAGATTGGTCAAATTTAGTCTCCAGTCAGTCCGGAAGAGGCTTCCGGTGACACGCCAAAAACTCTACCGAAAGGAAAATCGGTTCCAGGTACCTGGTATATCGAGAATAGAAAGAGATGTTGCTCCGAACTCTGGGGCCTTTGGGGGCCAAGGGTGTAGTTGGGCAAAGAATATTGACTAGGGCTGGGCGAAGATATCCACAACGTTTGCCCGCAACCATGCCGCAAATCGCAGATCACGCCAATGTTCTCGTGATTTTTAATAGCGGATTTTGTATAGAGCCCCCGGACCATGTGAGCATACCGAGCGTCCTCACTTTTCATCAGAACTCATGCGGACTAAGCACGGGAGCATCGATGGTCCGGAGGAGGCTAAGAGCTATGTCATCGAATTCTACCGAAAAAGCCGGGGTTGAATTGCTTGCCCCCGCCCTGGTCTCCACTGAATTCGCGATTTGATTAGTTTAGATCCTTGAACCCGGGTCCGATGTGAGGTGTTTATGAACTTGTGATGGATTGAATACTATGATCACGGTCTGGAACAAAGACCAAGGGTGCAGCAACGTAATCACTTCAGATTGGCCAAGCCGTGCCAAGCAAAACAAACCAGACGTAATTTCAGCTCATCATGCCAGGCAAAGTCTCTCAAGTCTCGAGTCCTTGGGAACAGTCTTACCAAAATCCCGAATTGGGCTCCGCTCGGATCCACCCCTATCCGGAGCTAAGCGGTCACAGACGGACCGGTGGGGCCGGTGGGCACGGTAGGCGCGAAAACCCAGTAGCAGGCGGAACTGGACCAGATCGCGGGCTCATCTGGAAGAAAACACTAGAGCGAATCTCATTACGCCTTGGATTGATTACGGCAAACAAAATCACAGCTTGGAAACGCCTCCCGCCGTTCCCAATGTCTTGGTCTGGCTCTTGTTCTGGTCGATGCCCTCTTCCACCGCTTTGATCTGCAACGCCAGAATCTTGGAGTAATACCGGCATATCGCGAGATTGCCCCCCATGAACCAGAAGCCGGGGTGCCCAGTGGGACGCCACATGGTCCTGAACTCGCCCTCCTCGTCCCACCCCCACACATCGCCGACGCGATCAGCGAGTTCGTCGCCAAAGATGTTGCGCGCCTCGGTGCGCATGTTTTGGTATCCCGTCGCGAAGATGATTTCGTCGCCCGGCAGCTCCGAGCCGTCTGCGAACCGGAGGCCGTTCGGGAGAACCTCTGCAATCTCCTGCCCGCTCTTGACCTTGATCTCGCCATCGATGATGAGCTGGCTGCACCCAACGTCAATATAGTAGCCACCGCCACGCTGGAAATACTTGACGAAGAAGCCGCCGCCGCTGGGTCCCATGTCCAGGTTAAACCCGGCTTTCTGGAGGCCCGAGAGAAGCTCGGCGTCGTTGGCGTTTTGGATTTCCGTAGTGCCGACCTGGAGCGACTTGAACAGCTCGGCAGGTAAGCTCCACAGCCAGAGGTCTGCATCGTCGACTGGGGGGGAGTCTTCGTCATAGAGGCCTTTGAGGCCAATGTCTGTGATGGAGCTTGAGGAGACGACGGATGTCGAGCTGCGCTGTACCATGGTGACGTCGTACCCTTGCTCGTAGAAATCCTGCGCGATATCATGGCCCGAGTTGCACGAACCAACGACGATGGCCTTCTTGCCATTGGAGTTGGGCCTCGCTCCTGGGAACTCGGAGCTGTGGCAAAGGCGGTCGCCCTTGAACTTGTCCATCCCCTTGATGTTGGGGAAGAACATCTTGCCAGAGTGACCCGTAGCTTGGATGACGTGGCGAGGGTGCAAAGTTCGGGTCTCTCTGGATCCGTCGGGCTTTTGCCTATCGAGGGTGACTGTCCACTGTCTCTTGGAATCATCCCACGACGACTTTGTGAGCGTCGTCGACATCCAGACGTTGAGCTCGAGAAGGCTAGCGTACGCCTCGAAGAAGTCCCCCATCTTGTCTTTCGGTGTAAAGACGGGCCAATGGCTTGGGAAGTTGATGTACGGCAGGTGATCGTACCAAACGGGATCGTGGAGGACGAGTTGGTGATACCGCTTGCGCCAGGAGTCGCCAATGCGCTGATGCTTATCTACTACAAGGGCGTTGACCTTGAGCATCTTCAATCGTGCGGCGATCGTGAGACCAGCTTGGCCGGCACCTAATTATTAGTTAGTACTTGTACAATGCGACAGAATTCTAACTCCAGCATTTCAAGTGCTTACCAACAATCACGACCGTGGGCTCGCTGTCCACGTAGTTGACGCTATCATCCCTCTTCTCCTTCCAGTTCTTGCTCTCTCGTTTCTGGACGTGATCAACTCCCTTCTCGCGTCGGTGCCGCGTTGGCTCCTCATGGCCTGCGATTTCGCGCAAAGTCGTGAAGAAGGTGAAGATCTCCCACCTGTCACCGGACTCGACCATGCGCACGACACCCTCGCCCGGGCCGACATCCGTGCTCACTTTGAGGAAGAACTGCAGGCATTGCACCTTTCCGTGGGCATCAAGGGGCGCAAAGTGAGGTGCTCGATGCGTGGTGGAGGTGTCAATTTGCACCTCCTTCAGTCGGCAGGCCTCGCTCAGGAAGCTCTGGATCTTGTCCCTGCCCTTGAGGGTGCGGAGGTCCCATGATAGGGCTAGGTGGTCCCTCCAGTAGCCGTCCGAGACGAAGAGTTGTGCGAGTTTGTGGTAGTCCTTGGACCTCAGTGCCGCGTTGAAGTCGTTGATGACATCTGCCGCAGCCTTCCCCGCATCAACCGATGTCGAGCGAACGGATGGGGGATACTCGCGGGGGGGGAGGTTGACGGAGCCCGGCTCGATCCGTTCACTCCACGCAAAGCTTCCTGCCATGGTTTTCGGGATAAGTGTTTGGGAATTGATGGAGGGTATCAGATTCGTCTACTAGCGGCTATCTTACTATGGTCGAGGTTGATGTGGGAATCCCTTCAGATCTGGGGTCGCATAGGAGAATTTATGCAGACGCAACATCTTCAATCCCCTGGGGTAGCTTCCGTTCCTCCGCACCGGAGGGCTGAGTCGTGACATCACCTGACAGCTTTCGCCGCGACAACGCACTCTGAGGGGGTTTCCTCCGGGGATAGATCGGGCGGGGAGACAAAACTCTGTCACACACGCAGCGACACATAGCTTCACGAACTAATCGGCGTTCTGCTGTGCCGCATTAGCTCTCAACAGTTTCCTATCCGCAGCGGTTTTGTGGAATTGGAGCCGCCAAGGGCCGCACATTGTCTCTCAGTTGCAGGTAGTAGTGCGCAACCGGCTTCCTTGAATGCGGGGGAAGGGGGCACTGGGGGAGACAAGCCCCGGCCCGCGAGCAAATCAAAGAGCTTCAGAATGTTTCTGGCAAGTATGGACGCGACCTGCTTGGATGGATTAGTTCGAACTCTGCCTTGACACGGGGGACCCGCCGGCGGCTCGAATTATCCCAGATTGAGGCCCGTTGACGCAGCTCGGTGACAGCTAGGACGGAGCTTCTCCGCACTTGAAGTCGCGGGGTTGGCAAGGGATGGTTGGTCCCCCAAGGTTTGGAAACCTTGCGAGGTTGCTTTGAGCTTCCGAACAGACCGAGACTATTGGGCATTGGACGGATTCCTTTCTACCATCTGAGTGGTTACTGGTGATCTAAACCTCCCACAAAAGACTACTACGAGCAACTAAACCTCTCCTCCCAAGATGCCATTAAGGTCAAAAGATCTCACACAGGAGAGACTTCGTTTGGCTTGATTGAGTGCGGGGGAAATGCGGGAACACGCATGAGAAATCCGGGGCAAAGGAAGCTAAGTCCGATAGCACATTTCCGCGTTGCGGCGCTGCGGTTCCGCATTGCCGCCCCGCCCCTTTGCGGCTCCGGTTGGTGTTTTTCAAATCATTAATAGCTAGCTGCTTGGCGCCTCTGTAGATGGGAACTAGCCAGGGCGACGGTTTCCTCCAGATGCGTGGCTGTTCAGCTAAAAAATGCACCTGACGACCCCTCGGTGTATAAGTGTCTGCAAGCTTCGAGATCTACGAGATCTGCACGTCGGGTCATCGGAAGACAGCGCGACTTCGTTGGACAATCAAATTCATTCACCTTGGATGATATTTGTCAAGACGAGATTGGGACTTGCCCGTAAATAAGCTCCTCGCTTTGCATTCTGGAAAGGATGAACTTCACTGGTCGAATATGTGTGCAAGCTAGTGTATTTACTATAATCCCTTTCCAGCACTCGCTGGGTGTAACGATGGGTGCAAAGCGGCAAAACTATTGAAAAAGAACACGGATCCAAAGGGCTTATTACAACCTATATCAGCTGGATCAGACAGGGCTGGTCTCTATCCAAATCTCCACTCATCTTCTCATTGAGCTGAATGTCATGCTCGGCATACCGCTGCGTGCCATCAGACGTAACGCAGACGGCTGGCCCAACTACCCGGGCTCTACGCACCGAACTCCCATTCACTCCTTGCGACCAAGATCCGGCCGGAGTCGACGGACTCTCGACACCTGTAAACGCTTCTGCTGGATCTCGCCCGCCACGGACCAGACGGTCCATCCAGCTCGACCGCGATCCTGGACCCCACACTCTGGGGGCTGGCTGCGCAGTAGTCGGAGCAGGGGCACGTCGTTGCTCGCTTATCTGAACCCTTACTGCCATCATAGTCGCCATATGTCTATCCGTCTTTTGTCCCCGCATGATGCGCGACCGCCTGCTGGGGTCCCTGCTGAGGCGCCAAACGGGGATCAAGATGTCGCCGATGGCGAGATCGCGCGGACCAAAGCCGTAATCGCCGCGGTGCTCGGATAAGGAGCCTTGGCCATCCCAAATAGAAATGTTTCCCAGCGGTTCCAGCTTGAAGAGCGAGAATTCTTGCATTAATTTGGAGATTGTCTGTACTAGAACTGTTTGCTCAGGGCTCAGCTGTGATGTTGACGGGTCGAGCATGTCCATCACGGTAACACGGACGAAACCTTGGTCCCATGGCCAGTTGGGTTTGCGAAAGCGAACCACAGTCCAGAAGAGCATCGATATGGTGTCGATCTCAGCAGGGCACTCATGCGGCGCTGGAAAGAAGCCACGCAAGACGTTGCTCACACTCTGTAAAGCAGCAGCAGAAGACCTGTCGTCCCAGGGTGGCTCCATGAGCTTGAGACTTGCGACAGTTCGGCCTCTGTCTCCGCCAGAGGAATCATACCAACGGATATACAGGCGGTCCTGCTGGAAAATAAGCCTGGCCGTGCGCTCCTCCGTCCATCGTGGGATTTCCCCGTTGTGGTACGAAGACCGGACCCTTTGCTGGGGCGGTACACCAGCCTCCCGCCTACGCAGCGGCCTCCCGAACTCGCTCGGAGGGGTATGGACCACGGTGTTTGGCTCCACAACGATGGCGACCTCTGAAAAGCCGGGGCTGTCGGAGTAGTCAAAGGCGTCGAGATTGTTGCTCATGGTGTGGTATGGTAGGTCACGGCGGCGTTCTTTGGACCAATCTGGCACCCATGACGGATAATACTCACTAGATGCCGTTGAGAGCTGCCCAAACTCGAATACGTGAAGCAGCATTTGTAAAGCAGTATTCTTACTCCGGCGGAACATGGTCTCTGCGAGTTTCCGGTAGAGAACCGTCCAGTCTTGGTTGAGGTCGAGATACCCTTCCACGTCTTTGTTTTGTTCCTCATCAGGAACTAGACCGAACAGGGCAGTGATGCGATCCGCCGGGTCCCTACACCCAGCCGCATGAAAGTTCCAGAGTAGCTCAAGGATCGACTTCCGATCGCTGCAGAGGTTCTTCGTCATTCGGAGCTGATAGCTAATGAGGTCCTCGACGTACTCGAAGCGCCGGGCCGCCGAGACAAACCAGGGCAGGCCGAGAGAGTACTTTCCGCAGTGGACTTTGGCGTTGCGAGCTAAGCACGCCTCCTGGATGATCCAGCGGCGCAAGAACCATTCGCGACACAGGAAGCGCTGGAGTTGAAAGATGTGGTCGGGTCCCATCACCCTTTCTGTTATTGCCAATGTGTTTCGCGCCATTTCTTCGGGCCGCTTGGTGTCTAGTAGCATTGCCACCATGCGGATGGCGGCGAATACTGATGCTGTCGTGTCGTCTGCGTCACCGAGCCATATGTGCACTCTCTTAGCTCCTTTGTAGATTCGGCCCATCAGAGGAAGCTGCTTGTTCTTTTCGGCGACATCTTTCTGGTTTAGGCAAATGGCATCGATCCAAAGGTATCTCGAACCGATGGGCTTCCGAAGTGTCCGCAAGAGCGAGTCGACTGTCGGACTGATGCCGAACGAGAACGAGCCATCGATCAGGAGCTCGCAGGACGGCGGTGCGGTTCCCCAGGTGTACGAGACGGCCGAGAAATCGCGTTCCGTGTCCAAATTCATCAATTGCCATGAGCGACTGTACTGAATTAGGGAGCACTGCAAGGGCGCCTCTGGGTCAGTGGCGGGGTTGAGGACGATGACGCGAATTGAGTCCGGAGCCCACAGGGGAGAGTATTCATACTCTCGCGTCAAAGCTGCATCCATTTTGCAGAGAATCGCGAGGCGATCATGGAGTACTACGGCGTGAATGTCTGAATCAGAATGTCTTATCTGCGGGGAAGTCAGAGCCAGCGGGGATCAAATGTGAGTGAAGGCATCCCGCAGCCTGATCTATAATTAGGTTGATCTTGCCTCTCACATCATGACAGCCTGACCGGCTCAGCGCGGCTCAAGTCTCGCCATGTTTCCCCGACCAATATCTAACAAACCCCATGATGATAGTCTCTGAAGTGGTTCCATCTTCGGGACTTGGACAGAGCAGCGTATAGGCAAGTCACAAGTGTCAGAGATAAAGACGGTAGGTTTCATATGGAATGATTCTCATATTTCAAACATGAGGACGCCTCTGTACAAAGGATCGTCCGATATCCAATCGTGTTTACATCCAGTGTCTTAAGTCATACGTATGTACAAGAATAATGTTTGAGCTCACCAGCACTAAGTGGTGCTAACAGAACCCATGAATTTTTATGTCCAAAAAGCTTCTCCAACGTCTCTCTCTCCCCTTGATTCTCTAGTAAGAAGCACCGCGGGCAAGCTTGCGGCGCATGGAGCGCGCACGGCGGCGAGCAGCAGACTTCTCGCAGTCGGCACCAGCAGGGGTGGAGGGCGCAGCGGCAGACGGCGGCGCAGCAGCGGAGGGAGTAGAGGGCTCAGCGGGGGTGGTGCTGTTGCCGCCGTTGTAGTCGGGGATCGCGGCAGAGGGCGCGGCGGGAGTGGAAGGGGTGGTGGGAGTCGTGGGGGTAGTGGGCGTGGTGGCGCCGTCGGAGCCGGTGCAGTCGCCGTCAGAGGTCTGGCCGAGGAGGTTGGCAGTGTGGTCCTCGCATCCTGAGAAAGCGACAGTGGGGCCGGGGGCGGTGTAGTTCTTGGGGGCAGGGTAGTAGATGTTGATCAACAGGCCGGGCTCCTCTCCGGTGTAGGCGCCGGGGAACTTGACGGTGGGCGAAGGGGTCTTGGTGGAGGTACCGGTGACGGAGATCTGAGCGCATTCAATGTAGAACTGGGCACCACCCTTGGTGCCGGCGCCGTGCAGAGCAATGTGCTCGACGCGCATCAGGTACTCGCCGGTGGGGACCTCCTTGGGGAGAGTGAAGGTGAAGTTGTGGATACCGGCGTTGTTGATGTAGGTAGCCCACTGGAGACCGGCATCGGTGATGCTGGAGGTGGACAGCTCGTAGACCTTGAACCAGTCGCCGTCACCCTTGTAGGTGGCGACGGTGGAGGGGGCCTTGGAGAGGTAGACGGCGAGGGGGCCGGGGTGGCCCAAGTCGTTCTCGACCATGAAGCCGACCTCGTCACCGGCCTTGACGGCCTTGGTCTGGGTCTTTGCGAGGACGTCGTCGTCGTTGCCGCCAATGTTGCAGACGATGCCGTCGGAGGTGACATCGGTGACGGGGGAGTTTGAGTTCTTGGCCTCACGGACGTACTGGTAGCGCTCGGTTTGCTCGCCGTTGACGATGAGGGTAGGGAAGACGTAGTGGGCCATGGCCTGGGGCACGAGGGCCGCGGCGGCGAGGACAGCAAAGGAGCGCATCTTGAGTGTTGTTGGGTTTGTGTTTGGTTGGTGAAGACCGGTGATTGGAAAGATTGGACAGGAAGAAAACGAAGAGTTGATTTTCCACCAGGGAATGAAAGAAAGTGAAGTTTCAAAAAAGAAAGAGAGTGGTTTGTACAATGACAAAAGACACAGCGATGGTTGAGAACGAAGAGCGAAAGAGAAAGACGTCGAGAATGGCGAGAAGAAAAGGTTGTCTTATATCGAAGATATCTCACCACCCCTGACAGACAAACCATCTACCACCAGGCGCCATGATCCATGATCCATCCACATTCCTGATGTAATCTTTCCCCACATGATGGCAGACTATCCTCTTCAGGCTGGGTACTCCAGGCATCATGGGCGCACGCGCGAAAAGGGGTGGTGGAAAGGCAAGGATGGCCAAATGAGCTTGACCTCAGTGCCTCGCCCAACCAGCATCACACGATAATAGAGGGAGACTTGAGTGACGATTTGGTCGAAGTGCCTTCGTTTGAAACATGGGAGCAACCCGCTACATCCATTTTCCCACCATACGCGGTCCCCGACGGAGTCGAAGCCCGCGACGGACCCCCTGATCGGGGTCGCAACTAGAGTACGATTGACGACATTGACCCCTGGGTAGCTCACGAGCCGCCCACGTTGTCGAAATCTGTGGAAAGAAAAGTGGCCAAGCTTGGCTGATGCGCCGATTCCCCTTGTGCTCCTGTTCATCTAAACTCACAGCTCGCTTGCAGCGTTGCAGCCCGTACCCTGGCAGATGAACCTGGCCCGAGCTGGTCGAAGCCCCGAATCGGTCGCCTGTAGATTGTTCTTTACCCACAGAGACCGACCTCATTCGTCCTAGCCGCTGGCGGCTGTCTTCGCGTGCATCCCGTAACGGCGTACTATGTAAGAGGGCTTGTCGGGGTTTGACCGTTGGAGCTGTCAATTTCGGGCGACAAGCCCGGTTTGCCTTTCAATACCCGTCTATTGGTACTCGGCGTGTCAGAAGGACTTGGCTCACTTGGTGGACACTCGAAACTCCGGCGTGCTGCAGCGTGCTGCCCGTTCCGCACATACCGGAATCTTGAGTCGTTACTAAGTCTTTACAAAGACAACTAGCACTCATGTCAAAAGTGTCATAAACAAGCGTTTCCCCAGAATCAATATGTCGAGCATACGTCTCATGTGCGATCCCGTGAAAAAAAGGTTATGCCACTCTGAACTCTGTTCTGGTTCTTGATCGACGCGGCCGTGGTAGCATTCACCTGAAACCTGGGTCCAGAGGCCGCAGGGAAAAACCACAGCTGGCGGCTATTCCCTGTCGCGCATCACTTTACACGGAACGAGAGCCCCCCACCCAGAAAGAAGCAAAAAGGAGGGCGGCGCTTGGATGCAATCGATTCTCCGGCATTCCCAGTACGGGCCTGCCGCCTAGAGACTCGGCAAGTAAAGCCGAGTGAGTACACACTTGGGGTCAACCTGGGCTCTGAGCTGTAACTTTTGCAGAGTTCCCCCTCATATGCTGCAGTGTGATGGCCAAGGAGGAGGCCAGACCAGCATCAACCCCCGACAAATGTCGTTATCGCCGCTGACGAGTCGGGCCCAGCGCTTCACAACTAAAGTGAAAATAAAGTGTGCTCGTTAAGAGCCCCCCTGCCGAGATATCATAGCGGCCCTTACTGCTATGTAGTAGGAATCGAGTCAGCCAGTCGAGCGGTCCCGACCCGGGTGTTCCAGAGGCCAAATTCTACTCGATTTGGCCGTGCAACTCTGCTGAGATTCTTAGTCAGACCTCGACAACCGCTCCCTCCGGCAACGCTTCTCATACCACAGCATAGCCATCCTAGTGAAGTCTCCATCAAAAGAGGGGGGCCAGGCCCGTTAGAGAAAAATAGAGACGGCTCCATCCTCGATTTACGTCTAATCTCTTACGTCTAATCTCGGGCTCCACGGCTGAGCCGGCCGGTGGGCTTACCTTTTCGACCGAACCTGTCGACCCGTCCAAATCCTCCTTTGGATTCTGCTTCGTCCGTAGGGAAGACAGTCATCGTGGGTGAATGCGGCCCAATTCGTTTACAAAGTATTGTTTTGCATCCACCAAACTTCCATATTTGTACTCCCCCACTTCCCGGCCAGTAACATGGCAATGAAAAATTGATGCGGAGTAATTACGCATTGGCTCACCGCAGCAATTGTCGGTGGCCTTGTAGTCGGAAAACCCCCCCTGCGCGCTTCCCGCAATGTGACCGTCCCGGAGCGGTGGCCGAGCCTAGACAGTAACTCGGACCGACGATCCCACTTTCAGCTCCGCGGGCGAGGTACTGACTTGTGAAGGTTGTCTCAACTTCCATTGACGGCGACGATCGTTTCTCGGGCAGTGCAACTTATTTGGGTGAATCTGGACGCTAGATTGGCTTTTCCCGCCCCCAAGAGCCTAGATAGACTGTCGACGTGAGTTCCCGATGAGACTGTACCGAGACCTGTGTCGTGTGACAAGGCCCAAAATGGTCATGGCGTCTCTCATGGCTTTCTCTGCCAAGACGGCCATCCTTTCCATGATTCAGCCGTAAACGTCTCGTCAAGGAAGTTTTCGCTTCTATATCTTCCAGCGGCTACGGCAAAGCCCTCCCAATCTTACTAGTTTTGCTTTTCACCCAGCTGGACTTAGGTACAGGGGAATGCCATCAGTCTGTGTATACCCCACCATTACCCAACTTTTACACCTTGCCCATTACACTTTGACCAGCTACAACACGAAACCTTTTAATAAATCTAAACAATAGAGTATAATGAGAAAAAGGGTTGAAGTTTACTATTTACTATTTAGTGTAATGTACACTAACTCTGTGCTCCAATCACTACGTCAAGGCGGCGCGGTAAAGACTCAATAAAACTCTGAATCCTGGCTTGGGAAATAGCGAGATGATCAAATCCATGGCATTCCACTGTCGCAGCTACGAGAGTTGAAGTCATGAGCCTGCAAAAGCTCTAGAGAAGGAAGACCCTGCCTCCAGTCGGTGCTTTCAGCTGACGCCACGACTTCAGGAATCATTCATTTACATCCTCAAGTGGTATTGTTTCCGACCTCCACAGGACTATGCGAGAAGTGTCCGTATCACGTCTTAGACGAGCGACCTGACGACTACTATACAGGTGTCTGCATGTTCGGGGTCCCCATCTCCATTCCCCTCGACATGTCTTGCTCATAATATCATCTACCAAAGGATAGCCTAGAGATGCGTGCCGGTGAATGTGACCCAATCCACTCAAAACCTTTTACCTTTACGATTTCAGAATACTTTTTTATCTATACCTTGTTTCTCCTCCGTAAAGCACCGCAATATCAAGAATGATCATGTCCCTCATGGTCCTCCCCATCCTCCGCCCAATCCGGAAACCCATCATCAAACAGATCCTGCAACTTATCCCTCTTCTTCTCGTCATCCCACCTCTTATGTCGCATCACCTTCTGCCACTTCCTCCACTCCTCGTCGTCGAGCAAACACGCATCCAGCGCAGCCTCCAAACCCTCGATATCTAACCTCTCGCCAATAAATACCATCTCCTGCCGGCGGTCGCCCCACTCACCGCCCTTCTTGATGTCGTGCGTGACGAGGGCATCGACCTCGCGGTCGCCCGTGAGATAGTCTCCAGGATCCAGCGTGCAGAACCAGGGGCGGCCGCCCGTCATCGTCAGCATCGCGCCCGCTTGGGACCAGTCACCCGCCCTGTGCGGCCGCGTCGCGAGGAAGAATTCGCCCTTTGAGCGGAAGAGGCGGTTGAAGAGGGGGTTGGCGGTCTTGTTGGCGAGGATCACTTCGTTGGAGGGGGGTTCGAGCGGGTCTTCCATGTCTGCGTCCTCGTTGTCGTCGCCTTCGTCCGCCTCCGACTCGTCGTCTTCCCATTCCTCCTCGTCTTTCTTGTCGTTCACGTCTTCATCGTCATCATCTTCATCCATGGCGTCTTCGTCTTCATCGCCTTCTGGCTCCTCCATCTGCAGGATGAACTTGTCGTAAAGGAGAGACCAGAGACGTCTGGGATGGAAAGGCCTTGTCCTCGTGTAGATGAAGTTGCGGACATTGTACTCTTCCGTCTCTGGCTTTGGTGTAATGGCTTTGCGACCGTTGACCTGGAGCATAAAAAGTTCAGCGTACTGCATCGTGCGGGATGAGGCTTGGATTTTATGATTAATTCTTACCTCGCGAACTGTCATGGCGTGCAAGTCTTGGAGCCAGCCAACACCAGACTGGGCAACCTTGAGGTCGAATGTGTTGGTGTTGACGATCTCGTTCACGTCGATCTTGCTGTAGCTGGCCTCCAAGATCTTGGCTCGTGGGTTGAGCTTCTTGATCAAGTCCAATACGCGGCCGCGGTCATTCTTTGTGACCTAAGATCAGTCAGCAACCCCCCATCTTTGCTGTGATGCCTCTCGTGGAATATCTACCATGTCGATCTTGTTAAGGACTATTACGTCTGCAAATTCAATCTGATCAACCATCAGGTCTGATACGGTTCGTTCGTCTTCCGGTACGACGTCATCTCGTCTGGAAGATAGCAGATCGCTGGTGTGGAAATCGTTAAAGATTGTGAAGGCATCGATGACGGTGACGGTAGTATCAAGACGAGCGAACTTGTCCACTCCACCAGCATCAGCCCTGATGAACATGTTTTGTCAGTAAGAACCCTAACTGAAGATCCAAGTCTGAAAGGGGAACTCACAGCCTCTTGAGCAACTTCATGGTATCCTCATCCAGACCCTCAGGTCCCTCACCCATCGTGGCCATCTGCTCTGCCAGCCGGGCATCGAACGTCTCTGCAACTTGTTCAGGCTCGCTGATACCACTGCTCTCGATAATTACATAGTCAAACTCGTGAAGCTCGGACAGGTTGACAAGCTCTTCCAGTAGATCACCTCTGAGCGTACAGCAGATGCAGCCGTTCTGTAGTGCAATGACCTTCTCTTCCGTCTTTGTAAGCCGGTGGGTCTTCTTGATGAGGGACGCGTCGACGTTGACCCTATTCGAGACAACCGGTTAGCATTACGGTGATACGCTGTACATCTGGTCTAGAGCAAATGTTGAATCAACATACGCCCCGATATCGTTAACAATAACAGCAATGCGAAGGCCGTGGTCACTCTTGAGAATGTGTTGAAGCAGTGTCGTTTTACCGCTGCCCTGTTGTTCAGTCATCAGTCCAATCTCCTCCATCACAATTGCACGCCGCCATCAGGACCTACCAAGAAGCCCGAGAGAAGGGTGACTGGTAGCGGCTTGCCCTGGCCGGTCTTTGTGACATCCACGCCAGAGTCCTGACGGACTAGCTTGGGGACCCCATCGACAGCTGTTGATCCTGTGGATGCCGGGACGACAACGCCGCCAGATTTGGGTTTTGTTAAAGATGCCGAGAGTTTTTTGCCCATTGTGACTGCACGTAGCCTCCTGTTTGACGCTCTCAATTTGATAGAGGTTGAAGATTGAAAGGCATATGGATACCCAAGCAGTCTTAACCTTTGACGGCCAGATATTTATATGACATTCCCACCCTCCAAACATTCCCTCATCTGATTCAATGCCATCAAGGTGTTCAAGGTTCGTCGGCCATCATTCCATTCCCAGTCACCCTAGTCCATCTCTCTGTGCTGTTTGTTCCGTGCAACCTACTTACAGCGAGCCATCCGGGTTCTTTTTGATGCCCCCGGCGATATAACACGGGATTGGTTGACTTGTTACCGGGGCCGTCATCATCATCGGTCGCCGTCTGATTGGCCGAGAAGACCTCGAATGGGGCCCGATCCCCAGGAACGCCTCGCCATATTTGGCAAAAAGAGTTCACGAAAGCATGGAAGACGGGTCTACGGTCAGCTAGGACCCTTGAGAACCTTGATGGATACATGTAACTTCGTTAGCATGATTGCCAAATGGCGCTTGATCATTCGTTTGGCTCAATAAGCTGCTTTGGGGCCGACAGTATGATGTGCAATGAACTAGGAGGATCTGAGGGTTGGAACCCTTTGATTTGCGCTCATCGGCACAATCGGGAGGTCAAAACGAGACTCTTCTAGTGGCATTGCTTGTTGCCATGTACGGGGCATACGATGCCCCCTTTGACCCTTGGATAGGTAAAGGAGGCACGAGTGCATCCTCCAGGAAACGTGTTAATGTCGTAATACTAAATGCATGAGTCTACGCAAACAAGGCTCGAAATTGGTAATTTTCTTGATAGGGAACGAATAGCGGTGTTTCCGCCAGTGTAGCCACGTCCTCAGAGTAACCGCAATGGCGCCCCATAGCCTTTCGTACGTTTGCCCACAGCCGTAGACGGACGGGAAAGCTTCTGCCCGGTCATCATAATGTGCCATTAGCGGTTGGGCTCCGAATTAATGTTTGTGGGCAAGTTCATCCCATTTACACGGTAGCTATCAGGAAATATAAGACCCAGCGGCATCAATCTACCCTTGACCAATCATCAACTGGAGTAGAGGTGCGAAATATAGTCTTGTGCTAGTGCCCTTGTTCACTGACTTGCCATTTTGAAACAACGCTTGGCTAATAGCCGGCTTTGAGAAGAGCTGCAAAGGAGATGAGATTTCCAATGAGGCTCTCTCACATGAGACCTGTTCAATTCTTGTGGTTGGTTGGGTGGCTTTCCATGAAGTTGATGTACGTGCCAAGATAGACCGCTGTTGTGATTAGTGCTGAGTCAGTACTTTGGTAAAGAGTTCCTTCACAACAGAGGGCTTCCGTTGACTTGAATCTTGGCATACTATGCACGCTTTCCGATTCCAAAACTCTCAGTTGATATCGCGACTGGCCAAATTGCTGTTGGAACCCTACATGGCGGCGAGGACTAGACCCCATGATGATCTTGGCTGTGAAATTGAAAAGGTTCAATATCTGGGCGTTCTGTAAAGACCAGGAATATGTCATTCAAGGATGAGTCACAACGAGACCTTGGGCGAGTTTGAAACGGAATAGAAAGAAGAAGAAAGAGGGGGAACAAAACTCAATAGAGCAAAGTGGCTGAGGCAACGTATTGATCATAGCGATGCTCTGATACCGTTGTCTGGAGCGGCCACCGAGGCAAACGGCTCTTTCCGGGGCCCGGTTGCTGATGAATGGAAGAGGAGCGTATCAGTCACTCACAGTTCTAGACAACTAGTCGTTTACAGCCCAAATGTGGACAGATGCAGAATATCGTAGCCGAAAGGCTAGTCGAGCCGAAGCTTGAATCAACACAGACGCACACATCAAGCGCGCGGCGTTCAAGCGGCAGGTATGCGGAGGGACGATTGTATTAATAGAAGACCCATCGCCTGCCATCAGTGTTGAACATCATGAAGGGAAACGTCATTCTCAGGTGAGGAAGGATTGGCGAAGGATGTTTGCAAGGTGCCCATGCACTCCCAGTTTCATCGTCTACCCCGTAGTGGACGAGGATGAGCCCGAGCTATCCCGGAAGCCGCCGCACAACAAGTGCATAGGATTGGCTTGTTAGCCAATGTCCTAGGCCGAACGGAGTCGACTTCTTGCAGTGCTGCTCGTCACGGCCCAAAGAACTCGTCGGCAAAAGTTGACTCGTTCGTTCGCAGGCAGGTCGGGCCAGGCCTTGGTCCCTTGCGGCGATCACGACTGTTCCGTGGTCGAGGCGCTGTGCGCGGTGGGCGATGGAGCAGCTGGTTTCTTGCTACTGGCAAACTTTGCACTACCAGACCGCTATACATTTATGCGCATCACTACTAGGTAGGAATCAGCATCGCGTTGATACAGTGCACTTGTTTGTCACCTGAAGTGACTGTAGAGCAATACGAAGCTGCACCAAGGGGAAGACGGGAGATGCAACAATAGTCGGTGCTTCAATCTAGAAAAGACAGGAAATGTTTCCAGGCTCGGACAAGGCCCCCCTTACCTTGATTCTAATTCTCTCCGGCCTCGAAGCGCCGGGTTGGAGTTTTCTAGAGGACAACGGTAAGAAACTAGCATAGTTGAGCACACAACTCCGCCCACGGATTGTCCATATGCATTCATGGCCTGCTCGCAGTCGCATTTTCGCAGGTTTCAGCCACCAAAAGAGGGCGCCTCCGGGCCACGCTGCCAAGAAGGGCGTCAAACACGACCGAGGGTTTTGGTGTGGCACGGCGGGTTCATCAGAGTGACAGCGGCCGGGGCCGGTCTGTGAACCCCTGCCAACTTGGAACTGGTGTGGTCACCCTCCCAAAGTCCCCTGAGCCAATAGGCCACGGTCCGCTCAGAAAACCGCCCAATGGCCAGGCCTCCTCGACCCCTAGAGCGTAACTGTATAGCGCCTTGAGGCTGGTGAAGAGCTGCTGAGCTTTAGGAAACAAAGTTCATTGGGTCCATCCGAGAGAACGTAACCCCGGAGCGTTCCCGCGCCTGCACTTGTCGCACCAGAGACCAGTTCCCACTGTCCCTAGACCCCTAAGCCGTCCGCAGCTTGTAAGAGAGACGCATCTCGAAACCCCCTTGCCCGTTCTTCTTGGGAGTTGTTTGATGTGCGAGACATTTTTACATGGGTTTCTCCGAACTTGTCCGTGGGGTTTGGGCAGGATGATCGACATGGCGAGAGTGATTACTTGAAGCAGATGCCGCGCACACCATGCTGTCATGATCCTCCTGGCCCTCTTTGCCCCGGCCTCTGTCCAAGATCTTGGGGGTTCTTCTCTGACGCTTTTTTCTATGCGGCGCTTGCGTCTTCTTTTCTTTCTTGTTGTTCTCTTCTAGATTTGCAGCTGTGCTGTCTTATTCACCCTCACTCGCTGGTCGACTTCTTTTCTACTTTTATTCAGTCACCCGTTGCAGTGCAATTTGCTGAAGACGCGAAGGTGATGGAGGGAACCGCAACTTGGTCTACTTTGAGGTAAGGAGTCAGCCAAGCAATCTCCTCAATTATTTATAACGGGGAGCACTGACCAGTAGAACAGACAGCGGAGGAGAAGAACAGCGCCGAAATTCGCTGGCAGACCCCGTCACAATCTAGCCCGCAGACAAAGTCCGGCACTGCTCGCAAACGAAGAGGAGGCCGAGGAAGCAGACGGGGAGCAAGAAGAGGACGAAGGGGATGAGGAAGAAGAGGCGAAGCCTACTAAGCCCGCCAACCAGCAGAAAGAGCAAGAGGAGGAATCCAAAGAGTTAATCGGCGCAAGAGAAGCCGAAAGCGATTCGGAAGCCGGCGGCCAAGGCGGCGCAGCAGCATCATCAGCAAGCGATTCCGACGCACAGCAATCCGACTCGGACAGCGACTCCGAACGAGAGAAGCCGCCGCCGGCCGTGACCCCGCCACCACCGGGCGCAACGCCGACTCCTCCTCCGGGCGTGCAGTCACCCCCGGCCGCGCCATCTCTCCCGCCGCCGGCAGCGCAAGGCTCTCCGGCACCACAAGCGCCGTCGGCAGTCTTGAACCGGGCGTTGACAGACAACATCCCGCCGGCAAGAGGCTTCATCACCCTCGTGCCCGGTGCGCCACCTCCGTCCAACCCGCCGCCTCCGCCGCCGGCAGCGACGCCGTCGAATCCTCCCGTTTCCCAACCACAGAGTCCACCGCCTGCCAGTCAGTCGTCGGCACCGCCATCACCAACACCTCCTCCCGCTGCGGAAACCCACCCTTCAACAAATCTGCCGCCACCGCAGGTTGGAAATGCCGCGTCCGGAACACCCCGACCGGTACTTCTCCCACCAAGCTCCCAATTCCAGGCTTCCAACACGCCATCGGCATCAGCTGCCCCGGCTGACGGAACAGACCGAGGCTTCGCCATCGGAGTCTCCTTTGCCATCGTCGGTAAGTCGTCACGCCTCACCGCATCCTGAGACACGTCCTAACTGAAAAACCACAGCAATCATCGGATTGCTCATCGGCGCAGTAATCTTTGGCGTAAAGCGCTACAAGAGAAAGAAGAAGGTCGCCGCCGTAGAGTCAAACATGACGCAAAACTCACCCCTAGGGGCGGCCCCCGCGGGCAACAGCTTCCTTGCGCAGCGGGAATCAGCCATCCTGCGGCAACCCAAACGGAGCACCGGCGATATGGAGCGCGCCGTGGTCACAACGTTCAGCCAGACCCAGATCGCGAACCGCACCACCAAGGAGATGGAAGAGCAAATGGTGGAGCAATTCAAGACGGACAGGGCCTCGCGGGTGGACAGGTCCTCCGTCAAGCCACTACCAAACCCGCCAACAACGACAAACCCGTCTGCTGCTGTCCCGCCGCTTCCCAGCCTCCCCAGTAACAGCTATGCCACCGCTTCTGTTGAAGACACGAGAAACTTGCAAGCGGAGAGCTTCTACTATGAAAAGTCCATCAACGAGCCGGCTGTTCCCGCGCCGTTGAGGATAAGCACAGCACCACGACGGCCACCGACGACGGCGACGGCGACGGCGACGGCATCCACGATAAGGGTGCCGTACCCTGTTTCCACCTACGATATGTACCAAGAATTGGGACAGGGACCGTACCGGGAGTCTATCAGTATTGGATACCAGCCCAACAACGCGGGGTATCGACCGTATAACCCAGATAACTTCTACCGGCCGCAGCCCGGTCAGCTCCCCCGAGCAGAGAGGGGACCTGATGGGCGGTTCTCTCCCGAAATGGGGTACAGCGGGTGAGAGACACCAGAGCCTAATGGTGCGGCCCAGACAGAGAGAGGACTGGTTTGGCGGTTAGACTGCGACTAAGCATAATGCTAGAAGGCATACACGGTCATTACCTACTGAGAGCACAAGGCCACATCTTGCTAGAGCTGGGTTCAACCCTGAATACACCGAACCCAGAGTTGGATTTATCTCGCGTACTATCTTTTTCCTTCTTGTTGAATACCCAGGCAGAAGTTTGTCGTCCGAAATGCACTACATACCTACACAATAATACTACAAATCATGGTAATTGATTGCATTGTGCCCTTTTGTGATGGCTGCTGATTGCGGTGGCTCATGACAGCAGATAATACCCGAATCCATTCTCAGCGCTTACTACCCACCCCAATTCCCAATCTCTTCTCCTCGTTCAAGGTAAAGTACCTCTGTTCATTCACTTTTAGACGCCCGGAGGATCCGACATGCAGGTCCGGAACTCCAGACGCACGTCTCCTGAAACAAACATCGCGACAAACCCCTGCCATAAACCGAAATAGGTTCGTCAAAAGTTCCCAGCCTTCAAGACCATGAAAGCTCCGCAAAGGCAGGTTGGAATTGTCAGTGCCGCTACCATCGACGCTGGAAGACACGTCGACGCGGATCTTAGCCGCGTCTCTGAGACCGGATCGCCATTCTGGTCGTCTTGCTAATTCGTCGATCTCTTCCTTTCTTCAATGTCCGCCCCCAAGATATCTCCCTGGGTTCACATATTCTGAGAGATATCAAACTTTCCGCTGCCACACCGTGGTTGATAACGAATATTCCATTAGGCTCTTGCAACCGGCAGGTCGAGAACAACACATCTTAAGGTCCCGAGTTGAATAGCCCCAAGTTGATACATCTTCAAGTCTTTGAGAGTTCTTCACCCTCTTCTTCCAGTAGCAATTTAGAAAAGTCACAATGCATTTCATAAAACTCTCTGTAGCATCGTAGTTGACAGTTGTTACCGTGTACTGCTATCCTCGTCTAAATTACAATGGGATGCGAGTCCTGTAACGGCCTTTTGCGACCCATTACCAAGCTGTGTGGCCCCCATCTACTATAACATCAGATCCGGTCATGAAACTGCTCGCATCGCTGAGAAGAAAAGTGATGGGACCTCGAAATTCATGCGCCTCACTCAGTCTCATCAACATGTTGCCATTGACCCATTCTCTCTCCATTTCAGGATTGCTGAGTGGCTTATCCGTCAGTCGTGTGCGGATGTACCCGGGTGAGATTGAGTTCACCCGAATGAGGGGTATATCTGCACGGCTACCCCATTCCGCTGCGAGCGAGCGAGCCATCTGGACGACTGCCGATTTTGAGGAGTTGTAGGCCACGCTGTCGACGCCCTGTAGATTCGGTCAGAATCTTCGTGTAGTGGTTTGCCAGCCGTCGACTTTACCTTGTTGCTCCCGTGAGCACTGATGCTCGCAATGAGAACAATGCTCCCGGCTGACCCTTGCTTCTGCATCTCACGGGCCGCCGCCTGCGCGCAAATGAGCGTTCCGATTACGTTAACATCCATGATTTGTCTTGCCATGTCGATCGGAAAGTCGATGGATGGCGCGTTACTTCCACTGCCGGCACAAGTAACTAAGCCTCTGAAGGGGAACCGTGTCTTCTTCATATACTCCTCAAATACGGATTTGACGTTGTCTGCGTCCGTAACATCGCACCTGTAGTACCATGCTTGCGTCCCATGTTTCTTAGATGCGTCAAGCACACGATCTAGATTCGAAAGCAATCAGCAAATTTCTAAGAGAGGTCATAATCAGAGAGTCTCTTGATCAAAAGGGGGAAAAGGCTTACTCCATGGCTCTTTGAGGGGATCATCTTGTCGGTCGATGCATATGACATCGCCACCGCTTTCCAACACTGAGCGAGCGACCTCCAATCCAATAGATCCTCCACCGCCGGTGACTGACAGTGTTAGAAAAGATAGTTGCAAGCGGAACTATGATGCTTCACACTTAAAATGGTTCGCTCCTCGAGCCTGAAAAGCTCACTCATTGACTTTTCTCGGTCCCCAACTGATGGCTTGGTCTCTCTGACGCTCGACGACATTTTGCTCTACTGGAAAAGGCGCCTGGTATCTGTTTCCTTACCTTGATCTCAATTATCGAACCAGAGATGTAAGTAGCAGGAAATGTGAGTATCCTTCAAAGGGTTGGCACGAGTACTGAGGAGAGAGATGTGAGGATGGCGATTTCTTTTCAGCCAAAGTCTCCTCCCCCGCATCTGCGTCGCACATACCCGCTAGTTGACTTTTGCCATGTGACGTTTATGATTTGGCGCTTTGGCACATGGGGTCTAGAAGGAGACAATGATACTGCCTTACTGACATGCGCTCCGTCCGTGTTTCACCCACCAAGACAACTCCCAGTTGTTGTAATGAAGAATCGGCAAAAGGATGATAGAAAAGAGTCGTTGTACATTTCCCACAACTTATTTCTTGGAATCAGCCTATCCTCTGCTTCCTTCTTATCCACACCTCTTTGTCTATGCTCTCTGTCTCAGGAAGAGACTCTCCTATTGATATTGGACCTGTCGCTGCCGTGCCGCGCAACTGAACTTCCCAAATACCCAGCTTGTATCGCGCTCGATCTGCCATGCCTGAAAATAAATCAAACGACCAGCCATGCTTCGGACAAGTCAACCCTGCGCTCAGCACGATGCCGAAATCTTCAATGTCAAACGGCGTGCCATGTGAGAGGGGATACGAAGAATGTGGGCATTTCTGATAATGTTAAAGTCAGATTCGGATCTTTCTCGGGCCATTCAGGCCGTCTCATCCTTTGAAGAAGTGACTCACATGGTCCACGGCGTGAAATTTTCCCTTAAATTTGAAGACAAGTACTTGGTCTTTCAAATCCCCTTCAAGCTCGGCGTAATTGAGAACATCTGGTGCCAAAAGCACCTCCGTGCTACGGGAGGGGTCTGACTTGCGTACTTGAAAGACTTTGCAACCAGGCTTCAGATCTGTGCTACAGAAACGGAGGTCTGCTAGGTTGCCTTCGTCTGATCCGAGATCGGGGAACGACGAGTCGAGGCCGGCAAAGAACCATCCCGCTGATGCCCGTGATCTCCCTCCAAAGGCGTTCATACCCTATCAAAACCGATGGATTCAACTTCGAACAGCGAGGCAACAGGCAAACACCGGCGCTCGTCGAGATGATTGCAGTTGTTTGTGGCGGTGGCCCTGCGGTAATCGTGGCGGTCATCGCGTTCAAATTGGTTCCTTTGATGATTTCCCAACAATCACGTGCTACGTCACGTGAAAAAGACGATATCCCATCGATCCACTGGACTCAATAGCACATGAAGATATTTCAAGCCGCGTCACCATGCTCCTAGATGTAGCGGCCTGGAAAGCTGACTTTTTTTTTTTTTAAATCCTAGCGGCAGAGATTGGTATTTGATTGCACGCCTGGAAAATTAGACCACATTCAACTGAACGAAACTTCAAAGAAACACACTTTTTGGTTAGATGTACACCAAGATCCGGCAGAAAGAGCCATGTTGGATCGATTCAAAATCGTAAATTTTGGAGCTCACTTCTATGGCTTCTTGGACCTACTAGCACATCGCCCGGGTAAAGTCGAAGGACGTGACCTTCTGGCGAACCTACCGTTTCCGGCAGTTTCAATGCTACTATTGAATGGACTTGACCTTTCCGCTTTCCCATTTGGAGGTAGTATATCCTTTGATCTAAACAATATTTCACTTGGGGCTAGATTCATGAAAGCTGGACTGTTCATTAGAGAGTGAGGAAGTGGTGCTCAATACCTTATGAAGCCACGATAGTGGGACTCTTAGACTGCTTCGAGCGCAAGGGCAAGCCACCTGGCTGGAACCTGACAGGACATGCCTAATGGAATAATGAACATGAAATTTTGAGGGTACGGGTAGGGCAAAAGCAAGGCAAAATTGTGACTTGTCGATCCTTGCTATGCCAGTCCATCTTGCAGTTGGTAAATACATGATTGACTGCCGCTTTTTCGATTTCTATGTACCTGCCCGCTCCATTTGACTGGATCCATATTAATGCACTGAGAGTCGATCGACAAAGGACGCCGAGATTTTCCTGTTCGGAATGTTGGCATCCTGGGTGTCTCGGCTCTAGGTGGTGACAGTCCGCCTGAAGAACCGACTTGGACGATGGCTTTCACGCACTTGGCCTTGTTAACAAGAATATCTGACAGAACCAGGCCTGCATGTCTCGTTCAGGACCTCTAGAACTCGAACGATGGGTCCGAGTTCTAGAATCAAGACCATAAACGCACAGCTGTCTATCAAGTCAATGTCTGCAACGCATGACTTCCGATATGACGTGTTCTACAGCGTGTTATCCGAATTCTCGGGGCTCTTGGCGCGGGTACAGCTGCCATTAACGAAAGAGACTCTTTGTGTCGATCGTGTTGAAGGCTTATCGTGGTGCCCTCGCTTATGGGATCTGCGGCCGACTCTGAGTCTCTTGTGCCAAAAGGACCATTCTGATTCGTCGTTTTGCGAACTGCGAGTGCGAGCCTAGCTTGATGCAAGGTGACTAATATAGGTCCCAAACTCCCGGGACGTCGATCGGCCTGGCCGTTTATTCTGGAATGACTGGTATCAGCAGAGACACATGGCATGGCGCCTCCCCGCCCCCTCCCTTGCCCGAGGTCAGAAGCTTCATGGCCGGACGGGGTATAGTTTACGGCCGGGCCAGAGTACGGTGATCCAGCGAACCCCACTTGCGGGATGTCAACCGATTTCCACGATGAAAGATGTCGTGCCTTGCCCTGAATGTGCAAGATCAAGCAAGATCCTACGGATTGAAAGGGCTCTAAGACGCCTCCTACAGCGTTTCCACCTTCTTGCTTTATCCAAACGTTCTTGATTAGATCCGATATTCTGGGTGAATGTTTTGGAGGGTACACGTGTCTCATCTCTCTTTTTTACGGCCGTCGTTCGCTTGGCCGGATGATCGCAGACGCAAGCGGCAACTCCCTTTTCGACCGCTCACGGAATGCCTCTATGCATAAGTACCTACCTTCTGCGCCCCCAGATCTCAACGTCTTCTCCAAACTTCAAGCTGTCTCATCTCACATCCGTCCTCCATCCTTAGTGTCCTCATCTTTTCCCTTCGGCATCATGTCTGCAACACAGCTCCCGAACGGCTACAAGTCGTTCGGCCCGAAAGCCAACTGTACCCTCGAAGTATGCCCGCTTGAGGCCAGTCTCCTACGTTATCGCCCATCGGTACCTGTCAACGGAACGTTCATCGGACTCTTTGCTCTGGCCATGATCATACATACAATTCAAGGTCTCCGGTCCAAGAACTGGGGATTCATGGCTAGCATGATCGGCGGTTGCCTACTCGAAATCGTCGGTTATGTTGGGAGACTCATTCTCAATGACAACCCGTTTTCTTTTGGTGGATTCCTTTTGCAGATCAGTGAGTACCGACGTGGTCCCTATGATAAGAGTTGGCCTAACATCTCTTCACCTCAGTCTGCATCACTGTCGGACCAGTCTTCTTCTGTGCTGCCATTTATGTCATGCTGTCCAAAGTGTAGGTTCATCCTTCCGAGTGTACCGACAAGTCAATCTATCCAAGACTGACCTTTGCGAAACAGAATCATCAACGTCGATCGATCGATATCCAGATTCAACCCGAGACTATGTTACTACGTCTTTATTCCGTGCGATATTGTGTCCCTCATTCTACAAGCAACTGGCGGCGCTTTATCCAGTATTGGAAACAACAAAGCGGCCGTGCAAAGGGGTGTTAATCTCTCCCTGGCCGGACTCATCTTCCAGGTTGTCTGTCTGATCGCCTTTTGCGCTCTCTTCGCCGACTACCTCGTCACCTGCATGAGGTCGAATGCCCGACAACGCATGACCAAAAACATGAAGATTTTCCTGGCATTTCTCTTCATCTCCACCATTTTGATTCTGGTACGATGCTCTTACCGTATCGAAGAATTGAAGGAGGGTTACTTCAGCCCCATGTTCCGCAACCAACCCTTGTTCATTGGACTTGAATCTTCGTGAGTCTTACTACCACCATCATATTCCTCGGCAGGCCTTTCTCATTCATATTCAGAGTCATGGTAGTTGCTGTGTTCTGCCTCGTCATCGGAAACCCTGCGATTGGCTTCAGCACAGCTGGAGAGAGAAAGGAATCGACCGCGTCCGGGGCCTTCGACCATCTCCCCTCGCGGCAGGGAAGTATGCCAGCGGAGATGAGCGACAGAAAGGACACATTACCAGGATCAATCAATGTGTAACGAATGACGCCTGCGAAGAAGATCTGCTGCGTTGCTTATCCGCCAAGATACCAAAACTTTCAAGTTTACTCGGCTTCCAAACGTACCTAAACCCAATTGTATTCAGTACCACGATCGCAAAGCTAGCTTTGGAGATTTCCTTTCTGTGCCCCTAGTCCTGACCTCTGAACATATGTCAGATTAAATGACTTTCCAATAATTCACAGAGGAGCCTTGCTGTCACTCTCATCATCTATGATCTGGCCAAGTATGGCGACTGAAACTGAAATGATGTGCTACGTGTTGAGGCACTCCGGAAACGGAAAATTAGGCATGCATAATTATCTTTTGCTTAGCCGTAACCTCAGATTCACGAAAATTCTTACTTCCCTATAATTCTTTGTCGCCAGAATCTTGCCATTGAAAAGTTTTTAGGGCAGGAAACCCCTTTTCATTTTGAGGCATCTGCTGAGATGGGCAACGCTGTGGCAAAAACCCTGTTGCTTAGAAGGCTGACCTTTCTGTCCTAGATGAGTATCCTTCTAGGCTTCGGGTATGATACTTGCTTGTGGCCCGAATGGCATAATTGCTGGGTTGTTCGTATGGCTAATCCCACTGTCCGTAAATTGGAGGACGTCAGCAGGCTCATCCCGTCCACACCTCCTCGCCTACGGTTTGAGGCAAAGTCTGCAGCTTTGGAAGTCAATGACATTAGAGCCGTTAAGGAAAAATGATGGGGCTTTCAAATTATTCGTGGGCACAGGACTGGCATAGTTTGCGCGGTACAGTCCCATGCTGCACGCCTAACTACAGTATTACTCAAGAGATTAATAGATGGCGACACAGCATCGGGCGATTATTGGAGACGCCCTTGAAACTTTCAGACTCGATTTTTCCAACGTGATTCGTAATGGCAGCCACGAATTTGAATGGCAAAATCGAATGTTCGTAAAACGAAAAACCTCAGACGCGTCTAGCTAAGTGTTCCAGCTCTCTAAAGACAACGCTCCGCTCCTGTTCCCGTCCAGTAGGAAAATTGAAACTCATTCATGGTACAGCGTCTCGCCATCGGCCACATTACTTGTTCATCTTGCTATTTCAGACAACATGTTTCTGGAGGGGACAGTTCCCGTCCCCATCTCGGCACGTTGACTGTTCAACGTCCTTCAAAGGGTGCCCACAACATTTGCACTGAGGTTCGTTGGCTGCGGCCTTGCATCCTTCCGAACTTGTACGCAATCAGCCCAGATCATTATCGCTGCAAAAAAATTAGATTCTGTACCTACCCTCTGAAAAGCCCGAGGCGAAGTAACATGTTGATGGCGTTGAGAACAACAAGCAGGGCAATAGCAAAGACACAGGCGAAGTGCTTGTCAAAGAACAACATGCGTGTCGAATCCTCGGCGTTGGCCATCTCGAATGGGACGACCTGAATTATTCGAGAAAATTCTGCGTTTCGTAGTAGATTACGTGACTCCGATGTCACTTCAATGCGGTGATGATGCAAATGTGCCTTTGTGCTTCAGCCTGCTTTGACGAATCGGCTGGTTCTTTGACCGCGGACGAAATTGGGTTCTTTTCTGATATTTTGAAACCGGTAGAGGTGTGGTGGTGTGTCCTGATGTTGCACCATGCCAACAGGAAAATACCCTTCTTATAAGATACGTGGTGGGCAGTCCGGAGACCAACGGGTGCCAGCTCTCAAACTTTTCAAGTCAGCCCCTGGGCTGATAACCTTGAGAAACTCCAGCGAAAGCTCAGAGAATGTCTCCACAGAATAACCTTCTTGTCGGCCAAGGTCTAAGATCAGAAATCTGATTCTGCAGCTATACCAGGACGGGTAGCTGTCCTGTTTCCCGTTTGCTGATACATATGTGGACAGGTTCCAAGACGAGCAGTGCCCTCTACCGCCACAGCAGCCATTGGAAAGGAAGCCTAATGAGACAATTGAGATACACGTCAAGCACAACTCATCTTAGATCTCGTCGTCATGTTTATCAATAAATCATTCTCATTAGAACAAACTTGCGATCTTCTATGATTCAGCGTACCGGATCCTGACATTGACTCCATCTCTGGGGGCCATAGTGAAGTGGATATCCTTTCTTGGCTTTCCTTGTGGCCCAACCCATTCTATACTCTTAAACCTCTGCAGCAGTCTCACCAAGAGATACGCAGATTCGGTGAGGGCGAATTGTTCTGAGGTATGTTAGCAACTTCATCCCGACAGCAATATGTGCAAATATTATCGGGGATGCGATAACTTACGTCCCAAGCAGATCCTCGGCCCACCACTAAACGGGATATAATTCCAATCCAACCGGACGCCCTCCCACCGCTCAGGCTTGAATTCCATTGCATCCGCCCAGATATCCGCCCGCCGATGCAGCAGATACGGCGAAAAGTTGACCGTCTGCCCCTTCAAGACCACGACCGGCGACGTACCGTCAGCACCACCACCCCTCGGTAAGACTGTATCCCGCGCCGCGATCCGGCTGTTGAGCGGCACGACATTGTACAACCGCAACGTCTCGCGCAGCACAAACTGAAGATACCGCGACGCCTTGAGCCTTGCAAAGTCGATTCCCTCGGGCTTCTCGGTATACTCCCCAAAGTCCTCCACCACCTCGGCCCGAAGCCTCTCCAACACGGCCGGGTGCCGCGCGAGCATCATCAGCACCCACGAGAGCAGCGACGCCGTGGTATCCCGCCCTGCGAGCAGCAGCCCGAGAATCTGGTCCCGCAGCTCCCCGCGGTCCCGCGTATGCTCCACGAGCGTGTCCAGCAGACTAAACTTGTCCGCCGACGGCTTCGCGCGCTTGAGCGCCAGCTGGACGTAATGGTCGACGTACCTGCGGATGTAGTCTATGGACTTCTTGCCCACGCCGCTAGGTGCGAGGAAGTACAGCCCCTGCAACCGCACACGCATGATGATGTACATTTGCGCCTCGTGGAACGCCGAGGCGAAGGACATGTCGCTCCCTGCCTGGTCGGCCGCCATGGCCGTCGCCGCGCTTGTCGTCGACGTCTTGCCCGTCGCAGCGGCCATCTGGGAGTCAACGCTCTCCCCAAAGAGGAAGCCGGTCGACGTATCGAGCGTGAAGCGGAAGAGCAGGGGCATAATGTCAACGGATAAGGCACCGTCCCCCGCCTGCTTGCCGACAAGAGGCAGGGCCCGGAACAAAGCTTGCACTGCACGTTCTGTACCCTCGAGGTCGTTGATGTTCTCCCGCGAGAACTGCGGCCGGAACAGCGCTCTCGAGTGCTCCCAGAAGGCGCCGTCGGCCGTGAAGATGTTGTTGCCCTCGAGCGGCTTGAACTGCGCGATTCTGCGCGGGCCGAGCTCGAAGTCGCGGAACTTCGTCGCTAGGATAGCCTGGATATTGACCGGGTCAATGGTATACACTTCAGCCGGGCCGAAGAAGCCCGTGTTGCTAAATGTGTCGCCGTTTTGCGCAAACTTTGCGCCAATGACATCGTCGAGGATATCGCCGCCCTTGCGCACCACCTTGAGGGCGCGCCAGACATAGTCGATGCCAAGGGGGAGCTTCGAGGAGAAGTGCTTGGGGAAGGTCGCGCCGTTTGTCTCGGCAAATAGAACAATGCGGCGGCGGGCGAGGAAAGATGAGACGATGTAACAGACCACCAGCACCGGAAGCGCGTATATGACTACGGGCGACAAGAGAAGCGTCATGATGAGATGCTTTATGGCCTCCAACGTCGCCGGATGTTCGCTTTGGGAGATACCATTGTTCACCGCAGAAAAGAACCGGGCTCCAAAAGGATTTATATCCCTCTCACGATGCCTGTCAACCTGTGGCCAGGATGGTTCTAGTCAGGCAAGGAAGAGGCAAGGAAGAGGTGGGTTTAACCCCGTTATCGTCCATGGTAGCTGTCGCACTAGCCTCCACTCGAACCCCAGCTCTTAGAGGTATCCGAACTGGCGAATCGTAGCACCTCCTACTGTAATTACCCGACGTGGAGATCATCTGCATTCAGGTGTTCGTCTCTACCCATTGATATATCATTGATGGATATTTTCTGTCTCGATTCTCGCGTTGTACATGTTGGACGTGTTGTCAGAGTCGTGCGATAGCCAAGATGCAAACAACCGTTGGCATTGTGTTGTAATGCCAACTGGACAAACTTCATTTGGAGGAAAGCCTATGCCCCACTAAAGGCTGTTTGTTAGACGAAAATGGTTGAAGTTCATACCTCAGGTGCCCTAAACGGGATCATACCTCGGCCGGCAAAGCTCAACCTTGCGACAACGTTTCGGCGCCGGGATTCAGCTGCGAATGTCTCGATTGGAGTCTCAAGGTCTAGAGCTCAGATTATGTGGGGTAACCATCTAGATTTATGGAGCCTCCCCAAAGTAGGATCGTAGTGTTGATTTATCCCGATCCACACGAAATGCAAGACATGACTCGATTTTGTAGAGTCGTCCGTGAATCAAGCTCATGCCACGCTAATTACAACCGCCGTGCTAGAATAAAAGTAAGTACTCAACGTCAAGGCAAAACCCAGGTCCGGCACACCCTACCCAGTCCGAGGATCGGTAGCATTGAATAGCATGCCATCGTTTTAGGATTTACACTCTAGGAAGCTCACCTTGGTGATACGCTTTAGGAGCCCGAGCCATGTGATGCCTTCTTCATATAATAAAGTATTTCATGAAGTGATGAATTAATTTACTCATCCTTGAGTCATCTTTAGACATACATTCGTCCAAATGTAGGCGAGGATTTTACGCTTGACGCGGCATTGTGTGGCCAGCGTGATTAGGACTTTGGGTCGAGTAGCATCCTTCCTATTTCTCTCCGATCGCGTGTACAAGAAATCCGTGTTCGAAGCCCAGTTTCCATAGGCGGGTTGAATAAGTGCTCTCAGTGTTCATACTGTTCTTTCTGGGAGCTGGTGGACCTGGCCAAATGGCACAAATATTTAAATAGTAAATTTGTTGATCATGCAGCAAATACATTGTGTTGCCAATAACCAACCTTTTATTTCTGCTATCCAAGCCACCGCTCTTGTTTTAATCCATCAACTTATTTGGCATTCAAATGCTGTGAATGGAAGGTATATGGCTGGGGACATAGAGTGAAAGTGATGAACAAATTTGTAGCTTCTTGAGTAAATTTTCCGTCCTTGCTCAAATAATATTTCTGGTTAATGGTTGCATCGTCACTCTTTCGACGCACTAGAGAGGTCAAATTCAATGCACCGCTTGTATCAAAAACAATGTCAGGTGACCATGCATGTCAGCAATCCATTGACGGAGCGAGGTCTTTTGCGTGGAAGGCGACCTGGTTCAAGGTAAACTCCCAGCTCAGCCGCATTACGGCACAACGACCCATGTCCTATAGAGAAGCATCCGAATTTTCGTGCTCTGCTCTTCGTCGGTAAAGATGTATTGACGCAAAGGAATGTCCGGCGAGGGAGATGATACGTCGTCGCCAAGGGGCATGTTTAGCACGGAAAGGTGTGGAAACTTTGAAATGCGGCTTTCGCAAGAGATTGGGCGTTCACTCAACCCGTCGGCACTTTTGTAATGGCAGAAATTAAAGGCCAGTGCCGATCGATTTCCCTTCTTCCAAGTAAATTCCTTTCAGCGCCTCAAAGTAATTGCCTCGCGCATGTGTCACATGCGTGCCTGGGGCACCTCCGAATTAAGGACTTAACATATTGATCCCGCAAGTATGAAATGATATCCCAATCAGCCTTCTGTATAAAGCGTAGGAGTCACCCCCTACTCCGTCGGTCACCATCATCTCTCAATGATTTCACCGAGATGATTTCATAATACTTCTACAGGGTTCAAAACAGGACTTTAATCTTCAAACTTACTCACATTTGTACTGTTTACATAGAAAGACAGTTTCTACTAGCCAATGTACGCGCACTTTAAGCCTGTGGGCGGAATGGGCGCCAATCAATCAAACAAATAACTATCTCACGTAACATAAATTTCTTCATCTTTATATTTACAATTACTCATGCCGCATCGTCGAGGTCGAGCTGTTGGTATCAATTCCCTCCCCTCTTTCCTTCCTCTGCCCCCCCAAATCGGTGCCGCCATTCTTTCGCTCAAGCATGCCTCGATAGTGGAGAGCCGAATCGCTCGTCGAAGTCAGTCAAAGTCTGAGCCATTCTCTTCTGATGATAGGCCTTGCTTGCTTTCGCACTGGCGTCGTGGTTGTGAATGTGATACATGTTGCTATGGCCGGAAGACTTCTCGTAGTCGGAGATTCGTCGCTGAGACACAGCATTGTTCGATTCCGCAGTGGAGTGCTTATGGGAGGATTTGCTCGAGGTGCTCCTAGGAGCGCTTCTATCAGTTCATGACCATTGGAAAGCGCCGTCGCTGGCATATTTTCCCCAAAGAGCGCGGGGAGAAGTACCCATTGCGAATAGAATCGGTGGAATTCATGTTGCGCAGAATGTCGAACTCGGTGGCTTTGCACTCGCTGACACAGCGAGTAGCTGCGGGTTTTGAGGGACTGAGAAATGGCCTATTGGAATCACAACTGGCTCAGAGTGTCGCGAAGCAAGCTATTTGGTGCTGATAAGTTTTTCGACGTGGGCAAATGGTGCAGCATCGATGTAGTGAATGCCTTCGTTTGTTTTATATTATTTTGCTTGGCGAACCAGGCTCTCCGAACTAGACAAAACCCGTTATCCCATCCTTGCATCTGTGAAGAGTTGCAAAATGCCTCGTTCGACCTTGTCTGTAGCTTGATGGTGAAAGCTTTTGTGCGTCAATTAGCCACAGGTCCAGCCAGGCATGTCATTGAGGCCTCTAATGCAGCTTATGCACTCTTGTGTGATGTGGGTAGCGGTGGGATGATTAAGTGTGGTGGGGTAAAGTTCCCACCAAGCCACCAGTCGGCGGTCACAGACCCCTCAACGGAGTGTCCTGGATAACGGCATTTTGACGGCAGACCAGACCAGGCGCAAAAGCAGCTGGCCTTGACGGTAAGCCGTCGTGAGTCAGTTAGTGAAGCATGTCGCAATATGGAATCATCTCCGACCTGGTATCAAGAATACGGATTGTATCGCCAGCTCATAAGGTAGTGTCACTCGTGATGCTAGCAGAGCTTGTTCGCTCAACACGTCACCAGACGCTTGGCAAAGCCGCAAGGGGCTGACCGACGTGAGGTGACACTATCATGTACAATGGAGAATAAGAAACGAACAAGTAGGTAGGCAAGGGAAAGGGAGAAATGAAAGAGCGAGACCCGGGTTCCGTTGATGAACAAGACCCGGGTTGATGGCCGCCTCCGGCCGGAGCAGGAGACGTCCGGCTTCGGGGGTCAACCGGACGGTCCGGCTTAATGGATGGATTGGCCAGTGCCTGTTCCGGGAATCTTGAAGTCTAGATTCTAGTTACCCAGTCTAAAGACATCACTTGATGTCAAACAGACTAGGCGCTAGATCTGAAACCAAACATCGTGAACTACTCGTAAACATATTCCAAGACCATCGCACAGCAGCTTCACAGCAGTGAATATCGCATACGGAGCTGCGCGTAGCAACTTGAGGATATCGGGGCCTATAGGGCCACACCCCTGAGACTCGAGATGGAATGTTGAACGCCATGCTTTAGTATGGAACGATTCCGAGGACTCCAGGTTTGGTCGATCCTTTGCATCCTGGAGGGTGAACAGCGTTGCTGATTTGGTGGCTCGCCGTCTCGGCTAGGCTGCAGCACGAGGATATGCCCATTTTCGGTGTCGAAACAGGGCGCTGCTGCAGAGGGTGGCAGCCGACGTGTGCCAATCAAAAAACACGGCGAGAGTCAGTTGCCACGCGTCGTCCATTCTGCCAAGAGGCGGAGTCAGGCATCCTGTACGCCTTTTTCGGTGTCGTGGACGCCTCGTGAGGGGTAAGAGCGCCTCAATTCTGCCTGACTCGAGGCATCGCTGGGTCGCAACCATCATGGCCGCCTCTTGGACAAAGAGGCGGTTCGCCAATTCTGAAGCGGATGATTGCAAGGACAGGTGCCCCCAAGAGTCACCATCTGGTAAATATTATCTCCGGCTGTCGGCGTCGAGATCGGTTGTCGGTGGACATTTTGGCAGTGAGATTCGCCATACGAAGCCGTGGGAAAGCTTTAGACAGCTTGATGTGGTGGTCGACGTCGCGAGTTTTTTGATTTGGCATAAGCGAGGGTAGGTGTCTGTGAGGTAAAAAACATTTAGTAACCTCCCGTTATGGTAATGGGATCTCAATAGGCCTACCTTAGGGTACTGAACGATGGTGATGCATTATACTCGGGATCAGCCTCCCAATGGATGGCAGGTGAAGCATGAGAAAACAGCCGACAAGGTAAGATCCTCTGCACTGGTGAGCGGAGAGTAGACAGCGGGCTGGTTGCGTAAGTTGAAAAGCAGCTTGGCTCTGACCGAGGAGGAGAGGGGTTGATTGACTTATATCAGGGCGCGGGGCAGGCGCGGCGCACTCCGTTGCTCACAATGACCCCTCCTTCGAAATGGGCAATGCACCGGCGGACTCCGTCGCTCACAATTGACCCCCCTTTCGGACTGAGTGGCAATGCAGCGGCGCACAGCGTTGCTCACAGTGACCCCTGCAAGTCGACGGCACCAGAGAATCGAACGGTACGTACCGGGCCTCCTGTCGAATTTCGTCGCGTTACCGACCAAACCACTTGGCCATGGCCCTTTTCTTTCTTCTTGCACAAGCCTGAACGAGGATGCAGCCTGCCTAGATGATGATTAAGAAGGAGTGTGAGAGAGATCGAATACCTCGGCAACGGCTGCAATGACCGTGGGGGAATCCCGTGCAGCTCGGCCGAGCACAGGCCAAGCTGGTAATGACCAAGAGGACAATGTGAAGTACGCCTTGAAAAAGGGCGGCAGCATGGTGTTGTTGGCAGATTGGGGGCGAGAACGGAAAGTAGGAAGGACAGTGAACATGATGGCCGTTTCGCTTCGGGTATCACTGAAAGTGAGCCTTATATCGAAAAGAATAGCAAGCCTAAACGGGATCTCGATGCCTGGATTCCGCACCACGACCTGTTCGTGACTCATCTCCAGGACAGCGTCGCCTTCATCAAGCGGTACGACCTTGTCTGGCGCTAGAGGCCGAGCAAAGTTTGGGGGCAGAGGGATATTCACGAGGGTTACTCATACCAATGTCTCGCTCCCACCGACACCCGCGTCGAGAACCGCCTTCATTCGACAGATGATGGAATGTACAATATTTCTATGCCTAGATCGCGCACTTTATTCTGCTTGTCTTGAACTTGCAATATTTTGACACCATAAATTACAGCACTAGAAAAGACAGCCTGACTTGAAGACTCTATCGCTGTTTGCGTTTGCGTTCTTCGGCCGCGAGTCGCGACTTCTACGCGGACGGAAGAAGACTCAACTAGATTACTTACCTCTGAATTAATATAATAAAACGGCTTAGTTCTCCGGAAACGGCCATAACGCTCTCTTTTATATACTATGAATCTCTTGCATACTTAATCATTTATAAACAACCGACTTATAGACGGGTATTAATATACTATAAGTGTATGGTATATGGATATGCAATGCGGAGTACGTATTTGGCTCTTATGAGGGATAGGATCAGACACAGAGACGGGCATCAATAAGTGGTATGACACGACTGGAACCTGCTCTGGCCCGCCGCCGACGTGTTGGCGCTGCTGTAAAAGCTCAAAGCATGCCATTAAGTTGAAAAATCGAATCCTGCCATCGGCATTCATCAAATGAAGTACTTCAATGTCCCATTGTAGCATCAAATCAAAGCTTCCCGCCGCAACATGTCTCGTCGCGAATTTTTGTACCCATGGATAGCTTTGCATTCAACATATACTTAGCCAGATACTACCGTCCAAGGTTGTTGACAACACTGCCAACCATGACAGCAACCTCCCTATCCCAGTTCCCCTCCCCCCTCCCCTTCCCCTTGAGCGCACTCGGCATCTGGCACCCCCGAACAACACACTCCCTCACAGCATCCCCAACACTCGCCCTGTTGGACCTGAGCGTGCGCGCAGACACCCCGCCCCGGTTCACAATCTCCTGCACCCTCGTCCCCAAATTCCCAGCCATCGTCCGCCAGAAATAACTCGGCAGGCTCCCCGTCTCCAGGTACGCGAGCAGAGGCTGCAGCATATTCGTCTGCTTCTGCGGCGCCGACGACACGAGCGGGTGCGCCGGCAGCTTGGTCGACTCGAGGACGAGCTCCAGGGCGACAATGTTCTGGCACCGCGCCGCGATCTCGGCCAGGGTGCGCTCGAGGGAGGGCAGCTGGCCCAGCGACCGCGAGAGCGAGGCGATGGACGACTGCAGCGCCGAGCGCAGGTATGTCTCCAGAGCCTGCAGGAGCAGCTGCGGCGTCCACCTCTCCGCCTTTTGCGTCGTCGGGGCCAGCGGGGAGAGCAGGAAGAGCGTGACCATGGCCGATACCGTCCTCGCCTTCACCTCCTCGCCCTGCGCAAAGGTGGCCGAGCTGGGAATCGCAAAGTCGCGGATAATCTTCTCCGCCGTCTCCTTGACGGACCGCTCGACCGGTGTAATGACAGAATCCCGGAGGGTGCGAATCGCGTCGACCCTGCCCAGGCCGTAGCCCTCCTCCCCGGGCGCCGTTTTATCGAGCACCTCCCGCAATGAAAGGATCGTATGCGAGCACCGCACCAGCGCGCGGTGGTCCTCCTTCTTCCCCGCCGCGGCGGCCGCCGCGCTGACGCCGGACCCCGCAATCTCGGCGTGCTGGACCTCGAGCTGCCTCCCGAGCTGCAGACACCGTCCGACGGAGCGGCCGAGCTTCAGCGTCTCCCATAACCGCGTGGCGACCTGGCGCACCTCCTCGGCCTCGGCATGCTTGTCAATGACCTCCTTCTCGAGCTGTTTGTAGCTGTCGTTTAGGTTCTTGATCTGGGCGTCGAGCTCCGAGATGATGCGCTTGCTGGAGGTGGTCTGCTCTTTCGTGTACTGCAGGAGGGGGGCCGCCGACTTGGTGGTCAGGACGTCAATGTGGGAGTCAATCTCCTGGGTGTCGAAGAGCACGCGGGAGAGGGGCGTCGAGAGGTCGAGGGGCACATCGTTGGGGTTGTTGGTGGCGAGGACGAGGGTGTTTGCGAAGGAGGAGGGGCTGAAGTCTGGGTCGAGGAAGGCCTCGTAGTCGATGTAGGAGGGGTCCTCTTCTTCGCGGGCCGTCATGATGGGCGAGCGTGAGCCATTGACTGGGGTCGTGGAGTCAATGGGTGGTTTTGCGTTGGTGATATGCTTGCTGGTGGGATTGGGCGTGGAGGGGGGTGCTTGGAGGGGATAGCTCTCGGAATTGGCGATTGAGTTGGCCAAGCTCCAGCTGTCCTGTTTCGGTCGGTATCGAAGTGCGTCGAGCGGCACGTATCTTATCGCCGAAACGAGCCTTAAGACACCCAGCACAGACCACAGTTGTGAGGCTGGTGGTCAAGCCACACGGGCCCAAAGTTCCGCTCTGCCCCGCAATTTGTTTCTTCCAGCCACACGTTTAAATCCGCCTTTTTTTTTTCTTCCGATCTCATCGATGACGCCGGGCAGCGATACACGGATTGAAAGCTACGGGCAACCAAGATAACGAGAAAACACAGTCGCTGATATCGGATGCTGCACGACAAACGGCAACTGTTAGCGTCTTGCATCTTGTTTGAATCACGTCCGTCGAATCTCTAATGAGTCAGTCCTTGATCTCGCCAACACCTCATAATCAAACCATTTGCATTGCTCACTGACCTGTTTACTCCCCTGCTTCACCCCGAGGTTCCGGAGCTTCGGCATCTCCACTCTGACGATCCCCAAAAGGGTTAAGAAAAACACAAAAGAAAAACAAGAACCCGCCGCTCCCGGCCATTCCGCCTGGCTCCTCTCGGTTTCCCAGCTCTCCCGCCGCCGCCCAAACTCTCCCCCCGTGCCCCCCATCATTACCACCACCACTCAGCAACCCAGTCACCACCGCAGTGGAGAAGCAGTCTGTCATCAATGATCTGCGGGTAGCGGGTAAGCATAGCGTCCCCAGCCGGCACCTCACCACACAGTACACTCATCACACTCACAAAGTCACCAAGGTAGTGCGGCATGCGCTGACTACTCGAACAAAAAAACGCGCCTAAGGGAAAAATCCCCCTCCCCCATCTCCGCCTTTCCGAGCGTTCCTCGCAACCTTATTGTCATAATACACCATTTTTCGCCAATTCCTCCGTCCTTTCTCTTCCTCTTGTCACCTTACCTCCCCCTCCCTCGAGACGCAATGTCCTCCCTCACCTAATCCCCGTCGCCAATCTCTCCCCGAGAGCGCACTCAACCGATCAATCGCGAACGAGCGTATAATAATCTCCGAACCAAACATTGGACGACGGGCGACGACGGAAACAACACCCGGCCAAAGGCCCCGCCCCCTCCGAGCGATCCTCCGGACGACCCGGTCCCAAAAAAACAATCTCGACATCCGATAGTCTCGAAACCTCAAAATCAACCACCCACGTAGACGATCACGTCGACGACGAACCCATCCAAAATGGTCCTCCAAGGCCGCGCCCTCCTCTCCTTCCCCCAAGGCGCAAACGCCTCCGACACCCTCCTCGGCGGCGTCCACTTCAACCTCACCGTCATCAAGTACTGGAACTACACCCTCTACACAAACGGCACAATCTCCAACGGCTCAAACTGCTTCGTCACGGAACAGCCCTACACCCCCGTCTACCTCTTCCCCAACGGTTCCTTCGTCAACTCGACATGGTGCTACGACCCCATAAACCCCATTGGCAAACGCGCCGGCGTCGGCGTCGGCTTCGCCGTACTCTACGCCTTTGCCCTCTTGTTCGTCCTCGCCAACCTCAAGCGCCACGGCAAACACTACCTCCCCACCACCAAGCGCTTCTACCCCATCGGGCGCAGGTGGCAGTGGTACTACGCCATCCTCGTCTGCGTCGCCGCCTTTGTCAGCCTCTTTACCAACATTGACGTCGACCGCTTCTACGTCATTGGCCTGCCCATCATCATCAACAGCTTCTTCTGGTACCTTATGCAAATGTTCACCATTGCGCT
This sequence comes from Colletotrichum orchidophilum, assembly GCF_001831195.1. Lineage (NCBI taxonomy): Eukaryota > Fungi > Ascomycota > Sordariomycetes > Glomerellales > Glomerellaceae > Colletotrichum > Colletotrichum orchidophilum. The sequence goes on along the minus strand of NW_019172959.1, from coordinate 306,360 downwards.
CGTCTGGGAAGCCGTCCGCCATTGGGGCAGCTGGAGCGAGAGGCAGGCCATCGATCCGGATCCCTTTTCCCTGCGCGAGGGCGACCGCCGAAGCAAACTCGAGTTCTGGATGCCATTGTGGTTCTATCTATGGCTATGGCTTGTAGGTCCCCCCCTCCCCCCTCTCCTCCGTTCACATCATGTCCTATGACACCCAATCATAAACAAAACCTAACATACAACCTCCAGAACTTCTTCCTCATCATCCCCCGCAACTGGGGCGAAATCGAAAAACAACGCTCCCCCGATCAAACAGCCGCCCGCGCCGCCCCCTCCGCAACAGACGCCCGCTTCAAAACAGCAACCTTTTGCCTCGTCGTCTGCTTCCTCACCATCCTCGCCTCCCTCCGCCACTCCATACTACACTACTACCCTCGCAACCGCGGCATCCTCAACAAAATAGGCGGCCTCTTCCGCTACACCCCCTGGCGCTTCCTCCTCATCCTCCCGCTCACGGCCTGCCTCATCACCTACCAAGGCCTCGTCTCCTTCAACTTTGCCTACTCCGTCCTCAACGCCAAAGCCTCCCTGGCGGCCGTCTACGCGGGAGGGTACGGCCCCGCCCTCCTCATCCTCTACACGCAGATCGCGTACGGCTTCACCTCCCCCAATGAGGATAAAGAACTCATCCGCCAGCGCCGCGAGCGCGGCACGGAAATCGACCGCGACATGGGATACGTTCCCAAACCCGCCTGGTGGCGCCGCGCAAAGAACAATGATCACCTCGTCGGGCAGATGAGCATGCGCGATCGTATCGCCCGCAACGTCCGCGAGCTCGGCGGCGGGCGCGCCACGGGCCGCGGGATCAACGAGGGCCTCGAGGCGCAGGCCACTGAGCGCGAGCAGCAGGAATCGGCCGCGGAACGAGAGATTGAAATGGGTAGCTTCAACGGGAGATCAAGGCCCAATTCGACGCACGGCTCGCTTCGCCCCGGCTTCGACGCCGCGGACCCCTCCACGTTCACTTCGTACAGCGGGAAATCCGACCGCCGTCGCACCGAGCGGGCCATGAACGCCGCAGCTGAACTCCTCTTCCCCGGCGGCGCACCTCGTCGGGACCGCACTGCCGAGTTGATGCAAGACGGCCCGCCGCCGCCTTCGTACACCGACGCCCAAGTCGGGGGCGTTGGCGTGGGCCGGGGCAGGTCATCGGACAGCACATCAACGGCCCATGGCCCAGGGGAGCGGAGTCACAGCGCGAGCACCACCGTATCGGTGACGGGACAGCAGCCGCAGCAGGTGAAGAGTATGTTGGATATTTGAATGTACATCCCACCCTGACATCGAGGGTTCAAGTACAATAAAGCTTACGAGGTATGATTATTATTTGAGAAAGTATGTATGGCTAGTATATCTGTCACCAGCGTTTGAATGGTCCTGCATCTGGCATGTCAAAAACAGTTGCCCTCAGACCAGCGCCGTGTCTATGGTTGAAGTTTAATGGTAAAATTACTCATCATACGGTCCCTCGTGGTTTCCATTTGCTATTGTGCCAGCATGTGCGTCGAAGAAAGGACTTCTTTATCGTGGACTGTCGAGAGGAAGCACTAAAAGAATCCACGCCCGTAAGCTATAGCTTGCGTACAGTGGCATGCAGCAAGCTAAATCACTCGGCTGTCACCACAAGATGTTGAGGGTGTTGTCATAACGCACCCTGTATATGATCACACGTCGGGCTACCTTAGACCGCATGTCGGTCCCCGGTTCTCGGGGACCTACCGCAGTCCACCTCTGCATAACGGGTAGCCGCACTCCCTGTCCCATCTGACAGGTCGTCTCCTTAAGTTCTATTACAGTAACATGGTCAACCTGAGCCGACGCTCACACAGCTCACATAATGAACTCTGGATGATATACTGGTATAAACAGCTGTGTCAGTGTTGCCTCGGGTCGGGACAAACAGATGATCCCCGAGTCGAGAAGAGCGCTCCCCGCGGCAGTGCCCCTTGCCCAGGCACCCAGGCATAGCGTCCTCGGATGGGATGTGTACATTGCATAAGACTGAAAGGATGCCATGAACTACTTCTGCAGTGCTCGAACTGTGTAGCTGAATAAAGCCGCCGGGGACGAGAGTTTCTTGCCGTTCGTCAAAAGCATGCTTATGCTCGGGCGAGTTGCGGAAGCTTCCATCAAGAGACGAATGTTCCACGCACTCTTTTGCCACTCGTGGAAAGCTTGCACCCTGATGAAAGTCCCTCTACTCAGCATCGACATGTGAATTAAGAAGGTAGGCCTGGACCTGAAGTACCGACAGTGAAGTACCCGGCCGCATGTGAAGTTTGAACCCATGACTCGGCAGCCGCCATCCCATCGACAGTTCGCCTCCAAGAATGTAACCCAATAGCAGGTCAAAACAACGGTGCACGTCGTTCATCCAATGACAGCAGGCAGATAACCCAGGAACAGATCTCAGTCGATGCGGAGAAGAATAAGAAAAAGTAGCTACAGAGGGGTGAACGCTGGGCGAGCAAACCTAGGAACCATCCATCCAGTGCTCAGCAGCGGCGGCGGCGCCAGAGGCGCCATAGAGTGTAAGCGGGAAAAGGCAACTGGACCGAGTGTTGTCGATGTAAGCTGCTTCGTGCCTCGTGCCTGGGAAAAGGCGGCTGACGCAGTACATCTGTTAGGTTGCTTCGCTCACGGCCTACCTTACGCCGCACTGAAAGATAAGATGCTAGTCGGCGCCCCCTCGGTCCCGACCAACGACATCGCCCGGGCGGTTGAAGCACTATGGGCGCATTGGAGGTTTATGCCTGGTCGTAGTCGTGGAATGGATCGGTCTGTCGGCGGATGAAGGATGACTGCATGAACGGTAAGTTGGAGCGGAGGGCAAGACCGCCCACTCACAGACCAACGCCAGTACTCATTGGCATCATTGGCATGTGTGTTCGAAACGAAACATGTCAGCCATCGCAAGCCACGGCCGCCCCCTCCAGCGAGCGCATGTGTTGGCTGCATGCCACCACAGGGGAGTTCCTTCGACGTGCGCAGGCTGCCGAATGATGGAGCCTACAATCTCGCGGATTCTCGTGGGTGAAAGGCACCGGCCAACAAGATCTGTTGAGCCACGACTGCGGTGCTTCGAAGGCTAAATGGATATGGAGCGATCAGATAGGGAATTGCTCTAGCAGCAGTGTCTTCGGATGCGAGCCCATGCACGTCTGCATGTTGTGCGCCGCACTGGGGACAGCTCGCAGGCTACTGCGTGCGCATGCATGGCGCTATTCATGCGTCTCGCTGTACACTTTTAGCCCAGCTGGCCAGCGACGGTCATTTAACAACGATACGGAGAGAAAACGGTGCGTGGCGTCTACCGGTCGGCCGTGAATGGTCGTGTATATTCGTACCGGAGAACCCAAGTCTCAAGGAATGTCTGCGTCGGCGAGAGGCTTCATTCATCCTCGGGGACCGCGTGAGTGAAGTTGCTTAGACACCGAGGTAAACCCTTGTAAAAGAGCGGTGAGGAGGACACTACGCCGGCGACAGAGACAGGTTTGTTGGAATGGGGCCCAAGGCGCCTCGATTCTTGACAAAGTGAGGGGGGAAAAGAGCCCGTCTCAGGGATGGGCCTGGCTTGGTAGAGGACCAAGCCAGGCCGTGCAGCGCAACGCGCAGCCTTTAGATCTGCACGAGGCGAGCGAAGGTCGATGGCGGATGGCATCTTCTGCGGCTCGTGGAGACCATTGTTGTCTCTCGCTCGCCTGGGCTGGCCGCTTGCCTGGCCGATCGCCCTGATTGACAAGACGGTGTGAACTACACCCAATCAACCTAGTCCGCAAACCATTATCGACCGCTTTCGCATCTTGCATCGCTTGCTACCGGCTTTTGCGACTGGACATCCAACGCAGCGGCCGGTGACACGAAGCACGAAGCATCGATAGGTGCAACGCAGTGAGATCGGCTGTGTCGAAATATAACTCTGATGTTCATCAACCAAGTCTGAGTAAGCACAAAAGGCTGCGGCGAGGGAGCAAGTCTTTGAGTTCGCATGCTTCACCCGGTTGGACTGTTCCCGATTGTCCAAAAGTTGCGATAGGCAAATAACCATTGACCGGCATGGTCAAGGACCACACTTGATAATACTGCCGCGAAATTCGGCTGCCCGATTATCTGCAGGGTTCCTAGCTTCAGCCGTGCAAGCCGATTCACGCGATGATGGAATCTCAAGTGTCGTTCCCAAAGACTCCCGTCTTGTGCCTGAAGCACAATGTGGCGTATAATGTCGCACAAAGTTGATTCAGACCATGGCTACGGCAGCTCCCTTGCCTGAATCGCAGGTTCGTCCATGTCTCAGCCGTTCGGCGGTGAAATCCAAGCGAGCGGTCACCTCCATCAAAGTTGTGGCCGGACGTGGCTCGCGCGTCTCAGAGGCAGAAAGTACCCCTGAGCCACCAGATGCTTTCAGGGAAAAGGCTGCCAGGTGGCGGTGACAAAAAAGCCTCTTTCCCATGGCTTCCGGTTCTCGATCCGACAGACTCGGCAGGCAAGTGATCGAGCAGCAGCGTTGCCACGATTACCTAGGGCGGACTGTCGAAATTCGGAGCGCTGTAGGCAGGCATCGTCAAACAACTCGAGATCTAGGCGTACTTCGCTGCGAGGGGTGACGAAGCTGTACGGCCACAGATACGCAAAACTACAGATAACCGCACCGAGAACCCGAGCTGCATGAACAGGGTCGCAGCCAAGAACGGATATGCAGATTTCCTTAGTCGGACCAAAGCACAATACACGCAGCAGCGTGAGCGCAGTGAGGATACCAATGCCAATTCCAGGTACGGTTCGAGTCCAGCGACCTGCATATGGCTGCAGTCTCCCACGCGCATCCCCCAAAACGGCATCCCGTCAAGTCTAGCCACAGCGATCCTCCGGGCATCCCCCTCCCCCGTCGATTCGCATGCATCAGCGCTTACTGCTGTCATCTGCATTCTGTTTGAAACGAGCCAAGATGTGTCCTCTTGAGGGGGTTGCTAGGTATGTATTCATGGGTAGGTCAGCTTGTTCGTCATCCCCCATTATCAACCGACAGACCTTCTGCGATGGTTGCGGAGCTGTGGATGCGGTTGAGGACCAAGAAAACTGGCGGGACAAAGGATCTCGCTACGCAAACTGCGATGCCAACCGCGCGAGGAGAAGAAGCCTTGGTTGAGTGCTTGAGTCCACATTGCAAACTCGTGTTGGCGCCGGTGACCCATCGCTTGATGCATTCCAGCCATGCCGAATGATCCAAGCTTGTAAGGACGGGCGGGATCTCGCCCTGAGTTTTGACCAGCGATCCGATGCTTGCAAGCCCACTGCCTCTGCTGACAGGCAGCCGTAGCACGGCGCTAGACCGCCTGTGTACTGGCATCTTCCCAGCAGGCCGTTGACACGCGAAGCCAAGGGGTGGGGATTCCGATGCATTGTTTCATCCGCGCAGAGTCTAAAATTCCCCATTCTCCGACCAAGAAGGCCTGCCAGGATCCTTTGCTGGGGTGTGCCACGCATCGGCCGACCTGAACTGGGCAGTTCAGATCCAAACGGGCCCTGTCAGATACTTCGTTCATGGTCGTCACTCTGGGCCAACAGGGAGACGAGATGAATATCACCTGATCCGTCGGAACAGACAGCCACTGGGCCCCTCATCAGCTGTCTAACACTGACAAATATCGAAAATGAACGTCGTACTATGCGACAGGTTATCGTGGATGAGAGTTGATGCGGTGGTTAGCGGCGCAGCGTAGGTGAGCATGCGCGACATCGTGAGGACAGTGAACGCCATGACCGCCGCCCATGGCCATTGTGTTATCAAATTGCTAGATGGTGAAGGAGATTGTGGGAGAGAGAGGGGCCGGAGAATTAATGAGAGGTCCCGGCAGTCGTTAAAAAATATGGCGCACGGTCAGATTCGCCAAAATGGCCTAACCGACGAAGCAGACACGGAGTGGTAGGCCGTGGTATTTCAGGTAGCTGCTGGAATTTGAAAGAAAACGGTCAATGTTGATCTACCTGTGCGGGGGTCGCCGTTCAAGGCCCGGAGTCGATGGGGGCGACGAGCTTGAAAGAGGCTTGTTGGTGAAGAATTCTCAAGCGTCGCAAGCGTTATGATGGCCCTGGGTCTCGGTGATCTTCAGCAGCGACGAGTGAAGATCGGCGGACATCCTTGCCCTCCAGAGAGCGAGTGGCGCCAGCCTCGCTTGGTGTAAGGCATAAGAATCAGTGTCGTGGTGTCCCTGCGGCCATCACCCAGGACCAGGGCCAGGTGGCCAGCCCCCCGCGTTCGGTCAAGTGCGGGGCAGCAACATAGGGCATCGGCAGGTGTCCCTCCATCCCGAACGTTATGCGGTGCTCCGTACATGTGCTGTAAATGCAGGCATGCGGGCACGTAGGGTGCTGAAGCACTTCATGAAGTTTGCGGCTGGAGTTTGTGGGAGCTCATGGCAGACGGGCGACCTCCCTGCCTTTGCTGGCTGATAAGAACAGCAAGCCGGCAGGTTAATGCAATATTGCGACGAACGAGAGGTCGGAGTGCGCTAAGTACCAAAACACGGCTCGCTAGGGAGACGTTCTAGTGTTGGCGGAGTGAGACCGCGATGAGGGCGACTGAATCAGTCCCGGACCGCAGGGTGAGAGCATTATCGGTGAGCAATTACCGCGAACCAGAAGAGCACATCCTAGACGGCGACTGGGGAGCAAGGCCGAGACCGACACAGTGGGTTTGATTGTGTTTCTGGCTGTAACTCTCGAATTAATTGTTGCACAGTGGCGGTGACATGTTGAATGCGGTTCCGACAAGATGGTGGGGGACGCTGGATAACGACCGGCTTTCATCTGCCGGTCTGTGACTCCCACAGCGGGATCGCGAATGCGATTGAGCTGAAGCGACAATAGCTTGTGAGAGCGTAATCTTTCCGATAGAGCCAAGAGAGGTTTCTGACCAGCGCGCCCTTGGCACGTATGCAGTCTCTGTCGATTTTCCTGGAATCGTCCGAGAGTGAATGAGTCGTCTGCAAAGTTTTCCGATTGACGATGGCCTCTTGGATACCCAGAACTGGGTACTAGGTAGGCGTCTTGGGGCTAGATTCAGGCACAGGGGTAGCTCCCATGGTCGTTACGAGATTAGTATCACAGGACGAAGACGGACGCTATCGAGTGGTGAGATGTGATGGCAGCGACTTTGTGTTTTGCTGGTGTTCGTCCGGGGTTGGACCCAGTCGGCGTGTCTGGGTCACACCAAGCTCGACCGTGGCCGGGGCAAGGGAGGCTTACCCTTGATGTCGAGAACGAGTGCCTGGTCTCGGACGAGGGCTGTCGATTTGGAGCAGAATGTAAAGTGTGGCGATGTCCTATTGTCGCTGTGATACTACTATGATTGGTGAGGATTCGAAAGCCCGTCACTCCCGTCTCTCTCTTAGTCGGGCGGTCTGGTGGTGGTGGTGATGGTGGTGGTGTCCATCGTCCATCCATGGGAAGGGCCCGATAAGAGAGGGTGTGCCAACAGAACAAAAGTACGCGAGTGTGAGTGGGCTGGGTGGGCTAGCGTGCGTCTGGCGTGCGGCATCCCTTTAGCCAAAGCGAGTTTATGACTCTGGCGGGTGTGAGCGATGCAGTTGTGGGATGTATTCGTCCCGATCGTCATGTAGGAAATATACTAAGTCTGTAACAGAGGCGCGAGGAATTTGATGCGTCTCAGTGTGTTGGCCCGGCTGGAATGGAGAAATTGGCGCCGAGACGGAGCTGAGGTCAAGGACCTAGGCCGTGGGTGGTGGGTGGTGACAGACGGCAGATGCGGAAAGGAAGCTGGCAGGGCCGCAATGCAGATGGCAGCTGGGTACGGAGGTACGGAGGGACGTAGTACGGAGAAGAGGACCCAAGGAGACAACGTGGGCAGCCGCAGCCCGCAAGCCGCAACGGCCGGGCGTGGGCGGACGGAATGCTCGGCTGTCAGTCTGAGACGAGAGGGAGGGTCAAGGTCGCTGGAGAAAGTGGGAATAGTTGCGAAAAGCCCGGAGCTGGAAAGGGAAGCACGCACCAACATGTCTGACGAGCGACAATATACATCAGGCAAAAAAGAAACACCAGAGACGGAAGGTACTGGACGATGTCGACTTCTCTCCCGACAAAATGTGGCTGTCCCTGGTGCCCTGGTCCTTCCTCTTCTTGACAACGGGGAGGCAGGTGGGTTCTTCAGTTCGTGGAGTCTAGACCCACTCGGCACTGGCGTCGCCTGCCTGTTCCTGTTCCTGTTCCTGATCTGCCCATGTCATGTTCCTGTTCCTGCCTGCCCAAGCTTCAAGTTCGTTGTGCCCCGTTTCTTGTTCCTGCCTGCTCCAGACCTTCTTCAACAATCGCGGGCGGGAGGGCATGGGTGAGGGTACATGATGAAGGAAGCAAGGGGGCAAGGCAGGACCGGAAAGGACAATTAACTACAACAAATGGCGTGCCGTAAGATGGATACCTTACCGTGGCACCTTGGCCAAAGTAGGTATTCCAAGGTAACAGACACGGGTGAGGCGACACCACGGCACGAAGAAGATGCACTTGCTTAGCCGGTGACATTACTCCGTACTCGGCCACACGAATTGAATCAACATGCTTCCCGTGCCTTATGTTTTTGATAATGCAACCTTGACATGACACAGACAGAGCACTTGGTACCTGGTGAGTTAAGTTGGTCTGTTGTGTGCCTTGCTTAGGCGAAACGGAAGCGACGGAAAAAAGGGAAAAGGGAGATGCAACAAGCTCTGATCGGCCGGGGCTGAGAACTGGCACATGCCTGGTTGTTGCCTCCGGCGCGCCGTGCTGTCCCGGTCTCCCGTCGAGAAACCCATCCGCCTTGGTCCGTGTCGTCATTGGCGGCTCGTCTACCTGGGAAACAGGCTCCGCTCTTTCACTACACTCGTTACCCGACCGAGTGGCATGCTTGTCGTCCGGACACTTGACGAGACATATAGCGACACACTTATAGACTCGATTGAGTGTTGTCGATGGGATATCTAAGGTTACCTCAATGGTGCCTGGGCATATCTGCCAAGTAACCTTCCAGTTGGTTGAAGACGGAACGGCGGCGCCTCGATTGCGGGGTGGTTTCTCGCGGCGGCGATGGGCAGCGCACAGGCCTCATCTGCCTTTCCCCTCCCGGCCATGACTTTTAATAGAAAGGAAGGCCCCTGGGCTCCGGGACGACGTTGACAGGGCCAGGGACAGGCACGGGAGAAGGAAGACTCGAGGTCACAGACGCCGACACCTGGTCCCCACTTTGAGGTGCCTGGGCTAACGCGGCGCTAGCGATGGCTGTTAAACAATGGGAAGCTGCTGACCTCGCAAAGAGAAAAAAAGAAAAAGCGGCCAGTGAGGGCGCACCCAACCCCTCGCATGATGCCGCAGAAAGGGAAAAAAAAGAAGAGGGGCGTGACGATGGAGGGGGAGGGGGAGGGGGAGGGGCACAGTCCGTGTACCTTATTCACCCACTGACAGTCAAGGAGGGTACATGCGACACTTGGTCCCGTCCGAAAGGGACTTGCGACTTGCGGCTTGCGGCTTGCGACTTGTGACTGGCGACAGACAGCTCAGGTAAGCGCAGTCGTTGGAAGGCGCCTCTTGCCTCTTCCTCCTGCCTGCCTCCAGCCTGCCTCCTACCTGCCTCCTCCTGCCTGCCTCCTGCGTTGACTAGGTACCTGCACCGACCACTGGTTTTTTTTTAATCCCGCGAGGAAAGAAGGCAGTGGGCCGGCGGCAGACCAGGCACCATCTCCCAACGTGCGGCGTGCCTTTTTCAGAAACATCGTGTTGGCCCCGTCCTCGTGCATCAGCTAAGGCACCCGTAGGCGGGACTCGGTAGTAGGTACCTTAAGGCAGGTCGGGTAAACCGTAAAGTGCCTCAGGTACAGCGAGTGGCTGCCCCAGGTAGAACACGCCCCGTTTCGTTCCTGGCTGTTTTTGTCTTCTTGATCTGACGGAGCAAGGTACGCACACCACGAGCACACCTTTGGTGAGGTGGAAGACACGGATGAGCATCGAGGCTGCATGTCATTGCCAGAGTCATCCTTCCCTGTCCTGCCCGTGCCGTCCGTACCTGACCCAGACCTGGCCGACCTTAGGTAATGACTGACTTGACCTTGCCCCGTGGTCTGCGGCCTGCCCTAGCCTTGCTGTCTACGTACCTTAGTAAGTTTCCTGTCGTCAGCCCGCGCAGAGTTCGGGCTGTGTCTTGTCGCATCGCCGGGTCTTGGCTTCCATCCTTGGCTTACCTTACCTTATCGTTATCGCCGCCCCTCCGTCGCCGCCCGTGTCCCCCTCACTGATCCTCCTCACGTCCACCTCCCCGTCCACCTCCGGCCCAGGTGGAAGCAACACAGGCACAGACACCCGACTCGACCTCTCTACCTGAGGGACCCTTGTCTACTTCCGTTGCCTTATGTTGATTGCTTTCTCAACCAATCCATCGAATCATCACTGGCCAAACCACAGAAGAGTAGAAAGAAAGAAAAAAAAATACCTCTGCCAACACGGCGCCGAGCCGAGCCCCAAACCCGACCACCGGCACGCGCACGCTCAACAACACCATCTTGGACTCTTCTTACACGGATATCCATGTTATATCGCCAAGTGACACCTTCAGCTTCCGTCACCAACCTCCCACCGCTCGTTGTCGCCTCCACATTTTGAGAGACCAGCATAGCAGCACCGCGTGCTTTCTATACTAGACGATACTATACTGCACTACAGCACCATAGCGGTGCCTCGGAGGCCAAGCATCCACCACCCGCCCATCGTGGCACCGAATGCATCCTGCCGGTTATCCCTTTTGCGTCCGTATCCGTCCAACTCTGTCCCCGCCTACTCTACCGCCTACCCCTGCGTAGGGTAGCAGCACAGCGCATCGACAAGGAAAAGGCCGCGAAAGCCACAGGTCCATCCAGCTCGGGCAGAGCAAGGTTCTCGACGGTAACCTACTGTGTAAGTACGGATAGTCCACAGGACGGGAACCCACTGCCTCGCGCATCAACCACCGTCCCTTGGCCGCCGTCCTTTTTGACTTTGACCTCGTCAACCTCGCAGGCTCGCACCACGCACCCGTCAAACACCCCCAACCTGGCCGCCAATCCCCTGCGGTGCCTCGACCTTTCATCCTTTGTTCCTGGCAAACCCTCGAGCTCACGGACAATCTTCCAAGACCACACTTGCAGAGTGCAGTCGACCAATTCCAGCTATAATCGGTACCTTACCTCTGGCCCAGTCTGGCACTGGCCGCGCCGTCACAGCAACTCCGCCAACCAACCACCCCGTTGCGCCCGTGTGCCCGTGTGCGCCCCTTTGCCTGGGGCCTGGTTCTGGAGTCACATCCTTCTCCTCCCATTCGCAGATGCCTCGTCGCTTCTCGTCCCCCGCTAGCCTACACCTCGCTCGACGCTGTCCTCGCTCAACGCTATCCTCCGTTTTCCACGGGTCCGTCAGGCCGACGGGGGAACCATCGACTCCCATTGCCTACAAGGCCTTTCCCACCCGCAGACGGATGAGCTGCCCCATTTCCCACCGTTCCGGCCACTCTCGCCTCTCTTCCGTCGTCATTCCGTCCTAGGTAGTCCTCGACCCCCAACCGCCCGGCTGACTGGCATCTCACCATCAAGCCATCTGACTTTCATGTACCCCTTGTACCTCCCGCCAATCGACTCCACCCATACCACTACCGCCGTCAGGTCCTAGTCCTGACCCTGACCCTGGCGTCCGGCCCTGGCCCTGGACCTGGCCTGCCCTTGTGTCCACCACCACCAACTCTTCCTCGTGCACGGGTATCCGTACATACCGCCAGCTCTTCCGTTCGCTGTGTGTGCTCGTCGACGGCCATCATCAACTACTTACGAATCCTCCCTCGCCTACATAGCGAAGCGTCGCATTTCCCAGGTTTCCTTTTCCTCCCTCTCTCTTTCTGCCTTTGTCTCCGTGCCTCTCTACCAACTCTCCATAGGATCTCGACATGTACACCATTTTCACAACATCTACTCATCAATGACCGTCGCAGCTACTACCTTTTCTGCCCGTAACCCACTCAAAGACTCAGGAACACGGCCTGCCCTACGCCGCTCGGTACTTGGCTGATATTCGGTCCATACTGCAAGTCGGCAACCTACAAAAATTGTCGACCAAAACGCAAGGCACCCAGCTCGGAAACCCGTCAACTCGGATCTTGATTGGCATTGGGCCGGACTACATTGGCTCTGCGATAGCCCACAGACGCTCCCACCCAAATTCGCCGACGAGGTGCGCCGGATCCCCCCAAAGACGACACACACACACCTCCAAGAGGAGGCTGGTTGGTTGGCTCCTCCAACCCATCTTAGACAAACTCTGCCCAGCTCTTGACACTACCTGTCGCTAGACTCGAACGAACGCAAGCAGGCGTAAAGCCGGAGGCAGGGGGAAGAAAAGTCAGCGAGGAACCACTGAGGACCACTTTACTGCAGCCAGCAGGGTCAGATCAGGGCACGTCTTCCATCATCGACCATTCATCGCCACACTCCCCTGGCAGGTCCTTTTCTAGAGCCGCCTGCCCCTCGCCCTACCAACTTGTCTCTCTTCTCTTCGTCCTCCACCCTGCTCCGTACTCAACCGCGCTACCGCTACCAAACCGGCCTTGCACCTTGTTCCAGCAGACCACCCCACTCCCTCACCAGGCCCGGGATAGATCATCTACGTCGGTCGCACTTCCATCGGCGCTCTTCGATTCTCACCTCTCTCTACAAACCTGGCCCACGGCACCTTTGTCGCCCTTCAAAGCCCGTTGCTGCCGCCGCCGCCACCACCACCACCACCACGCATACTCGGAAAGGAAGACACCCAAGAGTTCCAACCTCGACACAACGTCTCGGATGAGTTGATACAGACTCGGGATATTTTTTTCTTCTTTCTTCTTCCCTTTACCCCCTATCATTCCCGCCCTTCCCCCGCCCTCCCTCTACCCGCTCTCCTCCTGGTTCCATCATTCTCAAATACCACCTCTCGCAACCCGTCCTCCCCACATCGGTGTGCTTTGTGCTCGACTTGGCCTTGCGAGCCTACGTCTGCACCATATATTGACAGCCAGCGGAATTTCAACAGGCTGTCCTTTGCAACGCCCGCTTATCCCGAATCATAGCACAGTCGGAAGATGGCCGCTGCGTTTAGACCAGTAAACTCACCGCTGCCTGGTGCCGACGTTAAGATGGACGACAAGATGACGACGTCACCAACAACGCCGAAACCAAACACCGCGGTGCTTCCGCGGACACCACAGCCCTTGGCCGAAGACGTGAAGACGCCTACGAAAGCGACCTTCAGCAGTGGCAACGGCACTATCGGTTTGGCATCCCAGAAGCCACTGCCGAGCTCTCCATTTCCCCAGGCCGTTCAGGTTCCCGAGAGTGCCGAGAAGGTCAAGACCCCGACAAGAGCGAACTCGCAACATTCTAGGAGATCGAGGGACTCGGAAGATGTGGACATGGACGACTCTGACGGCGACGGTGACGATGGATCTGACGATGATAGTGTAAATGCCGACGGTACCAGATCAAACAAGAAGAAGAAATCACAGCGCTTCTACTGCACCGATTATCCGCCATGCAACTTGAGCTTTACTCGAAGCGAGCATCTAGCCAGGCACATTCGGTAGGTCCTTTGACGTCCCCACAGTCGAGTATTTGCTAACTGTCCCAGGAAACACACCGGCGAAAGACCTTTTCAGTGTCATTGTTCGCGCCGTTTCTCCCGTCTCGATAACCTGCGACAACACGCACAGACGGTGCACGTCAATGAGGACATCCCCATAGATTCCTTAGCTGCGACGGGTGCTAGATTCCAGAGGCAGATGCGCACCGAGCGTGTGCGTCAGCAGGGTGGCAGGGCCCGCGCTTCAACGGCTGGCAGCGCGCCTGCTCCTGTTAGAGGTCACTCCAAGTCGTTGTCAACTAGCAGCATCGCTAGTGTCGGCTCCATCGGCTCTGCTTTTGGACCTCGCGATGATATTCGACGACGCCCTCCGCCCCTCGTCATGGCGACCGACCCCCGTTCGCGCCTATCACTCGAATCGTACAGAAGCGCTGGAGACGGACCTTACGGCTATCGCCCTGTCTCCCCGACTGACTACAGCACGCCGACGTCAGCGACGTTCTCCACTGGTCAGAGTAGTCCGCGCTGGGGATCGGGAATCGCTTCTCCCACCACCACGCACTCCCGATCCCACAGCATGTACTCTTCGGGCTCGAGGACTCCCGGTCGGCGACTCAGCGTGCCGTCCGGAGTCAACCCGTTCCAGTCACCACACGGCGCACCTGTCAATAGAATCGTGTACGGCAACGGGCCGGCCAACACCTCCAATATGGGTGCTTTCTCCCCCACCCCAAGCAGTCATCTGGCATCGCCGACAACGCCGACATCTGGATGGTCCGGCAGACGGGACTCGAACTCGTCTGCAGCAGACGAAGCCTGGCGCAGGCGGACTTGGCACCCTGATACGAGGACCTTCAGTACCAACACCAGCCACCTGAGCAACGTACTAACGCCCGGTCAAATTCAACCGAACCCCGCACCGCCCATCGCCAATGCTCCCAACCCACAACAGACGCTTCGATTGCCTGGCATTGAATCCTTTGATCCTCTGCCGTCAAGACAGCTGTCTCCTCCCAGACGGATTCCGTCACCGATGATGGTTGACGCTGAGAGTGCCCACCGTCGCCCCATGCTGCCTGGTACCGACGCTGTGGCCGAGGAACGACGGAATGTTGCCCAGTGGGACATGAGTTTGCACCGCGGCCTGACAAGACTGGACATTGCCTCGAACACAACACCGCCTCGCGACAGCGCTGGTGCGTGGGCAAAGGAGGTGAACCAGGCCGTGCAGGCGCAAGCGGAGCAAGTCCGCTTAAACCCGCCGATTGTGAGGTTCGAGGTTGACCCGCCGTCTTATGCCAACTCGGGTGCTTTCACTCGCAATCACCAGCACACAATGTCAGCGCCCTCCTTTGCACACCGAGATACCAAACGCCACGGATGGTATCACGGGCCGGTCGGTAGCAACGTTCACGGGCCTCGCCCGGAAGCGCCAAGCCAGGACCCTCGCGGACCCCACGTCAACCGGATGGTCCATCCCAACATGGGTCATTTTGCCGGATTTCCTGGGCGGCAGCCTGAGCCACAGCAAGCCCAGCAGCAACAACCTGGCAATCCTGACCCCCTGAGACGGCTGGAAGCGCTGGTGGCTGTTGCTACGAGTGAGGGAACCACCGCCACCGCTTACTGAGGATCTGTCGGTTCTCGTTACGCGTTGTCACAATCTACCCCCAATGTGCCTTATGGCGATGGTACACATACACAGCATGACTGATGAATTTCCTTTTTCCTTATCTGGAAAACATGTCGGCAGGGTTACTACTCTCTGCATGACATACAGTCACTTTCCCATCATGATATCCCGTTTCTTTCTGGTTGGTGGGCAATTGCATTTTTTTTTCCTATGGTTGGCGTTGATACATAGCGTTGATTTTGATCTCGTGTGCGTCCGGGTGTCACCACCCTCATCTCAGCTCATCTGGATCTTGGTCTTTTGCACTTCGCTTTTCGTCTCATCTTTGATATCCTCCTTGATCATTTACGATTTTCTTTTTCAATTTGCCACCAGGTTTGCCATTGAAAGGTTCCGCGGGTATTGTCGACAGCGATTTCGCAAGTAGAATTTCCTATCTCGGTTTTTGATTCCCTGTTACGCTTGCTCACGATCAATGAGATACCCACTCATTCCGGGATGGTGGATTCTATGGTGGATAGTAATGGACCGTTCTCTCGGCGGTTGAGGCGGACGAGCAATGGCTTGTGCTTATCTCGACATGCCAAGGATGGGAGGGAGAGGTTGGCGGTTATGTGGACGAGATACCCGAGCTTGGTAACGACCGGCTGCTCTGTGATTTACGGGAGGCCGGGAGGATGCTCACAAAGTTGGAAGCGATGGCTTCAAGGCCATCACCCAAGGGTCGGGCGGCATACCTCTTGTCTGTCGGCGTACAACCGGAAGGAATAACGACGTACATGCTCTCAATGATTATCTTATCTGTACCTTGACAGTGCCCTCTCGCTGACTGCTGTGACTTGACAGATCTGTGATGCGAATTTGCTTGTGACGAGGGGAAGTATACTCAAGTCGGCCAGCCTTGCATGCACGATGATGTATTTGTGGTCAGCGGTGCTACATCTGATTTTCAGACACGAGCCAATGAAGCAGGTTCAGTGACGACAATCAAGAGATTGTGTGATTGGGACTGAAGACGCCCGGGGGGGGGAGGATGATTTGCACCGGTTCGCACTAAGCGCTGTGGGGAATGCCGATCCTTTCTGCCGTGTTCTTCAGCCGTTGAAGGTGGATCCGACGTGCCCGAACCCAGCCGGGGGGTGTTTGTTTAAGCTATCCCCGCGCGGGTCAGGTGTTTTCGGACTACTTTATTTTGGCTCTCGGGATTAAAACTGCTCCGGGAATCCGACGTAAAGACTGTTGAACTAGAGGTGTCTGATATTTGCCGTGTTTTGTGTGTGTGTTCTCACTCAGAGGTACCTACTTGCCTGAGTAAGGTAAGTATAAGACAGGTCGCTGGAAGTTGGAGGATAGTTGGAGTACTTGGTTCGAGGGTCGCCGGTGTTTCCTGATCTGGTTCAGGGAGCTTTCTCGCTTTGGACCCGACCGTCTGATTGTTGTTTCGACATGGAGGGGGGGTGTTGCTTGGTGCGGGAGACGGACGGGGCGGAGTTGGTTTTTTTTTGATGCAAGCCGGCCACAAGGCGGGGGAAGGAGGGGGCAAGGGCGGGGAGGATGGAGACTCTGAACCTGGAAAATGGACTCGAGATAGGGATCCCCAACAATACAAGAGACGAACGGGACCGAGGAAGCCGGGGAGGGTTGGGGGGGGTTTATTTATTATCGGTGGGTGGCCCGGCCAGCCATGTTCCGGTACTGTTGGTGTAGGAAACGAACTTACACGGAGACCAACCAGCCTTCACCATTGCTCCATCTACCCTCATCATCAAACACACAGCACTGACACATCTCCATCGTAAGAAATGGTTCCCAAACACGTCCCGGCGCCCCCGGGACTCCTCTTCGGGACGGCGTTGCTCGCCATGGCCGGACTCGCGACGTCCACCGCCGACACCGCGTCCGTGAAATGCCAGCCAGGTACGTTCCACTTGCCCGACATCCCCGGCGTGGAACACGTCCGAACCACAGCGGCCGTCGTCCGCAACTACACCGGCTTCCCCAACAGACAGCACGAGCCCGCCCTCTCCGCACCGGCGGCCTCGTCCAGCGGGATCGCGCCCTTTTGCAACGTGACGGTATCGTACACGCACCCGGGCCAGGGCGACCTCGTCAACGTGCACGTCTGGCTGCCACTCGAGACGCGAGACTGGAACGGGCGGTTCATGGGGCTGGGCGGCGGCGGGTTCGTGGTCGGGGAGGTGGATGGCGATGCGCCGTCTGCTGCGGTGCAGGAGGGTTACGTGGCTGCCGCGACGGACGGGGGACACCTCGCGGCACAAGAGCCCTACGTGTGGGCGTTGAAGAGCACGGGGAACCTCGACTGGCCGCTGTTGGTGAATTTCGGGTACAGGAGTTTGCATGAGCTTGCTGTTGTTGGGAAGAGCGTGGCGCGAGAGTATTACGGACGGGCGGCGACGTATGCGTATTGGAAGGGGTGTTCGACGGGGGGCAGGCAGGGGTTGACTGTTGCGCAGAGGTATCCGGGGGACTTTGACGGGGTGCTGAGTATGTGTCCCGCTGTGGAGTTTCCTGCCATGGTGGTGGCGATATATTTCCCGCAGTTGGTTATGCGGTGGAGGGGGTATTGGCCCAGCGAGTGTGAGCTGAGGACGATTGTGGCGGCTGGGGTTGAGCGTTGTGATTTGACGGATGGGAAGAAGGATGGGATCATTGGGAGGTTGGGGGAGTGCGGGTTTGATGTGAGGACGGCGGAGGGGAGGGCGTTTAGGTGTGATGACGAGGAGGCAGGGAGGACGGAGGGGAGGGTGTCGAAGGAGGCGGTTGAGGTTGTCGAGGAGGTTGTTGGGGGGATTCTGGATGAGGAAGGGAGGGCCATGTTCCCCTCGTATGTCCCAGGGACGCAGTTTGCCGGGTTCCTTGCGATGATGAATAGTGTTTGCGAGGACGAGAAGGACCGAACGCGGTGCAAGGGCGTGCCTTTCCCCGTGTCGGACGCATGGATCCGGCTCTTTGTCGAAAAGGATGCGCAGTTTGAGCCGGAGTCGATGTCGCGGGCGGCGTACCGGGACGTCTTCCGGCGGAGCGTGGAGGAGTTTGACTCCGTCATTGGGACGCCCGTGCCGGATCTGCGGCGGTTCCGGGAACGGGGGGGCAAGGTGCTCATGTGGCACGGCATGGCGGACCAGGCCGTCCCCGTCAACGTCGGACGGGCGCTGTACGAGAAGGCCAGGGGGGTCGAGGCGGCGCGCGGGGTGGAGTTGGAGACGTATTGGCGGTATTTTGAGGTGCCGGGGGTGAATCACTGCGTTTCGATGGAGGGGGCGCCGTTCCCGTGGGATGCGTTTGCGAGGTTGAGGGCGTGGGTTGAGGACGGGGTTGTGCCGGACGAGTTGGAGGCCAGGGGGATTAGGAAGGGTGAGGGTGGCGGGTTCGAGATTGACGACGAGGTGAGGAGGATTTGTCTTTATCCTCTGGAGGGGGTGTGGGATGGCAAGAGGTGGACTTGTTTGAAGCCTGGGGAGAAGATTGGGACGGTGGGTGAGAAGGAGGAGCTTTGAGGTTTTGTGGCATGCTTTGATGCGAGTCCTTGAGTCTTGGGCATCTTGGAAAGCAGATCGCCGTTTATACTTGAGCGAAAAACTCATACATGATCTATATATACAATTCAAACATCTACAACACCTCACTTCCACCGCTTGAAAGGATGCGCCTCGGTATTGAACACAAACTCATCCAGACTCACCAGCCCAGGCTCGCTAAAGATGAGGTAGAAGTACTTCAACGTCTCCCCCATCCAAAACGATTCCATCGAGTCCGACTGCGGCGGCCGCTGGCCCTTGTCTATCGTCACGTCCCACACCGCCGTGTTGGCGAGCTCGGTGCTTGTCGCCTCGTCAATGGCCGTAAACATGTCCCACGCAGACTCCAACAAGCTCGCGTCGGCGGTGGTGCGGTACATGACAAAGACGCTCTCAATGGCTTCCGGGCGGAGGATGTAGCGGCGGTCCGGGACGGAGGCGAAGCCCGGCGGAAGGCGGTCCTTTTTGATGATTTCGTCTGCCGAGAGGTCTTTGTCGTCGTTGTTGTTCTTGTCTGCGCGCTCGACGACGTGTTTTTTGTAGACGGCTTCGTCCCATTTGCATTCGTCTTTGGAGGAGCAGGGGACAATGTAGAACGTCTCTGGCATGATGCCGTGGGGAAAGGATTGGTAGGTATATATGCACCCGTCGACGAGCTTCCGAGCGAGAGACACCTCGAGAGGGTGGTTGAAGAGTTTGCCGCCGAGGGCGAGGAGGCCGCCCATGAAGCAGACGAGGTGCTGGCCCTGCGGCTCGAGTTCGATGGTGCGGACGCCGTTGGATCCGCGGGCGTGCGCTTGGCCCGCGATCAAAATGTCCTCGTTGCCCGGCGTCATGGGCCGGAAGAGGTTGTGCTCCACGGCCGGCTGGACGGCGGCCTCGTACATGGTCTTGTACATGCCGCTGCGCCCGCCTACGAGGGCGGCCATTTTGGGGAGGTACTCGTAGAGCGAGTCCGCCATGGCGCCGAGGGTGAAATCGTCGCCCTGGTCAAAGACCTCGTCGCGCGGGTTCACGACGAGCGGCCAGAGGCCGGGGATGTTTGTCCGGTTCTGCTGCCGGGCGAAAATCTCCATGATGCGCTGCGTGGCGTCCCACCACTTTGGATCCCCCGTGAGGACCGAGAGGCGCGTGAATTCCATGGACAGGCTGCCAATCTCGGCCACCAGCGCGCCGTTGCCGACGTCCTGGGCGTCGCCGCGGGCCGCGTCGCCGACCTTCCAGCGGGTGATGGGCATGCGGTTGGGCGTGTCAAAGGCCTTGTAGAGCATCTCGCCGACCTCGGCTGCTTTCCGGAGGAGGCGGACGTCGCCGGAGAGGTCGTAGGCCGAGAGGAAGCCGCCGAGGTAGCGGATCGTCGTCTCAAAGACGTTGATGTCCTCGAGGTCGGTGTGGGAAAAGTCGACTGTGACGGCGGCGGCGACGGCCTCGGCAAAGTCGGCGCGCATGTCCATGATCCAGAGGGTGTCGAGGGAGTCGACGAGGGTCGCGGCCCAGCCGCCAAAGGTGTTGCGCCGGCCGCCGGATACGGGGGTGAGCTCGTCCGCGAGCCAGGCGTGTTTTCGGTACGAGGACCAGGCTTTTTGAAAGGTCCTTTTGACGGTTTGCCGGCGCTCTTCGCGGACGCGGCACTGGGTGCTGGTTTCGGGCGGGAAATGGGCCTGGACCGGGGGGAAGCGGACCGAGGGGGCGGTGGGGAGCTGACGGAGGGGTTCCGGGGCCGGGTTGTGGACTTTGACTGTCCTCCAAAAGTACGTTTTGTCCTGTTCCGTCATCCATTCTATCGGCTTTGGTAGGAGGGTTGATGAGGATGAGGATGTTGGGAACGTGGGGAGGCCGCTGTCGTTCTGCCAGAGAAGGAGGAGGAAGAGGAGGGACACGGGGAGGCCTAGGAGGACGATGCCTGGCATTTTCCGCCTGGCCAGGAGCATGATCTTTTTTTTCCTATCTTCTTCTGGGAATTTCCTCTGAGATTTCTCGCTCCGGTCTGGATACACATGTGTCAAACGTGATAGTGGTCGCGGACAATGAGAGACGGAACACGCGAGAAGAGAAGAACGAGCCGAGACTGTTGCGCGTTATTGGATGCGGCCCGGCCGGATTTCTGTCCTTATCAACTCTTCCGCGAGTTGTTGGGGGCGGTCTCAGGGGTTGCGGGCTTGTTTGCTCGTCTATCTCTGTCTTTATTTTTGGTGCCCTGCTGGCTGTGCCGCCCGAGCAGAGGATGAAGAAGAAGAGGGGCGGGAGGTCGGGCGCTTGGAGATTTAGGATGTACGGGCGGCGGTGCGGCACATCGCCTGCCCCTGACATTCATTAAACTTTCAACGTGTATATGACGGTTGGTTGACGCACCAAACTGAATCCTTGTCAGTCACAGCTTGGCGGCAGATCGCAACCGGTTTGACGCGACGGAAGATGGTCTGAGGGGTGAAGCAGGCCTGTCCACGATCGAGGCTGCGCGATAACCCTTTGGGAGTTCGGCTGTATGCCTGCCTCTATCGGCTCATTGCAATGTCGACTTTGTCTGTTGGTTCAGGTATCATGGGTAGCTCGGTCGTGGGAGGGGTTCCCTTGCTTCAACTCCGGCTTTGCAGCCAGAAGTCGAGATTCCAGGCCAGGTTGGATGAATGATTCATCTACCTATCTCGGTGTTGGTTCAGGAGGTACTGTACCCGGCCCTCACGGCGTTAAAATTCTCAACGGGCCACGATAAAAGGTTGAACGGCGGCCAGTTCAGGGGCCCTGCGACTACTATATAAGGCGTGCTCAAAGCCCCCCCCCCCCCAATCTAATTTCACTCAATATGCAGCTAAACGCCGGGCAAAGCTATCCAAGTGGTCGTTCCGTCCCGTCGGGACGGACAGCCTGCTTGCAAGCGTGTGCTATTGGTCGTGTTTCTTACTAGCTTCATTATAACGACATGGGTTTGTCTTGGCTGTCCTATCACCGCAGACGAGACTGTCAACCTGAAATCCTGAACCGACTGACAGTTTGAAGACTTGAAGAGGTACTGTGTCCGCAGGTGGCAAAGAGACAGAGCGACAGGGGCTCGTATGCTTCCGAGCTTTAGAAATGTTTGAGGGTTTCCCAGATTCTGTTGCGAGAGGCTGAAAAGGATTGGGCATGCCGCGGAGTTGTGGTTTGATGTGGGTGATTGAAGGCGGCGGCGCAGCCCGTGGCCTAGAGTTGCGGCGGGAGTTGTTGGCAACCATGAAAGGCTTGATAACTCGCTAGTGCCTCGCCGCAACCCGCCTGTTACAGGTTTGGCTTGCCTTCCTTTGAAGACTTCCTCATTTGTGCCTTGTGTTCTGGGAACATTAACTCCCTCAAGCCCTCAAGTTCAGTCCGGAACCTGGCGTTCGGGGTTGGCAGAGCACCAGTAACAGCAACGACATGGCATCCCATCCGTTCCGGTTCCTCCTCTTCTTACTCACTGTCCTTCTCTCCGGGGCACGGGTGCGGGCCGTCTGCTACTACCCGGACGGCAGTATCGCCCCCAACGACACGCCATGCCAGGACCTCACGGCCGAGTCGACATGCTGTGGGCAGGGCTATGCGTGCCTGTCGAACAGCATGTGCCAGGCGACGGGCAAGGAGTTGTCCAAAGACGGGGCGACGGAGCTTGTGAGGGGCTCGTGCACCGACCGGTCGTGGCGGAGCTCGCGCTGTCCTCTGTTCTGCATCAACCCGGAGACGGACAACGTGGCGGGCGGAATCGGGGTCGCAAGGTGTGAGGGGACGGCGGAGGAGTTGTATTATTGTATCAATTCGGTCATGGATACGGTTAATTGCACGGCGAAGAGAAATGTTTTGTTCTTTCAAGGTGAGTCTCGTTTGCTGTCATCATTCCTCACTGCATCTTCTTCAACTCTACGCAATTCCATTGTGGGACACGATCCCTGCCCGATGGTCCAACCAACTAACTCATCAATGTAGAATCACCAACTGCAATCACAACGATCGGCGTGGCAGCGACCCCAACTCCATCGTCGTCGACAACATCCGAGTCAACGACATCTTCCTCGGCCGCGATTACACAGACTTCTGTCAGCCCTCCTACACCGCCAAACCCGAGCTCCGTAGCACTAAGCAGTGTAAGTCAAAGACCAGCAGGTAGCCCGGCAAGCAGTCCCGAAGCCAACCCAGGTATCGAGCCAGAGGCAACAGACGACCGGACAGTCATCATCGGCGCCGCCGTCGGGGCATCCGTGGGTGGTTTAGCGCTCGGCGTTCTGGCGGCCTGGCTGTTCATCTTGCTCCGTCGACGCAAGCGCCGTGCAAGAGAAGAGGGCGTGAACAACCAGGCACGGGGGCAAGATTCCACGCCCGGGCCGCCACCTGCTCGATACGTCAGTCCGCCCGTCTTTGATCAGATTTACGAAGCGCCCAACGAGTGGAAACCTCCGTTGGTATCGGATCACTTTGCTCCGCAAGAGCTGCCTGGATGCGAACCGGAACCTCGGAGGGGTCGAGTCATTTGATGCAGATGTCTTTGTTCAGTATTTTACCTTATGATAGCATGCAATGATACCACCCTGTGATTTTAGTCCATGAATGCCATCACGTCACGGAAGCCGGTCCATGTCTTGAGGGGTTGAATCCAAACCCAAAAGGGAGGATGGGATGAGTCTCTACGAAGCCATGCTTATGTACTTTTATAACAACATTTAATACGAATATAGAAAGATCCCTTGCCCAGAGGAAATCAATAGCTGAGTAGCAGAGAGCCTTGTTCCAGAACTTGGCCTGGACATTAGCCAGGTCGTCCTCCTCAAAATGAAGGTCCTCGACTTTCGCTTCATTCTTTCACTCAACTGCGGGAGTGGTTTGGCAAGATCTAGTGTCACAGCATCCGAATACGAGCGCGAAGTCGAGAGACTATGCCAGCAAACCAGTGGTCTTTTGGTAGGCTCAACTCATAAGAGCATCAAATCGGTATAATCACTCATATTTGGTTGTCTGGCGGATGAAGAGAAGCCCTTTACGCAGCCGCAAATATCTCATGACAGGAAAACCTCCTTGGCCACCACCACCACAAAATCGAGCCACATTCGTTTCGCTAAATATCGCATGAACAAGATGCAACTGGGACAAGGCTTCTGATTGATGACAATTTCAGCCTTTGTGAGCGTCTCCATATGTTGGTAATGAAACAGAATCTCGAGTCTGATCTGTCTGTCACGGTCATCAACGTCCTCAACAAACAACTGATGCCTGTGCGCGACGAAGCAGAGCAACTGTGCCTCTACGTGACTGGCGTGATACAAGCCTTGTGCAGAACTCGGATCCAACTCATGTGCCTCGAACGTGAACCCGATCCGCTTTGAAAAGCTCAGTGTCTTGTGCGCCCAGTAGTTGGAGTCGAGCCTAGCGTACCCGTCGCCAAGTAACGGGGACTGGATGCCGATGCCGGCCCAACCGCCAACGGCGGCGACTGGTTCAAAGGGGCTGCCTCGGAGCAAGACGCCCACCGTCTGGTCCTGTCGGGCGATCGGGATGCCTCGTTTCGGATTGATCAATAGAGCAGTTCTGGCGTCTGGCGACTTGACGAACCGGGGTTGAAACAAGTTGGCGATATCAGACTTGGTGAGTGCGGTATCTAAAGGAGCCGCAACTCCAAGGAGTGCTCTGATGTGGCGTCGACGGCTCTTTGACTTGAACGGTTTCTCCGCGTAATCAACATGGCGATATTCCCTCTCCTCGTCGTTCCTCTCGTTCTCCTCGGCGAAGTCGGCGGCGATCCTCCCGTCTCGGTCTTTCTGTGAGGTACTTGCACCGGCAGCGAGAAGTAACCCGACAAGTTCGACGCGAGTCCAGAGAGCAGCCTCCATCAGGGGTGTGCGGCCTCGGCTGTCCCCAGCATTAACGTCCACACCTATTCTCAGTAAATCTTGAACATTGGTACGATTTCCATGAGCCACCTCAATTGATAGCCTCGAACAGCCCAGAGTTCCTTCAATACGCAGGTCGTGGTTGAAGTGAGGGCAAGTCACGTAGTCATGTACGCAACCCCAGCGGTCCCCTTTCTCATTCACTCTTGCTCTAGACGCTGGTGAGTCCCTTGTGCGGATAGGGGTCATGCGATTGTCCCGTTTTTCATCTGCAAAAGTTCGAGCCTGATCTTTGATGCTAATGTTCTCAAAGTGGTCGGTCAGACTATCTCGCTGGCTTGCCTGGTCGGGCTGTAGCAATGGATTAACTTCGGGCTTCCGGAAACCAACCGTTTCGAAGCACTGAAAGTGGGAGTCGTCAGTCCCCTGTGAAGCTGACGTCCTAATCTCCCAGGACAGCGTTTTCACGGCATCGTGCTTTTCGAAGGGAAAGACGAGCTTGTACGTGTACCCAGCGTGGTGGCAAGGCGCGACAACGAACCATCTCGTGTCGGAATCTAATCCGTGGAAAGTGTATGGACTGTTCGATTTAGGCTGACGTAGGTTTTCTTCGCCGTTTGGGAAGAAGCTGATTGCGTGCCGATGAGGCTGCTCGCAGAAGGGGCATTCGACGAGTGCCCACGTTGTGTCCCATCGTAGAACTCTTGCAATTGCTCGAGATCCGTTCCAACGCTGGAGCTTGGAAGTCGACGCGGAGGATGGAAAGGCAGAGTGTTCAACGCTAACTGAGGCCATTTCAAGTTGACTGCTGTTTTCCGAGAGAGCGTGGAAAATGATGTGGCAATGCAAAATAATGAGGACCAGGCCACCCCGTGAGAATTAAAACCTCGAGAAAAAAAAGGATCGTCATCTTCACAGCTGTTTCAACCTCGATGACTTGTTTCAATGTCCAAAGAACGGTTTTGGCCTAGGTTGAAGGTTGAAGCTTAGTAACCGATTAATCCGAAATGGGAACCAATCAACGATGGTGTTTTGCCTCACATTATGCCAGCGAGCTTACTTGCCATCACGGTCTTCCCCAGTACTTCCCAGATCGATTTTTAAGTTTTGTAAAATTGTTTTCAATATTTTCCAGTCATGAAACGGGAGATTTGTGATTCATTGAGTCTGGCCGGTTGGATGGTGGTTCATCGCGGCACAAGCCCGCGCTTGGCAGGAGTTTTTTATCTAGAGGTTAGGAGTAATTACATGTAGTCACCTAGTCATAGGAGAATAGAGGTAGCTCGGATTGTTGAGCAAGAGATAGTATGGGGTGCGGGCGACTCCCTTGACTCACATAGTTTGGTCTAGTGGCCATGTCTCAGCATGAGTATGGAAAAGTCAGCTCGACAAGGGTCGGGATGCCGGAACACCGGAAACATCTGTAGATTAAAATGGTAGAGCTGACAATTACAAAACCAATGCTAAGCACCCCGCAAAAGCAAGGAAAACTACCGCAAAAAGAGACGGATGTCTGAAAACCTCCAACGGCTTTCTGACTCGGCCCAACGACAGCCCTCTGACCAGCAAGCTAACATATTCACGTATTACTTAGCCCCCATTATCCATTACCATGCCGTGACCGATCCCTCAATACCATCTACTTCTACCTCCTTCCATCGTTCGTCGTGTACATTTCCCAAGGAGCGCCAAGCTGGACTAGCAGATGAAGAATCCTTCTACGACCAACAAAATGAAGACGAGAAACATTCTGGTAACTGGGAAAGACAAAACTGTCTGAGATCCAGTTGAGGACGAGACTTGAACAGGCGTCTGAGATTGCACGTTCTGACTCGTCTGCGAAGGGGCAGTTGCTGAAGAGTTGCTAGTCATGGTTGACAGAGGACTCTCAGTCTCGAGGGGGGCGCTGTTTCCGCTTTCGGGAGTCAGAGTGCTAGAGAGACCTTTTATGATGGTGGTTGGCGCTGTGGCTAGTGGCGAGCTCTCCATATCTCCCGCATTGGTCAGTGTCGTTGCCAAGGTCGGTGAGCTCTGGCCGAGGCCTCCGGACTCTTCAGAAACTGGGCTAGCAGTATTGGCGGTGACGTTGGGAGGCTTGGTTGTTGCAGACGGAAATAATGATGCAGCTTGCGATTCAACTCCTGACTGTTTACCCAACGGAGTAGCGAAGGCGGTAGGGAGAGGTGGAGAAGAGTTGGAAAGGCCAAGGGTAACGGTGGGTGCTCCTTTAGGCAAGGCGGGATCATTGCTGAAGGGTGAAGCTCCATGAGACGTCTCAGATACCCCACTGGAAGATACCGGTTGAGCTCCGGAAGAACCCGTAGGAATGGCCATATGATGGTTATCTGGGTCAGTGTTCCCGTCGTTGGTACTGGCAGTGACTGTTTGCACCGGAGAGACGACGGTGACCGTGATAGGCGCAGCAGAGCTAATGATCACGCCACAGTCATTGTCTCTGAGGCTGAGGTAAGGGGCTCCGAGTGCAGGCCCGGCGAACAAGATCATCAGTTGCGGGTGCATTATAAAGTGAGGTAGCAGGGCAATAGATGATTTAAAATCCAAGTTTTGAATGATGAATGAGGGACTCGTGGAAGTTATCGAAACTTGAGATTGATGACTCTGAATTGCCTCAGAATGTCCTTGAAAATGGCACTATATATATGTATATATATACATATATAGGATACGTTGCCAAACATGATTATTGTTGGTTTTCCCCTTATCACCGACTCACTACGGACAAGTTCCATATAGCAAAGGACATTTGTCTGTATCCGGCTCTTGATAATTCTGCAGCCGACGAACCCCGGCCGACGACATCTCTTGATGTCTCTCTGCACGCTGACCCCATTCCGACTGCATACGAACTGACGGACTGGGAAAGGTCAAAATTCGCAAGTCTTAGCCATTCTAGACCTCCAGAGCTGGGAGTAGTTTAAGAGATTTGACTTGAGAAATCTCCAATCCATCTACCAACCTCAGTGCACATAATACAGGACCATGCTGTGACATCGCGGCAGATGTGAGGTATTACTTTGGCTTCCAAATGCCGCACCTGGACTTCAATACCGTTTGCAAACAGAAATGAGGATGTTCGCCTTGGGGCCTTCTCTTAGTAGCTGGAGAAGGAACGATGAGTGTTTTAGGCAGTGGAGTGATGCTCAGCCCAGGTAATGCCAGGGGTAACAGAGTATCCCTGTGTCTCTCAATTTCAGCTTCGATCTTGGTCCCACAACTGACTCGACCTCGGAAACCATGGCCAGTACTGAAGAGCTCATCGCGATGCTATTGGACAAGCCATGTTCCAACAGTGAAGTGTGAGGCATGGCATCAATGGCTAAGGATAAGACGTCAAGTTTGCAGAGGTTGAGATCATGCTGGTTTCATCTTTTGGAGGATCATCTAGCCCCAACATCTGCGGCCTTCAGGTCTACGATTTGCAAGGGAGGGGCTTCCATGGCACTCGTATGTTGTCAAAGATTTGATAGATTTCTTTGCACCAGCCGAAGACTTGTGGATAGCTGGCTTGGCTACCACAGCAGACGGGTACGATTCTCTGCATGCGTTCCAGCCTATTGAATTTTGTATGAAAGAATTGAGGAGACGGAATGCACCAGATAAGAGCAACTGAGTAGGTGAAAAACAGTAACAGCTTCATTACAAGCAAAAGGTCTCGGAACTCCATATATAAACTTCGTGAAAGGATCTCGAGATGGAGAGGAAAACACTACGCCATCACTTCTTCGATTACTCTACCCTTCATTCATTCACTTGATGTTCTGTTCCTTCATCGGCCAACCTTTTACCTTTCCCGCCAAAATGCGCGCCTCAAAGAGAATCGCGCTTGCCACTGCGCTGGCATCGGCCCTGGCTCCAGTGTTTGGGTCTGCGAGCTCTAGTTGCGTTGCTCCCACAGGAGATCCTGTCACTATCCAGGCCTATGTCATAGTCGAGCATCTCCCAGTCCATGTCAGCAGAGGCATCTGTTCCAACACGACATTGAATATTGCCGGTAGTGTGTTGTCCATCACCAACGCTCCGACCTTTCTCGTGTCGGACTTTGTGGTCACGAGTACCATCACTCATACGTCTACTGTGTAAGCCCTGCTATGTTCTTTCACCATGATATCTTACATTTACTCGAGCCGCCCTAACACTAGATCTGTCTTAGAAACACTGCCTCGACATTTGGTGGTCCTTGCACTACGCTGACCGCACATGGCACTCCTGATTCTGAGCCTACCACCATCGTCATCCCCCCCAATGACGGCGATGGGGTTGGAACAAAGATCATTTGCAATCCTGCGATCACAGATAGAACTGCCTTTTCCGGCCCCTACACGACCATCACAGCAGCTCAGTGGTCTGGCCCGGGCACAAAGACTCTGACACTGACTCCGGCCGGCCGAGACCCGACAGGCACTCTCATTGTTTTCACCCCCCAATCATCTGGGCAAGTCGGTGCTCAGAGTATCTTCACAGGACCCTACACCACCCTTGCCGAGCCTTGGACGGGAAGCACCCCTACAACTCTGACCCTTCCACCTCAAGGAACCGATCAAGCGGGGAATCAGATCGTTTTTAGCCCTACCGCTGCGCCCGCTCTCTTAACCGGGCCTTACACAACAATCACTGGCACCTGGACTGGGATTCAGCCAACAATCTTGTCCCTGCCGCCTTGGGGAAGCGGCAAGACTGGCACTGCCGTTGTTTTCATCCCGGCATCTACACATGCAGGCTTGAACTCCTTCACTGGACCTTACACAACCGTCACTGGTCCCTGGGCAGGTACAGTTCCAACAACCGTTGTTCTCCCACCTCAAGGGACCGATCAGGTTGGAACTCAGATTGTGTTGACGCCTATCGCTTCCCCGACTCCCAGCTCCCTCACCGGAACATACACAACCATCATTGGCCCTTGGACTGAAGCAGCACAAACTAATGTTGTCCTTCCATCTCAAGAGACTGATCAAGTAGGGACTCATATCGCGTTGACGCCTACTTCTACTGCAACCACCTCCGTCACCGGGCCCTACACAACTCTGACCGGGACCTGGACCGGCACTAGTCCTATCACAGTAACCCTCGCCCCGTCTGGAACCGATGCCACAGGAACTGAAATCGTGCTTGTTCCTACCACGACCGATGCGACTTTCACGGGTCCTTACACCACTATCAGCGGGCCTTGTACCGGCACTATCCCCTCCTCGCTGTCCATTGCCCCTACTGGTACCGGTACTGTTGGTACTGTTATCATCTTCACCCCGGCTGACCCTTCGACTTCTGCAAGTGTCAGCTCTGAGAACTCAAGCAGTATTTCGTCGACGCCCTCGGACACCTCATTCGATTCTACCAGCATAACATCGTCTGACATAGCCACGAGTCTGACTACTTCGTCTTACTCCACGTCCAGCTCTTTGTCCGACTCTTCCACGAGTTCCAGCGACTTGTTCACATCTGCCAGTCCTTCTTCTGTCATCGAGACTACAACTTCTGCCGATTCGAGTAGCTCATCGCAAGGTTCTACCAGCGCTGTGTCAAGCTCTCCAGACTCCATTGTCAGCTCTTCTCTATCTTCTGAATTGTCAAGCTCGAGCTCTGCCGATCCTTCCAATTCCTCCTCGTCGACCGAATCTACTACATCTTCATCTTCCAGTATCACGAGCTCTGGATCTTCCAGCGCGCCTCCGTCTTCATCCAGTTCGTCATCTGGGTCCTCTTCTAGCTTAACTTTGTCTTCGTCCAACTCGTTATCTGAGTCTTCTTCCAGTACGCTTATGGGAACTCCCACAACCACAACCTCGCAGAGCTCGACCCTTTCCGCATGCATTGTTACCGCGACAGGGACTTCAGAGTACTGCAATATTGCCCTGCCCGGAAGTTGCGCCTCGCTATCCACCACCAGCGGTCTGGCTCTCGTGCCGGTCCTGGCATCTTGCACCGCGGCCCTTGGCCCATACGCAGCGGGCAACGTTGCGACGTGTCTCGCGAACAACGTGACCCTCACCACAGCAGGCTCAGACATTGCAACCTGCATTCTCACCGCTCTTCAAGGGCGCTGCATTTCTAGCCTGCCGCAGGCATGTATCGACCTTGAACAGTCCAATGGCCTCGCTCTCGTCGCAGACGTCGCTCAATGCACCATTGCTCTGGGCCCTTTCGCCGCTGGTAGTGCCACAACCTGTCTCGCGACAGGAACCATTACGGCAACCACCACGGGCACGAGTATCATCCAGTGTCTCGAGATTGCTTTTGGTCTCCAATCTGGCGTGGTCACGATTACCAACTC
Source organism: Colletotrichum orchidophilum (assembly GCF_001831195.1). Taxonomy (NCBI): domain Eukaryota; kingdom Fungi; phylum Ascomycota; class Sordariomycetes; order Glomerellales; family Glomerellaceae; genus Colletotrichum; species Colletotrichum orchidophilum. The sequence continues at coordinate 275,409 of NW_019172959.1, read as the reverse complement.
CGCCTTCTGCCCGACTGCTACAGCAACTCCTACGCCTTCGGTCTGCGCTACGGTTCCGGCGCCCTGCCAGAACCTCGCTTCAGTGAACGGCCTTGCTCTCATTGCGGCAATCCCGGTGTGTACGGCAGCCCTTGGTGTCTTTGGTGTCGGCAACGCCGCGACCTGTCTCGCTACCAACGTCATCGGCCCTCTTAGTGTTGGACAGGACATTGTGACATGCCTGACGACTGCTCTCAGTGCAACTTGCATCTCGACTCTGCCTGCGCCTTGTCTTAACCTGGCAGGTAATACTGCAGCGCAGTTGGTTGTAAACTTGCCGCTATGTACAGCTGCCCTCGGTCCATTCGCTGTTGGGACTGCGCTCACTTGTTTATCCTCGGGCGCTACCAACGGAGACTCCGTCATTGCCTGCCTCAATACTGCTTTGTTACAGACAGCCTAGTCTTGAGTTTTTGTTCGTTCGTGTTACTAGAAGCTGGGGATGTAATGAGACTTGTGCGGCCGAGTCTTATGCTTGTGAAACGGTTGGCGGTTTTGTGTGCAGTTCAATATGAAGAAGGGGACAAGTGGACGTCGGCTGGTGCAAACCGAGTGTAATCGCTTTCAGTTCTTAGTAGAATTGTTTGCCATATTTGCTGCTCTAATAATACTCTTTTCCTGGCAATTTGCCCTTATTGCAATAAGGTACTGGTCGTGAATGACAAGAGACCTGTGGGTTCTCATGATTGATCCCGGCAACATCGATATTTCAAACATCACGGCTGGAAATTCGCCCAATTATAAAATCGAAGAATATTTGGCATCGGACTCCTTAGCTCAATCGTCCCAGTCTGGTAGTCTGAGACATCCGCCGGTGCCAAACGCGGCAGACAAGCGGTCATAGAGGGCGTCGTTATGAGCGTGGGTTACATGCTCGAGTCCTTGATTTACCTCGGCTTTTCCCAATTCCACTCTGACCCCATTACGTGGCGTCTGCCTCTGGCTATCACCGTATGTTTCTCCATCGTCCTCATTGCCGGATTTACTTCTCCCCCGAATCGCCCAGGTGGCTCGTTATGAAGGGCAAGTCGGGGCAAGCTCGCGCCGTTATCTCCGTGTTGAATTCATTACCGGCAGACCCGATGGAGGTTCAGGCTGGGCTGTACGGAATCGAGCATTCAATCGAAGAAACCTAGGGCTCGCAGATCTCTCTGGAGGATGTCCTGAAGATGGGCGAAGACGAGCTTTGTACCGCTTCTGTCTGTGTATGCCGCTTCTGTCTGTTTATGCCGCTTCAATTCTTTCAGCAGATGGCGTCAATTGATCCTTTCTGAATGCCATGTCATTGATAATAGTATGACTCATCACGCGTTCAACAATGGTTTCAACCTCGTCAGCGTTTATGTACCGATGCTCTTCCAACCAGAACTCGATCTCCCTAGCCAGTATTCTCGCATTCTCAGCTGCGGAACACTGACCTAGAAATTCCTCGCCTCGTTCATCGCCTTCACCACGATCGATCAGTTTGGATGCCGCGCTGCGTTCATAGTCAGCGGCACTGGAATGTCTGCATGGAAACCGTGGACAAGTGCCTATGACGTATTCGCGTAGAGAGGAGAATGCACGTATACATGAAGAAAGTAACTTAACCCTTTTACCTCGAAATCATTCCTACAAAAGCAATTAAACGATCCCAATTAGAGGAAGACTTCTTGAACTTCAATTCATATGGGAGATAACATTTGTGAATTAAGGATATTGGAAACGCGTTCTGCCCCGCAGCGATCGAAACTTTGCGAGAGCGGCGACTCTTTGAAGTGCGGATTACATAGAATGAAGAGTTTCCTTGAGCTGTAGATGGCATGGGCACAAGGCATAGAAGTGGTCGTTGATAAGGAAATAAAAGATATTTCAGTCTTATCAGGGGACTAGACGTAGTACGAATGCTCACTTCTCGGCACACCTTTTGAGTGGCTATTGAAATCTATTCGCGAGTGATATCATTCTCCGGTAATTCATAACCAATAGCCCAATTACTGCTTTCAGATAGAAAGACCGACGAGGGGTCCTGCGGCTCAGATGTCGCGCTGGGCCAAGAGTCTTGGCTTGGCTTGGCCTCACCTTGGCTTCACTTGGCTTCAGTGCATTACGCCGATCCACCTCCAAGGGCCCGAACCTAGATCCAACATCAGTTGCAAAAATGAGTTGAATGTTCATCTTGATATTTGACGTTGTCGATGCGAGAGAAGCCCGAGAACGATGTGCTGGAGGCGACGAGACGTCAGAAAAGAGGTGAATCTCTCTTTGAGCATGACCTCGGCGCGAAATCGGGGGGGGCATATCCCTTGAAATGGAAAGGTGAGGAGCAATATGTGGGATCCGCTTCGCTTCCCATCCGGTTTTCGCTCCGGTCCCCTCAACAACGCTACCTTTGTCAGAGTCATTGAACAACAGGTCTCTGCTGTCATCAAATATTTACTTATCGCTTTTATCACCGAAATCAGTCTTTGCGGCATGCTCATCGCTGCCGTCGGCGATGACCGATATCAGTTACTCCGGGACCAAAAAACTGCCGAGGCTGTTCCCCATGGCCAGATGAGGCGCGGATCTTCAACTTGTCATTCCCAAGGCGTTGACATTCCCGTCCGCCCTATCGCCCGCCCATGGATATCCACAAATCGATTCAAGATACATTTCAAAATGGCAAGTAGGCGCGTACGCGCATCTCTGGCTGGGAAGTTGCTGATAACATATGAGCGGACATGGCCGCTATGTCCACATATGGTGCTCCCGCAATATGAACTGATGCGACAATGGTTATTGATCCCCCAGAGTTTATCAGGCCATACCCTGCTCATTACCCAAGGACCTACCGCTTTCGCACTATGTCCCCCGTGAGCCTTCCTAACTTGCTTAGTCCAAAGTGGATTCCCGCCCATGGTTCTTAATTGCCGGCTCCCCCGATCTCTGCGCAGCCGCACCGGCCCCATCCGCGTCCCCTTGTTGCCCACATACCGGGATCACCAGACTATCTGATGCTCTTGGCTGTCTTTTAACGATTGGGAACCCGGGTTGTGATATGCATGCTACCCACACTCTGCCTTCCACACCTCCTCGACATGGATTGCATTCCCGAAGCTTTTCTTGAATAGACTCAAGCTACCCCAACAAGTCTTAGTTATGCTTGATTTAGCTCGTTTTCACTCCTGCCAGATCAAGACTAGCCATGCTCATCGCAAACTACCCACTTTGACGAATAGGCGGAGACGTGTAATTTGTGACTTGCCATTGTGTGTGATTTCACCTTCTTGACATAGGAATTGCTCCGATCTGGCTTATCGTAGCCCTGTTGATGTTGACTGAGCAAACATCCGGTCATGATATTGACGGATAGGATAGAATGAATTGAGTATTTATACGGCTCAAGAATCGCCGAACAACACTCATGATGCACCTCTTTACTCGCCACTCCATTCATCTCTCATCCCTCAGGTCTCTCAGTCAAAATGGTTGCCAAGGCTCTCTCCGTCGCTCTTCTCGCTGGTGCCGCTTCGGCTACCTGCCCCCTCTCCATTGAGATCACCAACTCGGAGAACCACGTCGTCAACGTCGCCGTCACCAACACCGGCAGCGAGGCCGTCTCCGTCTTCAAGGGAAACACCGTCTTCAGCGACCATGCTACCCAGGACCTCTTGGTGACCGATGCCGGTACGTAGCATTCTGACAGAGAACCGGTCAACACACATCTCTTTGAAAACATGTATCTGACATAAGCAACAACAGAGGGCAAGGCTCTTCCTTTCGAGGGCATCTACGTCAACTACAAGCGCACCGGCCTCGACGCCAACCTCTTCCAGAAGATTGCCGCCGGCGAGACCGTCACCGTCCCCGTCAACGCCGCCAAGAGCTACAAGCTCGACGGCGTCGCCGAGGCAAAGGTCACCGCCATCCAGGGCTTCCGCTACGCCGTCGGCGACAGCATCCCCTCTTCCTTCAAGGACTTGGCCTCCTGCGCGGATGTCACCTCTGGTGAAGTCGAGGTCACCCCTGATCAGACCACCGCCGCCGCGTAAGTCCCATCCTCGCACACTCTCGCAGTGGATGACTATCCTCTTGCTGACACCGACGATTATGCAGGGACCACGTCTCGCGCAAGCGTGACGAGACCTTCAACTCTCGCATCCAGAAGCGTGCCATCACCTACTCGTCTTGCTCCACCTCGCAGACCTCGGCCCTGAAGACTTCCGTCTCCGACGCCATCTCCATGGCCAACGCCGCTTACACCGCTGCCGGTAACTCGGCCGACTACTTCACCACCTGGTAAGCCCACACTTTTCACTCCTGAGCCCAGAAAAAATCATCACTCCATAGTATCCGCGCGGGAGCCACTTGCTGACTCGACTCCCACCCTCCAACAGGTTCAAGTCGACCTCCGTCATCTCCAAGGTCCAGACAATCTACAAGGACGTCGCCGGCGTCCAAACGACCTCGCCCAAGATCTCCTGCTCGGACATCTACAGTGACTGCACCGACGGCTCCGCCCTCCTCTACACCGTCCCCTCGGACAACGTCATCGTCCCCTGCCCCAACAACGGCTTCTGGGACTTCCCCGAGCTCGCGTCAAAGTGCTCCGGCGACGACTACGACCGCGCCGGCAGCATCCTGCACGAGATGACCCATCTGTACGGCACCAACGACTACGCCTACGGCCCCAGCGCCGCCCAGGCCCTGTCCGCCACCAGAGCCGCCGCCAACGCCGACACCTACGAGATGTACGGCGAGAGCGTCCGCCTCGGTGGCTGCACCACCGGCTAAGTGTGTGTTTGTCGAATGACTTGCATATATACTAGTAGTTTGACAAGGGTGCTATTCCTTCCTAGCGGGATCGGCATCCTTCCTCCTTCAATGTCTATAATTCAGTTGGCGGTTCGGGTAGAGTGGGAACTACTGCGGAACGTTTATATACGTGGGGAGACCTGATCGGGGATGGCTTGTCGTAAGCTGAGTGCTAGAAGTAGCCTATGAAGTAACGGTTGAATTCCTGAAGTCTTGAGATTATCGCAAGTGACCGCTCACGTGTGAGAGACGTGCTTGGACGACTTGTCCGTCTTTTGTATACTTGGTTGAAATGTGCGTATTAGCGCTTGGGCGCCAAGAGGCTCCTGTACGCTTTTTGCTTAAACCCTATCCGTAGCTGTGCGTGCACCTACCGCTCTACAAAACTTTACTTGGACGTATCAAATGGGTGCACGCTTCCTCGTCCAGCGATTTAATGACGGCTCAAGTATGTATTTCGAGATTCGGTCCACCACGCGTGCACTATCGCGTAAATCTATCTCCAAGCCGACTCATGTAGCTTTTGACCTACCCAACAGCCTACTTTTTACGCGGGTTTGCTGGCGTGTATTGTCTTCAACCTTACATGGACTGTAACGTGTCAGTGACAAGGAGAAAGTCGAAACCATGCATGTTGAATTGGTGGACTGTGTTGTGTAGTTCGAATAGCCGCATTGCGTACAAACAAACACTCTTTGCTCAAACCTTATTTGGGTTCTTGTGCTCTCTTTCCGTATGATGTGCAATTCTAAAAAGACGACCCGAAATGACTTTCAATTGACTGCATGTGGATGTCTGGAAGGCAAGGGAAGCCGAACTCGGATGAACGGGGACCGTCCCGCTGGATCCTTCCTGAAATTAGACATGATCAACAAAGTCTCCAATTGTTCCTGCGTGAACAAAGCTTAGTAGATTAAACGCTCCATCTGTTAACCAGCATCCCAAGCTCTCAGCGAAGCCCAACTCGTATTTCATCCATGGCGACAAGTCAATATGCTGGTTCTTTGAGAGCACGATAGAAAACACCAAAATTTCCATCTGGTACCGCGAAATGGGAGCGTGGCATTGGTATTGATTCTCTCTCAACGGTCTCGCCAATGCGCGTATAAAAGCGGTCCAGGCGAACTTTCTCACAGCAAAGAATTAGAAAAAGAAGAAAAAAAAGCAAAGAAGCCATGTGCTCGCTGCAAACGTGACCCGGGTTCTTAGGATGCAACCAAGACCTGATAGTTATTAATATTTGACATCGTTCAGAATCAATATTTTCCAGCGACGACTTGGAGTACCCATAAATCAAATACCGAAACCTTCCATTTTCTGCGCCATAGCTCTTCTAATTTTGTCTTGGAGCCACTCGGGTCCATCCTGGGTGACATGGAATTACCTGGGGGAAAATCGCTTCGTCCTCGCAATTCACAAATACTCGGGGCTAATAGGACTAGACGTAATAGTGACTTACCCGTGAATCACATGGATTTTGACCGCCCGTAAAAATTTAATAAAATAAAAAGCCTTGCGTCAACACTTTCCGAGCAGTCGCGAAAAGTTGAAAACGAGAAACGATTCCGTGACCGTAGTCGGACAAGTAAGCTAGTCCCCAATATGCCCCGAAGAGAGGAAACTTCGTCTACTGTGCGTATGGGTCGCTGACTCAGCCTCACGGGGAAAAAAAGGAGAGAACGGCGCTCAGGGGCAAAGAGGGGCAGAGAGGGGCAGAAAAAGGTGCAATGCATGCCCTGTGGAAACGGCACTTTCTGGGGCCCCGGGGCACCGTTGGCGCGCGGCGTCGCGCCGGCCGACTGGGTGTTCGGTTTGAGGCTACCACGGCTACCAACGGTTGGTTGATGTACAACTAAACCGTCATGTTGGTTGAAAGTCACCTTTGACCCTTGACAATCAGTCAGTTGGCTGTTCTCGTTCCGATCCGAGCAGGAGCGCACAACCGTCGGTCGGCACCCCAGACCGGCGGCCACGCCATGTAACGCTGGCTGCAATGCACGGCACCAACAAATGAACATGCACGAAATGCTTTCACCCAGGGTTTCAGAATATCAAACCCCGGCTGTTCGCTCAACTACTCGCTGTAAGAAGAGCAGAACAGACTCCATGGCGGTACACTAAGAAACAGAGTTTTGGCCCCGAGGAACCGCTGTCTCCGGCGAAGGAGGAAACGAAACAGTGGGAGAGGAATGGGAGGCCGTCGATGACCGCGCTGCTGAAGGAGGGTTTGGCAGCTCACGGAGGACAGCTAGCGAACACGCATTTGCGAGAGAGGTTCGGAACCGAATGAGAGAGAAAAGGAAGAATGCCTTGGCCCGATGCCCCAAAACCAACCGACCAACCGACCATCCAACAGACAGGAACCAACGAAGCAACGCGTCCCGACCAGTCAGCTCCTCAGGGTTCCATCGCATAAGTAGAGTTTAACCACGCCAACCAATCCCCAGCATTTCCATGAGCGGACGGCAGGTCTTGTGAGGCATAACTCTGTAAAAATGGCCCGTCAGCCGCGCCTTTCGTGGCCACCCACTGCGCCATGCTTCCTCTCCCGCAAAGGCTAAAATTCCCAAGAGGGCCAAGAGGGAACACCCCAATCCCCAATGTGGCAGTCCTTTGCCCAGTCCGATCTCCTGCTGCTTGAATACAGTGCAGCAGCATCGCCCAGCTTTGTGCCGGGCGGCCCGGCGCAAGAGGCATCCTTGGAATTTGATGCTCCCCCCCCCCCTGAATGGAACTCAGGAAAACTTCCGTCGTTGTTGGGCCCGCCGGTCTAAGAATAGGGGGCTCGTGCAGGTACTCTGTACAGGGCTGCCGCCGCGCAGACGCAGACGCGCAAAAGATGAGCTCCCGTTTTGCCGCTCACGGCTCAGGGCTTAGGGATAAAGCATGCTCGGTTTCCATACTTGTTGGTACATGTCCACATGAACGACACACGTCGCAAGCCTGTCAGAAGAACCATACACAGCTTGATCAAGACGTTGAATACCAATCACTATGAAGAAAACCTGGACAACACGAGAAGTAACCCTCGACATCAGACCACGCCTTTGGGTTCACGGCACCTGGGTCATCCCTGCCGGCAGTGGTCGTCAGCCTCCCCTGCTCCGAGTCATTCGTACGCCTGTTTGCCGTTGACGTTGGTCCCGGCAGGCCCCAGAAAAGCAATTACTTTGCTTCGTCAACAAGGGGCTGTGGTAAACTCTATTGCAGTGGGAGGGGGGGTCCCTCAAGGTTGAACAGGATTCGCCGCGAAGCCCTTTCAGCTCGCACGACGTAAAGGTATTAATATAAACAAGAGGTCGTCCTTCCAACAGACGTCTGGTTGAAAAATCGTTAGCCTCGAGCTGATTACTTACCTTTCGACTTCACGACATTCTTTTGCTCTAGTTCGTTTCTCCTTCACACTGTTCTGATCATGTCATTCGCTCAACTTTCGCTCGCGGCCTTGCTGGCCGTGGGCGCTTCCGCCTCACCCTGCTCTGCGACGAACGTCAATACCTCTGGCGTCGTGGCCTCCGCCTACTTCGCGGGCTACCACGCGAACCGAGGGTTCCCCGTCTCCAAAATACCGTGGGAAAAGTATACCGACGTCAAGTATGCCTTTGCCGAGACGGCGGCGGACGGCAGCCTCAACCTCACAAAGTCCGCTCCCGATCAGCTTCCCGCCTTTGTCGCAGCCGCCAAGCAGCACGTATGTTGATAACCTCCAACACATCCAATACCCCACCCAAAAAAAAAACTAACACGTTCACAGAATGTAAAGGCCCTCGCCTCTGTCGGAGGCTGGAGTGGCAGCCGCTACTTCAGCACCGCCTTTGGCAGCCCCGAGAACAGAACCGCCTTTGTAAAGACCTGCCTCGACTTGGTCGAAAAATACAACCTCGACGGCCTCGACTTTGACGTCGAGTACCCGGCCCGCCAAGGCCTGGGCTGCAACACCATCAACGACAACGACACGGCAAACTTTGCCTCCTTCCTCACCGAGCTCCGCCAGAAGCAGAAGAAACAGCTCTACCTCACCGCCGCCACCAGCCTGACACCCTGGAACAACGCCCAGCTGGTCGCCAGCACCAACGGCACCCTCGCCCCCTTTGCCAACACCCTCGACTACCTCATGATCATGGGCTACGACATTTACGGCCCCTGGGCCGCGACCGGCGGTCCCAACGCGCCCCTCGCCATGGCCTGCGACGCGCGCAACACCCAGGGCGGCATCCAGGAGGGCGTCGCCAAGTGGATCGCCGCCGGGATCCCCGCCAACAAGCTCGTTCTCGCCGTGGCCGCCTACGGCCACGGGTTCTCGGTCAACGCTACCAGCGCCTTCACCTCGGCCGGTGTCCTCAACGCGTACCCTCCCCAGAACAGCACCCACCGCTTCCAGGGCGGCAGCTGGGACAATGACCCGGCCATTGACGAGTGCGGCGCCGCCTCGCCTCCTAGCGGGACCTACACCTTCTGGAGCATGATCAAGGAGGGCAAGTTCCTTGATGAGGAGGGCAAGCCGCTCAAAGGCATCGCTACCGGATACGACAAGTGCAGTCAGACTGTAAGGTTCTACCCTCTCTCTCCCCATTTCTCAATGTTTTACACTGAGGACAAGCACTAACATGATACATAGCCTTATCTCTACAATGAGACTGCTCAGGTCTGGGTTTCCTACGACGACGTCGAATCCCTGACGGCCAAGGGCAAATTTGTCACGTCCAACAAGCTGGCTGGCTTCGCCATCTGGGAGGCTGGTGGTGATTACAACAACATCCTCGTCAACGCCATTCGCTCGGCGGTGGGCTTGTAAAGGGAGAGTTTCTAGTTCAAGCGCGCATTGTTTAGATAAAAAGGTCTCAACGACACACGGTGTATTAACATCCACAGCATCATTCACTTTTCTTATATTGAAGATTCCCCATCAGTACTGGCCAATACCGATTTTCTTATCACTAGGACGCATTAGTTGTGAAATTAGTCTCTGTTGTGCTACTTCTGGCAGCTTCCAAGTCCCGAAACAAAGTACAACATAAACAAAGTTCAACCTTGGACTTGTGAAATTAGACCCTCCTTGATATAATACGTATGACAGGACCTATCGCTTTGAGCTATGGACCGAATCTCACTGAAGTAAATCGACCTGTCAAGAACTTTGTCGACACGAACCACTACATATCTCAAAACTTCCTTCCTATTCCCCCTTGGTATAATAATCTCCGGTTTCAGCTCATAGACGTGAAGCCTTTAAGGAGTCTTTTGTCTTGTACTCGATTGCTGACTTGTCGTTGGCGAAACAAAACATGGGTGTCAAAGGAGGAATTAGGCCTTTTTTTCTCGTCATTTCTGAGAAAGATTGACGAAATACAAATGAGATCCAGTCGCGCCAATAAACAACCTGCAACATCAGGAAGGAGGCAGTCTCATCGGGAAGGCTCCTTCCTCGAACGCTTCTTGCCTACCTGCCCAAAATGCCACATCAGTCGCAGTATTCCTGCCTGATCGAATGGAGAATAAAATCCTCTCTCTCCTTCCTCCAACAGGGCCACAAATTCCACCCACTCTCATCACGCTCATCACTCACATCAAAGTCTTGCAACTCATCCTTCTTCACTCGCAACGCAAATGCCCGAGACTAACAAAGTCAAATATTATTCTCACATCATCATCCACTTGAAATCAACTCAATCTACCCTCTTGCAGTAAGTCTCACGAGAGGCCAAAACCCATCTATCCTCATCTCTACAACTCATATCCTCACAAACGTTCACCAGAATCCCCCCTTCTCACCCACCACAAAGAAAAACCGCAACAATGCCTCCTAAAGCCGCCACCGAAGCCAGCAGCCACGGCCTCACCGACGGCGAACTCAAGCTCGCCCTCGCCATGATGAAGCACATTGACCGCCCCACCACCGACGTCCTCGAGAAGATGGCCTCCGAGGCCGGCCTCGCCAGCGCCTCCAGCGCCCGCACCCTTCTGGGCCGCGCCGCCACCAAGCACGGCTGGTTCAGCGGCGGCGTCAGCGCCACTGCTGGCGCCGAGGACGGTGGTACTCCCGCCGCTGCTGCTTCTACGCCCCGCCCCAAGAAGACTCCGACCCCACGCAAGAAGAAGATCTCCGAGGTCGAGGAGGCTGCCGAGGAGGAGGGCACGCCTACCAAGAAGCGAGGCCGCAAGACCAAGGCGCAGAAGGCTGCGGAGGAGGCTGCTGCCGCTGAAGCTGCTGCTGCTGCTACTGCCCAGGAGGCTGCTACCCAGGAGGATGAGGACATGCAGGAGGATGGCAACGACGATGATAAGGTCCCGGCTGTTGCTGCTGATGGTGACCAGGAGCAGACTGCCGAGCAGAAATAAGATGGTCCGCAGGCAAATTGGGGACAACACCATTTTCGTTGGATTCGGCAGAGAGTGGATGGCTGGATCGATGCTCTTTCTCTTTCTGGCTTCTGGATTGTTGATTCACCCTATGGCACGGAATTGGACTGCTCTCTAGCTGCGTGGGGATGGTTTATGGACTTGGGCATTACTTGGACTGAGGCAAGGGTCAGTTTTTGGGAAGATGATTCAGTACATGCCATTCTAGTATCGAGCACTGCTATACTCGCTTACTGAGTTGCTGGCTTTTCATGGCGCGGGATTGACATGAGGTACTATCGGAATCAAAACATCCCATCAGACTTTTGCAGTGTTGTATTTCTTCAACCGGGGGTTGCTGACTGTTCATGCCCTGTCGAGATCTGTACGGATTAGGGAATCTTTGTAAAAGTAAGAGGCATGACCTACAGCTCGTGGGACGCATCATGGTAATGAAATACGGCAGCTGGAGACCCTGTGCTGAGACTACACCCTCAATTTCAAACACACCCTCGATAAAAGAAATCTTGAGCCATGATCTTTCTGAACAAGGCCGGTGACCATGTGCTGAATGAACATCGCGTCTCTCATGGTGGGTGAACTCACAAATCTCAGAACAAAGTCATTGTCATCGATCCTCATTCCTGCGCCCGGAATTATTGCTAGCTTCATTCCTTGTCTCACGTCACAGGCTCTGCTATGCATTCACGTTCCCACTTTCTCCCAAACTATAATGTACTATCAGAAAGGGAAAAGAAGAAAACCCCATCAACGCGCAGTGACGCGCTTTGGCGTCTCCCGCGGAAGTCATGACATCATTCAGTCTCCAGCTTCAACGGCGTCTTCTAACTCGACCCCTTCCTCACCAGGACTTCGTTCCCGCAACCGACGGAATTCTCGCAATCGACGAATGATTCAAGAAACCACTCAGCGATTTACATTGACAGGAAGTACTCAAAAAAACTAGCGTATCAAAGCCGCAATGACTCCACGTAAAGAAACCCAAGCAAACAAATCGGAAAACGGAGCCGCTGGCGACACCGGCACCAAGCGCAAAGCCGCCGAGGCCTCGCAGTCCAACCCCACCAACGGCCAAGAGCCCGACACGAAAAAGACAAAGACGCAAGACGCAAACGCAGCGGTAGAGTGGCTCCTCAGCAAGGAGGCATTCTCCCTCGCCTTCCCAGCTCTCCCGCCAGGTCACGGAGAAATCGACTGGGACAAAGGGTCGCATCGCAAGGAACCGCCCCCCGAAAACGCCGGGAAACGCAAACCAGTCAACAAGACGGGCGATGACGATTCGAAAGAGAGCAATAGCGATAAAAATAACAACAACAACGACAACAACGAAGAGGATAATGACGATGATGAAGAGGCACCGCGTCTGACATATCCAGACTCCACCCTCACGCCGTTCCAGAACCTCGTCGCCGCCCTCCTCCTCAGCAAGCCCATCTCCCACCGCCTGGGCCTCAGGACGATCAACACACTGCTGAACCCGCCCTTTGGCCTTCGAACGCCGCGGGACCTCGACGAGGCTGGGTTCGAGGGCCGGCGGAAGGTCATGTGGGAGGCGAGGACGCAGCACAAGGAGAAGACTGCGGTGCAGCTTGGTGATTTGGTCGAGGGCGTGCGAAAGATTTGCAGTGAGGGTGAGGATGATGGTGGTCAGAAAGAGGAGGAACACGACGAAGACGACGACGACGAGGCGAAGGCAGCGAAGAAGGAAGAGGAAGAGAAGGAGGGTGACATTGAAAAGATGACGGCGCTGAGGCAGATGGTCAAGGGGATGAAACCAAAAGAGGCGCAAGAACAGGTTGAGAAGACGCTGACGGACGGGATCAAGGGTGTCGGACCGACGGGCGCTGGGATCTTTCTGCGGCGGGTGCAGGAGGAGTGGGAGGAGGTGTTTCCGTACGCTGACAAGAGGGCTGTCGAAGCTGCGGTTGAGTTTGGTGTTATTGGGGAGGGCGGAGGCGCAAGGGAGTTGGCGGACGCGGTTTCTGGGGATCGGGGCAAGTTTGTGAGGATGCTGGATGTGCTTGTTGGGATTCAACTGGAGAAGAAGATGGAGGAGGCGCTGAGGATGGTGAGGGGAGGTTGAAAATAGGGACTCAAGTCGTGGGGATGAGATTTGTTTTTGCCTCTTTTCGTTATTCGTTACCTAGCCAGAGCTATCTGAGTGATGGCCTCTGGATAAATCCAGCCTGAATGATTTCCCCTTTCCCTTTGACAATGTGTAAATTTTCTCAGATGCTGCTGTGTTTTTCTTTTATGCTCCCCATACCCCCATTCACCCCGTCCCTTTCTCGAATTGTTCCAGTACCCTAGTACCGCGGGTTTTCGCCGTATCCCTGGTTTTGTTCATAACTCTGGTTTCCGCTGTAGCCTTGGCTTCCTCCGTGGTCTTGATTTCCCCCATAACCCTGATTTCCTCCATAGTTCTGACCCTGGTTCTGGCCGTAGCTCTGGTTCTGCCCCTGACCCTGGTACTGATCAGAGTGATATTGCTGATACGATGAAGGTGGCTGGTTCTGATCGGGACGGTACTCTTGATGTGATTGCTGCTGCCCCTGCTGCTGGTAATGTTGCTCAGGTCGGTACTCCTGGCTCGGAGGAGGGTTATACGACTGCTGATGCGCACCCTGTCCACCATACTGCTGCGACGGGGGCGGTGCGTAGGTGCCCCCCGGAGCCTGGCCCGAATGATCCTCACCACCAAGCTGAGATCCCGCCGTCGGAGCACCGACACTGACGTTCTCGTTGCCAATGTCATCCGGCACGTTGATTTTGACCTTGGGAAGGTACTTTTGCACCTTTTGCTCGACAATGTTTTGCACAAACACCCAGCTCTCGCGCTCAAACTTGCGGTGGCCACCATTGACGACGCCCAGGATGCTCTCGCGCAGCGTCTCCTGCACCTTGCGAGCCAGGGCCCGGATCTTGTTCACCAGCTTGACCTTGATGTCGTCTCCGAACCCGCGGTCCGCGTGCCCGCCGGCGTCGCGATCGAGCTGGGCGTCAAAGGGGTTCCCGCCCAGGATCTTCTCCAGAGGCCGCTGGAAGGCGTCCGGCAACAGCTCGAAGAGCTGCTTCTCAATGGCACCCAGGATCTTGCGGAACTCTAGGCGGACCTCCCTGTGGACCTTGGCGAGACCCGTGCTTAGCTTGTCGCTAATAACCTTGGAGAAGCCGCCCCTCTCGCTCTCCCCTTCGCCATCGCGGTCACCGATGGCGCGGCTACCTCCATGCGAACTCTTCTTGTTCCCAAAGAGGCCCCCGAGCCCCTTGACCAGGTCCTTTACCTGGTCCTCAATCTCGCCTTTGACGCCGTCGCCGAGGTCCCGCGTGCTCGTGTTGTCGCGCAGCCAGCGCTTGATGTGCTCCAATGCAATCTTTGTAAACTGCTCCGCGATCCGCGCGTGCTGTTCCCGCAGCTTTATGCCAACCTTCTCCTTGATCTCGGGGCTGATGAGGCGGGCCTTCTCCTCGGGGTTCCGCGCGGCGTCCTTGACGGTGTTGCTGAGCACGCCGAGGAGGCCGTCGAGCTCGAAGCCCTGGCCACCGCCACCTGAGCTTTTGTTCTTGTCCAGGTGGTCCTGGACGACGTTGATGGCGGAGGAGAGAAAACCCTTGGCCCCGCTGAAGGAGTCGCTGTAGCTGATGCTTCGGGACTGTGTCTCGGGGCCGCCGCCGCCGCCACCTCCTCCCCTGGCCTCGTCGGTGAGGTTGAAAATGTCCCGGAGGTCATCGCCAGCTTCGTCCGTGATGACGCTGAAGCTGCGGGTGAGCTTGCCAATCTCGTCGGCGAAGGGCAGGGACTGGATGCCGTAGGCGTCTGGTGGTGTATCATTCAGCCCTCTCGAGCCATCACCGGAGGCCTTATCCTTGTTGAAGAGTGAACGAAAGGCGTCAACGACTTGATCCTCGAGGCTGTCGATGGTTCTCGTCTGGAAGGTATCGATCTCCGACGCGATGCGCGGTTGGATCTGTGGAGCGAGCGAGTCGACGTACTCGTCAACTCTTGTCATCAAGACATCGGGGAGGCCACGGGAGTTGGACATTGTTGTGGTCGTGAGTCAGTGATTTGCAGATGGTTAGCGTAGCTTTGGGAGGAGAGTCTAGGTACGAGGTGACCGTTGAGCTCTCAACTGGTGCTAGCTTGGGTGGATGGTCGGCGGCCGGTCCCGCTGGTGAGGTAGCCAGGATGAGCTGAGCTGAGCTGAGGGGTCGCGACTGCCCAGACGGCTGACGTCAGGTTCGGCACGGACCATCCGTGAGGGGTCGATTGTACGTACCTCTCACTCACGGAGCACTCACGGAGCTCTCACTCAAGCAATCTCTAGTCTACTCATCCATAAGTGATGCACGGTGGCTCAGTTATGTATGAAGAAACCAAAGCATGAGAGCGTGAGGCCCTGACCATGCGTTTTTCAATGCCCATTTCAAAGCTTGAAGTCCTGACTCACGACATTGCATTATTTTCATGACTTCGGTTCATCTCATTAGAACCTTTTCGCAACTCCCACCAACTCAATGCATACTTTGGTATAGACATATTGGATGACGATAATTCTAGTCATCAACCTTGTTCATATGAGGGAAGCTACTATCTTCAGCAGCACTTATAATTACACCATTGAGATGATTGAGATGACGGCAATAGCAATTGGGAGCCCTCACTTCAAGGTCGCGAGGATCAGCTTCTTGTAGTCTTCCACAGCACGCTCCAGATCCGACACAGTGATGCGCTCATCGGCCGAGTGGGCGACAAGAATAGTCCCAGGCCCATACAAGTAACGCTTGTGGGTGCCTTTTAGTTGAGGGACATCCGTGTAATAGTTCACCACGGTGGTGTTGAAACCTGTCTGCGTCAATGGCGATCCAGCACGGCACTCTCGTGGGCAAAGACGTACCTTCAACATCGTGGTCCAAGCTGATCGGCAGGCCTGAACCAGTGAACGTCAAAGTGACATATTCCGGCGTAACCTCCGCGACCGCCTTCTGCAAAACGTCTTGGATGCTCTTCAAGTCCGCCGTCGCCGCTCGAATGGACGCCCTCCCCGACGCGCTCTCCGGAATCACGTTCGGCGCGATCCCGCCCTCGATCAAGCCCACATTCAACGTGGTATTCCCAAACTCCTCCGTCCAAGGCAGCGCCGTATTCTCAATCTTATCCAGCGCGCGAACGAGCAGATCAATGGCGTTCCGCCCGTACGCGGGATACCCAGAATGCCCCGCGACCCCGTCGGCCGTGATATTGAACGCCAGCACGCCCTTGTGCGCCCGAACGAGGGTATTCTCCGTCGGCTCGCCAAAAATGACAGACTCCCACGTCAAGCCGAGGTCATTCGCGATCCTCATGCCGTCGCCCCCGGATTCCTCGCCGACGACGTACAGCAGAGCGACGTCACCCTCGCCAATCTCGCCGCTCTCGAGGAGCGATTCCACGGCGATGACCTGCGCCGCGACGCTGCCCTTTGCATCGGAAGCGCCGCGGCCCCGGATCTCATCGTCGGTGCGGGAGTAGGGAAAGTAAGGCGGCACGGTGTCGATGTGTGATGTGAGGAGGACGCGGGCCTCGCGGGCGGTACCGGGGTAGGCAAAGACGTTTTGGCGGGTTCCTTGGACTGTCTGGAGCTCTACTGTAAAGTTTGTCTCGAGGTAGGTCTTGAGTGCTTGAGTTCCGAGGGCCTCGGATTTGGTTGTCGAGTCGGCTTCGATGAGGGTCTTGTGAAGGGTGAGGAGGGATTCGGTGTAAGATGCGGCCCATGCTAACGAGGCGGCGAGAACACAGGTAAGCGCCGCCGAGGGAAGAGACTTCATTTTGCGGAATTCTTCACATTCGATACGCTCAGCAGCTGCTCGTGGGCGGTGTCGCACAAGTCTTTGTGTGCGGGAATGCGTTCGGATACGTCCCCAATCCCGCCAGTAAATAGGAGCGTTGGACTGCTTTTACCATTCATGGTCTGTATTGCGCCAGAACGTTTTTGTGGAGACCGATTGTTCCCGGTCATGTCGAGATGCACAACGATAACAGAGAGGGAGAGCCTGTGTTCCCTCGAGAGGGGGGTTGGTGCTGCGCCAAGGCGATAGACTGGTGTGCCGATGCAACAGATGTTGGAATCGGGCGGTCATTAAATTGTGCATATATTGCGCAAATCGACGAGTTGCGACAAGAAGAGGAGGATATATATACAGACGCTCACCTGTGACCCATTCTCGCATGCACAGTTGGTACATTCGAAGCTTTTGGTCAATGACTTGCCGCCTTCGGTCGGGTGCCCACGATGCGGGGTTGCCCATGGGGACCCGGCCGAGTCTCCCCAAGAGCTATGGGCACCGGGAGCCAAGCCGAGGATAACGGAGCCCAGGGGGCCGACCCAATGCAATGGGCTGAATCAAAATGATCAAGTATCACATCTACAAAGATCAACCTTTGACATTTCCCCGTAGACCCGCTAAGACTCGGTCACAGAGCGGGTTTCGGGGTTCGGGGAGCCAAGGGACGTAGTGGCCCCCTCGCTGTCTCTTAGCATATCCGTGGGTAACTGGGTTGGATTATCCTGAGGTTCAGAATCTTGGGAAAAGACGCCTTCTCCTCGATCGGACTTTGATCAGAATGGATTGCCATCTTACGGCATTCCCTTGCTGTATCCAGCTTAGAGGGCTCGTCTCGCCAACATGGCTCTATTTCTAAGCAGCTGAAACCCCCGGTGACTAATACTGAGTGCCTGTGCGCCCCGGCGTTCACAGATAGTTCCATATTACCTTACCTCACATGCCCAACTTCTTTGTCCGTGGAGTCAACTTCATGGGACAGATGCAATGCAGTGAGATTGTACCGAGTCTCAATGTTTATAAGCGCAATCGGCCCGTAACTTGGCCAACTATTACTTTGCGTCGTCCATGGCGTCTAGTTGCTCGTCTACGCAATTTCTCAGCAACTTAAACGCAACGTAAGGTATGTTACTAATCTCACGTGGTGTTTCGACATCTCGTCATATTAAAATCATCCTCCCCCTCCATCCATCTCGATCACACCAGCCTGAGAAACAATTTCAACATCACCATCTTTCATCGTCAATCTCAAGAATAGCTCCTCGGAGTATTCACTACCAGAATATATCACGCACAATAAAGATGGCTGGCACCATTCGAGCTCTCGTCACCCAGGGTGACAAGACCGCCAAAGTCCAAGAGGTGATTACATGATGTCATCCCGAACCCTAACTGTTCTCTCCTCTTTGCTCACCATCAACCCAGGTCCCCAAACCTCAGCCCGGTCCCGGCGAGATCCTCGTCAAGATCTCCGCCGTAGCCCAGAACCCAACCGACTGGAAGGCCACGTCCGTCGCCCCCGCCGGCCGCACCGTCGGCTGCGACTTTGCAGGCGCCGTCGCCGACGCCAACGGCTCATCCCTGAAGGAAGGCCAGCGCGTCGCGGGCTTCGTCATGGGAACCTCCGACGACCCGCCCCGCGGCGTCTTTGCGCAGTACGCCGTCATCGAGAGCAGCCTCGTCTTCCCCGTCCCCGAGTCCGTGACCGGCTCCCAGGCCGCCGTCATTCCCTTGGCCTTTGCCACGGCCGTACAGGCGCTATTCCAGCGTCTGGGACTACCCGAGCCGACGAGCCCGGCCAAGGAGGCGGTCCCCGTGTTGATTAATGGCGGGACTGGTAGTGTCGGCTTGTATGCAGTCCAGCTGGCGAAGAAGGCTGGGTTGTACGTCATCACCACGGGCGGCAAGAAGAATCATGCCCTCTTGAAGAGCCTCGGCGCGGATATCACGATCGACTACCGGGACACCGACTGGATCGACCAGGTCAAGACGGCCGCGAAGAATAACCTCAAGTACGTCTTTGACGCCATCAGCGAGGTCGAAACCACAAAGGCCGTCGCGACGGCGCTGTCGCCCGCCGGTGGCCACGTCGTCTGCATTCTGCCCCGCAATGCGAAGGAGGTTGGTGCTCCCGAGGGAGTAAAGGTCGAGAGCACGCTAGTATACACAGTCTTTGGAAGGGCCCTCACATATGGCAACTTTGACAACATTGACGGGGAGAAGCCAGAGGATAAGAAGTTCTGGGAGAAGTATCTGGGACTTTTGCCCGAGTGGTTGGAGGATGGAACCATCAAGCCGAACCCTCAAAAGGAGTTTGGTGGTCTGGATGATATCAACAAGGGCTTTGAGTTGCAGGCCAAGGGAGGGGTGAGTGCCGAGAAGCTGGTTTATAAGATTGTTTAGGCACAATGGAAAGATGGTGACTTTTTGTCTCTTGGAGTCATTCAGTCAGCCCAACCTTACAATGAGATGAGGATTTTCTTCCACTCATGGCTAAGCTGTGAATATTGACACGTGATGGCATAATCAGATGAATACAACGCAAATACTACTTCACCACTGCGCCTTTTTTTTTTTAATTCTTGCTCTTCACTTGGGTAGCTCTTGCCCTCAAAAGATTTCATGTACGCCTGCTTTGAAACTACAGTTTTCCCTTTTCACCTCGAGCCTTTGACTTCAAACATCTCACCTCTTCTCTCCATCCATCCTCTCAACTACATCCATCCTCTCGCCTTTGCCCTTTTACATCACCCATATCACAGTAACCCTTTTCCTTCCATCCTCTTCCCTTTATCCATCGCATCCCCAATCTTTCCATCACAAGCAAAGACGACTCAAGCCGACCTCAAAGTAAGAAATCACCGCCCGCCCGCTCTGACCCAAAGCTCATTCATCTACTAACGACCTCATCCCTAAAGCATGTCTTCATCCAACGCTCAGTCCATGTGGGAGCCGCTGGTCACCTTCACTGTCCAGCTTGCCCCGGTTGAGCAATACTCAATGGAGCTGAAGGGCGGTGAGAGCGGCCGTGGTTGGGCTCTTCACAATCCTGAGACTTATGCGAGCTGCTCCAATAAGGAGGAGCGGCATGAGACAGAGCAGTGCCTGGCGTGTAGCAATCCTTCCACCCGGAAGTATCGCTGCCCTTGCAAAGCCGCCAGGTATTGCTCTGCTGAGTGTCAAGCTGCAGACGACCTACACCCTCGCCTCTGTTTGGGCCGCCAGGCCGCCAAGGCTGTTCCTTCCCATGGGCTGGCGCTCGAGCAACGCCCCTCAAACAACCATTATGTGGCTGCCATCCTCCCGACGGATGATCTCGTCCCAAGGTTTATCTGGCTTGGGATCCATATGAATCCGAAGACCGGACAGATGACCTTCGCCACCGATCGGATGGATTTTGCCAAGTCTGATGGCAAGTCTGATGACAAGTCGAGCAACCCAAGCATCATCCACATCGGCCTCAACGCGTTGGACACCCCCATGAAGAAAGAGCTTGGCCACGGCGTTGATCTCCTTAAGTTTGGCCCACATAATGACACTACCACTCGGAACCTTAACAAATGCCTCCTCAGTTTCGGCAAGCCGGGCTTTGTGGCCTGCCACTTTGGCCTCAACATTGTGTGGGCCTACGATATCGACGCGAATGGGGCTTTCAAGTCTCCAAGGGACGTGAGCGTTCGCGACATCCGCCACGCAATTGACTGTCACGTGCTCAATGCATCCAACCCAGCCATCTCCCAGCCCAACCGCTTCATTCTTGCGGGAGGGATGATTCGGGCACTGAAGGTCAACGATTTATCGGATAAATGGATGGAGGCTCTCGGAGTGAGCCAACAGGTGGAGAAAGTGATGATCCCCAAAGAGCACGAGTCTTTCGAGGCCTACCCCGTCAGCCGCCTCTTCCACCTGGGCCTTCGATGGTACATACGCACCGCCATCCCTATCGGCACCCAACCCACTGGTGAGATCCATGAAGATCACGAAGAATTGTTGGATGTCTTCCGAGAGACGGTTATGATGGTCGCCTAGGAGAGACCACAGCATACCGTACCTCTCGGGAGACAATGGCAGGTCAGCAAGCTGAAGCACCCGTCGAGCTTCCATCTCCTGCAAGTCTGCGGCAATCAGATCGAATCAGCCCATCTGAATGCCCTTCTCGAGTACTTGAGGCTGGCCAAGGCTTCCAATACTCCTGCTTCTGAGAATGGATTTCGGAAATACTGGGAATATTTCAAAAGGAAGGAGACTGATAAAGGCCACCCGCTCGATGGCATCCCGTCGCCCTACGATCTTGAAAACGGCCGTGCGCACGATGCGAATTCTGCCGTCCTTGTCAATATGCTTCAGGCATTCAAGTCGTACGAGAAGTTTCTGGAGAACGTCACCGACGCAGATGACCACGTGGAGGGTGGCCTCAACAAGCCGAAAGCCGAACTCACAGGCCTGCCCGCTCAGCAGATTATCGAGAAGCTGTCTGGTATTCCTACCGATCAGACTTAGACGACCGCGATGGATTGCATTCCCTATAGTAAGTGCAGTCCAACCTCTTTCTCGGATGAAAAGACTCTGACAGTTGAGAACAGGGCAGCATCCGACCGATTCGAGATTCTAGCGAGATGGTAGAGGAAGCTTCCTGGGGTGAATAAAAGTAGTTCGAGGTCGGAGGAAGACAGTTGAGCAGGGGCAGAAGTCAGAGAGCCGAGATATACCTTCGCAAGACCATAATTAAGGCTCCCTTGCTGTCATTGGACTCGTCCGTGATTATAGCCATTCTCTTCAACGTCGAGTTGCCTGAAGTGCGGTAGACAATTTACAGCGTACCCTCAGGCTCTATATGTGTTCTTGAGCTTCAGAAATCGAGGGTGATCTCTCGGTTTTGATCCCAGAATCTCGCCATCCAGTCCTCTTCGAAGGATCCCATGGCTGCATGTGCTCTCCCTAGTCGTAAGTCCAGACAATCCATCCGGTACCAGCAATCCCATGAAGCCAGCATGCTCATCGTCCACCAGAACCCTTTCAAAGCCCGTTTCCCGCAAGTTTTGTGGCTCCTCCTCAATAATCCCACCCCCACCAATCTGAAAAGTCTCATCGCGTGTCTGGATCTTTGACTCGGCTTCTTCAACCAGTCTAACCAAAGTCGTCCCATCATAATGTTTGGCATCGAGTATGGCCGCGTCGCCACGCCAGTGGAAGAGCAAACTTCCCTTCCCAGAGCAGGATGGACCTCGATGAGCTTCACCTCAAAATTCGGGATCAGAATCCCTGCGTAGACGTCTGGAACGCAGCTTTTGAAGTCTGGGTCGGGACAAATGTACGAAAGGAGCTGAAGGGTTTCAGATATCAGCCTCTCCAGCATCTCATCCATGATGACGGCGTAATTCGGCCTAAGTGTGGCTGATGGAGACGATGGAACCGTCTTTCACGAAGCATCACCCTTCGCGCAGGCGATTGAATTGGGTATAGTATGGGAAGAAATAGAGCTGAATGTATGAGGATTTTTCGACATATTCTAAGTGGTGAAACAAGCTGAGAAGTGCTGTGATGGTTCTTTGCAGCGACTCAATCGATCGAAATATCCAGCTAACGTGTTCTTCCAAAGACCTCGAGTCCTCTTTTGCATCTCTACTGCCAATATATTCAAGGCTTGATTCTTCGCAACTTCAACCTTGCCCTAATTTAGGCCTGCCGCAATCTGGAAATGCCGGCGAACCTTGCCTTTGGGAAGAGGATGAATCACAGGAGGCGGACTCAGCATGCGCTCCTAGATTCGCGGTGTCATCCAGCGGCCCATTTTGAATGGCGAGAATCCTCGCTCTCTTCGATATAGAGGCGAAGTAATCAGGTAGCCGGTCTGTTCGAGCCATAGCGCCGAGGTGTCGTGGATATAGGCGTTTAGTCGAGCTGACGGCGATATGTTTAAGGGGCGTCGCTGGATCACGACGCGGGCTGTTTCGCGGGGTCATGCTTTCGATTCACGGCGATTCCAAATAATGGAGTTCGGAAAAGTGTTGCAGGACTTGCTTTGTTAATGTTTGGTCATCATTCTACATGGTAGAAGAATGAGGATGAGCTCACGCCCTGAGAGGTCGCAGAGATCTGAAGGATTGGGGGGTTACGGAGCTAAGGTACACGTGCCGATGACCCTACCAGATTGCAAGAAATCCAATCTATTTTCGCTGTAGAGGTAGGTGTAGATCAATGCACCCCTTCGATCTTCGATCTTCGATCAAGCTGTATAACAAGGAAACGTTGAGGGGATTGACCCTTTGACGACGTTTCTGGCCGAATATTCAAAACAGCAATTCTCCATCACGTTCGTCTCAGGACGCTGGAGGCGCCGGAACCCTAAACCTGCCACTCTGAATATCCTCCTGAGCCTTCAGACTCAAGTTGACAATCTCAATAATGATGTGCTGCCGCTCCGCCTCCATATGCTCTTCCGAGATGCCGCTCCCATACCACACCGAGGCATAAATATCAACATACCTGGCCCCGGCCACATTGACATCGCGAGCAGCAATCTGCAAAACCCCAAAGTTGGTGTCCTTGTCGTCAACGAGATTCTTATCGCCACACGCCTTGAGCCGGAACTCGGGCAGCGGCCGGACCATCGGTCTCTGCGCACAGGTCCGGGCGCTATAGTTGGGAATACTAAAGTTGGTCAACACGCCGCCCCAGCCCTCGAGGATCCGCGAGGTCGCCGCCGCGCCGGCGCCGCCTCCCGACTGACTCGAATTCTTAAAGTAGTGCTCCGCGTTGCCGCGGTTGTTGGCGGCGTCGGCAAAGGGCGACGCGGACCACGTGGAAAACGCCCACGCGTTGACGTTGGGAAGGGGCACGAGAGCGCGGCACTCGACTGCTTTCCATGTCGCGGGGTCGTGCAACGTGGAGTTGAAGTTGATGTCGTACCAGAAACGTTTGGCATCCTCAATGTCCTCGGAGAAGATTTCGAGGAAGGCCTGGTCGCCGAGTGCGGACTTTCGCTGGACGAGGATGTCCATGCATCGGGAGGCTGGGGTCGGCAGTGGAACCTGTCTGGCGGGTGCGTGTGTTCGCTCGTCGAGGAGTCTCAGGACATAGTGGCATCGCTCGATCTCGAAGTCGGTCTTCTTTCCCAGGGTCATTGGTCCGGACAGGATGTATGGATATCCGTTGAACTCCTCGGTCCAGTTGCCGAATTTGGGCCAAGGCGTGCTTTGCGCGGCAGCCAGTGCGGCGAGGGTCGCGACGAGGATGAGCAACATGATGAGATTGGGAGAGAAGGATGGGATGAAGATTGCTGTATCGACCAAACGCATCAGTCCTCGAATAGAGGCGAGGCCTCTTATGACACTGCGTGGCCGTGAGCGCTTATATCGACGCCGTAAAGCGTCCAATTAGCACCCATACCTGCCTCGGCTTTCATGACCATCTTGTACTGCTGTGCTCATGAACAAGAAAAAAGGCAAACTCTGTCAAAGCGGGTGTTGGCAGTTCCACTTTGGACGTCTTTCTTCCCATCAAAGACGTTGCCAGTCCATCCGGTGGTCCCACCAACCCAGGCCATTGAAGAAAAGCAGCCAATCTCACCGGTGCTGCCCCCGTACCGCTTGATGAATGCTGATGATGGAGTGCGGGGGTGCAATATACAGGACTTGAGACAAGCATATGATTGTCGAGGCCAAGGGACAGATGCTTGAAAATTGGAGCAGGGCCGATTCGCGAACTGGACGATAAAGTCCATGTTTCACCACCGACCCGGTTGGTGTTACTGTGTCCTACGACATAAACCTGTCTCTAAAACGACTCTTACATCCGGAATAATACCTACCTCAACGTGGATCAATATAGAATGGATGCTTATTCTCGGTCTGAGGTTTTGCACTTTGGGCTTTGATGTCGTTGAGCTCAACATCAAGTGATCCGTACGAGCAAACAAAATGTGCCATGAGCTACTCGAAAAATTTTGAGGATACCAAGCAGACCAGTATTCATCGTGAATAGGCGACGCAGGTTCGTTCTTGTACGAGGATATTTCCAACCCCACCTCTTGTCTGTTGTGTTTCGGCATTCTGTCCCTAATACAGATCTCATCTGGCGCATGCATCTTAGAATCAAATATACTGGAATGAGGTGACTCCGATCATCAGCTAAAGACACAGATGGGACGGCAAGATAGCATATTTGCTTCGCTAGGTACTTCTGGAATGCCCTTGCCCATCCAGGGCACTTTGAGCGCCCCAAATGCCACCTCGAGGCTTGAAAATTTCCATGGCGCCATCAGTCGGACTGCGCTTGCCAATTATATTGCTGATTTTCTTGGTCCTCCGGCCTCTGGCCAAAGCAAAAGACCCAATAGTAGAACAGCCTCATCCCAATCATCCATAAAACGCAAGGTAGATCCCAGAAGTCTCTCATGAAACCTCCCCCTGTTCTGCTAAGCGCCCAAAAGTCTCTCCCCTAAATCCCCTGGTCGTTCATGTACATGTAGGCCTGACTTCGGTATATCTACTTGCCACGTTTGAGCAGAATATTAGCTTCACTTCCGGATTATCGGTGTCTGTCTCCCATCACCAGAAGCCAAATGATACTTGGGACGGCTTTGTTACTACCGATTGTGATACTCATATTTGACCCGTCATCCTCAGCTCTATGAACAATCGTGAGACCTGTGAATGAATGCATTCTGTGACTTTGACATCTCTTAATTCTTCGTTGAAGTACATCCTATGTTTTTCCGACTTTTTGGAACGCTAGTTCGGAGCAGTCACCACGTAGCAAGGTAAAGTACAGAAACTACGGCACTCGATGAAGGCTTACCCACCGTTCAGGTCTGACTGTTATCACTTGTTCGCACTGTTGAGCTCTTCCTCAGGTACAGGCTCTATATGCATGTGATATCGAGACCACGACAAAGGTGATGGAAAAAACCATTCGCATACATGATCTCATAAAAACTATTCAATTCTCACAATTTCAAATCTGCCCACGATCAACAAGTCGAGGCGAGCTTGCAGACGCCTTTCAAGTCATGACTTCTCCAACTCTTTCGCTTTTCCATCGTCACTTCTCACACCGCGCTAAGCCATGTCGCTAATGCCAAGCAAGACCTCCCCGATGAATTTTTACCTCCAATTCGTAGCGTGCAGTCCGCCACCGGCACGACGCACATATCGGCATCGAGATCAGCTCATAAAAAGACGGTGACACGGGCCTTTCGTGTATCAAATGACCCCTATTATTCTCTCTCCAATAAGGTGTAACAGCTGATTGGGCCCTGCTTTGACCATCTCACCGACTCCACGTCTTCGGGTTCTGGTTCGGTGGCCTCAAACGGCAACATCGGCGCGCCACATTTTACGAGGAAAGGCATCAAGGACAATGGAAAAGCAATTTGAAGCACTAGAAGGAATACTCATCGTCGCCGACCAAAGTATTGCTTCGGCGCTTCTAAGCCATTTGATGTCTCGGAACATTTGTAAGGAAACTGTTCCAGGGTTCGACCACGTTTTATGCTCGGCATACCAATCCTTTCGGGGAGATGCAGGTAGGTGCCGAGCGTGATAAGGACATGGATTCTCGGAGAACTCGAGGTAGCCAAAGTTCTAGACCGCTCTAAAGGTCGTCATTATGATGTGACCTATCTCTACGTACAGAGGCGGTAAATCCTTTTTGCGACAGTTCTCCAAGACACCAGATTACAGTGACCATTGACATCCACGACAGCATGGGAATCTCGGGCCTGGGCAAGGCACCTGAATTATCGCACCAATGACTCTACATGTTTTCGTTAGTCCACATGAAGACAGCCATCGGTTCGAAATCTCTAGCACTTTTGAAAACGAGCACGCATCCTAATCTTTGAAGAAATTCGTCTGGCGCCGTGCTGCAAAATGTGGCGCATTTCAAAGACGTGTGAATTATGATAGAAATTTGGATATCGCAGCCTATCATTTCTTCGAAGTTAAATTAAAGGCCCCTTCACGAACTTGACCACATATGTCAGATGTGGTAAGATCTTCTCGAAACTTTGCGAGTGCAGAACTTGAGTCAGTAACATCGCAGGATTGAGATACTTGCATTCCATGAAGCATGTGTTTTGGCGTCTGCCACATCGAACTAGCGGTAAACCGATCCCGCGAATCAGCATACTGAGGATAGCACCGAGACACCGTTTGCGATCATCGTCAAACTAGTGGACCGGCTTACATATAAAGGGTATTCAGCCCAGACCGCACCATCGCCTCCTTTGTCCACCAAGCGCTGATAAAACATTGCCAATTGCCTGCTATCAACATAATTCATCACTTCTTGTCAACATCAATACAACTGTTGATACCGAAGCTACGATGGGTACCCAAACGTTTGGGACGGCCGTCTACTCTCTCGAGATACCGAGCATTTACTTCGGGGTTACCATTGGTCTCGTGATCCTCATTACCGTGAAAGCTTGCCAGCAAACAATTTTGATCTACATGAGAACGAGTTCAATCTTCAACATCTACGTGTGGATGTGAGTCTTCCTGCGTTGACACTCAATACGTTGCAGCGACCTAGAATGATAACATTCGCAAGGATCTGGGTCTTACTCATTGCCAATCTTCTCCAGGCCATCATCAACTGGCTCTTCATCCGCGGTGATTTGGCGGGAACGTAAGAAAGCAATAGTGTCTCGCAATGAGAGAAACGAAATTGCTAATTCATTGCATCAGCTTTGGCTTCTTCTTCGGGAGCTGCATTTTGTGGACACTACAGACGCAACTAGCCCTTCAAATTATTGCCAACCGACTGAGTCTCATCATGGTTGACAAGAGAAGGGTAACCATCATGAAGATATCTCTGCTCATTGTGGTCGGCATCATCAATATCTCGGTTGCCTGCATATGGATCCCGGCGCGTCTCACACAGGCAGAACACATGGTGCGAATCAACGAGATCTGGGATCGCATGGAGAAGATCATTTACCTCTTGATCGATCTTACTCTGAACTCAATCTTCCTCCGTAAAGTTCATCGGGAACTGATTGCCGGAGGCTTGACCAAGTACCGGCTGCTATTCAATTGCAATATCGTCGCGGTCTCTATTTCTTTATCTATGGATGTATGATGTGATTCCCAATTCTCGCGCATCTCATGACACCCCGCTGACAAGTATTCCAGATTCTCATCATTGTTATGATGTCACTTCCAAATCCCTTTCTTTACGCCATCACTCATCCTGTAGCATACAGTGTCAAACTCGTCATTGAGATGATGATGGCTGATCTGATATCGACTATTGCGCGAACACCACACCAGCTTCACAGTCTTTCGGGACTTTCGCAGGCATAGTGTGGAGATGATGGTGATGCCAAAGGATCTGTTGATGGAGAAAATTATCATACTTACAGAAGAACCAGATGATGTCTTCGAGATTGTGAAGGGTCAGAGGTCGTTGATGTTTGCATTCCTGATACTCGTGCACGTACCACTAGCGTCAATATTCATATTCTTCATTCTTCTACTGCATCGTTGATGGTTTTTCGTTCACGGTATTTTCAATGTGGCTATAGTGTAACCGGAATGATCCCAGTGACTTCGAAGACAGAGACGCTGCGGTGACGTTGCGGCCAGCCTTGACCTCCTCAACGATCTTCTTTAACGCAAAGCTGGTCACATCTCCGGCGGCGCTGTCTTGTGTTACCGGTGATGGGGTAGCTGAGCGGGCGATCATCATTATAGACAAGGACAAGCGTACCGCGTCCACCAATAAGAGCCAAATTCTCTTGCTGCGTGTGGATGTCACACAGCAGATCGGCACTGCGTTTCATGAGTACAATCTTTGTTGTGAAATCTCTGGAACTCGGTCCAAGCTGTTCGCATGCGTCTATGGTGGCGCTGGTGGCGCTGGTGTCGAGAGAAAAAGGGACTACAGGCAAGTCAACGAAGTGGCCGGGCAAGGGTCGTAGCGGACGGGAGCAATGGACCCTTTTCTCACCGTCTCGTCGTTGCCGCCACTAACTCTGGAGAAAGTGACGTCGAACGGGAACGCAGGGAGCTTTGACTCGGGAGCAACTCCGGATCTGCTGCCGGCAAGCTGCTCAGGTTGAAGCGAGTGTTAGACAAATTTCCTGACTTACCCAACACCCTTCGCCGCAATGAATACTGCAGCATGAGAAACCGCGGCCTTACTGATCGAGGGCATCCTCATCAGGTTCATTTCGGCCCTCGTAGAGGGGCTCGTAGGGCCAGGCTGAACGGTGTCTCGGTCAGTGAATCGGGAGGAACTAAAGAA
Organism: Colletotrichum orchidophilum; assembly: GCF_001831195.1. NCBI lineage: Eukaryota > Fungi > Ascomycota > Sordariomycetes > Glomerellales > Glomerellaceae > Colletotrichum > Colletotrichum orchidophilum. The sequence continues at coordinate 246,162 of NW_019172959.1, read as the reverse complement.
AACGCCACTTACATCCGTCGCCGGTAAAAGCATAGCCTCGGCAACTTTGAATCCCAGCTCGAAGCCGCTGCCGACCTGAGGAAAGCAACGCTAGTAAAAGCACTGACTGAAATTGCGATGCTTGTCTGGGGATAGTTACATCGGGGTGCCACCAGTATTACCAACAACGCCAGCTTTGGCGCCCTTTCCAAATATGCCCTGCGCATGCAACTTGGCAACGCCAGTGGCGTTGTGCGAGGAGTACGGCTCATTCTCGCCTTCGACTACACGCTTGCTCTCTACGGCGTCGAGCTTTATGGCCACGTTGAGCCAGACGCTCAGGACATCCGGGAGACTTGACAAAGAGTCGATATTGTGGCTCTACATCTCTATGCTTGCGTCTACAAGGATTTTGTTGTTGTAGATCTCGATGCTTTTCACACCGTGAGTCTACGCGAATCCATCTCGACGCCGATTCCTTCCCTAAGACTGCAGGTCAATGGGCGATACCCATACGAGAATCATTCCAAGTCCGCTCACTAGCGCAAAGTCAAAAATGTAGCTCTTCGAGATTCGTCGATCGTTGTCTCTGAACTTGAAATTTTGACGACTTTTCAGCGCGAGGATACTACCGGCTTCGGCAAATGGAAGGGCAAGGGCGAAAGAGAACAGCCACATTATCATCCAGATGCCGGCCAGTGGACTCGAAAGAGGACAAGAGCTCGGTCCTTTCCGCACTGCGTCGACAGGCCCATTCTGCTCAGTGATGAAGTACTTGAGAAGTACTTGAGCTGCAATGCTTGAAGAGATTGCTGCCGTTGAAGGTTCCGACGCGCAGGGGAGCAGCTCAATCGCCGTGCCGGAGCTCATTTGAGCCGGCGGGTTTCTCTGAGGGACTCGACTAAAGAATGCAGCAACACATGCGGACGCAAGGTGAAGAGGCAGAGTCGAAGCCGGCGCTGGTGATGATCCCGCCATTGGCACAAGTCCTCCCACCCGCCGATCATGTCACTCGTGCCCTTTCAATCAATATAAGCTACCTTCTACCCATTTTGTATGCCCATTGCTGGGTTCTCTCACCGATGATGATTACCCACACGGCATTCCGTCCAAATTTTCATTCTTGACCGCTCCCATCAATCACGCTATATGCTGCTTTTCAAACTTACACGATAGAAAAATTAGTCTCAGGCGTGTCGCAGATTCTACGGGAAAAGTCAATTACGCAAAGAAATGGCCTGAATTGAGAGGCGGCCGACCGTGACGGCATCCCGCATCCGCCCGGTCGGGATTGCTTCGAAAATAAAAAGGTGGAGATCCCGAACGCAGGATTCGGCAAAAAGCCGACCGCTGGTCCGGACCCCGATAGGAACCCGGAAAGTCGGGCCGAAGCATTTGCCATAATCGCGACCGGCCGGGCAGCGATAAGGTCCCGTGAGCTGTGGTCATCCAGCGGGCGCAGTACACGTGTGAAAGGAAACAAGTTTGACTTTTTGACGGCGCGTGTGCGACATCACCCGCGGTAAGACCTTTTTTTTCATTAAAAATGTATTATTTCCCGGAAGCTTAATCAGCGTTCGCATTGGACTCTGGATGGCCAATGCTACCCCGTCAGCAGGGGTAAATGACTCGGCTTTTGAAAGGATCAGCGCTGTGCGGTCAGCGTGACTTGATATAACTTCATCTAAGAGTGAAATGGGTTGAAATCATGGGAACAAGTTAAAGATGCTCTGCCCAAAGGTGTGAGGCAGCGGTGATGTATATGAATTTCAGCGAGCAATGTGAGATTGCAGTGGGCAGTTTCACACCAAGGCACCCCCCCACCGGATACGCGTCCCATTTAGGGTGCTTGAAAGGGGCAGGTCGATGACATCAACCCCAGTAGATCCACCAGACGCAGGACCCTTCGCTCTGGAGGCACCGGATGCTATTTGCGTGCCCTTTCAGCTCCCTGGACGGATGCATGCGGCGTGCCCAACAGAATTTCAACTTGATGATAAATGGGGTATCTGACCAAGCTTTGCTGGAGAGAAGTTGGCACGTACCTTGCACGTGCCGCGCGAGCCAGCCCTCAATCAGGCGCGAGAATAATTCCGCCAACACCAGTCACCAGGGTAATTGAATGACCGAATCAGTTTACCTGATTTGACCGTGGGGTGTTGCAAGGCTGAGTGCTTATCATGACACAGAGGAACTTCTGTCTGAATCAATTGGAGATGATTTCACTTTTAGCGACCCAAACTTTGAGATGTTAGTCCTGGCATAGCGTGGTTTTTGTTCCCCGCTTTCAAAAAGCCAAATCGCCTGCCAAAATGCCAGGGCTTGTAGGCAAGGAATGCAGGTGTTAATCACCAGAGCTCAGAACACAGACGTAAGATGCTCAAGGTGAACGCCTTCATGAACTTGTCTGTCATGACTCAGGATTTCTGGTCAGGCAAGCCTCAAATTCAAGATGCAGAACCACGTCGATATGTACCCACAACCCCTTGGCACATGTCAAACTTACCTTAGCCACAACCTGAGTGAGTGAAGAATAAGGGGAATGGGGCCAACTCAAGGCCCGCAAGCAATGCTACGTTATCTACGAGTAAGTAGGCAAGACATGATGGCATTTGCATGCATGACATCTTTCACTGGCAGTGGCACTGGATGAAGCTGAACTTGAACGCTTTAACATGAGATCTATCCGAAATTCTATTCCCCAATTTATATACACAAAAACATAAGCCAAAGACAAGCATAACTCGCAAAGGTGTGCGGGATGTGGTATCAAGGACAAGGGTGTATTGGCATTATGTCGTGCATGTCCTAGGTGGTTCTAAGAGAAGACCTCCAAAACTCCTATCCGTTCCAGACGTCCCTGAGGTTTGATGGGCTCTCTCTCGCAAAGTTGGCAAATGGATTTCGCCGCGGACCTTGAAGGACATCGACGAGTCGCTCGAGTGGTGGTGGGGGTGGTGGACGCAGCGGGCTGAGCCGCGGCCATCCTACGAGCCACTTATCGGTGCTCGCCCTGGCCGATGCAGTAGGGGACGGGGTAAGAGGTGCTATTGCAGAGGCGGATGACACCCTTGACCCAGGCGAGGTTGCCGTAGGACTGGTCAGAGTAACTGTCCGAGGTGAAGCCAGTGACGGTGGGGCTGTCGGTGCATCCGGAGAAGACGTTGCCGATGACACGGCGGACGTTGGGCTGAGAGACGACGAGGCCGTACTGGCCATCGGGAACGGTGAAACGAAGGTTCTGGGACTGAGTTGTGGTCCAGGTCTGGGAGTAGCTGACGGACAGAGAGATGTCGAGGATATCCTTGACAAGGGTGTATTTCGCGCCAGCGGTAACGCTGACAGAGTTGGACAGGGAGTATCCGCTGTCGATAGAGACGGCGACGTCGTTGCCGGCGGCGCTGACGACAGGGGAGACGGCGACGTCCCAGTTGAGGAACTGCTCGTCCGAGAGGACCTGGACCTCGGTGGACTCTTCGCAGCCACGGCGGGCGAGGACATCGTCGAGGGAGGGGGAGGAAGCAACGGGAAGAGCAGCGCGGCGCTCGAGGGCGTCGTACTCGGCGGCCTTCATGACGGTGTGGGCGCCGTCCTCGCCAACGACGATGACATCGTCAAAGGCGAGGGGGGCGGAGCCAGGCGCCGGGGCGGCGACAGCAGCGCCGATGAGTCCAGCGGCAGTGAGAACGGAGAAACGCATCTTGATGGTTTGTTGGTTTGAAAAGAGTGGAAAATGTGGGTAGTGGTTCTTTGCAAAAGAGCGACTTTGAAAAGTAAAGACTGAAGAGTTGCTTTGTGAGAAAAGAATGTGGGGGAAGGAAGTGTATTGGAGAATAGACTGGTGAAGCAGGTAGTAGGTATTCCGAGTCTATGGGTGGGAAGAAGGTGCTCTTATACAATGTGGTGTGTCGAGATGTTTAAGCGTGCAGATGATCCCCAGTTGCGACATAGAGTTTGGACTTCCGCTCTCGGTTGACCGCGAGACGGCTTCTGCGTCTGTCAAACCGCCCGCCCATGTCCATGACTCTCCATGGAATCCGCGGGGAAACGCACATGTGCGCGCTCCTCTGGCCGAAGGGGTTGATGGATATCATTGCCAAGCATCCCTGCGGGGCTGCCGGCATGACCACCATGACACCAGAGCTTGGTGATCAGGCCAGCCGGTCAGGGTTCGATAAGTCAGAGATAATCAAAATTCCATTTTAGAGGAATTGCTATCATCAACCTAAACAATATGACTGAAGCAGGTCCAGCTCGAGTACGACGATGCCCTGACTCGGATCGTGGCAGGGCGACGATCGGTGAGGTCCCGTTGTGGGGAACAGTCGCGCGGATGGGAATCATGGGATGCTGGATATCAGGTGGGACTGGAAACGGGACGAACCACCCAGGACTCGGCCAGGCACAATAAGAGCCTCTCAGTTTCACATTGAAATGGTAGACGCCGGATCCGGGCGGCGGATGGTGTTGTGCGCGTGGATACTTTGCGGCTCTTGTGTATATTGGGTAGTCATCTGGTCCAATAGACTCGCGGGAGCGGCTACGAGTCAGTCGACAACCGCAAGTGGCCCCGACTCACCGTTTCGTGCAACGGCATCCATGCCCCCCTACATATCCTAATGTGGAAGGCCGCTGGAGATTGTTTTGCTCACGCGCGTCTTCTCCCCTGTAGAAGCCCCATCGCTTGGTCTATTCCCCCTTTTGCCAAGAATGCCCATCTTAGACGCAGACTGGCTCGTCCATGGTCTCAATCTGCCCAGCTAGCAAGGACTCAAACACATTCAAGCTCCAAAGGGCTGAAGAAAACCCCGGGAGTTTCCACTTTAAGGCGCCTATTAAGTTTGATGACGGATGGTCTATCATACCGAGAACAACCCTTGCGGGCAGGATTGTCTGCACCGCCTAGAGGGGCGCCCAGAGGTCACCATCATCCACAAGGTAAGCCGGCCCTGAATGGTGATCAAACTCCTATTGCGGGCCATGGGGCTCTTTCGCATCTGGTGACAGCGCGCGCCGAACAAGGCGCGCGAAGTGGGACTCTCTCTATCTGGCAGTCGGACCATGGTCCCCTTTACCGAACGCCGTTGGCACAGCATGACCTTGGACGTCCGAGTGCGATAGATTGTAAGTTGGGAAACAAAGTCAAGGCCGTGACTCGTTGTAAGTAACAACCCGTGGATATAAACCTCTCGAGGTTCCTCCCCCAATATCATGTAGCTTATCTCTATTCTCATCAAACTCCACACATTCTTTTCTTCGGTCCAGATCCAGTAATCGGTACCAACTTCCGTTCATTCTTTTCCAAACACAAACCCGTTACAGTCACTACCTTACCAACTCTCCAAACAAACAAACAAACCCCCCCAAACCGCCAAAATGCAGTTCTCCATCGCAAAGGTCGCTTCCGTCTTCTTCCTTCTCTCGGCTGCGTAAGTTCTCGACATGCATCCAAGTCTTTGGTGGCATCCGACTAACCCGTCTCAGATCTGCCAAACTTCACGACAGCTGCACCTGTCACAACGGTGACAGCTACAACTGGCGCATCACCATCAAGGCTTGCTCGCTTTACGCCTCCAAGAACTACCAGTGGGGCAATGGTACCTACAACACCGAGTCCGGACGTGTAAGTTTCTGCTCTCCCTCCCTACGCAATCCAATGCAAAATACAGGACTAACATCACAAAAATAGTGCACCCAGAACACCGCCAACGACCAACTCGCTGGCGATCAATGGGAGGATGCTTGCCGCGAGATCGCCTCCAGCGGCTTCGACTGCGCCGACGGCAAGGGCCTGTACTGCAAGGCCAGCCCCGACGACGTTCGCGGGTGGTGCTAAGCGTCTCTCGCTTAGAGATTTGCTGAGGGGCCCCCCGAAGATCTGGGAAAAGCGCTTCCTCTCCTCGCCTCGTTTTTTTCCACTAGCAAGGCAAGCCTGTTCATAAGGCTGGACAAAACAGCCCAGTCATCATGCACTCCACACCCACCATCTTGAGCCGGCTCTCTGGATCGTGGTGCCTCATGGAGAATGACACAAAAGGCGCCTTGATCTGGGGAGGTAGCTTTTCACCACATTGGTAGTGGGGATTTTGGTACATTTAGTTTTCACGAAATTGGAGGCGTTGCCGGTGTTCGTATCAATACCTTTAGAAATGTGGCATGGCGTGTCGTAAATATGCTCGTAGCTCTTTGGGCATCGTCCATAAGACAGCCGAATTGATCTGCTCTGTGTTGAAGTTACTTGAAAGTTACTCCTGTGATATGTTTTGACTTCTCGCTATATGCCCTTTCTTGACTTCAAAGAAGTCTGAAGATGAGCTGTAATACTTGAGACTTGACATCAATGCTAACGATAGTATCAATGAAGCTCGCAGTGATAGGAGATGAACACAACGTAAATTCATTTCACCATCGACTTACTGAGGTCATCTTCGTGGATTCCCAAAATCAGAAGATACATAAGGTACTCGGAGCTCACTCCACCCATAATGTCATCTCCTTGTAGCGTATGCCAACTGTCCTGGCTCGGCTCAGAGTAAGGAACTTGGCTCACGTCGTTGGACCTGCGCATCTGGATTGATACCATGACATTCCGTTCGCGGGGCCGCTGATGGGCTGCGCCTACACTTTCGACATACTGCCTGGAATCGTCCCTCCCAGCAGCTCGCTTCCCATCGCGCTATTGCTGGCCGACAGGAAGACCCGCATCGACAGCTCGATATCGTGGCAAGGATACTATCTTCTTCAGAGGTGGCTAAATATACAACTCCAGTCCCGCACTCGGACAAATCCGGCCTTCGGTGTAAACTACATGTAAGTGCCTTAAGATTCGATATGGGGATGGTGGATTCCTCCATCATTCCTTCGACAGCCAGTGGGAAGGTTGACACGCTGAAAATAATGCGATTCTAGAACGAATGTCGTGATGAGCAGCACGTCAACTGCAACTGACGGGGAGGTCACAGCATGCTTTTGGCGAAACTCTAATTAAGGGGGCGTATTCGGTAGCATCCGGGCCCGATTCGGGATGGGGGATGATGGACATTACATGGGACTACGTGGCTATTACCGGGATCTACCTTGGCATGACTCTCCAGCCAGCAAGGAAACCTTGCAGGTTTCCTGGTGCTGCCCTGCATAACCATCGAGTCCAGTGTTCCAGATTTATTTTTGACCTGCAAAGTCATGCCCCTGAACTTCTGAAAGAGGCATTCCCTCACTTGGCATTTCAACACGTGCCCATTGTTATTCGATCATAGTCATCGCATCGTTATCCTCTTCTTCTGTGCCCGGATAAGGCGGAATGAGTTTGATGGAGAATTTGTTTTCCCTCAAGGTGGGTGATCTCTATTTTTTGACCATCATGGTGATGATGTCAACATGAGTACGAAGGATATGTGCCATGCTATAATCTTAGATTGTTTACTCGTATTGATCGGACGTGCAAGCAAGCATTGGGCTGTGCATTTTCTCCCTCCCCTCCCCATCCCTTTTTCTTATCTGCCAAGCACAAGTCAATCAATGCATGGACCCTTCGCATCTTATTCTTGGCCAGGATAGACGTGGTCTCTGCTGAGCGCAAGGAACGGGGGATGGACAATGCGCCGGAAAACATGAAAACGTGCTGACACTATTCGCAATGCGGAAGAGTTGTCCTCATTGAGCTTTTTTTTCTTTGCCCGACTTTCGGGCGGAGTTGCGTATTCCGCAACTCACAATTTCTGGGGCCGAGCACGTGTATTCGGCGGATCGGTCCCTATGTGCTCCCGACCGACATGACCCGCCGTGGGCAGACAAACTGACTCGGTGAGAACGGTGATTTGGTCGGCGTTGCGCCGGACGACAACTCGGGAGTTTTACGACAATCTCGGTGCTTCGGACAAGAAACTTTGAAGTCAAGAACCTTGGTGGAATGACGTGATTTCCCGACTTGGATCGTTTCTGAAAGACAAGGTAAGTAATTACAGACAATATGTTTTGTTTCCAAAGCATAAGATCCACAGTTATATTTTGCTACTTCCCAACCAAGCTTTCCTATACACCATGTGGATAGACAGCAGAAAGGACCAGCTTCAGGCCCCATCAGAGTCATCAAATCGCAATCTTATCGGCGTCATGAACGGCGGGGCGTCGCCGACCAACGCGACTGGGATCTCCGTGTCCTGTGATCACTACTCGTCATCAGACCCTAAAGTTCTACGGTAGATTGAAGAGGAATTACTTCCAGCCTTGGTCTTTCTATCGAACCGAACTGGACCGAGCCCATTCGACTATGAAAGGCACGAATCTTTCCGCCCACGTCTCGTCACTTGTGAAACGCTTGGGAACCCATTTGCGTACGCTACTCTAGCATCGCTCATTGTTTTGGCCCAAACTACAGTACCCGCTCTCTTTCCGTCGATATCAGAACGAGCTGATCAGCTTAGATGCTCCGTATAAAACGTCCTCAGTGGGATGAGCACTCTGCGTCGAGTCGTGCACCTCCTTAACCCTTATCCAGGCCAACTTCCCGATGTATTCCCCCTTCCAACAAATGATATAAATAATTAATGCTGATGAGCATTGACAAAGCTGGAAAACTCCGCTCTGCCTCATGTTTGAGGAACCCAAATCTCAAATTTGATAGCTTGCGTATGGAAATGGAATTAGGGTTGCAGCTGTATCCATGAATTAAATGGGATGAAACATTCACCTGAACTAATTTTTTCTCATCCTTCTCGATTTTCTACTTGAAGAACTCTACATCCCTAAGTTTCACGCCTGTCTCTCTGAACAATGGCGTGCTTAGATTTGGGGTGGCTGAGAAACATTAAGGTTTTGCCTACTTCTTCAACCTAGACAAAATAGACCCATTTCACTTAAACCCTCATTCTTCCTGAATTTCTGAAAGATCAAAAGACTAAAAAGGATAATGTGGTTTAGCAATACTTCAAGTTGCTGATTCATTTGCGAGAAAAAAGACAATTCTCCTCAATCTCACAGGATCGTAATAAAAATAGGAATAATGATGTTAATGTTTTGTTCCTCGAAAGGATTGAAGGCTTCTGCAAGTCTGCAAAGTCTCCGGGCGGTAAAAAGTAGTTCCGAGTGTATATGTTGTATGTTAGAAAAGTACCCTGGCGTCCCCTGCAATATAGGCTTATTACCAAAGGCATTTATACCACTCACCTTATCTCCAACGAGGTGCGAGTTGGCATTAACTATCTCTCAATAGCAAGAGGGAATATAGAATGAACCCTAACCAAAGGCGATATAGATGTCAATCCGAGTCCGCGCAGTTCCTCTGTTCAAGTCGTAATTGGCAACCCACGCCCATACTTTTTCCGAATAGCCAGATTAGAGCGTCGCCTTGTCGATGGCTTTCTTTTCAACGTGTTGCTATCCGCCTTATGGATTGTTGGGATGGGGCGTCTTTCAAAGCTGGGTCAAGGATGAGACTCATCAATAATAGCGGCATAAAATTTCAGGTTTCTGAAGACGACGTAGCCGTCGTTGTTGCCGCCGCCATACGAGGCTTTACCGACGTGGGCATTGTCCTCCATCCAGAGACCCTCTCCCGATCCGGCCACAAGCTTTTCCTCATCTTTGTCGGTGTTCTGTAATCTTTCTTTCAGTTGAAGGAGCTCTGGTGAAATGGTTGGGTTTTCGGTGACTGTTCGCGGGCGGCGTCGGCTTTGGAGACACGGAAGGCAACGACCGCGATACTTTCGTCTATAGTAAGCGCAGCAACATCACCAGTGCGAGCCTTGAGTCCCGCATTTTTACAAGTTGCGCCTAATGGGTATTCAGGCGGGTGTTCCGGAAATACTCCCGGTTTCGTTCCATGGCTTCTTTTTGAGCCTACGAAAGATGGTCCTGGCCGCCGTTAGAGTTGATTCGCAGGTCAGAATAGAGTTGGCCAGCTGGAGGTGGTACAGAGGCACATGGTGTGACAGATGGGTGGGCTTGATAAGTTCGGGATCACGCTTCAGCTTTGACTGGGGACCGAACAAATCCTTGGCAAATTTTGCAGTGTCCTGCGCCTGTTGGAGTTCGTCCGCCTCAAGCTGGAGGCTTCCCTGCTTTCATTTCTCGAAAAACTCATGGATGGGAGAAGTCACATCAACAGAACCTGTGTGGAACGTCAGCAGCCGGAAACACAAGAAGGTAAGACAGACTCACTCGTGTCTGCAGTGACGACGGCCGGCGAACTTGCAGAGATTTTGGTGCCTTTTACGCAGGCAAGCAGAAGAATCAAAGATATGGAAAGGGAGGCAAAAGCATGGTGAAAGGAGTGACGGCAACCGCTCAAGCCTGCGAGAGAGAGAGAGAGAGAGAGAGAGAGAGAGAGTAGTACAAACGAGCGCGAGGAGTGAGGAATCCGATTATCCATCTGGCTTGGTCACAAGGAGGACCGAATGGATGAAAAATAGAACCTGAAATCAAGGGGCTTTCGGCACAAGGTATGGATGACAACCGAGGGCGTGCTGGGTAAGTGTTCGTCGAGAGCTACCCATCGCCAACAGCTGCAGGGAATGTGGGATTGTGTTCAACGTCATTCCGGCTTGGTATCATGGACAGTATCATGGACAGTATCATGGACAGTATCATGGACATGTAGTAATTTCTCGGTATAAAGTACTCGATCCGGGGTTTCTATTCACAGATTGGGCTGAACTCTCAACAAGGGGACCCCGAGTTGAAGGGTTGAAGACGATTTAAGCTCCATTGACAAGTACAGAGTCAATAGTGAACGTGTCCGCAATCTTACGGCTGCGCCGCAGCTGGTTCATTTACCGCGCAGGAATTTCATTTGAAAAGCTCTCACCTAACCCTTCCAACATGCCAAAAACCCCGGTCAACCTCTGCGTCTCTCGCAAACCAGTCCTTGCGCCTAAGAAGTCGAAGGCCTCGATGACAGCCCGCAGCTGGCTCACAGCAACCCATATAGCAAATCATGATGCCCACTTTCCACTACTCCCACCTTAACCCTCTCGATTCGCGTCAACAGATCGAGAAGCTGGCCATGGAGCCTCGTCAGATCGTGTACGTCAAGGAACCTCCTACCTACTACCAATGCCCCTAGCCGTCGTCTGCGCCCCCGCGGCCTCTACTTCACACCTGTGCCAAATCCTGGACACATCTCCCGCGGCATTACGCCGAGGCATTCGCCACCGCAAAGGATCCCAAAAAGTACGATTGGGTCAGCTTCGATATCGACACCATCTACCTGGCCCAGCACGACCTGAAAAATCTCAATGCTGAATGGCCGACGGTCCGCAAGCTCATTATTCTTGCCATAGATTCCGGGCTGTTCTTCCATACCTAACGTGCGCGGCTGTTTCAAATGAAGCATCTAGAAGCGATCACCATTTTTCAGATGCAGCCGCCAGAGAAAATAGACAATCGGTGGTGAACAGATTGGGACGAAATGATGGAGGGTTGCTAATTCCGTGCCGATCCTATCGCCTTCTACACGCGGAATCTTTACCCCAAGTGCCCGCCTTATGAGATGGACCCGACAACTACCTGAAGCTTGAGCGAGATGCCCGGAGGAAGCTGGGGGGCGGAGTATCCCGACTGGGACGAGCCGGGCTACGAGGTATCTGACTCGGGCGACGACGTCTGCGGACCAAGCCGATTTCGGAAAGGCTGCGTTCGAGGATTAGACTACGCACGCCTGTTTGACCTCCCGACCACTCTGAAAGAAGAAGATTGTGAGCCTCGCGAAGAAATCAAGGCAATGTCACATCCCACACGGATTCATGATGTGTTTTCTTTTTTTGCGATTAAATTAGTATAGCTGTGCCTAATGTTCTGGTTTCTGTTGGGATTTGAGGGACATGGGACTCATGGCAGTAGGTAGCAAGGTTGGACTGAGGTTGGCTAGGTGATTAACTGTTGCGAGTGTGACGAGCACCTCTGTGCAGTGTTTCTCTGCAAGGCCAGACACTTCCGTTCCACCGCTACAAGCATTCGAGCTTCAAAATGGTTGGTCACGTTCATTACTCTGTTCATCACATCCATGGACCCATCATACAGCGACGAAGGGCCGAGGAAGGCCCTGATCCACACAGTTATCTCACCATCACCGTCGGGAATAAGAACGCGTGTTGAAATCACAGACCACCTTGTCTGCCAGACGTTTCAACAAGATTGAACAGCAATATGGTTGTCTTCTGATCTTGCTCCGTCCTCATTTGCCATTACTGGCGTCCTCTCTTTAAATCAATCTTGTCGTCCGTTACGCGACTTCACTTAGACCCCAGACCACATCGCCTATCCGTCCTCGCCCCCCTTTGGCCTCCGATAATATGATGCGACTTACTCCCCTTTTCCTCTGGACCCGTAATACCATCGGTGTCGCAGCACAGGGCCTTCATGTCGGCTATGAGAAGGTCTTCATATAGGTAAGATACTTTGCGTAAGAGCTTGACCAAACATGTCCGGAGGCTCAACGGACCATCGGCATCAAGTGCGCCGAAGTCATCGACGAAAAGAAAAGGCGGCTCCAAGGATCCGCAGGCGCCTACGAACCTAGAAGGCACATAGAAACCTAAGTATATCCTTGACTAGGTCGAGTCTAAGAAGTTCGACCGCGGTCTGGACCAACTGGTGGTTACTGTACAGCTGGGTGGCACCCTCCGTTATTTTATGTCCTAAATTGATGGTGGGGATTGGATTTGCAATGTTATTACCCCTAGGCTTAGGCAGAGAAGAGAATGGAGACGATGGACGTTGATAAAACGGCTGAGACTATAAACAAGACGAAGGTGGACAAGAACTGATAATTAACCCGTCTGGCGCGTCATCATGAAGGCGACATCGTTTAACCGCATGATTCAGAGTGTTGGGACCTCCATCTTCCGGCGGAGAAGACGCTATGACTCCGGACGAGCTGGAGAACATCGAGCAGTTCTTTGACGGGGCGGAGCGTGCCACTGAAAGGATCAATTTCAGCGCCAGGGAGACCATCCTAAGCATCTGATACCAAACTTGAAGGCAGCAATTCCGAATGTTGATTTCAAGACGGATGATGCGGTAGTCAGCAATAATGGAGACATGGAACAGAGTTCCAACAACTTGCAAATACTAGTGACACCTGTGCGAAAATGACGGATGTTTGGAAATAGTTGGAGACTGCACTCGGCAATCACTATGCAACAAATCAGGAGCCAGTGAACACAAAAGTTTTATGAAAAGCTTCGAAATTACTCTGAACCAGATTAAAGGTGAGTCTTGTAGTGCGATCTAACGTTGATTGACTGGAACCCAACCTTTGAAGGATGTCAGGTGTTTTAAATTTAATACCAACTTGGATCAATTCATGATTTGCTTTATGGACAGTGCTCACTACAGCCATCGTGTCTAAATACTCTGCAAGTGGCAATCTGTATCGTTAAGAAGAAAAGCCGATGTCCAGGCCGATCAATCATGAATACTATGCCTGGATACCCGGATATTTGGGTAGTCTGTCACCCAGGTAGGGTCTCGCCTACAATCTCAACTGAGTTGTGAGATTTGATGAGACGGTGTTAAACCCTCTTGCTTGTTATTTTGGTTAATATGAATCCAACGGCCCGAAGCTGAGAGTTTCTGTAGAAACCTTCAATATTAATCTTGCACAGGCCGTGGTGGCAAAACTACAGTCCCATTCAGTAGGAATCTATAAGAAGTGATGTAATAGTAGGTTAATGATTCAAAATGGCTCTCACACATTGTTATACGAAGAAATCAACACTATGGCTTTGCCCATGAATATTGCTTGAATCAACTGGATGTTTCTTGCCCTTCGTCCTGGGCACAGTTAAACATCATCTGATAGGCTACTGGTAATCTTTGAAAGTTGAAAGTAATAAGGGATCGCAAAACTACGTTAAATTCATCAGCGTAAAAACATCTGCTATGATTAGTTGAAAATAGTTCACAGAAAAACACAGCTTAGGTAAATGATGTTGGTTTTAAGGTTATTGTTAATTTGTCACAAATAGCAGAGAGATGAACAAATCACAAGACCTATTTTCTAGTCGGAACGCTCTTGAAATAAGGTCCAAAGCGGAAGTATCTCCCAGCCGAACTTTAAATAACCCAAGCGTTCTTAAAAGTGCTCTGAGGTAGGACTGAGGTTTTACAAACGATTAATTACCGGTGAATGAGGTTCAAGAGGAAATGGCTATCTTGGATCTCTGTAGTGACCTTCTCGAGGTGGACGAAAACTTTTTTTCCTTTCTCCCTTTTTTCTATAAGAAAAGTGGCAGTCATGTTGACCAAATGAGAAGGATCACCGGTTGATTTGTCTGCATGGTGACGAGTATGACTCTGAGAATAGATGGAGCCATTAAGTCCGTTTCCAACAATCCGTCACTAGCTCAGTCTTCCATTCCATGACCGTCAAAACGTCCACTATGCGGCTGAATAGTGAGCTTGACACTTGACAGTAATATATCAAACGACATTTGGCGAGTTTGAGAATATAAAATGCGAGGTAGAAAAGACCAAATCACGTCAGTCGACAAAGCCGATGAACACGATGACCAAGACAGGGCCATATATGTCGGCACTCAAGGCGGGGATGGGGGGGTTGTCGAAAATTGTTTAATGGATATAGTTATGTGCACTGAGAGAAGCTCTTCCCTTCCTTTGAAAGGCAGCTAAAGAAGCGAGAAAATAAAAAGTTGCGAAACATGCTATTCCGTTCAGTGAAGCTTTGTGAGCTATGGCGGATGTTAGATGTATATAAACATGTGGCTTGCAGTCGGTGAAATCTGCTGTAAACTATGTTAAAGTGTTAGTTATATGTCAATGTACTAAGGACTTCAACCATTCAGCGGAATCTTTTCGTCATTGAAAACTTTGTCTGATTCCAACGTCACTCATCCTGCCAAAGCCGGCGGGCAAGGATGATACCGAAATCAACCCAAGCTGATATTAATACGTCGACTAGGGTAGGATCAATATTTTGCTGAACTTTGACATGAAGGACTTCGGAACACAAGGAAATGACTCTTTTCAAAAGCGCTGAAAAATACAAATGGTCCGCTCAGTATTTCAGAGGTAGATATGGTCTAAGAATAAAGGTCGAAAGATGGGTAGACTTTGCTTATCAAGCTTGTAAAGTCGTTGGATGCGGAAATGATCTTCCACCGATGGAACCCGGACGCCCTTCCGATGATATGAGCTGCAGGCAATTTATCGTCCGTTGCAGTTTTTTAATCTTGTCATCAGTCGGTCCTTCAATTCCTCATTCCTCTTTGGGGGTACGCCCACATGGTGGAGCTGGTGATGTGCCGAATACCCGAACGGGAGTAGCTGCGGCACAGTCGCGTACGGCGCAAGTACCATCCCGTCATTCAGATCCCGTATGGCGGAGCCGTTGCGCTACTCTCGAAGAGTGTTCGAGTCCGAGATATGTCAAGCATTCTTGGCATCCAGACGTATCGACCCCATCTTCCCCCCCAGACCTCGGCATTCCCACCACCACCACAATCACCACCACCACCACGACGTTAGGTCTGTAAACATCTGCAAACCCCTGTCTTGGCGGCGTACTGCCAAGTAACCAACCAACACCAGCGCAGCATTTGCCTTAACCGCCGGCCGAGTCCCCGCAGGATATCAGCATTACCGGCACTTACACTGTTACACACTGTCTGAGCGGGTAGCGCCACAACTTAGGGCCACTCTTAAAAGGAAAGTGGTATTCGTAGGTGGACTCCTGAATACAACGGTCAACACCGACGGCTTCACGATGATTCCGGATAAGGGAGGAGCTCAGTTGACGCTGGATGCACTTCGATGCAACAGCCTGATTCTCCATCATGTTTCTGTGGTGTTTTCTCCATTTTCAAAAGGTCCCTCGGGAAACACGGCAGCGTGATATCTACGGACCTGCGGTAAGGAGCATAGCGGCTTCATTGCATCGGGAGTGCCGGAAAATTGCGTGAGATGTTGAATCCCGGATGGCTGTTGTCGATAATCCTCTCAAGCCGCAAGATGAGTATAAAGATGAGCGTGATTCTCGGCCAAGTAGAATGAATTTAGAACAGCATCGCCAGCATCAATCCCAAGAAGCCCCTTGCCATCTCACCTTCGGTCCCAATTCCACCACCATCCATCTCTATCAGTCAAGATGAAGTTCGCCGCTTTCGTCCTCGCCGCCGCTGGCATCGTCGCCGCCGCCCCCGGCACTAAGCTCATCCAGCGCGACTACTCTCCTCTCACCCCTCGCGCGTCTCGCTCCCGCTACAACTCTGCCCCCCTCAAGAGACTTTCCACCGAGGCCGTCGAGAACCTTGAGAAGACCCACGGTATCCGCAACGTCGAGTACTCCAGCAACTGGGGCGGTGCCGTCAAGATCGGAAACGGCTACAACCACGTCACCGGCACCATCACCGTCCCCGAGGCCAGCGGCTTCGACGGTGCCGCCGCCTCCGCCTGGGTCGGTATCGACGGCGACACTTGCCAGACCGCCATCCTCCAGACCGGTATCTCCGTCTACGCTGACGGCACCTTTGACGCCTGGTACGAGTGGATCCCCGACTACTCCTACAGCTTCTCCGGCTTCTCCGTCCACGTCGGAGACCAGATCAAGATGACCGTCGACGCCTCCTCCAAGACCAAGGGCGTCGCCACCCTCCAGAACCTCAGCACCGGCAAGACCGTCACCCACACCTTCACCAACACCCCCTCCTCCCTCTGCGAGACCAACGCCGAGTGGATCGTCGAGGCCTTTGAGGAGGATGGCAGCCAGGTCACCCTCGCTGACTTCGGCACCGTCACCTTCACCAACGCCGTCGCCTCCGGCTCCAGCGGCTCCACCACCCCTGCCGGCGCAGATATCCTTGATATCTCCCCCGACAACGGCCGCAGCATCCAGGCTGCTGCCTCCGTCAGCGGCAGCACCGTCACTGTCAAGTACGTCGGCTAAATACATACTCGAAAGGGTACCAACGAAACAGTACATACTGTAGATGGTCGAACACAGGGTGGGATCCTGTGTCCATGGGGTTGAGGGGAGTGGCGAGTGGTGGATGATTGGGGGTTTCTGTTCTGAGTCGAATGGAAGCATTCCTCTCTTTTCTTGGCGATCGATGGTTGGCATGATATTACGACGCGGTCTTTTGACCTTTCATCCTGTGAATATTGAATAGTTTATGGAGTAAATAAGAACCAGTATTCTGCACATAGGCTCACTGTTCTTCGATTCCTTGGATGTCATTTCGGCATTGGATTGTGACTACACACATGAGCTTACTGATCGTTCATCTGACCGACTTACTTAATTCAAAGAGATCTATAATTAAAATCGTGAATATCACTTGTAGTATTTCCCACCATATAGTATGAGCCTGGCCACGGATTCCTCTGGAGACCAATACGACCTAGTTCAACCAATTCATAGCATCCCGGTGGCGTCATTGCGTAGAAAATACATGTAAATCTACCATATATTTTAGAGTTTTGCTGCTCTGCGTAACAAGGCTTTCAAATTAGACTTTCGGGTAGTTGGTGCGCCAGGTCGACACCTAAGTAGCTTGTCACTCTGGTCCATATGATAGTGATTGATGGAGCACAAGATGGCCCTTTGACCCAGAATCAGGGCGTTATCCTTGAAATCAGAAAAGAACCCCCCGAGATTAGTTGACAATGTTTTCAACATTTACTGCATCTACATACCACAGGCTTCACTTAGAAACCGGCGTGAGCCCAGATAAGGTTTTGAAGGAATTGCGCCAAAGGATCAAAGGATTTACCCGGGATGCTACAAAAAAAATTATCCGACTCGGTCCGCTCAGGCACGACATCAGCTAGGTCGAGTTTAAGTTTTTACGCCAGTTCATGTACTGATAAACTCTCAATGGGGGACACTATGTCAAAGTTTTTTGAAGATCAGGATCCAGGGATGTTCCTTTCAAAAAATGATGGGAGGTGGGGTCCGTAGGGCAGAATCACACAGTTGGCTTGCTTGGACTGGGCAGAATTATGCTCCTTTTTCATTTCGAGCTTCGCTTTGTTTTCGCTTTTCGCTCTTCTGCTTACTTTATGATTTCGATTGATTAAGTTTCCCAATGAGGACCCTCTATGAGATCTAGCCCAACATCTCCGTACCTAAAATTTTACGCCTTCTAAGGCGACCTCTCAACCATGTCGCCCCCAATGCGGAGAGTTATGGAGTGCAATAGGTGGGGGAAGCTAATAAGGCCACTGAAAAGTAGTGGAAATGTTCACAGACCAGGGTGCGCCGCTCGACAACGAGGCCACGCGTCCAAGCATATGCTCACTGTGCCTGAACGCCACGCTCGGCGCATACTGAGGAATCATATGGCCACTCAGCTTGGCAGTAGAGTGTGTGAAGCCGCGCTCAGTGTGGACCGATCCTTGCACGTTGGCACCAGCCCAGCTAGGGACGTTGTCGTCAACGTTGTTGACGGCGGGGATGAGGAGGTCCTCGGACGGCTGTTTCTGGAATCCCTGCTGGCCGTTCCACTTGATGTACTGGATGGCGAGCGTCGTCACGTTGGGCTTGATCACGTAATCCGCCTGGCCGGAGCCGACGTGGACGTTGTTCGTGCGCTCTACCAGGGTCCGGAACTTCTCCTCGTGCTCGGTGCCGTTGTAGTTGTCGTTGTCGTCGACAAAGACGGGGTCCTGGCATTCGCTCCACGTCGGGTAGTCCACGGGGACGTGGATCGCCTTTCTGACTTCGGGCTTGTTGAAGTACAAGGTGGCGTTGGGGGGGCTGTACATGATGGAGGGGAAGCCCAAAACGTCCCAGAGGACGGGGCACGTGTCTAAGATGTGATATCCGTTGAAGCATGGGTTGATCACCGTCGAGATCGCATCAAAGTGAGCAATGATGTCGCAGTCGTCAGTGACCTTTGCTGCCGGCCAGGGACGGGCAGGCGGGGGGTAGGTCAAATACTTGTCGACGTACTTGTCGAGCTCGCAGTTCTTGGCGTCCTTGGCTAGCTGCTCCTTGGCGCCGTTGGGAAGGGCAAAGACGCTCTCCCAGTAACGGTAGAACGAGGGGAAAGCGGCGTGGTCAAAGTTCAGGGCGTCGTCGTAGGGCATGACTGGGTCGTAGTAGACCGCGCCCTTGACATCGTAGTAGGAGGTGTCGTTCTTGTCGAGCATGGCAGCGCCGACGTAGGGCACATAGATTCCAGCGTAACTTTCGCCAGTGATGAAGATGCGTTTGCCCTGCAGGTCAAAGGTGTTGACAAAGTTCTTCCAGAAGCTGACAAATTGGTCTGCCGTCTCGGCGTTGTCTGTAGCAGTGACAGGGCCGCTGCTGAAGCCTGTGCCGATGGGGTACTCAACCCTGTTACCAAAGTATTAGCATCATCCTCTTGGGTGTTGGTACGAGGGAACTGCTCACCAGATCACATTTGCCAGCTTATGCCAGGACCATGCGTTGGCGACAGGCTTGATGGTTCCGTACTGCCACAAGAACGGGCCGTTCTCTTGCAGGAAGCCTACCGGCGTTTAGTAAATCCATCGTCAAATCGTCACCACGTTTGATTTAGCAAACCTTCCATGGAGGAGCATCCCGGGCCACCGTTGAACCAGATGATGACATCGTCTTTTCCAGCAGGGTTCTCGGTGGGGAAGAACCAGAAAAAGTTCTTCTGTTGTTCGCTCTCCGGCTTAGTAGCATCGACCGGAATGAGACCGGCATAGCTTTCGCCAACGTCAAAGTCAACGTCTGGGATTCCCGTGCCATCAACGTAAAATTCTGTGTTCCAAACGTCAGAGAAGCGCGTAAATTGGAGAGCAAAGACTATGGCTCACCACTGGTCTTGTTGTTGAAGTATTGCAAGGTACTGCCGCGACGCATAATCGTCCGCGGAGCTTGTACCTCGGCGTGACCAGGAGCGACGCGACGGAGTGGACTCCGGTGCAACTTTGATGGTCCGTAAGCGGCGATCAGCGGCAGGCTGAGCACAGCCGTCAGGCCGGCGATGAGACTTGACGTGCGCATCTTAAGGGGTTGTCGTCGTTTCTTGCCAAGATGTCAAGCTTTGGAGCCTCAAAGTCACCCTGCAGAGCCAAGAGGGTGCCAAGAGATGCAGCGGAGCAAGGCATTGCTATGTACATGTAGGTGGGTAGGAGTCTGGTTGACGTGGCGGCAGGTCGTGTGCCGGCTGCTCGAGATTGACAAATGATGAGAGATTTGAACATATCATGGTGGATTGGGGCTTGCCCCAAGGAGGCATGTCGACAGCCACGGCCCGTTTCTCTGCTACGGCACTCTATTGCTCCATTTTGATCTTCAATCTGAACGCCGCCTACCGTTAGCTACTGCATAAGGTATGGTTTGATTCATGTACAAAACAGGCAGGTCAACGAGATAATCTGGGGCATACAACTGATAAGAAGGCAAAGTGCCGACATAACCGGGGACGGAGTGGGGCACATTGAGATGAATGTCACCATCCACGGCCATAGCACCATTCAAGTCTGGCGGCAAAGCAATGGGTTCCTATGAATTTCGATTTAGAGTTGGAACGATTTCCTGATCACCGCCTGTCGTCATCAAATGAGTATGATAGTCTCGGGTTCGACTTGATCAAACCAGGTCTGGTCGACAATCTGCCCGACCCCAAGCCTCTCGAACTGCCTGTCTGTTCCCAGCCCGGGATCTGTTCTTGCTTCTGCGAGGAACATCACGTTGAAGCCGTCGGGATTTCCGTCCAATTCATTTGCTGAAATCATTGCCAGGTAGAATGGCTCCGGAGGCCAGTCGTCCAAGTCGAAGACCGCCCACCCAGCAGGCGTCATGTCCCTCCCAGAAAAGAGTTTGGTTTTCTGTGTCACGAAACCGCCGTACGTGATGGATCCTTTGGGATAAAATTCCATGGCGTGGTAGTCATCCCCAGATCGATGGGACGGGTCTCCTTCTCTCCTCGCCTCCCACTTCTTCAACTGGGCCACGAACCTCCAGGAAGACGCCGAAGCCTTTGGTTGGACGCGATGAAGATCCATAATACGGCTCTGCGCTGTTCGGGCCGGTGCGAGGAACGAGACGGCGCCAATGGTAGATGTCCAGGACCAAGACGGTTGATCTTGAAGGGCAGGCGGGCGAGTCAACGTCGATTTCGCGAACCAAAGCAGTTGGGTGAGTATGCAATGCGCATGGAACTCTTCATGCAGTAGAGAATCATCGTGGAATACCCCAGAGGTGTAGGTCTCGCCGATACCTTTGCCAACCTCGGTCGCCAGCCCCAAGATGGCGACAGGCTTGTCCGATTCGTACGTCAGGTTCCGTGCGGCGTAGGTTGACACAAGATCGCACCAGTCGGCGTAGAAACCTAGCTTCTCCTCGTCCTCCAAATCGAGAGTGCAATTCAATAGGGCGTCCTTGGCTTGTCGATATCGCCTGGCGCTCTCAAAGAGCCTCTGTTCATCTCCAGACGTCTCAATTTCACCGTCCTCACACTTGAGAAGGGTGCGACACGCCCAGACCATCCTTGCTTTCGTATAGTGAATAACGCGGGGGGAGAGCATCCATTCTTGTGTTATCCATGCCCGGCTTCCTAGGGGAGTTTCGCTAACAGTGGTATCCAGCGCATCGGGGAACAGGGTTGCGCACATGTATTCTCCTTGCTTCGCTTCTCCGTAGGGTAACCGAATAACTGGCTGTAGAGGAGGACGTGGAACGAAGCATCCTTCCGATCCGTCCCGCGCACCGGACGCGGCAATGGTTATTTCGGAATCTTTATAGATGCGACCCATCTGAACCGACTCCTTATGCCAGTCCTCGGCGTCATCCTGCACGATGCAGAGGCTATCGATCCAAAGGTACCGCAAGTTGAGAAACCGAACAATCTGGATAGCATCTTGAAAGGTCTTGGCCAAGCTGGAGAATCGGATGATCTTGCAGTGCTGAACCAGGTTTTTGGACGTAGTCGTGAGGATTCTATGCTTTCCCCAGCAGTGGCTTAGAGCGGCATAAGAGGCATGGAACCCGTTGGTTATGAGAAGTTTCGGTTCCTCTGAACCATCAGAAGGACCGACGTCAAGTACTCTAGTTGGTAGTGGTGGCACGACGTGCAAGTCGCTCGATGTCAAGGAACCTACCGGACCAGTAAATGTCTAGTTACATTCCGTGTGGCCCATTTTACAGGTATTGTACCAAGTCTCTACGAGTCCGAAAGCCTCGTTGGAGCCTGAGTCCGTCAATAACCTCATCCCAATAACGTCTTTATTGCGAAAAGGGGCGGTCTCTATAACATCAATGAACACGTTAGTCCGCCTCAGCAGCATTGGTAGTTGCCTGTCTGCCGAAGCTCTTACCAGGATCCGAGAATAAACTTAGCTTCACCAGATCATAGCCGTACTCAATGTCCGGGATATGCACATTGATGCCGAATAACATTGGCGGTTCGTTTTGCTCAATGCCATCTCCAGAGGCGTCCGAGCCCGGAACATCCAGTCCGTCTCCTACTCCAAACAAGTAAAGGGGCTCGGGGTTCGTGTTCGTCCGAATTTGTTCGTCTGTCTTGGGCGTCCGACAATCCTGGTCCATCGCGCGGCGTATGAGCCTGCAAAAGTCGCATGTTTTGGCTGAGTCTATGAGGTTATGCGCGTTCTCGATATGACGATAGCCATCAGGCTGAGCCAAGGCTTGCGGGGTTATACCCTGGCAAGCTGAGCAAAGAGATGTCATCGCTGCGGCTCATGAACTGATGTGCAGACAGGCGTCGCTGAAGTGTCATGAACACCAGGAGGGGACTACCAGGTATGTAGCCCAGTGGCTCATGTTTCAAAGTCTTCGAGCAGAACTCGGAATGAATGCGCGAGATTCCTCCTGCACCGCGTCAGCAAATATATCTTCCAATCGCCAAGCGGCAATCTCTCATGCAGGTCACCTTAGCCGGACTGGAACGCTGTTGGTTGAATCTTGACAACCATGTAGTGCTTAGTGGAGCCACGCTGAGACCAGCTCCTGTCCCATTTTAGATGTGGCTCAAGCCTCAGCTAGGCTTGACTTTCATACCCAGCTTTCTGTCTATTATACAACATCCCGTTATCAAGTCCCCAGGAGTAATGATACTTATATTCAGCAAACTATACTGGGCTCCCTTAAATCTCAAAACAAAATGACTACTGACTCCCGCAAGTGGTATCTGAAGCGGGATGAATTCGTCATTGTAAGAATAGCCAGAATGTCACTCTTTCAGAAGGCTTGCCACTTCAGACAGGCCTCACAGTGCTTTCGTCTCTTAGGATTGCTTGTTCTGGATCTGGGTTTTGAATTACTGATCTATCACTGCAGTGACTATGAGAGTTAAGGCAGAGGGTGCCCGGTGGTTGTAGGCAACTGAGGAGTAGCGTACACGTAAATTCAACCCCAGTCTAGTCTATCGATCAACAAGGAGCATTGCTGCATGAATGGATGCAGGAAACTATCTTGAATTTCTTGCGCTGGCTTATTACGAATTGATTCGAAAATTTCTTTGCTTGGTACCTATGTGTCTCATTAGGTCGGGCTCTCTGACGAATAAGTCCGAATTAGCAACAAGAAGCTCAAGCTGAGATTGATTAGTGATAGCATCCATGTGAGGAGAATCGAGTCGGGCTAATGCAAGTTCCGCTCCCGCCTCGTAAGTCACCGACGCCCGGAAAACACCACACCACGTCTCAGTTCCGCTAATTATTCTTCTTAATTTTGGAATGACAGCTTTTGGCTGAGTGGTATTAGCGGACCGATTGCCAGATTGGTCAGCAACTCTGACGTGTATGCCGGATCACTCATCTTGATCTAAATAAAATGGTAAATACAGGTCTCCGAGACAAGGTATGGCGTCAGCTCGGTTCGCGGGGGTCACACGTGGCTGTTGGACCTTGCTAATCAGTAATTATAATAATCAGCGGGCCTCTTGTCTGCCGTGCAAAGACTTTCTGTAATCTTAACATC
This sequence comes from Colletotrichum orchidophilum, assembly GCF_001831195.1. NCBI lineage: Eukaryota > Fungi > Ascomycota > Sordariomycetes > Glomerellales > Glomerellaceae > Colletotrichum > Colletotrichum orchidophilum. Next base: position 222,287 of record NW_019172959.1, on the reverse strand, counting down.
AGGACCGCATTTAAGATACCAGACCTCTCCGGAAATATTAATTGGTAGGCACATCATCGACGCAATAGCCTCTGCCTCTCCAGTACCGGGCGACATCACGCACATCCTCGTCATTTTCATCGTCTTACCGCTTCGCTACGGTCACTTTTTCGGCATTGTGAAGCTTCACTTCACACCCCACGTCGCGACGGTGCAATGCCGTTTTCCCCGCAACATGATATTCCAAACCTGGACGGCAAGGTCATCATCGTGACAGGCGGCAGCAGCGGCCTCGGAAAAGAGAGCGTCACCCAGCTCGCCAAGCACAACCCCGCGAGAATCTACCTCACAGCCAGGACAGAAGCCCGCGGCAATGCCGCCATCAAGGAGATTGAGCAAGCTGTACCGGCAGCCAAGGATAGGATCAAGTATCTCGAGCTGGACCTGGGTTCCTTTGCGGCGATCAAGAAATCCGCCGAGGCTTTTCTCGATTCATCCGATCGTCTCGATATTTTGATAAACAACGCAGGCCTGATGGCTACCCCTCCAGGCCTCACCAAGGATGGGTACGAGGTCCAGTTTGGTTCAAATTACATGGGCCCCGCCCTCTTCACCAAGCTGTTGCTTCCGATCCTGACTAAAACGGCCGAGCAGTCCGGGACAGACGTTCGCGTCGTCAACCTGAGCTCCGAGCTCTTCAAGCAAGCACCGACAGAGGGCATCCTCCTTTCAAAGTGCAAAACGCCCCTCAACGACATCTCCAGCTTGGCCCGCTACGGCCAGTCCAAGCTCGCAGACTACTACCACACCCGCACGCTGAGCCAGCTCTACCCTTCCATCAAGTTCGTCGCAGTCCATCCCGGGGTGGTGAACACTGGCCTCTTTGACGACTTTAAGAAAAGAAGGCCCTGGGTTGGTGGAATGATTAGTGTGCTTGGGTCCATTTTCCTGACGGACGTCCACGCGGGTGCGCGAGCTCAGCTTTGGGCCAGCACCGCGCCTACTGCAAGTGTGAAGAGTGGAGGCTTTTATAATCCCAAGTTCAAGGAGTATAAGGAGGCGAACTTGTACGACGATGGTGCCGCCCAGGCGTTGTGGGATTGGACTGAGAAGGAGCTTGAGGGTCAGTAATCTTAGTGGGCGTTTACGTCTAGCCAAGTGATCGACGGGCTGAGGAATACCTGTTGACGCATGTCAAGTACTAACCTTGAACACGAATAATAATACTCTTTCTTGAATTGTACCAGTTTTTAGATCCGACCTCGATCTCGCCACGTGATTAGAGTTGGTCTCATCATATAGCCCTCTTAACCCCGGTCTATACTTAATCACTGTTGGATGATCTGAACATATTTGATCAAGGCTATTTCAAGTTAATGGAATATACTTTAACTTTTTGCCAGACTGATATGAAATACCGAGTTGGTAGGTTCAAGAAGACCCTGTGATTATTAATTTTTTACCTGGCAACTACTATCTCAATTGAGTGCATCAACCTAAGGCCGTTTCACTTGAAGCATCATGTAGGTTCAGTTGAATTAAGGAAGACAATGAAAACCCGATTGGGTAGAGGATTCATCGTTTACATTGTCATACCGTCCTTGAATTGTATCTTTGGTCATTCGCATTTACAAACGGAATGAGAACTTGCATAGTCAATTACTGACAATCGAACGTGTGTCTCGTGTCAGTGATGCTCGATCTTATCGCATTTTATTCCTACCGTGCCAGTAAGAGCATTTCAGCCACACAAAACAAATTGTGGCGGACGAAGGCGCTGCAGAACTATGACAATTGAGATGAGTGGCTGAAGGGACCACGCGCTCACATTTGTGGCGGTGCTGAAGTTTGATCAGGTCTGTTCCTCGATTTCGGCCTCGCACGCGGTGAAGTCTCAACCTGCCCAAGCTGCCTTGGCTCTTGGGTAACGCCTTACCTAGGTAGCCCCAAGAACTGAAATGAATTGGCGAAGTCGCCAGTAAGCAGGTGATGTGGCTTTCGTAGCTTGTTACTCCGTCCCAAGTTAGGGGTCGACCTCAGCTAATTGGCGTGAGACTCGCCCATTCCTTCGAGACGTCAAGCGGGAAAGAATGGGGTCTGGTTCCCGCCACGACCGAGCTTCTCTACGCACTTTCGAGGGACACGCTGCTTCATCCTTTGACGTCATTGCGAGTCTAATCCGACATTGAGCTCTCAACAACCCACCCCTCATTCTGTACTCCGCGTTCACTCTCATCGCCCGGGTGAGTGGGGAAACAGAGAAGACGAAGTGGCGCTAAGCAATAAGCACTGCCCCCCGGTCTACTCAGCCGCAGGCAGCCAGCAGATCTTCAAAAGTGTCGAGGTTTGAGCTGATCTGCCTTGGGGGAGGGAGCTTGGAATGGCGCACAAGCTTTCACATGTATCACACTTAAAAACACTCGTCATCCCCCATCTTCGCTTCACAATCTGCGTCTATTGATAATTCCTCCCTTTGCTCACCTTGCGCCCTCACAAACCACGATAATACCCCAGAAAACAAGACTCACACAGCAGTAATTGCTCAACACACACACGTACAACCACGCACCATGGCTGCTCCAGCCGTCCACTCCCTCCCCCCAGCCGGGAACTCCATCGGCATCTTCCCGCAGTTGACAGCGCGCCAGAGCGAGACCCTCGTGCTCAAGGAAAAGATCCTCTCCATCACCGGCGACAGCTTCGACATCAAGCTCGCCACCGGCCAGCCGATCCTCCGAGTGCAGGGCAAGGCGCTGTCCATCTCAGGCCGCAAGGCCGTCTACGACATGTCGGGGAACCACCTGTTTGACATCGTCAAGGAACACCTGCACCTCCACACGACATTTGCGGCGCAGGACCCCAAGGGCAACAAGATTATGGAAGTGAAGAACAGCTTTGCGCGTGAGTTATTTTGGTCCTCCCCCCCCTTATTAGTACCTAGCTCCAGTGGAAGAGGGCCGAGTAAGCTGATTGTAGGGGTTTCGCAACAGTGATCGGCTCAAAAGCTACCGCGACATTCGTCTCGCCGCAGACGGGAAAGACGGAATCGCTCGAGATGAAGGGCAATTGGCTCTCGACGCAGGCCGACATTGTCGACACGAATACCGGCCAGGTGCTCGGGCGGATCGACAGAAACATGCTCCGGGCGCGCGACTTTTTCGGGGGCAAGCAAACGTACGCCCTCACAGTGGCGCCGGGGGTCGATATGGCGCTCATGTGTGCCCTGTGCATCTGCCTGGACGAGAAGAAGAATGACCAAAAGGGTTAGGAGACAGCTCGGGGCTGGGCTGTGACGTTTCTGACGATTAATGTATGAGAATGGTTTGCGGGTTCCCTGTACCATGTATGATTGCGATTGATACCTTTGAGCTCACGAGAAGCTCACCAACATCTGAATGTTTGCCATCCTTTGTAGCAAAAATCCGACTTCTTAGCGTGTGCATGTCTCGGTCCCCGCGCCGGAATATAAGCGACTTATACAGACAGCAGGCGACTCAAGAAGCCTCCCAGAACACGTTTCCCCGCGTTTCTCCACAAGCAAACACCTACCAAATCCGGGGACTCCGTATTACTTCGCGCGCCTGGTCGGGGTGGGCTATCCGATCTTGAAGTCTCCACCCTCAGCGCCCCGACCCAGATCGAGGTGAAGGACACGAAGCAATTTGACGGACTCGAAGACGCGTTCGCGGGCGGACGGGCCGTACACCTTCTCCAACCAGCTGAGCAACAGCTTCCGCGTCCAGATGTTCAACCTCACGTCCGTCGGCCGAGTCACATCCCTGCTCATCCAGGGCAGCCCGAAGTGGCAGTCCATCAGGCTCTTGACGAACAGCACCATGTCCTTCTCAAGCGTGGGGTTCGAGGCGACAATCGATAGGGTACGCTTGAGCCCAAGGAACTTCAGGGGGTTTGAGAGTGATGACGAGATTTGGAACCAGGTGTGGAAGCTCAGTGCTATGGCGGCCACGGCGGCTTGCTTTGCAAAGGGGTCGCATAGGACAATCTGGGAAGTCACTGGGGAGAATGGAGTGTTTGCGCGCATCACAAGGCCAGCCCTTGGTCACTTACAAGACCAACTCGTGGAGTAGCAACACTATTGAGTTTGGAACCAATATTGAGAGGGGAGGAAGCTGATGGGCGACGGTGAGTATTCCATCCGTTTGCTCCACGAGTGAAAGATGTAACGTTGATAAGCCGTCACAGGAAGGAGTCCTTCCCGGTGATGGAGATACCATGCTCCTCACCGGCGAGCTTGCCGAGTCGAGCAGTTTCACCGATGTCAACAAGACTCTGACACCACCCAACACCTTCTCGCTGGCGTGTGGACCCGGCTTTGTTAACCAGACAACACTCACGAGCTACCTGTTCGATGTTTCCGACGTGCCGTTCATGCTGAAGACTGGAAGAACCAGACACAGCGCGCATCATCGCCGCCAGCACCTCGCAGACGGAGCAAGCCAGGGACACGCTAAAGCCCTAGGTCGACTCGCAGATCGCCAACGGCCAGATGAACACTTCGCCCAGCCTGGGGTACAACCTCACGACAGTCGCGAACGCGCTGGCGCCGCCGGCCGGGAGTTTCGGCTTGCAGGGCTCCCAGCTCCTCCTGGGCCTAATGGCCTTCAACGACCACGCGCGTCTCACAAACGACTTCGCCTGGGCGCGATCCACCTGGCCGCGGTGTCAGAGGGTGCTTGACTGACTTCTGCCGCAGATCAACGCTCCGACGGGTCTCGTAACCTTTGAGGTGGGATTCGCGGTTCACGGGGCCCGCGGACGGGGGATCTGCCACCGGAGGCGAGGCCGTCCAGCCTCTTCAACTACGCCGCCAACGTAGCCTACGCGCTGAGCGATACGACATCCGCCGCACGGTACAGAGACGCCGCGACGTCCTTGGCGACCGCGACGGATGAGCGTCTCTGGGACGACGGGAGGGGCGCGTACGGTCTATCGCCGGCGGATCTGGACTGCATCTCGGCGGCGGCGACGGCGTTCTGCATCACCTTGGGCATAGCGAACGCGACGCGCTTTTCGCGGTGCCTCGCCGCTGTGATGTCCAGCTTGAAGCTGAGACCGGGCTTCAGGGATAGCTCGGCAGGGCGCTCCAACGACTCGAGCGTCAACATCTCGCCCAATACCAGTGGGTTCCTGTTTTCGGCGCCGTTCATGAGCAACTAGACAAAGGCGGCGAGGGAGCTCCTGGAGATCCTCTGGGGCGCGATGCTGCCCGGCAGCGCGACCGAGGCGGCAGACCAGAGCGCGGTGGGCGCGAGCTGGGAGTACGTCGACGCCGCGACACGGCAGGCCGGCCGGTGACTGTTTACGGGCCTGAGTCACCCGTGGGGCGGCGCCGCAACGTATGTGTTGACGGAGTGGGCTACTGGTATTCGGCCTGCTGCGCGCAGGAACTGGGTGGTTTCGCCTGCGGCTGGGGTGGAGATGGGGTTGAGGTGATTGAGCGCCAATGCTGTCGGGGTTAGTATCAGGGCGCCCATTGGTACCCGCGTATGGGGATGAGAGCATTGTATTACATGAACGGTCCAAGTATCGGTTTACTGTTGACGCGCTGTGGGAGAATGGCATTGCTTAGATCTGCTCAACACTCCTAGCTTAGACTTGAGGATTGGAAAGTCTGTCATGACGGAGTCTACATGCGGCACTTATTCGAGCACGCGAACCAAGGGTAGTCTTGCATGTTAGTCCAAAGTCGTGACGTCGTAGACAATTATCGAGGCTTGGAATGATCAGATCACGATGTGGGGGAAAAGCCGAGACATTGCTCAGCGCTTTATCGTTCTTATTGTGGATTCTTACCGGGCACTGACATCGCTTGCCTCCACCCATGCAACGGGTTAAGCAAACAATCTATGGTTGTATAGTGTAGCGGTTATCACTCCAGATTTTGACTGTACCAAAACTTCTGGTAACCCCGGTTCGAACCCGGGTACGACCTAATCTAGCAGCGATGGTTGTCGCGTTGCATCCTTCTTTTTGTTTTCTCAAAAGACAGATGAGTTGCCACATCTTCTTGTGCACGACGTCCGCTCAAATCACTTCATGCACGTGCAGACTAGTACTACCGTCTTTTGCCCAGTGTATAATGCGCAGTGGAACCCGTTGAAAGAGAGGCCTCTATCGTGAACTAACCCCACGGCTTTGCCGTCAAATGTAATAGCAAAGCCGAGTCACGTACATAGGTAGGTAACGTAATTACTTCAGGTTGAATGATTGCTCGTTTACTGACCACAATCAACAATTGTCGAAGATGCGGAAGTAAAGAAAAAGCAATTTTGCCCCTTGGAGAACTCAGCTGCATTAATTCGCATTGCCTGCGCCTTGAAGCCAACATAGTGGTGGGAGAATAGACAAGAGGGAGGCAATGCCGGAGTTCTCGCCACCCGGGCCCGCGCCACGCATCACCGGCTACTTTCGGCACCTAATTCCGGCATCGGAGCTGCCAAACAGAGTACGCTGCCCCGCCCCCCTCCCCCTCAAACTCCGAACTCCTCGAACCGTCCCATCTCCGCACTTCCCGGTCACATGATGCCGTGATCTCGATCTCCCGTGAGAAGCTTCTCCGCAGTAGCCGTGTATCTCAATCCATCAGAATGTCAATGTCGGCTCGAATTTTGAGGAATAGCTTCAAACCCGCAGTTCGGCAACCGTTTGTTCCCCGCCCATCCGCCTCTTCACCGTTCAACCGCTACCGCACAATGGCTACCGCCGCCAAGGAGTTCCTCTGCATCCTCCCCGACAAGCCGGATGCGCTTGCCCGGCGCTTGGAGGTCCGACCGTAAGTGTTCTTAGACTAGCTGTTGTGAAGAGGCCGAGTGGGGGTTCCGGACGATTGCTGATATGCCGCAGCACACATCTCGCGAATGCCCAGGGCCACAAGAGCAACGGAAAGGTTGCCGTTGGTGGTACGTAATCAGTGAAACTTGCTTCTTCTTGTGAGGTCTGCCATGATGTCGATGCTTATAATGAGACTAGGCGCCATGTTTGAGAAGGAACACCCCGTCGAGGGTCAGACGCCCGGCTTCAAGGGTAGCGTGATGATCTACACCGTGAAGGACGCCGACGAGGCCTGGGAACTCATCCGAGGCGACGTGTATGCCAAGAATGATGTTTGGGACCTGGAGAAGGCTCAAGTCATTCCGGTAAGTTTCAGACTTTTGTGACCAAGGAAGGAGATCCGACTGACTCGGGGTGATTGGTGTAGTTCAAGTCAGCTATCCGCGAATCTTTATAAACATCTGCATAAAGTAGGTACCTGAGGAGTTCTCGATTCCGCCAGATCGCCATATAGACTCAGCGACGAGAACACAGATAGATACTCAAACTTTTCGGTGTCATTCACCATTCCTCATTCCGCTTTTGACTACAGTAGCTCATCAACTCCTCTCCCTATTCCCATCAACAGACTGTATCAAGTCCTCCACATCCAACCTCTCCGCCAAATCCAACAACGCCTGCGGAGAAAGGCCACCCATGCCGCTCGTATCAAAAATATCCCACCCAGCCTCCTCCATCTGATCCAAAAATGACCCGTGCTCGTGCCCGTGCCCATGATGTTGGTGGGAAGGGTGGTGGTGGTGGTGGTGGTGGTTCGCCGTACTCGTCGGCGGCGGCGTCGGCGGCTCCTCCCCGACCGGCGTCAGCGCCGACATGATGTGCTCCAGCTGGCTCAGCTCCAGCTTCCGCAGCGGCGCCACGAGGCTCCCCTTGGAAATCATCTTGTCCAGGACGCACTTGATGTTCTCGCACCACGCGTCGTCGTGCAGGATGGAAGGGCTGATGACCCGGATCAGGTAGAGGAGGAACGCTGAGGAGAAGGCGTCTTCGAGCTGGAAGGGGAGGAAGGCTTCGAGGAGGTCTTCGTCTCCGAGGACGCGTAGCGTTCGGAGCACCGTCTGTGCGGAGTCGACGCAGGATTGTAGGAGGGATGCGACTGGTGGTGTGAGGGAGACTGTTTGTGAGTGTCGCATGTCGGAGTGTTCAATGTGCATGTGGAGGGCACACATGACCAGTGGCCGAGTGGTCAGGACGACGCACTGCTGGGGTTAGAAAATAAGCTCCCCAGGTATATGTAGATGGACGTACGTGGTGGTAAGACAGGATGAGTCGCAATGCCATCCTGGAAGCTCTGCTGACAGAGCCTTGAAAGTGCGTGTCGAGGAGCGCGGTGAGATCCCGGGATAATCTCGCCAGATCCCTCAGGATCGACTGGGTGTTGGGAACCAGCGAACCATCAAACTCTTTGCCCACACCATAAATAGCTAGCACGACAGCATTAGTGACCCGTTTCCTCAACAATTAATTCCTCCTCCTGCTGGGAAACTCACTTGTAAGGATACGGGCCATGAGCCGCGATAGTCGGACATGCAGCGTCATATTCAGCGCATCAAGGGAATTGTCCATTTGCGAAGGAAGCTTCACAGTGATATCCTCATCCCGAATAGAAGTCGGCGCTCCCATCAAGGCCGAAAATTCCCTGTCGAGGGTGTACACCACCCAGAAAACAATATTGCAGCGTCGCGAGTACTCGATACCGACAACTTCTTCGGGCATATGTCTATAGATGCCTTCAACGATGCCGATTCGCAGCGCCTGTCCAATCTACAACCCCCCGCGTCAGTGACCCCGTATTCTCTTCAAAAATCTCGCGATAAAAAGGGTAAAAAGGAGGGCAAGCTCTCACGTGTTGATACGCAGCCAACCTCATATCCAAGCACTGAAAGTACAGCGCAGCCAAAGCAAGCGCCTGTATAGCAGGAATCGTATCCGGATTCAAGCCCGACAGGTCCGGCAGCAACGACATGGCCCTCGCGGCGTACTGGACCCCGGGCGGGGCCGCATGCGAACTACCGTTCACGACAAACGCCTTGCCGAACGCGAGGACGAGCAGGTACTGCGCGTACCACAGCCTCGAGGCGCTGGCCTTGCCGACGGGGTCCTCGTACAGCTCGTGGAGGTTCTTGAGAAAGGACGGCTCGTCAATGACGTAGAAGACGGCGCCGAGATAGAACTTGACCGTGTTGAAGAGGAAGAGGGCGTAGTCCAGCGGCGGGAGGTTGGAGACGTCGGGCGTCTCGGTGGCGCCTAGGGGCGTCCATTGCATCCTGAAGGCGCCCTCGTGGGGGAGATGCCACGGGTCTGGGGCTGCCTCTGGTATGCGTTTGCCCAGCAGGGCTAATACTCGTCGGCAGAATGACCATGATGAGGTTGGGCCCATGTACCCTGTGGAGCGGCATGAGCATTGTCTTGTTTAGTCAGGACATGGGCATATATGACTTACAGTACCGTTCCCCCACCTTTGCAAAGGTGTAGCCGCTGTCCACGAGCGGGTTCTGTCTAAACCCTGGGCCGAAATCGCCGTGGTCTTCGTGATTTGAAGGAGCATCTCCTACCTCAGTGTCCGGCTCAGACGCCGGAGGACCTTCAAGGTGCGGACTCTCTAAGACGTCTGCAGCGTCAGTATGTATATGAGTGCACCACCGGGCAATAAAAGAATTAGTGCAACTCACCATGCCTCGGTGTCTCGGACTGGCCGGCGGTGTCTTCACTCTGAGAAAGAGAAGTGTGATGCGGCGTCGCATACGCATCCGTATACCGACTCTGCACGTCCTCAACATCGTCGCCCCGACTTAGAGCCCTCGCCGGGCGGTCGGAATCCTGCTCGCTGTTCCTGTTCTGAAGTTCTCGGAGGTAACTGGAGAAAGTGGAGTCATTAGTCTTTGTTGTTGTTTCAATCCCGACAACTGAACTGGTCCCGACAACTCACCTCTCCGGCACCGATATCCTCTTATCCTCTACAGCAAAGATGCATCTATGCTTTTTTCGGTCGCAACGGGTACAAGGCTGAGAGCCGGAGCACTTGACCTTCATCACCCGACATCGTTCGCAACTTTTTTGTTTTCGCCCAAGTCAGCCTTTTCATCAAAAACTAAACTCTCCGATGTTCGGAACAAACGGGCCCGGGCAACTCCCCCCTCCCCTTTTCGCACAGAACGCACGCTTTTTGGCATTTTTTGGTCACTTTGAACTGTCCCTGGCTTAATTGCGGCATGGCGGACGGTTCTCGTGGAGCCAGTTTTGCGACTTCATGTCTCTCTTTCTCGTGTTTCCCGCGTGGCTGGTAGCGCGTGCAGTGCTCGCAACGTAAATATGTCGGAGCAGGGTTCCGACAAGTTTTACATGTGCGCAACTTGGTGTCTTTATTGGCAATAGCAATTTTGGGGCAGATGGACACTAGTGCGAGACCGCAGGACGGTTTGTTGGGGTAGGCGACTCGCCGTAGATAGCCGAAGGAGGTCTTTGCGCCATCCTTATCGTTGGGGGTGCTTGCTTCTACCCCACAAAGTCCACGGGCGTGTTCGTCCGTTCACAGTTCCGGAGGCACCGGAGTTGATACGGGTGATGGAGAATGGTGCTTCTGATGAACTACACACCTCACTCATCGTGGGGAAGATCGGCACGTGTTCGTCGAAACCTCAAGGAAAATGGAGACTAGGCAAAAAATCCGGGGTTGAGAGATCACGAGACCGCTTGGCTCCGGAGGGGAGGCTTTCGAGGGAGAAGAGGCATTGGAGCAGGTGACCCAAGCTACGGGGTAGTCTACCTTAGGTGGAGGTCACGCCCACTGTATCTGAGCAGATCAATGTCGGGCTCTCAACTAACACTGAATGCAAGAATAGCAGAGCACTTGGCAACCGGGAAGAAGCAAAAGGTAGGATCATCGAAAGAACGAATGAAAAGTCCTCGCTTTATCAGCGGATTCGACGAGCAGGACGCAGGGGATCCGTCCTCCTACCGCAGAAGAATTCGCCGAGATACCACCCTGACTGTTGTGAGATACCTGTTGCGTCAGATCTGCAAAAGGAAACCAGCTAGGTCGTGATTGAGAAGAGGCTTGGAAAAGTCACCGGATCTGCCACGGGGTGGCCGAGTTGTGGAATGTCGGGTGACGTATCCGACATTCCCCAAATATCCGATGACGCCGCCAAAGTGGGCATCGGATCGCTGTTCCGACCATCTCCAGGCCAATTGCGTCAAAGTGTCTTATCATACCTCCAAGCCGAGGCTTGTTTACCAGTGCCCTTGCTTTGACGACATAGATTGCCGACCCTCTGCGTATGTGACTCTGCATAGGGCCTGTTACAAGTCGGCATCCGGCTGCAACGCGATGCTTTGTAAGTAGAACTGAAGCATGTTTTTCAGCAGTTAATTTAGTGACAATGAGATTCCCCTCGTTGGGGCGTTTGACCCCGCGGAGGTATGTTAGTAATCGCCATACGTGCACCTCGGGAACAACCAGAGGATCAAATGCTGAGTTACCTCTTAGACCACAAATCGCACCACGTACACTACCAAGCCCAATGTGCACAATCAGAATGTCTTCAACCAAATTGGCAGGCTCAGCAGGAGCTATTGTAGAGCGTGTCGGTAACTTTGAGGAGGTACAATCTAAGCGCCCCGACTTTGACCACTCTGGTGCGCCAAGAGAGGTCACAAAGTCTCCCGATCCTACTTGGTCCTACGGCCAGGGAGTCCGCACCAGGGAAACCATCTCCGCAACCCACAAGGAGATTGATCCCTATGCACCAGACCGTTCCATGATCAATAACTATCGTCTGCTCGTGTCTGGAATTGCACCCAGGCCCGTGGGGTTTCTGAGCACCTTGTCAAAGGACGGCAAGAAGAACCTCGCGCCGTTTAGCTACTTCCAAGTCATTGACCATGACCCACTCATGTTTATAGTCGGCTTCTCATCTCGGCCGGGCGCTGTCAAAGACTCGTATCGGAATCTCCAGGAGACGGGCGAGTGTGTCATCAACACAGTTTCGGAAGACATGATTGAGGCGGTCAATGCCACGTCCATCGACGCGCCGCACGGCGTTTCCGAGTGGGCTATTTCTGGGCTGCACGAGGGAGAGACGACGACGGTCAAGCCTCCGAGAGTTTTGGAGTCGGTCTTTTCGATAGAGGCAAAGGTAGTAGACAGTAAAGAGTTTAGCGACCACGCCCAGGAGGGAAAGAGCGTGGCCGGCATGGTTCTACTCAAGGCTACTCGATCCTGGGTTAGGGAAGATGCTGCTGACCCAGAATCCAGTCGCATTGAACTCGAGAAATTGCGTCGGGTTGGTCAGCTAGGTGGGAAGTCGTATGGGCGCATCACGTCGACTTTTGAAGTGCCTCGTAGGAGATGGCAGGATGAGGAGCCGGAAAACAGTCTTCTTCAGAACCTAGGAAAGACGGCCTCGAAATAAGATTTCTTTTTTTGAAAAAGGGTTTTGCGCAAACTTTTGGTGACGTGAAGCAATGAACCCTTTCAGTTGTAGCACCCACGAGCGACCTAGCCTCATCGCGGGCCATTGGGAACACAGTCCCTATTCACACAAAGTTCAACGTGAGTACCCCTTACAAATGCAAGCTCGACTTTGAGCCTCCCATTCGTGGGATATCGACGAAATGGAATCCACGAGCCGCGACTTCATCCCCTCTCATTCGACGCCACTCGAAATGATCTTAGGACGGTAGGGATCTGTCGGCCAACCAATGAATTCAGGGCTGTTGGTGTAGTAACATTTGATGCATACGAGAGCTCCAATCGCTGTTGAAATGAGGCTCTCGCATATTACTTAACTACATAGGCCACCCATTCCTCGTCAAGCCTGATTCTTCTTTTGCTTTTACGTCTCCATACCAGTCATAACCATGATTGCATCCTCTGAAAACCTCTCACGCAGTTCTGTCGCGCCAAAAGATCCGTGGAAATCGCTTGTCGAACGAAGCATCAACGCATGGCCGGCGCGGATGGCGGACATGCATAGACTTGCGGGAGACTTCTTGCAGCATTACAGTAGCCTAGATGACTTCCTATGCGCTCCACAGGCAAATCTACTGTTCTGGTTCTTTCAACGGAGACAAGCGTTCCTCTCCCAAAAGAGGCTGTCAAAGTGGAGCAGAGATCGTCTGGCGGATTATATTCTCATGCCCGCTTCCAACGGATTCGTCTCACGGGCAGAGTGTCTCTTTGTCAGCCACTTTTGGACCACAAGCGACGATCCAGATCCTGATGGCACGAACTTGCGCCTTCACCAGAACCTACTCGCGCCTCAGTCTTGGTTATATATCTGGGTTGACTGGACGTGCATCCCGCAACATCCCCGAACCGAGAAGGAGGAGGCTTACTTCTTGCGCGGGCTTGAGACAATGCCGGGCATCATTCGAAACTGCGGGTTCAGTTGGTTTTATCCGCCCTTCCAAGCCCGCTTGTGGATCTTGTATGAGATCGCCGAGTATAGCCTTACGTGCGACTACGGGATTGAGGAGACTGAAGACAACAAGGAATTTGTGAAACACATCCAAGAAATGCAGGAGGTTGGGGTGCGGTCAGTGCTGACCAAGTACGGTTATAGGTGTAGCGACGATCGTGACAAGGAATACTTGATCTCGTGTCTGGAGCTTCTATGTGTATTGAGGCGATTACATTTTGACCTTCTCGATGTCAGACGGTTGATGAATCACGTGCTATGGAGTTCTCACGCGCAACGATTAACATACAGGGTTCCCGATGGAGTTGTGGAGTTTTTCAGGTTCGATGGGTTTTTAGACTTTCAAGGAGAGCGTCATAAACTCACCGCGTTTCCCAAGTGGGTAAGTTTTCTACCGCCATTAATGACTTGAACATCACTAAAGAGGTATCAATAGGGGGAGGGCAAATATTCCGCCAATGCCATATCTTCAGACTCTCAGAAGCGCTAGAAGTTTGTCCAAGAGGTCAAGTACCACAAAACGATAAGAGAGCAATGGGATTGTTGAAACTTTCTCAAATTTTCTCAGTGTTTTTGAGTGTCTATTATTGGATATCTCTAAAGCAAATCATTATGCATCGCTGTTTAAAAAAAAAATAAAAAAAGAAGCTTGGCTTAACCAAAAACCCGGCGTCTCAGCTCGCTCTTCAATGAGCCGAGCATATGTGCGCTCTCCGCGACGGCTCCCTTGTTCTCGACCGCCCTCCGGTGCAGGTAGCCCATACACTCCGAAACAGACCCCCACGGCAGATACTTGAACGGCTTGGGGATAGCATCCCTCTTCAGCCCAGAGTCCGCGACGCACGTGTCGTAGTTATCCAACAGCTCGCAGCTCAACTCGTCCGCCATGCCAAACAGCTGACCGCACTCGAGCTCCGTCGTGGCCTGGCCGTCTAGGATCCTGCGTCGGTGGGTAGAGATTGCGGTTGCGGAGCTGGCGGCGTTGTGTGTGGCGAGGAAGAGCGCGCTGGCGGGGAACTGGCACTCCTTGGCCTCCTCGGGCAGTCTCTGGCTGATAAACATGTCGGCAATGTCGTCAAAATTGGTGTCGGTGTCTTTCTTGGTGTCGTGGATCAGGGATCGGACTTCGTTCTCAATGTAAGCGCCGCGGACCAGCTTGACTCCCAAGCTCCAGCCCTCCTTCGCAGCCAGAGAAATATGGCGCTCGGAATTGGCCTTCGAGCCCTTGAGATAACCTTGAATAGTGTTGTAAATCAACGGCTTGCTCTGGCGGTTGTGCTTTCTCATGAGGTCGATAGTCCACTCGTCGAGTTGGGGCTGAAGGGCTTGTTGCTCGGCATCGATCCAGAGACGGGAGCCTTGTCTGTTGGTCTCCTCGCAGAGCTCATCCAAGGCCTTGCTCAAAACTTCCGGGATGGGTGCTTTCGACTTCAAGGCATCTACGGCAATGGGACCAGCGCCAGTTACCCTGAACTTGTTAGTAGGGAATTATGGGAAAGAGTGGCACTGCAACTTACTTGACAGCCAGGAAGTCGCCTGGTGCCATCATATGGAGAGTTTCGAGGTTTCCTTTCTTCCATTGGTCGACCATCGCATAAACCTGCGGAGCGTACTCTCCAGCTTGCGCTTCAGCGTCGGCGGCCTTCTTGTCCAAAACGATTTCTTTTGCGTAATTGAGAATGACACCCTGGTAACCCATTCGCTTCACTTCGGAAACAGTCTTTGAGACTTGAGGGATGTTCTCTCCTGCGCAGAAGTGGTCGTAAATGGTCCATCTGAGTAGCCGGTTCAACAAGGGATTCTTATCGGGGTTGAATAGTGCGAATTTGGTGTTGGCGATAAAGTGTAGTAAAGGTAACGCTGGCTTCATGAGAAGTGGTGATGACATGAATTGGGTGAGGAACAATGACCGGACCAGAGCCTTGGTTGAAAGCCGAGATAGAGGCGATTTCTTCGGGGTCGGTGTGAAGGTTCGTGGCGCTGTTGGAGACAAAGTTTGAGTCTTGGCCGCCGTGGTGCTGACATGCCTCGCCGCTCCCTGCAGTCGAAGGGATCTGCAGAGCGGCACCGGCGCATGGCTGCACACGACGAGTCTGGCCGGCATCGTGATAGCTGAGGGGGGTTTGGTCGGTTGAGACGAGACTTGAGACGCAAAGGGATGGTGGGAGGGTGCCTGGGCACTTCTATTTATCGATCACGAACGGCTACGGCCGGCATAAACTCTCAATCGCGGCCGAGTCGTGGTATCGTGGAGATATGTCTCCGAGCTAGCCAACCCCCGCCGTCGGCGTTCCGATGGTGTATCTCTGTGCCCCCCACCGGCCAAGACTAGAGTTTACGTGTGGTATTGCGGCTCTTGTCCATTGCGGATTACGGCGGGGCCAGCTTAGTATTGGATCATCAGTTCGCAGATGGATAAGACAAGCCCGCCACCGACGCATAACCAAGACATTATTGGGTCTCGATGAGATCAAAATCCAACACAAGCCCGTTATCGGAATGCTTTGAGTTTAGATCCATGAGATAACAGTGACCAAGTGACCAAAGTCGGGGGCTTAGACAATGAGGGGGCACCCCGGAAGTAGCAGGTGTCGGTGCGCCAGTCCCGACATGTCGGATCCTAAAAGTCGGAAGTGCTTATCGCGTCGGAAGTTCATCCCGACAACACAAATTTCCCCCATGGTAGCTGAGATGATTGACTCTGTAACTTTGTTCCACTTCAGTCCTTCCGACGTTCAACACCGCTTTTTCCTACAGAGAAACCCTTATCAATCATTTGAGCGATAGATTGAATCGACCGATGAATCAGCAAAATGGCTGGCTGTCCCTACATCTATCCCTGATCGTCGTGTGGGCCATCCTTACGCATATGTTTTCTGGTCATCATGTCGTCTCACCGTTAAGGACAAAACTACCGTGGAACTTGGGTAATTAAACGAGGGAAGAAAACAAACTGGCGGCTGCGGCTCTGTGGCTTCTTAAACATAAATAAGGTTTGAGCCCACCTCCCCTATCCAGGGATTATAGGTTCATCTTACCGCTATTATACTTTTCCGTTTTAAACTACCAGCGGCCTTCTATGTCGTTTCTAAGAGACGGACATAAGTACAGTGGATTAATCAAACTGCTTAACTTAACCTATACTCTTTGTTCTCATTCTATCCGCCTGTCATCAAGCATTACAAGACTCTCAGTACCTTCCACCTGTAATTCAATCATGTTTGCGACCAAAGTTGGGCAGAAAAGACCATGTCAACAACAGGAATGCCAGTGCTCCAAGCAGTATCGGAGACAAAACCTGCACACCATGGCGCTGTGCCTGAGCCCCAATGACAAAGGGTAGGACAGCTGCACCACTGCCTCCAAGAGCAATGGCGAAACCGATGGCACTGACATGTAGGTGCCGTGGTAACAACTTTGTGATGGCAACCATCATGGTGGGGAACAGGGGTCCCAAGAAAAACCCCTGAAGAGATACCGTGATTGCCGAGACAAAGAATTCGGGAATAAGCCAGAACAAAAGCTGTAGGCACACGGCAGCACCGAGGTAGAGCTATCAAGGTTTCGAAGTTAGTCAGCTGATTGACCGATTCATGTTCAAAATTTTGAATAGGCCCCTGAGGTTGAACAAACCATGACAGCAAGCTTCTCGCCCACGCGGGGTGTCACGAGGCCGAGAGCAACGCGGCCCAGGGCTAGACCCGCCCAGAAACCAGTGGCCGTCATACCACTGGCAAACTCTTCTCCATGGCGAACCTGCAACATGAATGTGACAATCCAACCGCCAAGGGAGACCTCCAGTCCGACGTAGCCCAAGGCAAAGACGGCGCACAACCATGTTACCCGAGCCGAGGGGAGTTTGAACAACGTTTCGTGTACAATCGACTCTCTCGGCTCTGGACCTTTGGGGTTTTCCTCGCGGTACGCACTTCCAGTAGCGGACCAAAAGGCCGATGGCGTCAAGACAAGCTCTACCATGGCCAAACCAGCCTGGATACACGATGACTTGGTTAGCGGACCCTCCATGACACATTTTGCGGAGATGTGCTCTCTCTCACCATGAAGTAGTAAAAAGTATGCCATGGCAGTTGAGCTTTGCTAATCATCACGGTTGCCGTCATTGGGCTGAGGACAGCACCAACGCCGTAGCAAGCATGCATCAGACTGATGACATGGCTTGAGTCCGCCAGACTCCCGACCCACGAGTTCCAGGCTGCATCGCCTATCCCGTTGCCCAAGCCAGCCAGCATGTAGATGAATACCAACGCTGGGTAGGGTGGATGCAGTGAAATGGCGACGTATGATGCCAGGTGACAGACAGAACAAATCACTGCTATGCCCCTTCGTCCAACACTCTCGTGAAGGCTGTTGTTCAAAATGGCAGAGAGCGTATGTCCAATGAAGGGTGCAAGGAAGATCAGAGATGTGAAGGAGTAAGGTAAGTCGTAGTATTTCCCCAGCTTCACATCATGATTCTATTAGATGCTGGTAGAACTAAGCCTCTGAGAGAACTTACATAAGGTATAATTGCCTAATTCAAGTTCAACCACTGGTTAGTCCTAAAGCTCACAATATTCCACGACGTATTGCATCCGACTTACCCCGTAAGAAGCATCGTTTGCCCCCATGACCAATAGGCTCCAGAATACGGCCACTGTACGGACAACGTTTGAACGTGAGCTGTTCCACTTTTGCATGGCTAAAACAGCGTCGTCGGGTGTAGAAGGGTACTCGGCATGCTCGCGACGACTGAATTCCGGTGATTGACTGGACCCATCGCGATGACCACCAGTGTACGCAATTGGTGTAAAAGCCTCGCCATACTTTGTACCGTGCTCTCTCTCGATGGACGAAAAAGAGAGCTGCTGTAACTCGATCCGCTGAACACTACTACTAGGCGCCATGTGTTGAAAATGAAAGCTTGGAAATTGGGAGGTCTATGCCTCGAAGTGTGGAGTCAAAGGCTCAAAGCTTTTCGACGGGGGTGGATTTCAGATATTGTATGAACGGCTCACCAGCCAGTGTAGAATTTGTAAAAACAGGAGACGTGGTCTGTTATTGTCAGACTCCTGGCAGATGTGATCATGAATGAGTGGTGCCTCCTGTCGGAGTTCCCAGAGCAGTAAGTCCGGCTGCCGGCGACCCTGAGGCCGGGGTACCACGATCGCTTATTCACATCAGCGACTATGCGAACTAGTAGGTACTGCTGGTGCTCAAGTCTGAAGTCATGATTGGCCTGAGCACGCAAGCACAGCGAGGGTTGCCTGCAAGATTTATAATCCGCTCTCGTCACTCTGCTTTGTTAAAATCAGCACATTTATTCCAGCGGCTGGGCCATTGACTCATCGTAGCTAGTCTCAGAAACTTCTGAAACATTCAGGCTGTACATGTTCGTACAAACTCATTGCTTGGATTCAAACGAATAGTACATGTATCTCCTAAGTAGGTGAATCGAACGCCGAGCTCGGGAAACTGTGGAGCAGCAAGGATTGATGTCCGGCAGTCAGGGACCACTTGCCGAATCAGGAAGTACTTCCCACCGGACATGAACTCGACTACCATGGTCAGATGAAACCATTTGCTTCGTGTTGTGCGCTGTGACTAAGTGAATTCTGCCTGAGTTCCTCGTCACTTTTCCTTTCCCCGTGTCTTCGTGCTTGCGGTAGCGGAAGACGTATGCAGGAAAGCATTGAAGGAGTCTAGAACATGAGGTGTCTACATTTCGCAAAACATTTTTGAACGTCATAAAAACATGTGATCATTGCGGGATCTATCGCTCAGGTTCAGGTCCTATGTCTCGTTGCTGTCCCAGTGAACAAGACTAGGCTGGTAATGACTCCTTCAAGTTGCTGAGAATTCTGTCCTGTAAGTGTGCACCATATACAGGGGGCACGTCCAACCCGTTGAACAAAGTCAAATCGGGATTGATGGTCTGGCTCCGCGGCCGAATGAATTTGTTGTTTGCATCGATCGGCATCTGAGGTGATGAGAAGAGTATTATTGGCAACGAGGCACGGTACTAAGCTTCGTTAGTAAATGTTGGTGACTGTGCAGAATTGGCGCACTTGCCTTGAATGCAAAAGTACTGTTATCTGATTCTTGGACGGTGATTTCGATGGAAAGAAGATGTGTCATGCTGATATCGTGTGCTTCCAAATCTGGGCAACATTGCTTTGGTTCTGAGGGGAGCGGAAGATTCTGCGACGTCTTGTAGAGCCTTTGCTCCAAGTTTTCGTAGTTCTTCACGGACATCTCCCACTCTGTAACGTCTCGATCGCCGATGAAGTCTGATGGCTGGTTTTTGCCAGTTTCAACTTTGTGTGACTCTAGAAGTACGCATCTCGCCCGCGAGATTCTCAACCCCGCCTTCAACGGCGTGAAATGCATTTCTAGAGGAATAACTGTGCCAAGAGCAATGGCACGGTGACCGATGGAAATTGAATAACGCAACCTCTCCGACCATGTGCCTTCGACCGTCGCCGGGTCCATTAACTCGAACGCCGAACTTGGCAGCGTCCTGTTTATCCGTATCGTCCTGTAAGTCTGCGGGGTTGCAGAGGACGTCTTGCTTCGGATTGTCGTGGCAGTGAGCTGGTAAGCGATACTGCACCTGCTGCAACCGTGGAATGTTTCCAGCGTGTCCCCAGGTATAAACAGTTCGAATGGCCATTCGTGAGTGGTAGTTGCTAAACCGTCTTCGTGGACATCTGTTCGACCGTGGTTGATGAGGAAAGGCGGCCATTCATGCTCGAATACCCGAATCGTGATTGAGCTATCAATCGTCCTTGAACTGGTGTCATGGTCCCTGCAGAGGCAGTCAACGTTTCATTGTCAATTATTGTGAGTTCGATCCATTTATCACCCACCTGCGACGTAGAAAGCCGTCCAGACGTAGACGCACACCAACTGCTGGGTCTCTTGAAGGTAAACGAAGACTGAGAACCCCTTCGAGGGGCTGCTTGCTAGCTTCATCCGCTGCACCTCTCAAAAACACGTAGTCTCGATTCATCCTATTCAGCGAGGTCAGCCAACACAAGATCGTCGTCGAGCTACTTAGCCGACAAGGCAGCACATGTGCTATTTTCGCTTACCGGATTTTGAGATGTGCATCTTTGCCTTCTGCGCCTGTTAGGCGTGATAGAAACGAAAGCATAGGGACTATAGCTATGGCCGGTTTGGAAGGTTGATATCGTCAAAGAGTGCAAGAATTTCCTCTTCATTGACCCTTGATAGGTGTAGAAGTAAATCAAAGCCCGGACAGTGGCGTTGTGAATCGCATCATACTGCTCCCTGTTGTGGGCAGAATCATTTAGTGGAGAATGGTTACCGCCGGGAGGAAGCGGGATTCGGTTCCGTCGGGAAGCTAGGCTAATCCAACGTCCTCAGCCTCAAGACAGCACTTCTGAGGTGGTCCGCGATTATGCAGAGACTCCTTCAGCGAGAATTGTCCTGCAAGGCACAGCCATGAATACGACTTTATTGAAGCAAGGACTCATACGGCGTGTCTTGGTCGCGGCACAACGTGACACCTGTACAGAGTACATCGAGTTGTGCCCTTTTCCCAAAGAGGTAATAGAACCCACCAGCAGAATAAGGGTGCGACTTTCCTAACCCAAGCATTACAAGCTTGTTGATCCTTCGACTTTTGGGAAGGAATATTGTTCCATGTTCGGAAAGAAATCCAGGGGTATCAAGAAGGAATACAATGCCGCCAGTTTCTGTCGAGTGATTAGGTCACAACCGAAACTATTGTTCTATACCAGCGCCAAAATCACATGTCGCATCTACTTTTCCTCTTGAAAGCAGAAAACAAGCGGAGTTGAAGCGGAGGTAGCGGAGTCGACCGCGTGCCGGGTCATCGCTCAATGTACCGGATTTGCCCCGTTCGGATCCCCGAAACCAGCTCGATGCTGACGGGCTTTAGAACTGACTTCTGGGGGTTGTGATTCGGACGGAAAATTGATTCCTAGTGACAAATCTTACTGTCTGACTAACCGCTGGCTGGCTGGCCTGGTTTGTTGGCCCCCACGACGACCGCATCCCTTGCTGGCGTTGGAACTCTCTCGGCTAACGATTCGTCGCTCACACCTAGTGAGACAATCAAGTTACGCTGTTGGGGCTAGCTGCATTTCGACGTCACATGCCGTAACATTCTTGCCCCCAACCTCCACGTTGGAGCTGGGCAAGCAATCGGCGGCCGGTGGGAAAGTAACTTCCTTCATACCTCTCCGTTGAGTCATCGCTGACCTCCCCATAACGTGTTGACGATGCCTTCCATCGATTGCCAGTGTGTTCCCTAGAGGTGTGGCATGTCCCGACCAAAGGCTAGAAGCCGACAATATTAATCTTACTATCCGTTGTCTTTATCGTTGACATAGACATTCACCAGTGATGATACCCCCCGTCTCTATCGTCGCATCATTGATCCTGGATACATAACCCCGCATTGGGCCAACCCAACCTCTGCCTCACCATCTAAGGACGACTAGGTCCCCCGAAACCACCAATTCCATCTCAAAAAGGATATCGCCCGATTCAATGTCGTCTGCTGCTTTATTGTCTGCGTCAATTATCACCAGCATGGCTGCTCTTCCAGCATACGGAAACTATCACCACGTTCAGCTGGCGGATGTGTTTGACTCTGCCCTTGATCAGAGGCTGGGTCGTCACCTCACACCCACGCCAGCCCATCTTACTCGCATCGTCTACGTCCCAACCCACAAAGACATCACTACTCATTTGCCTCTCTACGATTATGTTGAAAACTACGACAAGGCTGTCAAGAAGGAGCCTATCGGCAGCAGCAAGTATAAGCTGGGCCTTGCCATGATGAAGCGACCGTCCGGAGATGGGACGGATGCTCAAGTTCGATATCTGGTCAACTTTCAAGCTGGCCTTGAGGGAACTGTAGCAACAGTTGAGAGGAGAGCACCGACTCACAACGGTGAGATGGTTAGCATGTAAGTCTTTGCAAATACTCCTATACCTCGAGAGGATCCGACGGTTGACATTTTTGGAAGCCACCTACCTCGCGAGAGTAATGGCAACTTTAGTGTCGCTCCGCACAGCGTGGAGCAGGACATGCAACTGGCGGTGACGAGCTCGTTCCCCGTGCCTGACAGCAAGATGCACGCAACCGCAAACCCCGTCCGACACCCGTGGTTCACCATTTCACACACCTCGCGAGACGGAAGCATCACCGTTCCATCAAATCTGGAATGGAAAGTGCGCCCTACGGAACACGGGCCCCTGCGATATACTCTGGTCGATACTGACGCGGAGCTGGGAAGCGAGGAGCCGGCGATTCATGCCATCTACCACCACGTCGGCATCGGCTTCGCCCTGCCCAGTGATTACAGTGAGGGGATCTTGTTACTCTCGGAGGACCTTAATGAAGAAGCTGAAGCTTTGGCCGTTGCTACTCTACTCGGTCTCCTCCGACAGACGCGGTCGATCAACCAGCCTCCTCCGCGGCCGAGGAAAAAGTCATTGGTGAAGCGAATGCTGGGCAAGATTTGAGTTTTTGGTTTCATTAGAAATGAGTTGATGGACTTCATTGTTTTTGGAGAATGGATTTCAACGTGACCTCAGCTTGTATCAGCAAGATTTTCTTACATGGGGATATGAAGGGAGGAAGTGGTAGATACCCGGGAATTTGTAATGTTCTCTCTATTTAGTACTACTCGATAAGGATCGGTTTCGAATCATTCAGATCAAGAGCAATCAGCCGTGAGGTGGTATTTTAAGTCGTCCAGAGGCTGTCTAAGTACCCAGACTTTATCACACCATGTTCAAGCAATGACTACTTATAACCTTCCTTGGAAAGGCTTTGAGTAACCCAGCATTTTTCAAAGAAGTCATGACATGGGGTGAAACAGTTGGGAATATGTCTTCTTTTGGCATAGTTACAAGCTTCTCCGTCGAAGCATGACTCATTTGGCCGATCCATAATAATATGTCGATGGAGATGCTTGGCTGCATTATGACGTGCCTAACAAGATGAGGAATCAACTTAAGGACAATCAAGCAAATTCTCCTGTCCTCGGCCGGCCGGCCCTTCGCAGCCGTCGTAGCCCCACATACGGGTATCCATCAGTCGATGTAAAAAGAACCTCACGCCGAAGTCTCCATGATTTATAAGAACACATCAAGGCCACCAGGCTGTCTCCTTGCTTGAACAGTGAAATAACCTTTCATTGGCTTATTTGAGCCACTAAATTTTAGAAAGTCCATCTTCTATATCCTTCATATACCTTACCCTGTCTTGAGAAAAATCGCGTGGCATCATGCAACCAAACAAGACTTCCAACATGATGCCCGTACGTCTCATCACTTTGAACATTCGCTATGCCATCAAAAAGACGCTGTTGCCAAATGAGGAGCCCTGGGAAGTCCGTTGCCCCAGGTTAACGTCTCAGCTAAGATTTCATACCGCAGGCCTGACGAGTGCCTTTCTTTGCATCCAAGAAGCGCAACATCAACAACTACACGACTTGAAAGCTGAGCTCGGTCCACAGTGGGCCAGCATCGGTCGTGGCCGTGCGGACGGGGCATTCGATGGAGAATATTCGCCGGTCCTCTATCGAACCGATCATTGGAGTGCCGAGCGGAGCGAGACGTACTGGCTCAGTCCCACGCCGGAAGAGCCTTCAAGCGCATGGGGCGCAACTATCAACCGCATCGTCACGGTGGGCCTCTTCAAACACAAGACTTCCGACGCCAGGATCGTCGTCATGAGCACCCATCTCGATCACAAAAGCCGAGAGGCCAGGCGCGAGAGCGCCAAACTGCTACTCGAGATTGCTGAGCGCTGGCGGAAGGATGCCTCTGAAGGCCAAGAGCAGGATGTACCGGTGTTCCTGGGCGGCGACTTCAACAGCGGGCCGAATGACGAGCCGCATCAGTTTTTGACCGCTCAACCTGGCGGCATGACTGATATTTCGGACTTGGTGTCAACTCGCCACCATTATGGGAACCAGATTACTTACACAACCTTTGGCGAGGCGGATGCAACGACGATTGACTATCTTTTTGTGCTGAATCCTGAGCGCATACGGTTTTGCAGCTTTGCTGTACTATCAAACCGCTTCGATGATGGTGTCTATTACTCAGATCATCGGCCAGTGGTCGCGGATATGGAAATACCAGTTGCAAAAAGCTGCTAAAGCTCCTTTTTGCTCAACTCATGGCGAGGTTTAACTTGGGGTTACTTCTATAATCAGGACTCTACAGTCATTTTTGAACCAATGTCTGCGTAAAACCACATCCTCGGCACAATTACGAAATCTTACAGGTGCATCTAGGCACCTTCAATAATCAGCATCCAGTCCTCTCATTACTTGGATCGCCATTTTCAGGCGGATCCGCAAGGCAGAATATCCAGACTCACATATACAACCTGCTATAACAAGTGTCTATTCTCTGCAAAAGACCCTGAGCAAGTCCTCCTGAGGGTAGCAAAAAGTGAGCTAGAGGTGTCTCGACTGCGGGTCAGATTCGAAGAAGGAGAAGGGCCTGCGGCGATGTGCACACCGTCGTTCTTACCGCCGGTCGGGGAACGGAGCGGCTAAGCTTGAAACCTGCCAGCTTCAGTGCCTCGAGAAGGTTGTTCCGGAGGGCAACGTTGCTCTCAAGAAGACCATCGACATTGGACCAATCATTGTGGATGTATGAGTAGTAGAAGACGTGATCAGCTCGCACACCGGCCCGCTTCACACTCTCGGCAATCTAAGCAGGTCCATCGAGAAAGCCACGAGTGACCACCATCTCGATTCTAGAACGAGCTTCCCGTGACAAGAAAGCCATCATGTCTTCCGGCCGGGGCAAACGAGAGAACCAGAAGATGGTCTTCCAGCTCTTAGGCCGTCCAGGAGAGGTCTGTTTCGTGTACATGTTGCATGCCCCGGAGTCCGTCTACCGCGAAGTTCTCTGAACTTTTATGCATGAAAATACTCTGTCTAGACCTCAAAACAGACGATGCGCTCTACCATTTCGAGCTGCGTCTAACACAGCCACCACAAGGCCACCATCAATGATCCAGGTCTCTGGTAGGGTGTAGATACCTATACACTCGTCGAATTTTTATAAAAAGCAAATCGCAAAACATCTATCCTCACACCCTGTTCTTCTCTGATGCACCGCCAACCTGTCTTGTCCACAAATCCTTGTACCTAGTCCCTTGTGATAACAACTCTTCATGAGTACCACTTTCCACAACTCTACCCTCGTGAATAACCACAATCCTGTCTGCGTTGACAACAGTTGAGAGCCTATGCGCTATTACAAATGTCGTCCTTCCACTCTTCAAAGTCTCCAAAGCATGCTGGATATTGGCCTCAGTCATAGTATCGACTGCACTCGTCGCTTCATCGAGGATGAGGATGGGCGGGTCCTTCAGAAATACCCGCGCAATGGCGAGTCTCTGTATCTCCCCACCCGAGAGCTTGACTCCCTGCTCGCCGACTTTACTGTCGTAGCCGTCGGCAAACGTAAGGATCCGCTCGTGGATTGCGGCAGCCCGACACGCCTCGAAAACCTCTTCATCTGTCGCAGTCGGCCGTGCGTATCGCAAGTTTTCCAAGACTGACGCATTGAAGAGCAAGGGGTCTTGGGGGACCACGCCGAGGGCTTCGCGGAGCGAAGACAGGGTGACATTGCGTATGTCTTGGCCATCAATGGTGATGCGACCGCTCGTTACGTCGTAAAATCGGAGAAGCAGTTTCATGATTGATGACTTTCCGGCGCCTGTCTCTCCAACCAAAGCAATGGTCTTTCCTGGTGCTGCCGAGACATCAAGCTGTTGGATAGTCTGTCGCCTCGGATCGTACGCAAATCCGACATTTTCAAATGTGACGTGACCTTTCACGGGAGTGAGATCCCTGGCACTTTCCTTTTCAACAATGGTTGACTTGGTCTGCAAGAGGTTGAGGAGGCGTTCGGCATCCACGAGGTCCGACATCAAGTACCGGTAATTGTGGGACAGGAACTTGAGAGGCCAGACCAGGTACTCCCAGTACGACAAAAGCAACACGAAATCTCCCGCGGAAGCTCGGCCGTGAGAGATCTCGTACAGCACCAGACACGCCAGCACGAAAAAAGTAGCTGGTACAGTCGCCTCGAGGAGGGCCTGTATAAAAGCGTCGCCGACCTCGTACTTACGGCTAGCGGCAAGTTGCGAGTCCACAGCCTGGCCAAAACGGCGCTTTTCGAACATGAACATGTTGAAATACGTGACGGTCTGCCATCCCTGAACAGCCTGATGCATGATTCGCGCTTCCTCTCGTTCGGCTTTGCTCGAGGCCCTGCGATTCGCGAGATTCATGTTCGAGGTGACGACTTCCAAGGTGGTGAAGGCCACAGAGGCCACGAGCATGGCCAGGGAGACGTAGGCGTTGAACTTCCAGTACAGGAACCAGAGGGCGATGAACATGTCCGCCACGGTCGGGAGGATGTCAATCACCGCGGTCTCCAGCAGATTGCTGAGAGCCTCGCCCTGCTCAATGGCCTTCATGACTTCTGCCGAGTCTCTCTCAGAGTGGAACTCCATTGAAAGGTTCATGACGTGGCTGAAGGCCGCGTTGGTGATCTGGCTGTATGAGAATTGCTTGATGGGGATCTTGGCCAGCGTCTCGATGAGGCCCAGACCTGATTCGCCGCTGATGAGGCTCAGAAGCAGCCAGATAGCCAATGCACCATACGGCGCTTCTTTTTCCAGGATTTTGTCTGTGATGATGCCGAGTTGACGAGGGATCAGAATGATCATCGCTCTCCCAGCGGCGATGCAGAGGAGGCAGAGGAAGATTGAAAGCTGCACCTTTCGATCGTTCCTTGGAATCAGGAGCGGGACAAAGATTGAGAAGTCTTTCAGATATCCCAACCATCCACCTGTTTCCTGGAGTCTTTTAGCTCGGCGACGCTTGATGCTGGCACCGTCATCTTCATCATCGTCGGTGTCGTCATTTCCAGAGCCGTTGCTGGCAATTTCGGTGTCTGTATCATCTCTGAAGCGTCCGGTTCCATAATCGGCTTGACCCTGTTCGTGGTCTCGTGAATGAGATCCAAGAAACGGCTGACTTTCCTCAGAAGACACTCCGCTATTGCATGCTTGTATTTTGCATGCGTTGGCCAAAAGTACCACCATCAAGCCGGAAATGGTTGGAATTCGGACCCCTCGGCAAACAAGACTAACCACGTCGATGGTGGAGGAGACTTGTTTCTGAAGACTTAGAACCAGGATTGGAATTTCGAACAAGAATGTGGCGGTGGATGCGCCAAGCAAATAACGTGGCCGACTTCGATGGGGGAGGAACGCTGTCCAAGCAAAAGCTGATAGTAAGACATGAACGATGTGGGCTTGTTGCTTGTTGAAGGCATCGGATTGAAGTGCTGCAGCGACTACTTCCGAGAGGTAGGTGCTAATGATGATAAGTTTTGCAAATTTGGTAAACATTGATTGCCGACGATAAGAATTTTTTGGCGGTGGACTTATTTGTTTGGCTTGACCAAGATGTACTAAGGCTGATATCCCGATGAGCGCAATGCTCAGGGCACAGCCGTAGTGCAGAGCTTGGGAAGCTTGCAAGGGTTCAACCATAGCGAACGAATTGTCGATGATGAAGATGGACCGGTCTTGAAATATCGCAGCTGGGGCTTTGTTTTAAGTACCTAAGGTAATTACCCGATTCAATTATGGTTTTGGGTTTCCCGGCAATTCCCGTGCTGCGTGAAACGATTGACACTATGTCATCTTACCCCACGTAGCATTGCCATAAGATGACTGAGTACATCGTCGCATTGTTAGTGCTGATAACTTTTCTGATAAACATTTACGATCTACCCCAAATGGGCTTCTACATTTCACATGTCACTGGCTTGCAATCATCCAATGCCTCGAAATTACGCCCCGTACTAGTCTGACTCATACCAGCGGCTCTGCATGATTCATTAGGCATCATTGCCTAGCTGAACATCAGGCCTCGATGGGATAAAGAGGCAACTTTTCGTTAAAGCGTATTCTATGCTGACTTGATAGAAAGACTGCGCCACACGTTGGTTGGCCAGAACCGATTGCAAAAACCGCGAGCTGGACCTGCCTGTGAATCAACATTTTAGCATGCTTGAAAGGCTCTCCCGGAAAGCTGTGTCAATATGCATCATTATGGCTCATAACTGGTAACAAGCTCTGAGACTACAACATTTGGAATGACTCAAAGTTCGAGTTTTACGGTTGTACGCCCCGAGATCTCTGAGTAACCTGCCGACACATCTACTTTGGCTACATGTACCCTACGAGGATATCGACGACTGTTCTATGATCCTTGCCTTGCATAACAACCTTCTCTGAAGCGCGACTAGAAATTCCATCACTCGCTACCCAAAGCAATTGTAGCCATCTGTTTCGTCGCAACGGAAATTGGCCCTACATCTTTGGATTCCCCCACGTGAGTCAATCGCTCGGCTTCAGCTTGTCGCTTTATCCAGTCCCTAGCTCCGTTATAGGTACAGTTGTAGTCCATGAACTCAGCCGGGTTCCTGTAGTCATTAGCAACAGACCAAAATGCTCGACTTTTACTAGCTAATACTAACATTGTGATTTTGCTACTGGTCTTGTCAGTTGCCGGCTTACCGGATTGCCTACTGTAGCCCTGAATAAGCGTGGCCCTGTCATAACGACAGTCAAATACTGCCTGTGAGACTGTTAGCCAACGAAACCCAAGATTTGATAGCCAATATGCTCACCTTCAATCTGGTTTCGATTTCCAGCCTGGTTGGCTTCCCCTCGACATCTGCAAAGATCGCTCCAAGGGCTTCTGCATCTTCGATCGCCTGGCTGGCACCTTGGCCTTGCGTAGGAAGCATGGGATGCGCGGCATCTCCGATGATGATTGCTCTACCGTGATGCCAAGTATCCAATGGGTCCTGGAATGGCGTCAGAGGCGTCTGTTAATATTGAAGAGGGGACTCCAGGCTTACTAGGTCACGCAACTGCCACAGACCAACCTCCGTGCAGTTCTTGAAAACGGCCTTGGCCCACTTGGGGAACACATCGAACGTCTCCCTAAGTTTGTTTGGATCCCCCTTCGTGGTCCACGATTTGCCTTCGGCGTTTTCTTGCATTTGGTCTTCTACAGTTAATCGCCGTCCTTTTGCGTGTCCCCAGGAACAGCAGGAACAGAGTGCTTACCATCTGGTACTAGAGCTACAATGCTGTAGATGGATCCGTTCCTGGCGGGGCCCATGATGATCCGTCGATCATGTCCCATGATCATGGTTGTGAATGACTCTCTTGGATCTATCACGGATGTAAAATCCTTGTCCTGCTCCAGCTCAGAGCTGTCAATCACCAGCCGATATGCTGGTTTCATCTCTCATCAGCCTCGATTTTGGATACATGTTTTTCCATAACAGTCGCTTGCTTACCAGACAGTCCGGTCGGTATCGCGGGGGCTTCCCTTCCGATGATGGATTGACGAAGGACGCTCTTGCTGCGGGGACGTTAGAGATGCGACCCGTCAAGCTTCCAGCGAATATCACTCACATTCCATCAGCCCCAATGATTAGGTCTGCAGAAAGCACTTCCCCAGACTCAAGTCTCACAGTTCCAGCTTCGGGTTCGCATTTCTGAACTACACAGCCCGTTCGAATATTGACTGGGTTGATGCCATCTTCGCCCTTTGTTGCTGCAGACTTTAGAGCATCATGGAGATCGACCCTGCTTAGTTAGATGGCTAGCTCGATACAGCCAATTCCATTGTCACACACCTATGATAGATCATTCGCTCCTATATCGCAGTCAGTGATTCGGATCGAGGCGTAAAGGATCTGAGGCAAAACAACAAACTTACTGCACCATAGCTCTTTTTCAAATGAAACGGGATCTCGGCATGCAACTTCCCTTCTGTGTTATAAATACGGAACTAGACAATTCGCTTCAGTCATGGGTGTTCATCAGATTTCCGAGATCAGTGTCCTGAACCTACAGCTCTGTCGGCCATAGACCCCTTCTTGGCAAGGGTTTCTTCAAGACCCCATTGCTTCTCAACAATCCTACGGGCGTTAGGTCCAAACTCTTTGTTTTGGATCACAGCCAATCACTAACTTTGAAGCGTTTGGTTGGAGCCTGAGAGTTATGGGTCAGTCGACTTGTACCGTGAACGAGCCTGTGGCTGTGAAGTGTAAGGGGCTGATGATCTTACGATATTGTGGCACCTATCTCCCGATTGAGGTGACTCTGTTCCAAAACAGTGATATTTCGATTGGGTCCTCTCAACGCAATTGCCTGGCTTGTTTAGCGACAATCGGGCTTCGTTCGGTCTTAGAGTCAATTACCGTGGACAATCCGGCAATGCCTCCACCAACAATGATAACGTTGAACAAGCTGCTTTCGCTTGAGGAAGACATCTTGACATGGATTAATAATCTCTCTGGTGTGGAAGAAGTACGACAGATGTCAAGAACAGTTGAACTCCCAGGCCCAGCACCGGCAGATCAAGTACTGTGAGATTGGCGCGTGCGAGATGGACATGGAATACCCCCTCGGGCAGGACGGTGCATGTTTTGCCCAAGCCGAATCAGTACCCTCTTTCACAGCTCATCCACTTTCCGATAATTGTTTTGGGCTTTGTGTGTGTGAGGAGGAGTAGGCACATGTTTCTAGCGTCTGGGGTTATGGCCGGGCTGCGGTGACCAGCCTTGGGGAGCCGAACCGAGCATGCGAACCGAACCGAAGTCTCCATTACCAGCAAGCAGGCGAAACGGAGACACCACATCCGGCTCACAACCTCGGAGATCATTCCAGTGATGCCTGAACTGTGGATAATGTCAGTTTGATGGAAGATGGAGTGGCAATATTGCTCCAAGACGTTAAAGTCAAATAGATCTGCAGCTTGCAAGTTGCAATAGCATTAAGACCTCAACCGATGTATGCCAAAGCCTCGCTGCACCTACGTTCAGATCATACGAAGCTACAAAAATCTTTCACCATGGCCACTACAACTGTCGCAATCACCGAGCAGCCCAGTGCCGCGATTAAGACTGTCGACGATGGCAGAATGAAGATGGATGGCCAGGATCCATCTTACGGCGACTGGCGCGATGAGCTACTCAGAGATGGCTATGCCCTGATCAAGGCCGCCATCCCCAGGAAGCGCGCCGATGGCTACGCGGACAAGATGTATCAACTTCTGGAATCGTTGTAAGTGCTCTCTGCTTCTGATCGCTCCAATCCGCAGCAACTGACCGGTGGCAGCGGCCTCGGCTATGACCGAAATGATCCATCGACTGTTCATCCAGACAAGCTTCCCGTCATCAACGAGAAGGGCATGCTCATGGCGTACGGAGCCTGTCATGAAGACTTCGTCTGGGACATCCGCAGCGAGCCCGGCGTAGTCGGTGCCTTTGAGAAGGTGTACGGCACTGAAGACCTCCTCGTGTCTTTCGACGTCATCAACTACGGCTTCGCGAACCGTTCCAACCTGCCCGAGAATAAGCCCTGGCCCCATCAGGACCAGGACCCCGAGAAGCCCGGATTCCGTTGCCTCCAAGGCCTCGTCAACCTTCATCCATGTGGCCCTGATGACGGCGGTCTCATAGTGTGCAAGGGCTCCCACAACCTGAGCGCGCAATTCCACAAAGACCTCAAGGACGAGCCTCGCATACCGGCTTGGACAAAGGAATGGTATGGGTTCACCGACCGCGGCATGGAATGGCTGAAGGAGCATGGGGGCGAGTGGATCAAGGTCTGCGCCGACCCAGGCGACCTCATCGTCTGGGACTCGCGCACCGCGCATTACAATGTCCCCGTCAAGAGCAAAGTTGACCGCATGGCTGTCTACACTTGCTACATGCCTGTCTCGGACGCTACCCCAGAGGATCTCGAGCGCAAGAAAGCCGCATATGAATGTAAGCGATTGGTGCCGAATGAGACCCTTGAAACAATTGACTAACTCTCCTCTCTCTTACAGCCCGACTTGGAACAACCCACTGGCCGAATGCGCGCCACACGGGGTCCAACACCGCAACTCGAAATGGAAAGCCGGATCACATCGTGCGGGAGAGGCCACTGAACGACAAGGCCTTGAGTGAGAGAGCTTTCAAGCTTACCGGGATTCCTTACATTCGGGCTTGATTCTCGATCCTCAGTTGGATGAGGATGTTTCGAAGTTTACTATCGGGACACACGGCCTCAAATACTATGCTCTTAGCTACAAACATGTCACAATCAATAACATCTTTGCTGATAAATGCACAAGCTGTAAGGCCATACCCGGTCAAATGATCTTCTGAGTGGCGGTCAAGACGTCTTACTAAACGGTTGGAACACCACGGTAGCTAAAGCCTGGATAATTACGTACTCTTACAGTATTGGCTTGCAATAGCTTTCGGCTTGATCAAAACTACCCCAGATCGTACCATTCTAGTCGAGATAGCGGCCAAGCTATGAGGTGTGTTCGGTGTTCACGATTGCCATTGCTTATACGAGAATGTTGCCTAGCTGCAAGGCTTATGGCACGATAAGGACTCAGGAGTTGTTGTCCAGACATAGCATCAAAGGTGACACAAAAGAGTATTGGCTGTACGAACCACCGGCTCTTCTGGACGGAGCCGTGTTTCGTCTCGGTCCATTGACCGAGCTGAAGTTTTGATTCGGACTGCGTTCGGACTACATTCAATAGACGATTTTGAGAGCAGAGGATGAAGCAGCCCGGAATGTGAGATCCAGGCTCAAGACCGAGGGTGAGAGATAACTGAACAGCATTCCCTAATCTCCGAACCGAAGTACGCCAACTACAACGCGTCAACGCCACGACGGCACGGATATTGAGCCGAACACGCCAATGCCGGAGCACGATGAGGGGTCACATCCAAGGTCTCACCCAGGACGTCCCTGTTTGCGTACGCTTCCCCGCACGCTGGTGAGCGACCTTGGTTTGCCGAACCAAACTAAGTGGTAGACCAAGCGGGGCCCCTCTCCTGTACCCCAGAACGTTAACCCCCATAGTGAATCTGGGGTAGAGTCTGGGGATGCATGGTCGCTTGCCAAGGGCAGAAACAACAACAGAAACCAGGTGGCTGTTGAACTCCGAAGCTGGCGAATGATACCCTAGACATTTGTAAGAGTGCCTGTTTTGCAGAAATACGTTGTGTCTCCCGGGCATCTATCCAACGTCGAAGATAGCAACTGGTTGATTATCTATCAAGACACAGTCCTTGACAGTGGACAGCCGTCGTTCTATTTTAAAATTTGACACTTGATTTTATCGCAGGAAAGGCGGAAACCCTCTCCACTATGGGCGAAATAGACAACAAGTTCACCGAAGAAAGGGTTGAGTCTGCCTCTGACTTTCCCCAGAAGCCGCAATTCGGCGATGGGAACTTCAAGGCCAATGTGCAACTTGCCGATGGAGATGTCACTTACCTCATTCCAACTCCAAGTTCAGACCCGCGAGGTAAGACAGCAACCATTCTGAAGTTCTTGAGCAGTGCCACGTACTTTTAGCAAACTGGTTGACTCAACAACTCAGATCCCCTCAACTTGAGTCCACTAAGAAAATGGGTATGTTATCTTCCAAGAAGACTATGCTTGCGTATCTGGTTGTGAGACGGGCACTAATGGTGTCATTTGTTATGCAGATCATTACGATGACTTGTGCAACTTTTGCAGCGGTCGGCCTCGTCCAAGTCTCCGGGCTAGGAGCCCTTCTTGGGGAATTCATACCCGAATACGCAGCTGAAGGAAGGGGATACGATGACATCTCTCATCTCATGACGTACCCTTCCTTATTCATGGGCCTTGGAAACCTGATCGGAATGCCTCTGGCTCTAGCCGTAGGTCGCCGGCCAGTCTTCCTCGGGTCTTGCGCTTTGGCCGTGGTGGGTTCCATACTCTGCGGATTCCAAAAGGGTTATACCTCTCACCTCGTTGCCCGCATGGTTCTCGGTCTAGCCGCTGGTCAGAGCGAGGCTCTTTGCCCACTCATGGTGCAAGAGGTCCACTTCCTCCACGAACGCGCACGCTGTCTGATGTGGTTCACCCTCTGGCAGTCAACTCTCAGCGCGGTCTACTCCCTCCTGACTTCCTACATAGCCGCCGGCATCGGCTCGTCGGGTTGGTACTTCTTGGGTTCTGGCTTTGCCGCCGTTACTCTGATCTTTGCCATCTTCATGGTCCCCGAGACCAAGTACGACCGGCCGCTCGCCGCCTATCAAGGCCAGACCGCCCAGGTATCCCACTTTGTCAGCACCGCTGGCCCCGGGGTTGATGACACTACCGGGGTTTACACCGAGATGCTCACCCGCAAGACTACCACGGAGCCCCGGCAGCTTGACTTTGTCAACTTCAAGCCTCGCACTTTTGCCTCTGACCTTCGGCTGTTCTCACAAAAGCCCGACTGGAAAGAAGGTTGGCAATGCTGCACTGGCATGGCCCTTGTCACCTTCTTCCCGGACATGTTGTGGGCCCTTTTGCTCAACGGACTGACCATGTAAGACGCGACCTTGGCTTGAGCCAATCCTCCCATTCCAACAAAGTTTCAGTGTACTGTCACTAACGTATCTACCTTGACAGCGGCGTGAATATCGCTCTTGGTACCACTTATGGCGAGATCCTGCAACGCGCTCCGTACAATTGGAAATCGTCAGTCGTCAGTTTCGCCTTGACGGGTCAAATCGTCGTCGCATTCCTAGCCCTTCCACTCTTAGGTCGAGGATCAGACTGGGTCATCAAGTTCTTCGCTCGAAGAAACGGCGGTGTACACAAAGCAGAGTACCGACTTATCCCTCTCATCATTCCTGTCATTGTAGGCACACTCGCGTCGGTACTCTACGGCCAGGCGGCCGAGCACCCTGACAGGTTTCACTGGTTTGCCATTGTGTTTTCCTTGAACGCCTACTATTTTGGATTTGTCGGAGCGAACCAGGTCGGCATCACCTATGCCCTCGACGCGTATCCGACGCGATCCGGCCCGGTGCTGGTCATCATCTGCGCCATGCGCGGTGTCATCTCCTTCGGAACAAGCTATGGCGTAACGCCTTTTATCAACTCAATGGGATACGATGGCGCCTTTGGAATTTATGGAGCTCTGACGGCAGGTGTAGGTGCTGCTGGAATCTTTGTCTTTATCTGGGGGACCCAGATCAGAGAGATGGTTTCCAAGTGGGCTGTTGCAAGCACCACGACCACCCCTTCGTACAATCATTAGGTTTTGTGCCTAGAATTCTTTAAGTATGTCGTGGCTTCAGAATTTTGGCTTGCCGTTTAGTTTCTACTTTCGGATTTCTTTAGCCCTAATTTGTCGCAGTATACGTAGCTTATTAGTTCGGATGACGTCGAGCCGGCTGAGGTAGGAACATGTTAGTTGATGAATGAAATGGAAGGAGCATGACGAGAAAGGAAATATTACATTGTGTTTGCTTTAATTCTCCATATCCTGATCTTCCTAAAGCTTGCGCATATTCCACATTTCCAAGTTCTTCCAGTCGTCTGTGGTAAGACTGGACATCTCTTGAAACTGGGGCGCCAGAAAAACCGTGTTAAACACTGACGACTTATTGAGTAGACTATGTCAGCAATTTTCCGCATTCTTTTTGGCCTCAAAAAGACTGGAAACCAGATGATGAGGACATTTCGAATTGAAATTATGTTGATCTTTGGTACCAGGCATATTCAAGAACCAAGTTATTTTGTTTACAAATGGAGTGTAAATGCGGATACCAGGCAGGAGTCACTTGCAAGTTGAATTTGAAGTCAGTTCTTAAATAAACTATTCAAATCCTCTCTTCTCCAACCTTTCCTGTACAATGTCCATTCAGTGCTTACGAATGGATGAAAGGCAGGATGATGCGACTTTGTTGTTCCGGCCCGCAATGAATGAAATGCTCGCCCTTGTTCCTCTCAGAATCCGGACGCTCGCTCGAAAAGGCCTTGTACTCAGCAATAGAAGGGAACTGGCCACCGATCTGCACCTGAACAGATTCTCCCGCCTCGTAATCTACACCCATGGCCCAGATGCCAATCCCCAATTCCACAATGGTGCCGGGTGGAATTTTATCTTCTCGATCATGGGGGTGGAATGGAAACTGGGGATGCATCGATCGCTCCGGGTCCGTGTTCCGATGAGATGCTCTCAGCTGGCCTACGGAGCCGAGGTGCAAGTTTGTACTGCTCTGGTCCTTTTTGGGGATGTCGTGAATCGACTTGACGGGCGCAGCCCAGAATGGGAAGCAGAGGTGCATCATCGGGTTGCCCTCCTTGTCAAGCTTCCTGATGTTGACAAACACGTTCATGTCGTCGTGGGAAGGGCATGACAAGAACAAGACTGCTTTTGGTATGCCAATCAGACGAGACGGTTTGTCAAAAGTGTAGGTGAACTTGGCAAGCGAATTGCCATCTTCCGAGTTGTAGGATGTCTTCGAAGTATTTGAGGGAGCAGACTCGGATAGGGTGCCATTGTCGAGATAGAAGGTTTTGTAATCCGTGTTTGGTGGAGGGAAGTCTTCGAAAATGATGTCGCTCTCCGGTTCTTGGTCGCCAAACTTTAGAGATGTCCATCGCACTTTGGGCGTCTTCTCCCAATCGTTTTCGATGCCTTTGAGGTACCTATCGAAGAATTTCTTGAGTAGCGATTAGTAAGAATCCCGAGACACAATATTGAGGAGACACCGGAAGACTTACGGCCAGATCCTCGTTCGTCTCTGGGACGCTGTAAAGATCGAACCACTCCTGCCAAGCGCTCCATCGGATCCACTTCTCAGAAGAGCCGAGTTCGATGAAGCCTCTGATGCTTCCCATGGTATGGATAGAACTAAAGTCTGAGCCGGAAATGTAGGCGGGAATGTTGATAGCCTTCATGTTTGCGCGCTTATCCTCCCACCAGATATTGGAGAGTGGACTTCGGCGGTACATTTCCGCAAAGTCCTCCACACCCGAGGTGCCTTTGATGATGAGGCTAGTGATCAGATCGAAGTTGCTCATGGAGAAAATGCCACCCCTGACAAACTGCTCCCGGAACAAATCACCACTCGCCTCCCATGGTGCGATTGCTTTCAGAGATGGTGGGTTGAGGGCGGCAACATGCCATTGAGCAATGGCGAGCGCAGAGTTGCCCGCCATGCCGACATTTCCATTGCACCAATCGAGCTTTGCAATGGCCTCGATAACGTCATAAGCGTCTTCGGCGTCCTGCAAGCCCATAATTGGGACCTGACCGTCGCTGTTGCCGGCACCTCTGCTGTCGACGCTGATGATGGCATACCCTTTCGGGCACCATCGTTGCGGATCGAGGCCCTCGAACTTCTCCAAGCCGCTGAGTTCGCTCTTTTTGACGCAGCAAGACCAGGGCGTCATGGGGAGCATGGTAAGAGCACTGTATTTCTTGCCGTAGGGTGACCAGCCGACTATAGCGGGTATCTTTTCGGTGCTGTCCGCCGGACGGTATACATCAATGTAGAGTCTGCAGCCGTCTCGAACTTTGATCTCAACATCGTGATCGATCCGAATGTCGCTTTCAAGGGGCTTCGCGTCGTAGCCGTTCCAACCTTTGGGCAGGACTTCGGTCCGACCTGGCGTAAAACCCTGGTAGTTGTTGGTGCCGATTTCAGGCTTGCCGATTGGCTTATACGCAATCTGGATGGGGAGAGGCATGGCTTGGTCGATGTCTTGACAAATCGAGAATGATGAAGATGATGTGAGGTCCTAGGGGATCACGGGCATTCCTCAGATCATTGAGCATGCAAGCAAAGTTCTTTTTATGGAACGTGTCTGATAATTCGATGGTCCAATGCTGACGGTCAATTCATCGCGTAGTCGCGTAGCTCAGGTCTGATAGCTA
Organism: Colletotrichum orchidophilum; assembly: GCF_001831195.1. NCBI lineage: Eukaryota > Fungi > Ascomycota > Sordariomycetes > Glomerellales > Glomerellaceae > Colletotrichum > Colletotrichum orchidophilum. The sequence goes on along the minus strand of NW_019172959.1, from coordinate 184,207 downwards.
GAGAGCCTCGGTCTAATTCTGCCCGGAGCGGTCACCCCAGGGCAAGGATATGCACGACTTTGTGGGGTATCGAGTCCGCCGCACCACTGGCGCAGATCCGAGGGGCACCCGGCCCCACCGTTGCTGCGAAAATGCGGAGAAGAGGAGTTAAGGATAAGCTGTCCGAACCGAACCGAACCGAACCGAGTAGCCCGGACTCATGAGGTGAGTGTCAACAACACCAAGCTCCACGGATGACCGAACCGGGCCTAGGGTGAAGCCCGAGGGATTACACGGGCAGGCATGGAAGCGCAATGTGGTCAACGAAACATGCGGGGAAGCTGGGGCTGATGTCCCAGGATAGCTTCACGGGCTATGTAGCTATTGACGACTGTGCCATTTGGCAGTCCGAAGTGAAGAGGCATAAAACCAAAGCAATGTTGTTAAGATATTTCATTTTCGTTGCAATCTATCTTTCGTGACTGATAGGCACAACCGCTTGCAGCTTCCTATCAAATAAACAAACAATCCCACAGTCTGCCATTGAAGATGGCCACAGATCTCTTGACTGCGAAGTCAAACTACGGTGACTGGCGCGACTTCTTTTTCGAACATGGCTACGCCATCATTAAGAACGCTATTACTCCTGAGCGAGCGGAGTACTACAAATCAAAGCAGGTCGAATGGCTCAAATCTTTCAATCGCGGATTCGATCCGGCGAATGAAGACACCTGGACCTCTGAGCACCTCCCAGTCTCGTTCAAGGGGGGAATGTACGGGTCCTACTGCGCCCCACATGAGCGGTTCGCGTGGGAAGCAAGAATGTGAGTGGCCCCCCCTCCCACGAATTCCCCCGGTCGACGATGCAAGGCGATACATGTGCTGAACCGATACAAGGGAACCCGGTGTGATGAACCCATTCATTCATATCTGGGAAACGGAAGAGTTGCTGGTCAGTTTTGACATGTTCAACATTACACTTCCTCGTCAGAAGGACTTGAAGTGGTCGCCATGGCCTCACTGTGGTAAGTCTGATCACGAGGATCTGTATCATCCAAGTTTCTAAAAGCGAGGTTCTAGATCAGGATCCTAAGAGAAAGGGTCTTCAATGCATTCAAGGACTCCTCAACTTCGCTCCTAATGGAGACAACGACGGTGGTCTTATCCTGATGGACGGTTCCGCCAAGCTCTATGATCAATTCTTCAAGGAGACCAGAGTGATGGCAAACCACGAAGACGCCCCACCTCCGAGCGAAAATTACCGTGATCTGTTCATTTTCAAGGAAGAAGATGTCAAGTGGTTCGAGGATCGTGGGTGCCGCCTCATCAAACCCAACCTCGAGCCAGGAGACCTGGTGCTATGGGATTCACGGTACGTTTCCCAGATTCCTCCACCAATTTTATTTTTCACGCCGTAACTTCATACTGACCAAGTCAAGATCTATGCATTATGCCAAGCACCCTGAAGGAACTCAAATTAGGCATGCGCAGTACGTGTGCTTCACGCCAGTCAAGTTTGCGGATCCCCAGAGTTTGAAGGAGAAGGCGGACATCTTTAGTTCGTGGGGAGGCACCACGCACTGGCCGCACACGAACATTCATCCTCAGGGAAAGGCAAAGAGGGATGGTGTAATTGACCCGCAAGAGCGAGAGGAACCTCTGGAGAAACCCATTGTAACCGACAGGTTGTTGCAGCTGGCTGCGGTGAAGGCGTATTGATCATGGCTGATCGAGTTGGCCGCAATTGCTTTCAATCGTCAAACCCTGATCTGGCTCAATAGTAAATGCCCCAAGTACTAGTAGCGCTCATTCGAATTGCAGTTCCAACAAACTTTTCAAGCGTACCGCCTAATGAAGATGTAGTGCCTCTCTCTCATTGTGACGGCGGACAGTCCGTTATATACTGTAATGGCTTAAAATGGCCAAGCTTTCAATGGCCTTTGTTTTATTCAGAAGGGCTGATGACTTTTTCCGAAATTTGTATGTGAGACATGTACCATGGTCTTTCTCAGTGGCCCAATGTATCAACAATTGAAATAGATAAATGACTGTCAGCATTATAGACGTAGTGGTGTCTGTGTTGGCATTCACTGTCGGCCCAGAGTGTGGACCGCATCAGATTGAACTCACATCCATGTGCCCACATACCACGCACTGAAACACAAGTCTTAAGTATCCGCTGTTCCAGCAGTATTGAAACAGAACTTGAGCAGACATTACAAATGGCGGCACGTCAACTGGCTTTGTTTCCCGAAGAACAATGCCGCAGACCCCGCCCCCGGATTTCCAAGGCGGGGTTTTCCTTGACTGTGATAGTAGGTATGGATTAGGACTAGTCGGCATGGGGAAGCGTCAAGTGAGCCCCACGCTCGGGTCACACGCAACCTGGGGAAATGCAAGATAAACTATCTGTGACCGGCACACGTATCCCTTTTCCAGCCAAATGCAACACTTTGTTTTCCAGGTAACACAGCACAGGTAACACAGGACCCTTTGTGAGGGGAACCCAGTATATACCTTGCTGTTGAAGACATCCGATCTCGACCGAGGACCAGGCCCGTCCTCTCCCGCCGGCCAGCACCGGATCACGCAACCGAAACCTTCAATCGTTCGACATCCATCAGCCGTCATGACGGAATCCGTATCCAGCTCCGGCGAGCAGGCGCCAGGTTCCCAGCCGAAGCGTATCCGACTTTCTCTCGCCTGCAACCAATGCCGCAAGAGAAAGGTCCGGTGCGACGCCCAAACTCCGAAATGCCACAACTGCATCCTCCGCGGCGACGACTGCCAGACGACGAACCCCAGGAACCCAAACCAGCACGCCGTTCGGAAATGGGCGGCCAAGAGCGCATCCACGCAGAGCCAGGGCGGCGGCAGCGTACACGAGCTGGCCGAGACCCCCCGAGATCACCTCCGTGCCGTCTCTCCGCGGCCACGGCAGTACCTATCGCCGGCGTACGACGACGCCTCTGAGGCCGAAGACGCGGCGCTGCGGAAGCTCTCATGGGTCGCGGAAGCCTACCGCGCAAACGCGCGAGAGAATCACAGTCCTCATGAGCATGCGGATCTGAACCCCGACATGACGCTCAACACTGACGAGAGCCCGCATCGGCTCAAGTTCATGGGCGGTAGCAGTGTCCAGTCTCTGACCATGTTTGCCGATCTCTTCTTTCGCAAATGCGGTCTTCGACCGTTGTCGCCGTACTTTCGCTTCGGCATGCACCATGTGGAAGAGTTCCAAGTACCTCTCTCGTTTCAACTCCCTCCCTTGCCTCCGCTTCCAACCCTCGATGCCTACCTGGATGTTTACATGAAGCGAGTGTTCCCCTTGTTTCCCGTCTTCGATGAGCCCACTCTTCGCTCGGAACTGGGCAGGCTCACAACACTGCAAGACGCCGATGCGTCCGGATCTCTGCAAAATTCCATCGAACCATCCCAAGTACCTCTGCTCGTCTCTATATACAGCATCATTTGTATCGGTGCAGACGAAGAAACCGGATCATTGGCCGAAATCGGGAGTCACTACCTAACTGCAGCATACAGCCTTTTGGCGCACGTAATATCAACACCATACATGGCTTCCGTGCAGGCTCTACTTCTCCTGTCCATTGCACTGCGCGGCCGTAGCAAAGAGGGCCAGGGCTGGCAGACTCTCGGCCAAGCCATCCGCATAGCTCACTCTATTGGGCTCCACCGACATGCCTCGACCCGGCATTCCCGCAACCCGCCCGATCCCGGAGACTCGGCAGCCTCGCCAGGCTACCAGGCGAACCGGAAACTGAATAGCCAAGTCTGGTGGGTTTGCTACACGCTCGAGAAGCTGATGGAGTTGGAGACTGGTCGTCCGAGTGCGATACACGACTCGGATTGTGACCAAAAGCTGCCGGAACCAGTTCCCGTCCCAGCACCTGCAACACTGCCACGATCAGCATCCACTCCAGAAGGCCAAGGTGACCGTCAAAGTATTGACTATTTCCAGCCCTGGGCTTCATTATCCCGCATAATCAGCAGTATCAGCGCTCACATCTACCGGCGCTCCGGACAATCCCAGACATCACGGATCCTCCTCGGCGACACTGTCCGTCTAGATACCGCGCTGACAGAATGGGCTCAGTCGTTACCGGCTGAGATACGCCCTCCTGGGCCCAATAGTGGAAACGTCGACCTGTGTGAGACGGGGCATCAGCACTTTGCAATATTCCTGGCCATCCACTACCACCACGCCTTGATATCTCTCCACCGCGCGGCGCTCGTCTTCCCCGAGTCAATGTATCGAAAACACATCAACGCGCAAGCAGACTCGGGAGCACTCTCATCCGTTGAGCTCACGAGACTCAGGCGGGGCGCGGAGATCTGCATCGGGTCGGCGAGAGCAATGGCCAGACTCATCGGGGAGATTGCAGACGACTCAACCCCTACACCACGCGTTGCCGGTGGCCTGTTCGCCCAGTCCCACCACAACAGATCAGAGTCCATGATCTTCACAATGACCCAGCCGCTCATGTCAGCAGTAGCTCTGGCCCTCCACATTCTCAAGCAACCCAGCTCACGGCTTGCCCGGTCCGACCTGGAGCTCCTGGGCATAGCTGCGCAGTACGCGGAGGAGCAGTACACAAAGGTCACGCAGAACCCCCGCTTCATCCAGGCGTGCTCCGTTTTGCAGGCCAACATGTCTGAAATCGTGTCTGGTCACCGCCAGAACCGGGCGTCCCTCAGCTTGACGGCACTGGAGCCCTGGCAGGCAGAGCAGCAGACGCCGGCGAGGGATCCCGGCGAGGCGAACGCGGACGCGGATATTGAATTGATGGACCTCGAGCTTCCGGACTTGTCTGGGATGTTCACCGAGATCAGCAATACTGACTTGTTTGGGGGTGTTCGGCTGGAGCATCTTTGGGGAATGCTTGGGACAGACGGGCATTTGGCAGACGGGACGGAGCAGTGGCCGCAGTCATGAGCTGTGTCGCGTGTGTATCATCATCGTATTGCGTCCAAGCATTGTTAGATGCCCGCATCAATTGGCTTATTGTTCAAGATACTGGAAATTCAAAGCGCACTTGCTCTAAAGAATAAAGGTGAAGGCTGGCCTCCTACAGCCACCGTAGACTTGCTACGTTGGGTAAAATGCCATGGTAATAGCTACTGAATCTAGCTAAAGAACAACATACTCGGACGGAATCATGGGACGAAGAGCTAAGTAAAGCAGGTATCGTAAGTGGCTTGATTAGGTAATCAAGCCACTTACTATTATGCACGCCTTCCGTTCGATACCTCGCTTTGTGATAATATGTTACAGTCCCTCACTATATCAACCTCTTACAGTTTCCACTATCCCTCCCTCATTATTGCTCGAGGAATGGAACATTGTATCTATGATTAAACCTGAACTGAGATAGAGTCGCACCCTGCCTCAACCCACCAGCGTCTAGTTCTTCATCATAAACACTGGTAGCAGCCGTGCTCTCGCCGTTCAACGACCCGTCTTCCGAATCTGCATCGCTAAATGGGATTTCCAGCGCTTGATCTTTACGAATGATACTTGACTTGACACTGTCAGGAATGGTACAGTTTCCTTCTGCGAATCTGACCATGCCTGCAGGAGATCTTGCCATTTGGAGATGATCCTGTGGACAGGGGTTATTACACTGTCTCTATCAGAACAATAAGAAAACTCACCTTGAAAGACTTTGGCTCCGGTGGCTGATAGGTTTTGTTCGTAGTACCTGGGAAATGGGCAAGGCCTCCAAATATTTTTTGCTCCCAGGGTTCAATACGTGACAACTCCGAAGAGATAATGTCGATGGAATATCTTTGTTTTGGATCAATAACGAGCATCCGATTCATGATCAGATCCAGCATTTGGCTGATGAAGTTTGTGCAGGAGGCCGAACTCCTCAGTCTTGTAACCCACTGATGACAATAACGTTAGCGTTTTCAAGAAAGTAAGTCTCGACAGTGTGTAAGGAACTTTCTGCACTCACCTTCTTTACAGCTGGGTGGAGGTCAGCTCGCTTGCCCCCGTGAGGCATATAGGAAGTCACGAAGTAACTGTGATCAGGTTCTTCAATGTCGTCCACATCATCCGAACAGCGGTCGAGTTTGCGGTCTCTCTGGAAGTTCTCAACGTCTTCATATCCAAGTAGATACCAGATGCAAAACTCGAGAAAAACGCATCCGAGGGACCATATATCATACTTAGAAGAGATGGGGTTGCCAAGGTCGATTTCCGGAGCTCGATAGGTCCCGGTATAACCGTCCACTCTCATAACGCGCGATTTTGTGAGGCTGGAGTGGTATCGGGTTAGTCCCAAGTCAGCAACAACGAGGTGGTCCCGATCTTTTCCGTGGGTTAAGAACCACAGGATATTGGTCGGCTTGATGTCGCCATGCCGCCCCCAATCCTTGACAGACGCCTCTTCAGAGTTAGGGTTTGGTGGCCTCTCTTCCTTCTGCCATGTTGCGAGTCCATGAATGCGTTTGATGGCATTTGCAATACCCCGGCATTGCTGTGCCATCCACTTTGTCGCTGAGGGTGATTTCTCAACCTGTCTCGTTTTCCAGAATTCCTCCAGGTTACCATCTGCCCACTCAAAGACAAGATATGGCTTATTCCCATGCTGGAAAGTAAGAAGTAGCTTTATCAGATGCTTCTCCTTCTGTACCTTAGCGCATGACTGCTCAAGGGCTCTAAGCTCCTTGCGATAGGATTCGTGGTCAGCACCGTTAATCTCCTTGACTGCAAAACACGGCGGTCGCCCCGTGGTCTGAGAGCAAAATAGTCAGCAAAGACCTCAGGCAGAATAAGTATGAAGCTCTCACATCATCCCCTTTGTAGTCATGGTGGCTCTGATGAATCTCGAGCCGGTGGATAGTTCCGTGCCCACCCATCGTCTTCTGCTCGAATTTATCCCATGGAAGCCTGACGTTACCATCGAATACATATGAGCAGAGGCGGCCATTCCCCATGCTCAAGAATGGGACGAAGATCATTCTCTGGTAAATATAGAACAGATCGACGTGAACGCGCTCCCAATCTTGGAACAGTGTCGTGTTAACGCGGTCATCACCAACAAGGGTTCTGAATCCTTTCATGCTCTTGGTATCATGGCACAGTGGTAAGTGGTGATCAAAGATCTTTTCCAGGATAAAGTCCTCGATGTGGCTCGTCTGCTTCATGAAGACCAGGGTGGCGAAGATCCGTCGCCGGCTACCCGTACCATCGCACCAGATCTGACCAGCCTTGTGAATGATTTCATCTTCGCTGGCAGTTTGGTACATAGCTCTGATGAGAGATACGATGGTTTCGATGTCGAAAATCATGTCGAATGAACCGAGTGGAAGGTATTCCTCCTTGTCCTTCTGGCTCCAACAAAGATTGCTCTCTATCTTGTGCCGAATCTCCTCCTCTATCTCAGCAGCTGACTGGATTTGCTTTACTGTTTGCCCTTTGCTTGATACGTGATCAAAGACATCGCTTTGGCTGGGTCTGCAGCTGAGGGAGTGGTGTGTTGACCAAGGTGCCGCACTGAAACCTAAGTCGCGAACAGAGACGACGGCGTCTGTCTCACCAGGCTCAGAATACCCGAGTCCGTTTTGATGCGGACTCGACGTCGCAAGGCTGTCGTAGTCGTGGCTCCCAATAGCTGATCCGCCTGAAAATCCACCTTTCCATGCAACTGGCACATCTGTCACAATCCTTGGAATATCTTTCATAGTGCTATACGTGACCGTGTGATTGTTCTTGACGTATGTAGTGTTCGCTTTGCTCGTGGATTGCCTCAGTGGTCTCGCCGTTACCGGTGGTATGTTTAAGGACAGTCGTTGGGCGTCGGTGGGGCCACCCATGTCCATGTATTCGACTTTCGATAGGGTGGGCATGTGGATTTGGGATCTATGCATCTGCCTTGATGGCGATACAAGATGTTGTAATGTCTAGATGTATGCAGAAGGTAAGGAAGAATAAAGATGTTGTAATGTCTAGATGTATGCAGAAGGTAAGGAAGAATAACTCTGTTGGATAGCACTCGAAACGAAGAACGATAGCTAGAATGATGGTGTCCGCGGGTACAAACCTCCTACCCACAATCAAGGGCTTGAATCGGGAGATAGGGTCTTTATACGGATATTATCTATTAATACAGTAGGAAAGCCTCGTGGGGCGATTTGGATTCAGCGCTTAGGGTTGCGTGAGGCGCTGTGCGACGCGTGCGCAACACTACATAACTATGTACGGGGCGGCCATTGGGGGGAGCCTGACCCCCGCGTGCGCCTTTCTCACTGCCAATCAGTAATTACTATTTTGCTGCGCCCACGCAGTTCTGCCTTGCCCCGAAAGTGGAAAATGTCAGCTAGCCAGGCTGCGGCCGAACCGAAATATGGATGCGCCTGAGACACGCATCGGTGAGTCTTAGCGAATGAATCCGTTTTCAAGGCTTGCGGTTCACAAGTGAAGAAGTTAGCAGAGGGTCACTTAACGGAGGTAGGTATGGGTAGTTGGCAGCAATCGAATCTGGGGCTCTAACAGTGGGTTTAATATAGAGGGCACCCATGTCAGGCACCTGATGTGACATCCGTGTCCAACACTCACTGACGACGCGAGTTCTCGCAGGATGCCAAGTGCCCCGTCAGCACGAATCCATCAATATTTTCGATAAATGCGAAAGGTAACCACAACAATAACAAAAAGTTAAAAATAAAAAAAAAAGCGTATTCTCTATCCGATTGTGTGCTCTGGGCCTCAGCTACTGCTACACTATGTGCCGCTGTGTGTCACTCAAAATGGATAGCCGAGAACGCCGCCAAGCAGACGGCTATGAAGGGGGCAGTGTTGATGCTGTGTCACGCAAAGGCAGAGAGAGAGACCTCATAATAACATAATGAGGTAGGAGTCCCCGTTTATTCAAGCATTAGTGCAGCTACACTAAGAAATAGTTAATTACCCAATGTCAACCCTCAGGCCTTCCTCCGAAACTTGCTTCTCTAAAAGGGATGCAACCCCGACCCTTTCATACCGATCATGCTGAGAATCGTTTTGGCTTTTGCAGATGACAAGAACGTGGGCTCTCGCGTCGAGGCCTTCCTTGTCACGACCGATGATGACAACCCGCAAGTCCTCGGCTTTGCGCTCGTTCTTCTTGTCAAAAACAATTTGCGACGCGATTTGCTCTTCGCTCATGTCCATGCGTCTGGCAACACCCCGCAGGATAGTATGTTTCTTATCGCGACCAAAATATGAACCGCCGGACAACATATCGGGATGGCGGGAGAAAGGGCTTTCGAAATCTCCATTGGCCCAATCAATCTTGTCGAACGCGAGCTGCATGTACTGAATTTTCCCGCTCTTGGAGAACCACGACCAAGTGGGAACAAGCCATGTTGACTGAGCAATGGCTGTCATGTCTGCTGTTTGAGCGCGTTTCCAGAGGATATTCCGGGCGAAATATTTCTCAAAGGACCCGTGGGCGGCTTTGGTTTTTAGTGCCCGCGCCAGCCTCGTTTGGAGACCAAGAATTGCGACGGCCCTGTCGGACGCCACCGTAAATTCGAGTGCAGAGTACCTCTCATACAAATCTTGAATAAGTAATTGTCTCCCATCTTTGTAATAATCCAAAGCAGACTTGGGGAAGTTGGCGTCCCCAAGAAATGCAGCTTTCGAGCTAGGAGTGGCATGGTCAGATAGTCTTTCATCTCCGTCTCCGGGGTAGGGCCCAGCTCACTTGTACAAGAGACTCAGAGTCTCACATCGTATTCCATGGCCACATTCCCAGTAGACCTGCTTTGGAGTAAAATAGATGGAACGTCTCGATAAAGCTCTTTCCTGCAAGACCCAGCCTCGCCTGTTGATCTCTGCCAGCTCGACATCTTGATGGAAGTCGTCGATGTATCGGCACACATACAGGTCTGGAGAACCGTTGAACCGCAGATGGACGCTTGGTCTAGGCGGGCGATCTGACAGGAAGCCATCTAGTGACGATTTGGCAGAAGCTGCACTGATAGTACAATATGCCGCACTGAAAACCTCTTCCATTTTTGTTGACTCGTTCTCCCAATCGTCCATATCGTTCTGGATGATACATAAAGTGTCGATCCAAATGTAGTCTACTCCGAGGCCGCGAGTGACTGTGATGGCATCCTGAAAGGTTTTTGGTAAACGGTAGAAGTCGATATGTTCCTGTAGCTGAGAATAGTTTTCCCGGTAAAGACAAAATCGTTCGTGCTTCTGCAACTGGCCCCAACAATGGCTTAAAGCGATGTACTGACAAGGCTTCATTTCACTTGAGCTCAAGACTTGAATCGGCTCTGTGACTTTGATGAGGCGAGTTGGCATCTCCAAGTCTTCCTGTCCCGTGCGACGCTTGCACCCATCATGTGTCGAATCACAGCTATGCAACCACTGTCTCATCAGAGTGAGCTGTTCTGGGCTGTTTATCCCAGGAAGCCTTGGTAAACCGATTTGCCTTCCCGGCGGGATTTCGGGACCTGGGTGCAAATTTTAGCTGGTGTGAAGTTGAATTGTTTCACAGCTGCGTACCTGGTTCCACATAGATCGAGAGAAGATTTGGCCCGCCTTCCACACCTATTATCGTACCAGTCTGGCGTAGCCTAACAACTTCCGGAAGCTCCTTATATACCTGAGACAATGCGCCGAGAAGTATGCTGCACAGATCGCAGTGTGAATGAGCGTCTGATGGTTTGAATTTGCGGGGGAACAGAGATTCCGACGATACCGTGCTACATTCCGCGCAAAAGGTCTCCTTCCCTGTGAATAGAGGTCCCGATTGACCCCAGTTCAATTGGTCAAAGATTTTTGAGGCGAAGTTACTGTCGTCAAGGGACTCCCATGAGTCATTAAGCTTGCTCCGTTGCTTAGAAGGCCAAAAGTTAGCTGCTTCCTCGTCGATACATCAAATCAAATCTAATATACTTACAACCTATTGTTTTATTAGCAAGGTATCATCTGCTGCTGCTGGGTTTTCGACTCACCGACTGGTTCAAAGCAAAAGTTAGAAGCTGCTATATCAAAGAGCATCTAAGTGAGATGATGAGGGAACTAACATTCTAGTCGGTGGAGATATTAGCATGATGATACAGTGGCGCCCCTGACAAGGCGCATACTGACATACTGACACCAGTCTCCAGTCAGCATTTATTCTACAGCTCTTTGACTTTTTGCCTGTGGATGCTTCCACTTACTTCTTCAAGTTTGGCATTTACCTCGAAATCGTTGCCCTTCGCCAGAGATCGCGTAGAGTTTGGCTCCAGATCTTCCGTCGCCTTGCGCTCAATGCCAACCAGTCCATCAAACTCGTCAAGATTGGTTTCTTGAGAAGACAAGGAAGGATTTATACCATTGCGTTCATAGTCGCGTCCTGGGCTCAGTCTACCGTCCATGGTGCTACTTTTGAGTTGGCCATTGATCAACTTCACGAATTGAAGTTTTTCTCTCGTCGAAACTCACACAGGGTAATACTTTGCCTGCAATCTTCTCATTTCCCTGTGAGCTGCAGACGCTGTTTCGCGGCAGTCATGCGAGCTAACATTCGAATTCTCCGAGACCTTGACGACGAGAAGCCTGGTTTCCACAAGCGTCAAAAGTTCTCTCCACACTGATCGCGCCGGCAATTTCGTAGAAAGAGCGTTGATTTGGCGTCGTGTCTCGGACTGAACACGATACTTCTTCTCTTTGCCTTCTGCTCGCTCCCAGAAGTACGCGGTTCCCTTTCTGAATATTTCCACGGTATCATCGGGGTGGGCAAGCCATATTAGTAGCTCCAAGACAACACAGCCCATGGACCAGATATCATAGGCTCTTGAACGAGTCTCGTGGGCGGGTATCTTCTTGTCCCGATCCTTATCCATCTCAGGGGGTTCATACCGAGATGTTCCCGGTGGCGTCAAGGTGAGGATCTCCTTAGCTCTTCGGATCCTGGTCGCGGCATCTTGATCGTGGAACGTAGTTAGTCCCAGGTCGGCGATTTGCAGTGTCTTTTTGTCGGCCATATCGATGAACAATAGGATATTCTCAGGCTTCAGATCACCGTGTCTGCAATTTTTTTTATGCAGTTCTTCGAGGGCACCGAATAGGCCAGCGAGTTGACCGAAAATCCATGCGTGCTCGTCCCTGGTCAAAGATTTTCCAGTGTTACGACTCCAGTATTGCGCCAGATTGCCCCCTTCTGCCCAGGGGAAAAGGAGGCAGCGATCATCTCCGTGTTCGTAGGCCGCAATGGGCTTGATCAGGTGGTTCGACTTGTATTTTCTCAGTTCCTCGAGATTATATGCCTCCTTGTCAAAGTATTCGCGAAGTCCAGGATCGTCGTTCGCCTTCTTCAGTGCAATCGCCACCGAGTTTCCTGTGATCTGCAGGGCATGGTCAATAAGTGACAAAAGCATACGATGGCTATAGTTGAGTGCTTACCCTAGTCCCTTCCGGAGGCTTGACATGTGCTAGATGAATGTTGACTTTTGACACCTCCCCAAAGAATCCCTGGTTGACTGATCTTGCTTCGTGTTCTACGTATGGAAGTATCATCTTTTGGTGGAACTCGGAGCGAAAATTTTGGCCTGTTCCAAATGTTGGGGCCATGAATTTCCACTGATAGAGTTCGAAAAGTGATTTCTGGATGCGACCCCAATCGTGAATGTGAAGAGGATCTCGGGGTTCGGAACTATGCCACGTCCAAGTCTTCTTGCGACGGAGAGCATTTCTCGTCTCGTTAAACGTAATGGGGAGTGAATCGTCCGTGAAATGATTGTTCTTCAGATCTTTCAACAGAAAAATCCACTGTCTCTCTTCGGATGACATTGATGCGAGGGTTAGGAATAAACGAGTGGCATCCCTCATCACAAAGTGAATGAGGCTGGGGTCAGTGCCAAGGTTTGCCGCCCGGAGAATTTCGACTACTCTACTTCTTTCAACGAAGAGACGGATTTTGTGATTCGGTAAGAATTTCCTTCCATTGTGATTGCGGCACAATGCATCATGAATCTCTTCGCTGAATGCGGAGATCGTTTCAAAGTCCGGTGACCTGTACCGCAGTTCTTGAGTCAGCCGCGACACAACAACGAAGCGAGCACTTCTAATTTGCATAGAAGAGGACTCGAGAGTCCATAACGATAGACATTTGGATTCTTACGGATTGCCTCCTTGGTTCTGGCCAGTGGCATGGCCTCGATTCGCTCTGGGGTCGGACATGATACAATACGAGACCGTGACGGCCTCTCGTCATAGTGCGGTGTCTAAGGATGCAGTGACCTGGGATCTCTACAAGTGGGTTTGAGCTGGGGATGGTCCTTACTTCCAGGACTGGCCGAAGTAGATAAAAGGCTGCGCGATGCCTGGGCACCTTCACACCCTCACGGGCAAAAAGAGGGACGTGAATTTAGGCAGGTATCGCTCACGTGCTGCGCAGTTCCTGGCACGAGTTTAACTGGCTTAATTGAGAAGGTGGCGTGCTTCACGATTGCCTTGCGCCTGTTCGGCTTCGCGAGAGGTGGTTCGCTTCAACAACGACGTTGTCAGAGGCCGAGGGGTGTCATTGAGATCTGACATGGCTCCAGTAGCGAATGGAACGTATAAGCGCTGAGGCAGGCTGCGTCTTCAGCCCCGAGGCATGTGCTTGCGAATGCATGCGTGTGGGAGGGGGCCTGGGAATGGTATAAGTGCGAGCATACCTTCAACGCACATTTGCGCGTAGGTATAACACACCAAATCTCCCCGTTCTTCTCATCGCTTGTGGTTTCGGCTGGTTTCGGCAAGTTTTCAGCGGAGCCCAGAGTGTCCAATGTGTATCCACCATCCACCTCTCATATATACAGTCCTTACAGACGACGGAATTCACGTCTCTGGAACACAAGCTCCATGGATCCTGGAGAGAAATCTTCCGCCGAGGACGGCTTCCTCTGTGACCAAGCAGGCTATCCGTACATGCAGTCAGCAGTAGGCTCCCGCAAGGCAATCTTATCTCTGCCTCCATTATGCATATGACTTTGGGTCATGATATGAACCAGTCTTCCTGTTGGCTGCGCCACACATATGCCAAGACGTTCGGGTGGGGTTGCGCCAATCGGCCTGGACATATGGCGGCGCTTCTCAGACCGAGCTGCGAGACAACACCCATTTATCCATCCCCAGGATCCCAAAGGCGTTCCAGCTGCCACACGCTCATGCGACGAGTTTTGGATGCAGATGACGAGATTTTCCACCATCCAGCCAAAGCTGCAGACGACGAGAGGCACACTAATGGGGCATTGCTGAATCAGCCCTTGGTTAAATTGGAACGCGGTTCCATTCCGTACTCAGTCCGCGCTTTCTACAGGTACCCCTTATCGAATCCTTCCTCCGGTGCCCCGGGTTCCCATCCTAAATCCAACGTCGTTTTTGATGCCCCCACCGCTCCGCTTGTCGGGCAATCCATGCTTCGCCTGACGGCTGCGCAGGGCGACGCATCGGCGAGCAGCTTGCGGAAGCAGCCAGCATGGTGACGGCGCATGGGACGCAAGAGGAACTCGAACGAATAGGGTTAAAGATGCTCGTCTGCATGCTGGACTACCAGTTAAAGGGCAGGGGCTACGACAGCGCTCTGATCAGCGCGCTGGCGGTAATGGACATGACCAAACACGGCGGCTGAGTCTACATTCTAGGTTATATAACGAAATATTTCGCTAGTTTCAAGTCGGCGCGCAAAATATTTAGCCGTAAGGTATGTATCGAGCGAGACAACGAAGTAGCCAAGCCAAAAAGATATCCGAGAAAAGTTTTAGTAAAGGACGCAGCGCGGAGCTTGTTCCAGCTTACACAGGCAAAGGTGCGCAGTCCAGTGCCACAATCTCAACCCAGGGTATTAGCTTAACGCGTCCGCAAATATTCTAATAACAAAGAGGAATCATTTAAAATCAACAGCCATTCGTTTGCCGGGGCTTAGCGTGTAAAGGAGATATACCGGTCGGTGTAAGCGTGGGCATCATACCAGATCATAATTACCTTTACCATCGGAACCCATCACATACGACCATACCCACTGGAGAATTCGGGATCCCGTCCGCTCTCCCATCGACAAACCAGTGAGGGCCGGATTAGTAGTTGGGTCGGTGACGACCAGCGAATACCTGGTGTTGTATGTTTTTAACGCATCTGGTGATGCTCTCCTTTTTAGAGGAGTAGGCGGGGGGTGGGGAGCATTAGCTACGTCCACTCAACCACAGCATAAACATATTATAATTACGAAAATCTTAACGATAATCTATTATATGTTTTTAATCACTATACAAAATAACTTAAATTAAACAAGAAAAAAAAAAGCGTGCTTGAGGCGTTTCTTCTAGCGTTGTGGTCGCTAATCCAAGTGGCCGACGACGGTGCCTTTATCCGCTAATGAAAGCTGGCCCACGCTATGACTCCTGCTGGCCCCCGCATCTCTACCTCCGCCCTGTTTACTGTTGCCCGCGTAGCGAACCCTCCGCGTACCTGAATAGACTCGTCTTCTTAGCTGTTACTAACCTTCGGTTTAAGTGAACGTGGGCGGGCTGTGAACGATGTCCTGGTGCCAAGCCTACATGTATACGCTACTAACCGGAACGAGTTTATTACGGAAAATGTCGATTGTTTCGCGCCAGGCTGTCATTGTCGGGATCAGTGGGGAACACAGCCTGATCCGTGGCACAACGTCATCCGTCTCCTCTCTGGCTGTCCCCAGATTCCTCTCCTACTATTACAGAGCCGGACTACTGTAATGGTTCTTGCGACTCAAAATCGGGCCCTTTCTGTTTGCTTATCAACCGTGATACTGTTACGAGGCGAGAAAGACAAGAGTCGAAAAACATTTGGAGGTTGTGGTGGCTTTGGCTGTCGATACGTATGGTAACGCGCCACGCGGCACTAGCACGACCCTCCTTTAGCGCGACGCGATGGACCCTGAGCCAGATCCAACGTCTATCACCGTCGCGAGAGAGGCGACAGAAGTGACCGACGCCGACCAGCCATTGCGGAGGTCACGAAAACTAGCCACCAAAATTCGGCTGAACAAGAACTACCAAGAAATTAACGGATATGCGATCAGTCGAGCGACCGAGACCGCCGCGAGCGGCAGGCGGATGACTGCGACGCGAGCCACACCGGCGGCCAAAGAACCAAGCAAAACCACCCAAGAGGACGTAAATATACAATGTTAGGGGTTGTGTTTATTTACCTGCCTTTTCTTCTAAAGTACGATTAATTATTAAAGATTGATTTATGATAATTTGTACTGTTTAAACTTTCGAGTGCTAAAGCCTTTACACATGACTCAGTCATGTGTTTGATCAAGATTGCATTACACTGTAATTCGAGTAGACTAGCGCGCTGGTCCGAACCGTTTGTTCTATTTTAAACGCTACAAGGGCTTGCGGTCATTTCCGAATTTCTCCACCTACCGCCCTACACATAAACCTTAAAATCTAGCAGCCGTCTTTAACCCTTCGTTAACCAGCTTAATTGTTTTGTGTATTGGCGGACTGTCGGTTGGCCCGAGTCTGATAGTGTTTCAAGGGTCAGCCACTCCTGCAGTACAGCTGGTACTGAATCATGCGCACCGTGTCACTCCATGATTCTTACGACTATGGGATGGCCGATGCGGTATTAAGTCCAACGATGGCCAGCCCGTCTGCTTAGAGGTGAGTCGTGTGCGCGTTTACTCAAGTCGACAGCTCTGTCTGCCATCTCTCTCTCTCTCTCAGGTGAACTACTCATTGCCGTTAAATATCGCACATCACATCTATCAAGAGGCCCGACGCCCCCCCGCCTCTTTTTTTATTTTACTTCTCCTTTTTTTTCTTTTCAAAAAAAAAAAAGGACTCACATATTTCTAAGACGACTAACTCACAAACTATACAACCGATAAAAATGAAGCTCCAAAACCTACTCGTCCTCGCAGCCGGCGCCATCGCCGTACCCACCCCAGACGCAGTTGCTGAACCCGCTCCTTCAGTCCTGGGCCCCACAATCGAAGCCCAGCGTCTCCTCTGCGCTGGGGACACGGACGCCGACACTTTCAAATCATCCGGGGACATCCAATGGGGATTGGACAACCGGAGAGACGAGCTAGATCTCCATGCCGGATGGTGGAACGAAGTCGACACCGTTTGCACGGTATGGAATATCACTGCCCTGGTCACCCCAGGTGTTTTGATAACGTACAACCACGCGCGAAATCATGAGGCGATGACAACACTGGACGGCGGCAAACATTTATATTGTAGGCCGCTAGACGGTTGGCGACTAAAATGCGACAAACCTTGATTCATATCGATTTGCTCAGGTTAGAGTAACTAGCGGGAAGGATTTGGAAATATGTTTAGATAGGGTGATATTCAGTAAGAATAAAGAGATATTATCTAAATAAAAACAATCGTTTGTAGGCCACTCACTACTGTAAAGATAGATGCCTGTGATAAGCCTATCCTAGTTTATATATATTTAATACATCCCTTATTCGTATATTGAAAGCGCTAGTTTGTTTTTTAACAAATGGAATTCATATATAGAACTGGAGAGAGGCGAATGGCAAAGATGATAAGGTGAAGTCGTGACCGATTCGGCACTGTTGAAGTCGAGGGGCAGGATGGTGCGTGAAGATTCATGTCGATTTGTGGGGTCACTGAGGCTGAGACCCCACCGGTCTACGCAGTTGCTCAATTAACATCGCAATTTTGTTATGCAACCGCGCAGTTGGTGGGTGTCTAGAAGAAGAAACAAGCATTGACCTCGAAATGGTCAACGGCACGGGGTGTCGTAGAATGAGGTCCATCCCAGATGGCACACACGTCAACCAGTCCAAACCGTTTCGGAATGTGAGATGAACAAACCAGTTGAGACGTTCTAACCCGCCATAGACATTGGAACCTTCAATAAGGCCATTGCGGAGCGACTCCAACGAAAATGCATTGCATTGCTCCAAGAAGTCTTCTTCAGTATTCGTGGGTTCCAGGGCCATCTAACTGGAGGTAGTAACCCGTCACAGACATGATCAACAAGGCTAAATGTCGGAGAAGCCCAAACTTTCGGTCACAAGTACTCTCTCAATGCAGCTTCTTGCTGCTCAATGCCATAGGAGCCATCAAAAGGCCAACTTACTCAACCACCGGGAGCTCAGATTTTCAGGTTCGCGCGAGTTAATCACACGTATGCTGTACACCCGACGGGAGACTCGGGTGGGATGACCTGGGCAAAGTTATCCGCTCCCCGCTGGATATTTTAGGTCAGAGAGGCCAAGAAGCTCCCGGAACCCCATTCCTTAATGAGCTGTCTTCGCCACAGGAAATCATCCTTGACGAGCCCTTGTTTAGTTTCTATCCCTGCACGTCTACAGCTGTTCCAGCGGTAAGAAGCAGTGTTGTGGTCCCCTCGGAAGTCGCTACTCAACCAGCTGCTAGGCTAGGCCAGCCATATCCTTGAGTCTATGCAGACAAGTAAATCGGAGGATTACGTTTAGATGCGGCTTGGATAGCTTTGAGGGACTTCTTCTTCTTCGAGAAATGCCTCTAAGAGAGTGAAGGGATTCAAATATTACTTATTAGGACACAATGTACAGATCACTCTTTTTGTGATACATTTTATATTGCATTGCTTCTGTGTTCCATTTTCAAAAGCTGTAGATCTTCCCGCATGTGTATTCTTCAAACTATTACGGCAGTCCTGATGGAATCTCTGTACCCCTTGAAGAACCTCATCGCAGGATCAGACGCGGTTGTATCAAAGTCTGCGAACCCTACGCGCTCACAAATATGAGCAGGTCCGCCGGGCTTGCTGCGGAGAACCATCAAGCAGTAGGTTCCAGACCTTTGCTTGTCTGCGGTTGTATTTGGCAAAATGCAAACAACCCAACAAAAGTACTTGTCCCTATCGCTAACTGCCCCAGTTGGTCGATCAAAGTAGAACGGGACTGTCTCCGTATTTCTTCTCATGACTCCCGCAGATTGCTTTTCCAATGTGATCTGCACCGATACGTCGAGAAAGATCCCGCTGACTGTTATACTTCCTCCGATTACTGCGCCCGCATCATCTTGTGTTGCTGGAATGATGCTGACGTTGCGAACTACCGTCTTGTCAAGATAGCGCGGGGTGACTGGCTCTTCAGAACCCCCATAAGGGATCCACATGGTAATGGGTCCGTTATGAGCTGCCCAAGACCACGATGGAGCAATGTAGTCATGTGAAAAGGTACGTTCGGTTTCCCTGGTTCTCACAGGCGCCCAGCATAAGCTGCAGAGGAAGTCGCGATCTAGCCAGTGGCCGGCAGCGTACTTGGTGCCGAGGCTTAACTCCACAATGCGAGCAACTCCCGATAGTGCGGTGAGCCTATCGGTGGCCATTGTCAGCTTCCGCCGCGTATAGTGCTCGACGGTGCTCTGCCACATCCAGTTGGGCGTTTCCAGGTCACCTAGCTGTAATCGAGGCTCATAAAGCTCCTTGATTGTTACCAGGCCCAAGGGCGAGGCAGGGAAGGCACACTCGCATCGGTATTCGTCTTCGAGGCATTGGAAGTTCATCTCGCCACCGAAAAAGGTGAGGAGTCGAGACGCGAGAACTTCCTCTTGGAAACACCAGCTGCGACTCAGTGTCCCGCGGGCCTTTGGTTCTGCCAAAGTAGACCAGCCAAGCCAACTATGGTCTAGCATTGGTCTAGCAAGAACTGACATCGGAGTCCTTTCATCCCTTGTGTCCCAGTTGTCCGGGTCTGAACACTCAAATTCGATGAATGTCCGTGATGATTGAGTTGTTGAGAGAAAACCATCGTCGACACAATCGGAATCCGCAGCCGCGATTACCAGGACTGCATCTCCGTAGATTTCCGCCATCCGAGAAGACTGTTCCGCCCAATCCTTGGAGTCGATATCGCCTTGGATAATGCAAAGCCCGTCAATCCATAGGAATGGTATGTCCAAAGCTGTTGCCACCTTGATGGCGTCCTTATACGTCTGTGGTAGATTTTCAAACACTATACCTTCTAAGCGAACTTGGAGGTTCTCCAGGGTCGTCACTCCGGTATTTTGTTGACCCCAGGTGTAGCTAAGACAAGCATAAATACCATAGTCTCCTGAACATTCGATCAGACGCAGTCTTTGCTCCGATGCAAATACCCGAAGATCAAGAACTCTTCTAGGTAATCGCGAAAGCCCCCAGCGGTTGTCGTGAGACTCAAGGCTGTGAGATACAGTTTCCGACCCTTGATGACCCGAAAACACTGCCAGAAGCTCGTCTTCCACATTGTCTCGCTTGTTTCGGTTGATCTTGTTTTCGCGGTCCGCTTGGAATGTCTTTGCTGCCAACCCCCCGCTACAGTTGTGACTGCTGCAGCAATTATCAATCCAAGCTTTTGCTAGAAGGAGCCTGACCTGCCAGCTTTTTTCTAGAGGCTGCTTCTGGATCACACTGTCCGTTTCGTCGAGACTCAATGGCCGTCCTGTCGTGTGTCCGGTTAGCTAGACTGATTCTTGCACCGAGCATACGATGATCATTGCCTTCTGTAATGAATAGCTCAAGGTTTCTTGACGGCCCAGCAGCAAGGTCATCGAGTATGCGGTATGGATAGCAAAGCTCTATTGTCTCTCCTAGCGGAAGGAGAGCGAAAGCGGATTCGGCGCAGTCGCCCATCCTACAAAGTCTAAAGTTTTCCGGCTGACACTTGTCACACTTGCGCCTGTTGGTGAAGTTTCTCCATCCGGGAGAAAGATACGTCAGGGCCTTTTCAATGACACAGCATCCAGCACACCCGTCTGTCGACTGACTGCGCACTAGGCGCAAGTCGACTATAATCAGGTCCAACGGCCCTGAACCCTGACCTTGACTCGATTTTCTCGGCCGCAGGCCGCCGCAAAAGGGACATTGACCAAGTGTTCGACTGTTCAGATAACGCTGAGGTGTTTGTGGCATCGTGTGATGCTTTCAGAAGCGGGGTAAATTGTAGCAGGGGTATCGCCTTTGCCTCTTATCACATAGGCGGAGGTAAACGCCAGCCGACTTTTGAAGCGGAGTTTTGATTTCGATGGCTTTGTTGCAGGTTGTCACCGTCTTTCAAAAGCATGAAGTAGTACAATATCGGGGAAAGTGATATTCCCAGCTGATTGGCGAGGAATTCCTCGTGGGTTCACAACCACCTGACCTTGCTCGAAAAGCTCCGAGGTGATGAGGGTGATGACTAAGGCAATAATTGTTGTTGATGTTAGATCTGCTTTCAATCATTATGCTAGCTATCCGTACCTAGGTAGGTAAGCTCGCCACCCTTAAGACTGAACCGGACATGAAGGACTGAAGAATTGAATAGTACAAAAATGAGTCGGCATTAAACAGCGTACAAAGAAGAGCAAACAAGAGTAAATCGCAGCACATCAAGACCCTGCGAATTCTACAAAGTCTCTTGCTAATCCATCAGCTTCCTTTTTACAGTCATTCGCAGTCAGGCCATTGATATCTCCTCGCCTTCAATGTCACGTCAATGAAGAACTCCAATGTTTTTTTCTTGGCCCAGCTGAAATTGGGCTTATTCGATTGACCAGTGCAAACCTCTCTTATTCCAAATACCTTTCTGTCATTAGAGGAGAGCCAGGTGGACACACTTTTACTAAATTCATATCTGTCGGGCATAGATAATGGTCAAGAGGCTTTATGGCAACAATGTGGCCTCAAAAACACGGAAAATTAACACATTTCCATAAAACTGCCGACATCATCACGCGTTTTGGCGCTCTCTCTCGTGCGGTCTTGGAGGCTCACAAATAGGGAGTGAGAGGCTCTCTTGACTAATGATGCTCTTGTAAGACCCACTGATGTCGTCTTCTTGAGAGCAGCTGGGGTGAGGGAGAGCATCAGAGATGCTTTATGCAAATTTTGTAACAAAAAGCGAATGCCGCTGTGCAAACAGCACAGCTATCAGCTCTTCCACGCCTTTTTCTTCCGGGAAACTTGCCTGAATTAACAAGTTTAGAAACGTGCTGATGTCGCAAGGCATGCAAGGGCCAGAAATTTGCCAAATCATTCGCGCGTCAGCAGGTTGCAGGATGAGAATTTGAGGAGAATTCGGGTTATGATATGGATCGTGCGGCGGTACGTAACGCGTCAGCCGGTTGCAGTAGTGCATAGATCAAGTGGGCCTTCGCTTCTTAGTTGCTTCGGGTTGTGATAGGGAGGGGATGCCAACAGCAATGATGATCCACCCCCAGAAGTTCACGACAGTCCATCTCGTCAACAATGTTCGTCTACCGTCCGGGATCGATCGACCTCTCCCGATTCATCCGCCTCGTTGGCTCCCGTGCCTCACTCCCACAATGCCGCAGTCACAGCCATCAGCAAGCTCCCACGTCCCTAACGTTATCGCCGATACGAGCGAGAAATCCGTCTCATGCCCTCTGCGCATCCAAACTTGAACCCGAACGCTGGGGACCCAGCATTTAGTCGCCTTACCAATAGCCGGCAGTGGAAGAGCACTAATGATGCTGGTGTGATGAAACACTCACTCATGCGATGGTAGTGCGATCCGTGACGGAGGCTCAGATTATAAGTACCGCTGGCAGCTCGATCATGAGAGAGGGAATACTCGCTTGAACTCACATCGTTTCCAGTGTCAACAAATCATATTGATAACATTCTCGCCAAATTTGTTGCTTTATAAGGTTCTCAAACGTCTTCAATTATCCAAAAAATGATCCCTCAATTCCAACAGCCCCTGGACACCTACCTGGCACGGCATCGCCAGCTTTCGCCGACGGCGGCCGTTCGCGTGTCCCCCCTCGCTCTTGGCGCGATGAACTTTGGCGAAAAGCAAAAGGCCACCATAGGCGAATGTACCAAGGAGACCGCCTTTGCTATCATGGATCACTATTACTCCCAAGGCGGCAACTTTATCGACACCGCGAACAACTACCAGGCCGGCCAGTCCGAGGAGTGGGTGGGCGAATGGCTCGCCTCGCGCGGCAATCGCGATGACATTGTGCTGGCCACCAAGTACAGCAGTGCCTATCAGCTGCACGACAAGTCGAAACTTCAATCAAACTATGGCGGGAATAGCACAAAGTCGCTAAAGCACTCCGTCGCACGATCGTTGAAGGCCCTCCAGACGACCTACATTGACATCTTGTACCTTCACTGGTGGGACTATTCCGCCTCGATTCCCGAGGTCATGCACTCCTTGAATGATTTAGTCGTCTCTGGCCAAGTCCATTACCTGGGAATTTCAGACACCCCGGCCTGGGTGGTAGCCAAAGCAAACCAGTACGCCCGTCTGTCAGGACTCCGCCAGTTCGTCGTGTACCAAGGCAACTGGAACGCTTCGATGCGCGACTTTGAGCGGGACATCATCCCCATGTGCATCGACGAGGGAATGGGTCTCTGCCCCTGGGGCGTCCTCAATGCCGGACGCTTCCAGACGGAACAAGGTTTCAAGGAGCGCGAGGAGCACAACCCCGGGAGACAGATCAAGGTGTCGGAGCACGACAAGAAGGTTTCCAAGGCCTTGGAAAAGGTCGCCAACGCCAAGGGTGCGTCGCTCCCCGACGTTGCAGTCGCCTACGTAATGCACAAGGCCCCGTTTGTCTTCCCTATCGTGGGTGGGAGAAAGCTGGGTCACATTGAGAGCAACATCAAGGGACTTGGACTGGCTCTCACCGAGGAGGAGATTTGCGAGATTGAGTCTTCTCACGAGTTCATTCCTGGATTTCCTCACACTTTCCTAAGCGGTACTCTGCTGTTCGGGGGAACTCCCAAGGGAGCATACCATCCCGGGGACGTGTGGTTGACGAGCCTCATGGGGAAGTTTGACTGGGTCGATCCTCCTAAGGCTATTCCATTCGAGTAACCTCGATCTTCATCATGAGTAATAACAGCGATTCGGAACCATCCTCCTATGTAGCCGTGTAAAAATAGATAAACACCGAGCAAGTTGAAAGATCTCAATTATCGCGTGTCCAATTTCACATTCACCGAAGCATTTGAACTATTTGTGAGATATCCACAGACTCATTTTGCATCACGTGTGAGAATTTGGTTTCCGAAACAATCCTTATTCCTAGAGCTTGACACTTTATAATGATACGCCGGGAACCAATTCACTTCTTCGTCCCTAATCGCGACGCGAAGTACAATAACTTCGGGTCCATTTTCCTTCCAAGACTTCAAGAAGCATTCTACATGGTTGCTAAACTCGTATACATGTGATGAAAGACTATACGGCTCAACTCAAGACGAACCACGGAAACTTAACATCGTCACACATCTAACGTCCCACCTCATCCCAATTGCCCTAGTTCCGCCAAAAACAATCACGAATGCAACGAAATTGGTTTCAGAAGCTACCTCAAAGGAACCAGCAGTTGTAGAAAACGAGCCTCCCCTCCTTGCCTTGATGCGTTTGCGCAACTCCTGTACCAGTCAGAATTACAAATTAATCGGTCAAAGTTAAGACGAACAAACGGCTGACGCTGGCTTGATTCCCTAGCTCGATCCAAGCCCGGCTTAGAGTGGGTGGAGATTCGAGTCGCTCATTACATCTGCACTACCTCCCTGGATCGGGCCATGGAGTGATGATGTTATTCGCACAATATCTAACATAGAGCCGAGGACGAAATCGCGGACATGAACAACGCCTCGATTGCCAAGACGCTGTTGAAAACACGCCGGGAAAAAGACCGGAATAGAGCCGCATCCTTGCATCGATCACGGCGTGACTACTCGCTTGCACTATAGCGGATCAAAAGGAAAGTAGATCGATCGAGACAATGACCGAGAACGACAGCAACCCAGAATACGTCTGGAAGCATATCAACGGCTTGGACCCAGCGAAGATTCGAGTTGTCATATTTGACCCGGAAGAGTTGTTATGCTTCTAGAATTATGAGAAAAGTAGTAGTACTGAGTATTCTCGTGCGGGTCAAGACAAGAATAGCCCACTATTGGCTCCCTATCGAGTGGCGAGGTCACCTCGATGCTTCTCGGGGTCTTAATGCGGTCTCGAAAGCTTCATATTAGTATTACTATCTATTATGATTATGAAATGCAGCGGCGGTGCTAGGGTGCCTCCATGACTCCTCTGTCCACCGTGATATACAAGAATACCAAATGTAGGTATGCTTTGGAAGCATCATGTGCAGGCATACTTGCGCACGCGCGTCTATGTCAATGGTATAAGGCCGTTTCCATACGAGTAAAGCCGTCAATGCTACCTCCGTCATCTCAATCGCAAAAATCAAATGTCTCGACTCCATTTATCCATGTATAATGCAAGCTTTTAAAAACAAACACCTCTTCCCCGCTCTTCGCGCACGCACGCTTACATGCAGTTGGATCACTACCAGTTGCAGAACATGAAGTAGTGGTTGATGAACAGGTTGTAGACGTTGATGATGATGAGCGGTAAGGGGTGGTACCATGTGAAGCCGGTAACGAGGCGCCATGTGACGACACCGACCATGGCACCAGTAACAATTAGGGTCCAGAAAATGCAAAGAAGGCGCATGTTGCGGTACTTGTTGCTCTTGTGTGCCTTGGCGTCCCCAGATGCAGCCCATAGAAGCTCAATGTTGAACAGACGGTCCTTGATAGCGGTGAGGTAGGCGTAGCTCTGGACCGTCATTGCGTGCTGCACATTGAAGCCGTACTTGGCCTTGGCCCAGCAGCGCATGAGAATGACGCCGTAGAGAATTGAAGGGATAGCGAAAGCCAGATTCCAGAACTTGAACCAGTTCGGACGGATGGCAAGGAGGAGTGTGCCGGCGATAGGGGCGAGGAAGATGTTGAGAGAAACCGCGGCGTAGTACAAGAAGCCTGAGAATAGTCAGTTGATGGACTTGCCGTACTTGAGAGGGATGTAAACCTGAAAGGTAGCAGATCTTCTGCATCAACGTGAGGTTCGAGACCCAGAAGTGGCCGTTTGTAAGAAGAGTCGTAGAACCGCGGGCCCAGCGCATCTGCTGGGAGAAGAAGGCGCGGGGAGAATTGGGGCAGACACCGGTGGCGAGACAGAGAGGGATGTACTTGACCTTCCAGCCGCGGTCAACAGCGCCGAAACTGTGGCATATTTAGCAAAGACTCTTGCATACCACACTGAGCTCAACTTACCCTGTGTGGACGTCTTCGGAGAATCCGATCTCGGCAGTCCCGCCGACTTCGACAAGAGACTCGCGACGGTAGAGGGCGTTACTACCGACGCAGATGGATGCACCCCATCGGTTACGGTTGACCTGCACAACGCGGTAGAACAATTCCTGTGTAGCACCAGCGCCCTGCTCAACCCAAGTCTGGTCATCAGTGACACGGAAGTATTGAGGACTCTGAACTAGCGCCGTCTTATCGTCGCCCAAGTGCTCGACCATCAGTTCCTTCACGAAGTCTGGGCGCGGGCAGAAGTCGGCATCGAAGATTGCGAAGAATTCTCCGCTGGTCTGGGCAAAGGTCCATCTCAGATTGCCTGCCTTTCGGAGACGAGGTCGGTCATCGCGAACAGAGTAGTTAAAGCCGTATTTTTCAGCGAGGAGCTGGACAGGCTCTGAGTTACCGTCGTCCATGACGTGAACCTGAAGCTTGGAGGCAGGCCAATCAATGTTGACAATGTGCTTGTACGTATTTTCCAGAATCTCAATGGGTTCGGAACAGCATGGGAGGTATATATCGACAGTGGGGGCATTCTCCTCAGTGATGGGAAAGCGCTCAACCAGCTCCAAGTGAGCTTTGTAGTCCCAGTCTCGTCCGATGATTCCGACGATGTAGGAAATCAACAGGTAGATGCACATTGCCCCCGCAAAGACGCCATACCAGTAGAATGCCGGAGCGGAGAGCGCGAACAGCCACATGCCTGCGCCGAGCGAGAGGAAAGAGAAGACACCAAAGATGTAGAGAAGAAGCCGATTGGTATGGACGTAACTGAGCTTCTCGGTATCGTTCGGGCACAGTGGCAGGACCAGAGGCGGCTCTTCCTTGGGGCAGTAGGTTGCGCGAAAACGGCCGTAAAGTCGCTTAGGGAACGACTCACCCGAGGAGGGTGGCAGAGCGGTGGTGTGCGTCTCTTTTGCCTTCTCAGGGTCAGATACCACTGGTGGAATATGACCGGCTTCGACATCTGTCCCGGACGAGGACTGGTGATGGCTCTTTTCATTGTAGACGGGGACTTCTCTGGCCAAGGGCGAAGGCTCCTGGTGTTTGTTAGTTTTGTCTGAGAATGTGCAAAAGTTGAGTAACTTACAATGTCGGGTCTACTCAGGCGGTGGTTAGAGGAGCCGGCCCAGCTTGATCTTTGAGCTGATCTGCCCGTTGTGTCGTACGGATGTGACTGTCCAACAGCATTCTGCAAGATGTTAGTCTCTGCTTCGTCCGGCCGAATGGCATTACTGGCGACGGAACATCACTC
This sequence comes from Colletotrichum orchidophilum, assembly GCF_001831195.1. Classification (NCBI taxonomy): domain Eukaryota; kingdom Fungi; phylum Ascomycota; class Sordariomycetes; order Glomerellales; family Glomerellaceae; genus Colletotrichum; species Colletotrichum orchidophilum. The sequence goes on along the minus strand of NW_019172959.1, from coordinate 156,863 downwards.
AAACGTACTACGGTGAAGGTTGAGTCACTGGCAAGGGAATGAGTCGCGCTCGACTCGTTATCGGTGTCGAACGGGTTGGAACCGAACGGATTAGTTGGGGGCGTCAGACCCGAGTCGGGGGTAGCTCCCCGTGGTATGAAAGGACGCGACATTATGGCAATAGCTACGAAATCCCGTGAAGCGACTGATATTCTCCTCACTCTGATGAGTTCGTGGTTGAGGGTATCGAGAGTCGGCTTCCGTTGGTAGTGGAACGTATGCGCCGAAGGGGTGATGTTGCAAACGAAGATAGCTTCAATTGACGGTGTACGCCCATTAGGTGTTGTCGAAGCGTACGAAAGAAACTTTCAGCAGCAAAGGCGAGGGGGGAGGAATGAGGGATCGAAACAGGGTGAAGGGAAAAAACAACGAATGTTGTCAAAGCGAACGAGTCAAAATTGTAAGTAGACCAGCCTCGTGGGGTTAAACTAGCGAGCGAGAGAGGCGGCGAGAGTAGCGCGGTGATGGCAGCGGGAGACTAGGAATCAATGCCAACCTCTACGTGTAGCGAGCGGGACAGAGGTAGGAGAGGTTCTGTTAGAGGCAAGCCACAAATACGGCGGAATGACGGAGGTAGAGGAGGGGGTGTAGGTGACCTTAGGAGAGGAGGCGAGGCGAGGTAAGGTAGAGGTGAGGAAAGGCGCCAACGAGAAGCCGAATGGTATGAGGTGAGACCGTGAGGGCGCAAGGTGAAGTCGTGACGGGATGGGCTGGTGAATTGGGGGGATACCTCAGCACGGCATAGAGAGAGAGGAAGGTGCAGCCTCGGCAGACAGACACGCAAGCACACGAGAAACAAGAGGAGAAAGAGGCTTGGAGGCATGGCAGGCAGGCCCTACGAATACACCGTCTTGCTTCCTCCTGCAAGGATATGAATACGGTATCACGGCCACGGAATGAGGTACGAATACGTACGGCATGGTAGGTGGGTACCTTATTGCTAGGCTAGGTTGGACTGTAGAACACAGTTGGTTGACCATGTTCATTCGTCGAATAATGTCCGGACCATGACTGAGGATGGACTTTGCCCTGTCCCTCGATGGATATCTCACCAGTCCACTCGGCCTCCTAATGTGCGGGCAAGTGGAAAGGGTGGAAAGGGGAAAGGATCGTGGCAAGGATACGGCGGTCATTGGACAGTTTGACAGTTGCAAGGGCCCGATGGGAGAGACGTCGTGACATCACCGTCTAGGAGAATTAGAATACCCGGTGTCATTGCAGCTGGACCCAACACGTCAGATTAAGGTAAAGAATGATAGCGTAGCAGTATACTGCATAGCTTAGCTTGCTTATACTAAGTTGCCGTAGCTCACGAGCTATGGCCGAAATCTGCATGGAGAAGAGTTTGACTCTTGCCGCGGATTGCAGACGAACGGTGAAGCCTAGAGGAAGATTATGACATGGTCAAGAGTACAACGAGGGGTGTGGGGGGATGGACGGGGGTTGGACCGTGGACGGGAACAGGCAAGAAGAACAAAGCCGGGCAGAACATGACAGACAAGGACGAGAGAGGAACGAGAAGCAACTGCTGCCATGCCGGAGTGCGGTGGAGATGATTGCACATGGTTGGAATGTACATGATTGGGCGGTGCAGCTTCTGAACGAGGGAAACATTCGCCTGCCATTCCGGATAGAGAGATGTTGAACTAAGCTACCTAAAGTAAGTAAGGTAGTAAAGCAGATAACGCATCGCAGAAGAAGGACAGATACAAAAGATCAAAGCAGGGTTGTGGGAAATAAGGTAGGTGTCCCGTGCCTGGCATCCATGGCAAGCCGCAAAGTAGGCAGGCGGAGGCAGGTGGGAAAGGGAAAAAGCCACCTGCATCATCAACCGTGTGCTTATTTCCCGGTTTGCCTGGTAACCCTTTCTGTAGCCTTTGCGGCATCCTCGGATAGTCACAACTTGTTCGGAACATTGTTGCATGCAGGTGCGCAAACACCAAAATGGAGAGGAGAGGAGGTGGATGGATGGACATTGGAAAAAAGCCCATGAGGAAAGAGCCGCCAAGATGCTATCGGCAAGCCATGAGCTGACTATCGCGGTACGTACCGCGTTCTGGACAGGGGTCGATCTGCAGGCGTTGCTAGCGTCAACCACATCACGGGCGCCAAGGCCCCAGAGGGAAAGCCGACATGCGACACGGGCTGGCACAAGTGAGGAGGGTGGGAAGGAGCCACGAACTGCAGCCACCACGGCGCATCATCTTTTTGGGTTCCTTCTGGATGAGCAGCTGCTTCTGCTGTTGTGCCTGCCTACCTACCTGAGATACCTGAGGGAGCTACCCCCACTCCTTCCTCGGTCACTCTTGCTGTCACTTCTGCCTACCTTACCTTACGTCGGATACCTTAAGGTTCGGATACCTTAAGGTGAGAAGTTACACCGCGACATCGACACCGAGGAAGCTACGGGGAGACAAAGAGGCAGGGATACTGTAGGGGCTGGTAACTGTCGACCAGGTGGTCCTCGTCAAATGGAAGGTGGTCAGAGAATCAATCTGGGCCGTGATTTGGCAGCATGAACCGGGATGTGAACCAGGATGTCGATAGCAGCGCAAACACCCATCACGAGCACATCCCGAACCCATTCACGCACTATCGACTTTGCATCCCACCCACCAGTGCTGCAAACTCACCGGCCATCCTCAAGCTGCAATCTGCCGCGATGGATCGAGAAACTTCTGATTCCACACCCGCCAGCTCCTCTCCTCCGCCCACCGCGCTAAGCAAATAACCTTGGAACTCAAAAACACAAAGCGTTGGGCTAAGGCAGCCCACGGTGGGAATGGCCCGCCATTGGCATTCGCACACCAACTACCTTACCATGCTAGGCCCGAGACGGCGGCCGTTGTTATCAGATCCACCTTCGGCAGTGGCCGGATTGACTGAAGATGAAAGCTTCAGATGTCCTGCTCTTTGCCTTCCCCAGCTTCCGTGCCAAGTTCCAACTCTGCCGTTATCGACGGTCCGTGGCTGTCCTCCTCCGAGGCCTCCCCAATGACAGACGACCGACACTCTTGTCTCTCTGCTGGCCTCAAACCAACAAACCGCCGTCGCTGCAGCACATGCAAATCCATGCCAGCCATTTAATCGCCATCATACACGCAAACCGTCTCACTGGCAAACGCCGCCTTCTTCAACCCAAAGCCCCGGAGAATCAATACCACGCAATTGGGCCACGGATTCGATACAGTCTATTAGGCCCGCCCACTGACTACGGTCCCGACGCCAATAAGCTAATAAGCGTAAACCATGACAGCATCCACCTCAGAGGCTATTTCGACATCCCCATTCGCTGATGCGTGTTCTCTTACGTTTAACCTGCCTTCCCTGGCATTCGTCTTTCTGCAATGATTTTATTCTCTGCTGTTTGGGCATTGACCCGTTAGCCTCTCGCTCCCCGCCGGTACTTTCCCAAACGTCCTGCGGCGTTGTCGTTCGCCGCCCTTCCCGGCTCCGCCGAACATGGCTGACGAGTCCTTGTCTTACATGGCGCTTGGCCTGGGCAACGATGACGCTTCATCATGTCGCTTTCCGGTCAGAGAGTCTCGAATAGAGCTGTTCATTATTGGCAATGGCGATCCCTTGAAGCATGATCAAGCGCCGTCGACAGGAAATGGGCCGGCGCCAGCCGGACTCTTTTGCCCGATCTCGAAGGTCCGATTTCTGATCTGACTGGGGCATTCCTCAATAATTTTGCCCGTCGTTTTTCTCTTCCCGATTTACAGATACCCATCCCGTCATTGTGTTGGAACATGGTCACGGAAACTCCTTCATACCCCAGTCCAACGAATTCCGTCGGCTCCACCGTGCCACGCGCGCAACGCAAGTCTCGACTCACCTGGCAGAGTCAAGGAACACAATGTCGACGATTCACACCCGCCATGTCGATCCGGTCCTTCAATACCGAGACATCATAAGTCAAGGCCAACTGGACAGCTGGAGCGACCAGGCAACGAGGCCGCCCCACTGCCTCGTGTTTTTTGTTGCCCTATGATGCTTTCTCTATCGCAATCGCATCCCAGAGGCCAAGGTATCCGTTTGTACGGGCATGGGATACCAATGCCGCATCCTACTTTGTCCTGACGGACGATATTGAGGTCCTTTTGTACGGCGTAGCAGGTAATCGATCGCACATGTGGAACCAGGTATGATGATCAGTGGCAGTGACATCCGTTCGAAAGAACTCCACGGGTATGCTGGGCAGAATAAAGGGGCCAAAAGCACACCAGACCCTGATTTCTGGACATATGTTTAAAACTCGGTTCCTATCCTACAGCATATCGTCGTCAACAAACCCCAGTAAATCACATTGAAAAAGCAAAAATTCGTCCATCCCAAACTCCTCCCCGCCTCCATACTTTGCCATGGCCCACAGTCGTTGTAGCCGCCCGTTGTCTTGGCCATTTCGGCATGGCGGCACGCGCGCCAAGCCGCCAATACGAAAGAATAGCGCGCCAGATAAGCACCTTGTCTTTTTTTCCTTGGTTTCCCTCACACCATCAACGTTGAAACGACAACACAAGTTCTCCCGCCGTTTCTCGCCGCCATGTGTGGATATCAGACTACTGTCAATGTCCTGTCCAACGCATAGTCTTGTCCCGGATTGAGGCCACTCTCCGAGGCGTGGATCTCGATGACGCAGCACCTCGACGCAATTTGCATTTCCCTTACTGTAAGCCTGCAGCGAGCATTATTGATGTCCGAATGGGGCTTCTCTCTGCAAGGCCTCTCTCCAATCCCGCCGCTTTCCCATCCATGTCCGCCAAGACCGTGCACACCATCCCACTCTCCCCCCCTCCAAGGGTGACGGTTCCCAATCCTTGCTACATTGTCCCCAGCCAAAGAAACATCCCGGCAGCTGATCCTTTGCGAGATGTGTGCTGCCCACCACCAACTCATGGAAAACGAGATTGCCATACGCGTTCTCGAGAGTCAGCACCGCGTGATGCCCGTCTACAGATTCCAGTAAACAGCGGCATGGCGATCTCTCGCTGTCCCTTTTTTGCATGCTAACGTGCCCCATTGCTCACGCCGAAATGCCCGCGTCGGACAGCCGACCAAGCCAACTCAAACCCCGGTGAGCACTATGAAGCAGCCTTGTTACACCGTCTACCAACCGTCAGTGGCTGAGGCTGTTTCTCACACTGAAACGAGAATTCTCCAATGAGGCTGGGGCTTGGTGCACTCGAGGAGTCGAGTTGCAGAAGGCAAAAGCCAATAAGGTCATGTTTGGCGTTGCCATGTCGAAATGGTAGATCCTGTCCGTCTGGCGTGGGAGGCCGCCCTTTTTTCTCCGAAGGCTGAATGCTCTAATATTTGGAAACGTATGCGCGTGTGTGTGCGTGTGTGATCAACGATCTCGCATAGCCTATAGGTAAGGTAGGAAAAGATGTCACTCAAGAAAGGTACACTCGACTTCTTTAGGGGACCTCTCGAATTGAGAATTCATGCATGTGCTCCGAGAGCTTTTGGGACTTTGTGACTGACTACCCAGTCCTTTTGCTGTCACATATAGCTTGCTGCCGTTGTCAAGCTGTTCATGCGGAGTGACACAGGATCTTCAAAACATCGTGAAAACAGAGGCTGGCAAATTGTTTGCCCAGTCTGTAATAGGTCTTCAGGCTCTCTATGTCATTATCTTGTGATGAAGTACAATGTCTTTTGAGGCTCAATTACCTCGAGCTTCATGTCGTTTTGACCCGGTTACGATGGATTTGATGCTCGGGCTATCACCGAATCCACACGCTCTACAAACCAGTAAAGTGTGGTTATTCCAATCCGTTACTCCCTTAAGCGCACACGTGAAAAAAGAGGGATATGATTACATGGTCAAAGCCCACAGCGACAGCAGCAACGCCGACCCCAAGCCCAGCGTAGACAGCGCGCCTCTGCCCGCCGCGTTCTCGTCTTTGCCCCCATTGCCGCTGCTGGAATCGCTGTCGCCGTTGTCGAGCTCCATGCTAAAGTGAGCCGCGCTGAAGGTGATGTTTTCCGGCGAGTGCCAGGCCTCGGAGCCGAACTCGACCAGACCGAGCCACGATTCGCCGTCAATCTCGCCAGAGTCCAACACGAACTTGAGCAGCGGCGTAATGTCCTCGTCGAACTGAGTGACGTCGGAGCCGTCGCGCGTAACCCAGGTGAAGACCTTTTGGTCACGTTGGTTGGTGTCGAACCAGAGGGAGCTATCAGGTGGAAGCGAGTTTGCGTCAGCATGGCCATGACTTGGAATCAAATACGAAGAAGATCGCAAGCGAGGCACTGGGTGGAATGCTTACAACTCTGTAGAGCCGAGGGTGATATTGGTGAGAATGGAATCTCCCATCAGCGGGTACGGGTTTCCGACCTTACCCAGCCAAATCATAATCTCCGCCCCCGAGTCAATGGGGTTGTACGTCTTGGTCTTGTCCTTGTCGACAAAAAAGTCCCAGGCGGCATTGGCGACGACGCCGTTGAGCTCCGCCTTGCTTTCCGCCCAGGTGGTGGCGGCGAAGTCGCGGGGCGGGTCGTTGTCGGGGTTGCCTTTGCGCATGGTCCATTGCGTCGCCAGGCGCATCGTCTTGATGGCGCTCAGCTTGGTCGGCAGCTTTGTCGAGTTGAAGCGGACATGGGGGAACGAGTGGACATTGTTCTTGTCCTCTTCCCAGTTCCAGTTGGCGTCGAAGGCCGGGATGGACTGGTCAACCTGCGCATCGTGAAGAGTATCGTGTTAGTGGAGGTGGCCAGGCGATGGGGGCATGAGATTGGCCTGGCGGAAGAAATACGAGCAGAATACAGATAAATGCCACGATGGAACTCTCGTGATAGTATGCAGGGTCAGAAGAGGATTGTGGAGGCAGGGTGATATGGGCGTAGATAGGAGGGGTAATGATAGGGAAGAGAGAGCATGGAGGTGTAGAGATACGGGGGCTCTGCAGCTCGTATACGGCAGGTCGTCACGTCACATTACTTACCGATACGCATGAGGAGCCATCTCCAACCGGGTTCCAGGCATTTGACTGGACTGCAGAATTCTCGTGTTAGCTGGGGTTTGTCATGAGAGGCAAAATGATTAGATGGTGATTCAATGTGTCGTGATGGCGTTTACATGGTGTACATCCTCAACGATCCGGAAGTAGAACGAGGGAATGGGAAAGGGCAAACCACACACATATGAATTGGGTATCTGAGCTCGTAAACTTATTTGTCTTGCCGCAAATTGTCGTGTCATAGGCGGCAGACGCGTGACGGACGGCCGTCAACCCGGCTGCGAGAAGAATCGCGTTTCTCATATTGTTTGCGCCGTGTGTGTGTGCCGAGGCCGACAGAGGTCTGGTGGGTTGAATGCAAAGAGACAACTGTCGTATTAGTGCGTGCGAAGGGGTTGATTAAGGCCGTAAACACCAACTGGAGCACTTTCTCGGTCGTGAAAGGGCTCGATAAAAGACACAATAACGAAAAGAGGACAAAATGTCGGGGTGCAGCTCGGATGACGAAGATGGCAGGCGATGAAGAAGGCTGACCGCTGACGGGGTCCGCAGAGCAATGACACTCGCACTCGCTGCACACGATCCCGGGGAGGCAGGCGGGCAGGCTGGGGGTCTATGGGTGGATCAAACGGCAGGGGGGGAGAAAGAAAAAAAGAGTTGGAGGGAAAAGATGACGATGAGCAGCAAGGAAGAAAGAGAGACACTGCGGGAGAAGGAGGAGTCTAGGCCGTTTGGTGACATTCCTCGCGTTTCTGGGCCCAGCCCGCTTGCTCGTCCAACAGCTGAGAAAATATTGGCAGCGGTGCTGAAAAGGGAAAGGAACCAGATGTCGACCCTGCCCGCTTATCTCGCGTCGAATGATAGCGGCAGGAGGGAGGTGAGCCCAGGGTCGGTGATTCGGTCGTGGTCTCCCGTTCCGTGTTGGCAAGTGGTGTTGGCATTGGCATTGGCAGTGGCATTGGTATTGGCATCAGCATCGACCTTGGCTTTAGGTCGACGTTGGCAGGTGCCGAGCGTCCTCTCATTACATCACCTCACCTTGAAAGTGCTTCTCCTGCGATGAGCTTAATGACAGCTCTGCCTGTGGCTGCGTGGTCGAGCTAAAATCAAGCATATACGCCGTCTTTTCCCGATTGGGAAAAAGGCGTTGGCTGGACGTGGGGACGGCGTCGGTGGCTGCCTTGCAAAGATAAGATATGTTCGAGCGCTGAGGTAAGGTAGTTTAGGCCTTGCGTGACAGTCATTGAATTGAAGTTTTGAATGCGCAATGAGTACGTGAGTGAGTGAATGATTGGGTGAGTATGAGTTTCAGGTGAATGAGTGAGTGAGTGAGGCAGCCGATCAGTACCTAGGTATTTACTGCGCTGACATTGAATGACCTTTGGCTCGGGCTCCGGGTAACCCCAGCAGGGTGGTCTATCAAGATCTGACCTTGCCTGAACAAAATGCAAGACTCGGTCGAACATCTTCCATTGTCAGGGAAAGCTATTGAGCTCACTCAAGATGGTATGCCGGGCATGGCGCATTCGCAAAACGCCAAGAGGTGTGGGTGTCTCCGCCTAACGGGCCAGCGACGATGATATCCTAATGTCCGATGCGTTCTTGTGAGGTACCTTGAACAAGACCTCAAACAAGAATGGCATCTCTGTTTAAAGCGGCCTAAAAGTAGATTCGAGGAGACTGCTGCTCCAAGTCTGATCAAGTCATTACGAGGGCTGAAAGGGAGTAAGAAGGGTACTCGTTGCTCGCACTCAACAATGATGATGTCGCCCTCGATCTAGTCAGTCGCATCCACCTGAACCAGCCTGTACCGTACAGCTCGTTCAGAGTCTTCTGGGTCAGGAGTCACGTCTCACACCACGCACGTTCTTGAGAGACTCGCTCACAAAGTAGCAGTCGCCTGTGAGCCAAGGCGGAAGATTAAACGAGGCAAGGCTCACCTCCCTCCAAAACTTGCACTCATACTCTCAGATTCCGGGCAACATCCCCCCCCCCAGAGCCGCAAACAGTTTGGATTTAACCATAAATCGCCCGTCAAGGGCCCCCAAAATCGCCCTGCACGCCTTGCAAGGCACTGCAGAGCCTAGAACATTACCTTAGTAAGCCGCCCGGGCATTGATAACGCTTCGCCCGAGTCATATGGCAGTCCTCCTCCGACAGACGTCTACCGGGCTTCTCGGCCACCGTGTCAAGCCTCTGCAGCCATGGCTCGTAACCCGTAACATGCCCAAAACAGCATGGTGATGGGCGAGGGCATCCAGGGGTGAATACTAAGGTGAGGGATTGTATCCCTCGGAATCTCGTATTTGCCCGCCTCTGCAGTACATAACCGCTGCGTCGCCCCCCCTTTCACTCTCTACTATTGCTGTCCTTTCTTCGTCCACCAAGAAATCTGACCGGGTAAGCATGTCGGGGTTCGTAAAATCCGGATTTTTTTTGGGGCAACATCGGATCACGATACGTTTCCCACACCCACCACCGCCGCCTAGAGCTTGGCGTCGACACAGATTCGACGAATCGAAGAACCCCGGACTTCGACCCGGTAGAAAAAAAAAAAAACGGTAGCGGGAGAAGCCCTTATTTCCGCCTCGTCCGAACGATCAAAGGCCGCACCACCACACCAAGACCACCGAGATCTTCATGTCCCCAGCATCTTGCAGGTTCTTCAAGGCTTCCATGACCTCCATTCGCCTGGGAAAAGGCGATTCCACGACAAGAAAGAAGAAAATTCTGGTCAGAGTGCCGCCGTATCCGTTCGCACTCACACCCAGAGACCTTGATACGGTCTTGGGAGACGCAGGTGCAGTCGAGACTCGTGAAGGATTTCACCACCCGCGGGTAATGTGTAAGGATCGGATTAGATGCTTCCACTAGCAAATGCGCTCTTGTCCAGGAGGATGGGCATTTCCGACCAGTGGCGGACGGGCATGGAAAATATCAGAAAAATTCGTGGGGGCCGCAGGGCCAAATCGGCGAGTGACTGAACTGATCGACCGACAACGATGAGCCGCCGACCCAGGCCTGATTGAGGCTAAAAGCGCGAAGGCAAAGGACAGTCACTTTCCGGGCCCTCCAGTGCGACTCCAGATTACCTACCACGCCACGACCCAAACAACCCAAGTCGAGACAGGAAGCCCCATCGTTTCTCCCTCGCCTCCTCGAATCCGAACCTCTCTGCCCGTCCCACGATCCACCTTGCCGAGCCTGTAATCAACGAGTCGTCGTCAGCACCAACAGGGGATGACACTAGACCGGGTGGGAACCTGCGTCTCTCCGCTCTTGGTGCCAACTTGCCAATCCGCTGCACCAATATCCGGGGGGGCCAAGTCCGTACGAATACTGACGTTTGTCTCCCCAGCGTATCAAGAAGGGCTGCTACTATGTAGTAACGGTGCGTCCAACTCCCTTCCACCGCATGTTGCACCTCATACACCCGTGCCTCTTTGATGCACCGTAAGCTTCGCCTGCCCGTCTTCGAGAGACGATGCTCAATGGGCTTGCTTCTTTGGTGTATTCTTGGCATGTCTGACCGCTTGATCGCGAATCGTCCCACGCGGGACTGTCGGGTACTAGCGACCGAACACCAACGAGCAACAAGTATAGTCTTTAGGTACCGACCACAGCTCCTACCAAAGACTTGAAGAAAGTCTGTATCACTGGGCATCGCAGTGGCTAATTCCGCGCGCATCCTCTTATCGATCTGAAGGGGATCTCCTCGCAAGCAGCGCGGCCTTGCCTGGCCTGGCTCGAGGTATGGGGTAAAGGTACATGTCAATGTGCTCATCTGTCGGAGGCGCCCACCCACGCAGCTCGTGATTCTGATGAGGCGCGCACGGAAGCACGTCAAGACTGGGAATCAGGTTCATCTTGGTCGTCGTCGTCGCTCCGTTCTTTGCCTGTCATTGAACAATGGCACTCATCGCTGCGTACCCTCCCACTGCTCAATCACTGGCAGATCGCTGTCGCGTGGAAAATTTTCTTGCAATGACCACAGGTGTCTGAACTTAGAGCCTAGATTGACTCTCGCCCTTGTTGTGGATTGTCTCTGCCGTCGTCACAATGTGTGACAGGAGCGAGAGACTCAAACCAACGGCAAGCATCGTATATTAGTTGTAGCGGCCCCTTCGCGCGGCAATTGTTCGAGTGAGGTGGCTTGGCCAATGATGAGCAAGTGTCTCGTCCGTCTGTGCCTGAAGATTGCGACTCTCTTCTCCAGCCCTGCATTGTGCATGCTGCCGCAGGGTACCAAGTTGGCCATGGCAGTACTTAGTGTCCACGTCGCGCCGCGGTAATTTGCGCGAGACATTTGAGCTCAACGAACCTCTGCTAATTATTTGCCTCTCGCCGTGTCTGGCCCATGGCGGCTATTGGATGATTGCATGCGCTCCCTGTCGATGTGCAAGCCCGAAGCTGTCTTTGGCAGCTTGTCATTGGGAGCCTATGGGTTGACGAGGTAAGGCGATCAATTGGAGGAACCGTCAGGCTCTAGCAAGTCTCAGTCTCTGCGGTATCCTGCAGCCAATGTGATTTTCCGTAATGAAGGTCCCTCCATGGACCCCCGTCTTCATCTCCTGAATTCCGCCACTCCGATGGAGGAGGAGGGCGGGAGCTTGGAGGAGGGGTGGAGATGCGAATAAAGGCAGAGGAGGATTCGCAAGCGGTGTCTCGGGCAGCTGTCACCTTGCCAATCCCGTCCGGGCGTTGGTGAAGCCCATCCGCGATGACTGAGAGCCTACTGTCGTCCGTTACGGCGTTGTCTCGTGCTCACTCCAGAGGGTGGCCTGAGACTCTGAGTCGACGGCGGAAATAGTAACACATGGCTGGCGGAGGACGCAACACGGCTGAGCCTGAGATTCAGGCCCAGCATCCGACTCCTTTGCAAGGTGAGGGGATGACAGACAAGGTCAGGGTGACCCCTCGGAGAATCGTATGGGTAAAACGACAAAGCAAACGGATGATGGTGATCAGCGAGTATGTCAAACCGATCCTAGTCTACTACCTTAATTCTGAGGCGATGGAGATTCCCATGTTCGTTGAGAGATGGGGCCACCGTCGGGGGTATCTTGGTCGTCTCCCCTGCCTGGCACGTAATACGGTGGATGTGCGCCGTATCTGACGACGAGCAGGCCACGCGCAAGTCGAAATCCACTGCCTCAGTGCACTCGGCAGGGGTTTGTGGCAGATGAAGATCGCTGGTGGAGGGGCTTCCACCTCATGTTGAGCGCAAAGAGTGCCGAGTCGGAGTCGGAGACGGCCAGTAATCTCAGTATACAGATACGTACATGTATCGGGGAAAAGCCCTCGTTCGTGAGAAACGGGCCACGCGCCGGCTGAACGGAAAGCGAGAAGCTCGGATGGACTTTGGTCGCCGCATGGATGACGGGGGAGCAATTCCAGCTGACTCTGGAGTCTGGACAAACGAGTGGAGTCTGTTCATTAGCCATGCGGGTTCGCAGAATGGTGAAATTCCAGGAACAAGTCTCTTTCAGGCGCATGCATGGGTGGAGTGATGAGCGCTGGTTCTCCTGACGGCGAGAGGTGTTGCGACAAGTTGGTAATGGCCATTTAGCCAAACTGAGGGTAGTAGAACCACCGCCGCCGCCAACACAGGCGCGCCTACCGTCTCTGAGGTGGGCGGGAGGTGAAGCAACGGAACGAGCAGAAGAAAGCAACAGACATTGGCATTGCAGAGACTGACGTGACAGGGTGGGGGACCTGTGGGAGGCGCTTTAAGCTTGAAGGAGTTGCCTCCGACATGATGCAGAGATGCCAGACTTGTCTTGCCTGTCGTTGCCTATCTCGCCGTAGTTTCTTCTCTTCCCTTCCCCTGCTCGTCTGCCTCTAGGCTCTTGGTGCTTCTCGGGTAACAATGCACCGGGGTTATCTCGAAAAACAAAAACAAAAAGACATTACCTGCAAAAGCTGCAAAAGCCGCTTCCACAATCGAGAAAGCCCAGGCTAGAGTACCGCCCTGTACCGTTCGAGATGATGTCACAGACTTGGACCTGACAGGCCAACAGCAAGTGAGGCTAAGACAGATTCAGGTCCCTTGCTGGCATGCCCGCCATGCCTGCCATGCGGCGCCGGGCTAGTGCAGCAGTTGGGACCCGGTAGTCAGTCTCTGCTCCTGTCGTTCCGTGCTTTCTGGCAGGGGCAACTTCCTCTGAGTAGGTACATGTATTTGCACGGACATGGACACTCGAACCAAGACACAACACTGGAGGAAGGTTGGCAGGCACGAAGTCGGAAGGATACGGATACATGTACTCTTTCCTGAATCCAGAGCAGAGAAAGGGAGCAAGAGCTGGACAAGACGAAAGGCAAGGGGAGGAAGGTGTCGAGAGTACGTCACTACGTGACCAACTGCCAAGCAACTACGGGGTCCTCCTGATGTATCTGTAACGGCCACTCAATTTCACCGTGTTACCTTTGATCTACGCTTACCTTAGTCGCCTTGTTGTACGTACTCCGTCCTCTTTCCGCACCCATTAGCCTCCAATCTCCAATTCCCAGGTCCCTCGGCTCCCCCAATGGCCCCGATATTCCAGCCACCGAGGTACTTCATCTCACCACACGAAATTAGTGCCACTCCGATGTACCTCACGCAGGGTGGAAGGGAGGCATCAGAAAACGGACTCAGGGGCCCTCCGTTTTTGCTTTCATTTCCGACCTCCCGTTCACTTCCCAAGTTCCTCCTCCGCGGCACCGTAATGGAAGGCTTGTCATTAGTCATGGTCGAGCATCACCGCCCGCCAGATCACATCCAGGTGACACCGCAAAACCACTCTTCCAGCAAGCCTGCAGCAATCAAGACCGTCAAACAATGCAGAGATGCTACGGGAGGGTGCTTGGAGTTGTTCCATCGAGGAGATTTTCCTTGCCCCATCACCACTATCTATGCTCCAAGACGCCAGAGTCCAAAGGCCAGAGACTGAGTGGCGATTGGGCTTGGACAGGGGTCTACTCTACCTTAGCATCGAGAACTCAGGGACCGGGCCATGACCTTCCCGTCGCTTGTCCTACTCCTGCTCTCAGGCCAGCCACCCTCGACTTTCCAAAACGGAGGACGCGCATCCCTTCCACGCCATCCCATTGTCTGTGATGCTGCAACTCTCCTGGGCATCCCGCCACGCTTGCAGCAGCAGCAAGTGTCCAGGGCATCCTGCCTGCGTCCGAGTACAGAGTTGGTACAGAGTGCGCCCCCCATGCATACGACGCTTTCTTGCAGAAAAGCAAAGATGACAATAGGAGCAACGGACGACATGCCGATGTATGCACGGCTGGGTCCTCGTGTCCCTTGTTTGCGAATTGATCCAGACTCTCATCCGTACACAGTACGTTGCAGGAGAGGAGCCGCTGCACGACGAAGGAGTCCCGGGATTCGATTACGGCTGCCGTACCGAATGCCAAGCCTTGAGCGGTGGAAATGTTGCCGTACGATAAGGCCAAGGAATCTCCAAGGCGAAAACCCAGCGCGCCAGCGAACAGCAAGTCACTCCCCATGTCATGCGGCGGCATCTGGTTATTGGCTTCTTTTATTTTCTGCTGCCACTGCCGCCGATAATCGTCCAATATCTCCCGCCAGCTGTCCGAACCTCAAAAACGGACGCATGACAAGGTAGCCAGAGTGCGAGACCACGTCAGGCTCAGTAAGAGAGGCAAGGTACATTGTAGCGGAGTTTTTCATGATACGTACCGTTGAATACCTCTCCGACGGGCCCAAGTAAGTAGGTAGGTACCTTGCTCCTCACGTCCTTCCACTACGCTATTCTAGGAAAGCCAAGTACCTGGTCCCGGTCCCGGTCCCTTTCTCGCTCCTCTCCTACTACGTACTATAGCAGGTGCCTTCTTGTTGGTACCTCCTGGTCCTTGCTCTTGCTGCTTGCTGGGACGAATACTGGTGGGGGGAGCAGCAGCAGCAGGAAAACAGAGCAGAGTCGCTACTACGAATTCGCAGTAGCAGCAACGGCAACCGGGATGGATGGGAATTGCTGGTCCCCTCTGACCTTTTCGACAAGGATGCGATGTCCTTGCCATGCCTATCTTCTTCTCTCTCCATGCCATGCTCCCATCCAATCCACTTTGAGGTCCCGCATTGCCCATCTCCAAGTCTCCATCCCATCCCATCCAACCCACGTCCCATCCAACCCACGTCCCATCCCATCACCCATCACCCATCACCCGTCGTCCATCACCCATCCCCTATCCCACTCGTCCGATTCTGTGGTCCACAGTCCACAGGCCATAGGCCACAGTCCACAGCTCTCGGACGGCACCGTCGATGGGGAAGGAGGGGAGCAACAAGAAAAAAGAGCCAAGACCCCGGAGGATATATCAAGAAAGAGCCCCTGTGCCCTGCCGGCTGCGTTTTCCACTTGAAATCGTCCGTCCCGCCATTACTGTTGCTGTATTCGTGCGCCTTGCCCTCACTTCCGTTGGAGATTGATGAAGTCCGGGTTTGAATAAACCTGCCGCTCGCTCCACGTCCTCCCAGCTTCCTC
Organism: Colletotrichum orchidophilum; assembly: GCF_001831195.1. Lineage (NCBI taxonomy): Eukaryota > Fungi > Ascomycota > Sordariomycetes > Glomerellales > Glomerellaceae > Colletotrichum > Colletotrichum orchidophilum. The sequence goes on along the minus strand of NW_019172959.1, from coordinate 141,358 downwards.
ACCTTCACTGCCCTTGCGCACTTCACATCAAACCACACCAGCTCCTAAGCCGCGGATCTTCTCCCTCCAAAGCTCTCTTCACCACCCTTTTTCCCGGTTCACCTGTCTGGGTCACATCACCGAACCTCATCGACCACCTCCTTCGAACGGGCGCCACTCCCTTGTGAAGCTGGTTTGAGCGTTAGTGCACCTGTCCAATCCCACTTTCGCTCCTACGTACGCCGTCCGTCCTACGTCTACGCCGTCACCCGCACCCACCTTTCCGATCCCACCAATCTGTACTTCTGACCTCCCAAAGTACGACCCGACTCGATTTGTCTCGCTGTTCATTCACCAGACAAACCGCAGGAAAAAGGAAGCAGAAACCGACTTGCCAAGCCACGCAAGGGAATTCAGCTTTGGGCTTTTGAGAAACCCATTCTCAGTTATCAGTCACTTCTCAGACCCATCAATTTACAACTCTCTCGGCCACAGTCCGATTGCCGGTGCCATCAATTCACCACAGCAGCGCCCAACTCGTGCGCATTCAAAAGCAGCGCGCCCGTGTCTTCCACTACTCTAAACGATCATCAACAACGACAACTTTTCACTTCCCGCTCTCTTTCTTCAGGCAGGAGTCGACTTCATCTACTCAAGAATCCTACAGGCTCTTTGAATTTTCCGACCTGGAGCTCGTCGATATCCCACCAGCTTGCCTACTCTACAAATACCCCACGCCTGCGTCACACTGCACAAATAGGGATACCAGCCTGTTTGTCATTCGTCGGTCCTCGTTAGCTCTGTTCGTCAACAGAGCATTCCATCGATGGCTGTAAGCTTCGCTCGTTCAAGCTACATCACAGCAGACTCGTCTTCAACGGTCGGCAGTATGGTTTCCCAATCACCGGCCCTCAGCACAGGGCACTCGGATGCTGGTTCTGGCAGCGGAACGCCGAACTCCTCTCCTCCCGCTTCAAGACCTCGCAGTCCCGAGCTCAAGCATCACGAATCGCTGGATGCCTCGGATCTCGAGCCTCTCGAGCCATTGAACGTCAAGAACGTCTGCTTCGTTGGGGCTGGCTTTGTTGGTAAGTGAAACCTTGGCAATGGCTGTCTGCAACGCTTTTTCCCTAGCCTCCGTAGTCATGACTCTTGTCAAGCCTCCATCCTTGTCCACTCTACGTTTTCCAAGGCTTGAATTGCTTCATGAGCTGCAGAGTCGAAGTAGCTGGCAGGCATCGCGAACCTTGTATTGTCGGATGCTACCTGACGCAAGCGTCATCGTCAACCACGGACTCATAAAGATCTCGTATTTGATAGCATCAAAGACGGAACTAATGAATTGTTGCAGGTGGCCCAACTGCGGCTCTGATCGCACTTCACAACCCCGACCTCACTGTCAATGTCGTGGACCTCAACGCCGATCGCATCGCCGCGTGGAATTCTCCCCATCTACCAATCCACGAGGCTGGCCTTCCCAAGATTGTACGCATCTCTCGCGATGGGACCAACGAGGCGACAGCCTTCCTTCCTTCGGTGGGCAACTCTGTAAAGATTGCCCCTCGCAAGCCCAATCTCATCTTCACCACCGACGTCCAGCGATGCATCGGCGAAGCAGACATTGTGCTTATCTGCGTCAACACGCCCACCAAGACCTACGGCCTCGGCGCTGGCTACACTGCAGACCTGAGCGCTCTGGAAGGAGCTTCTGAGACTGTCGCCAAGTACGCAAAGGACGGCGCTGTCATCGTGGAGAAGAGCACAGTCCCCACGGGAACAGCCCGCATGATCCGTGAGATTGTAAGTTTAGGCCCCGAAGAAACGAAGAGCGCGTCGTGATTCGGCTTCACCATAGGTATGAAACGAGGTTAATAGTTGAACAGATGGCCCAGTATCAGCCCGACGCCGAATTTGAGATTGTCTCCAACCCCGAGTTTCTTGCCGAGGGAACCGCCGTGCGCGATCTTATGCACCCCGACCGTATCCTGATTGGCAGCTCCACGACGCCTGCTGGTGTCCGCGCTGCCAACGCTCTCAAGGGCGTGTACGCTGCCTGGGTTCCGGAGGAGAAGATTTTGACCGTCAACACCTGGTCCAGCGAGCTCACCAAGCTCGTCGCCAACGCCATGCTAGCCCAGCGTATCAGCAGCATTAACAGCATCAGTGCTCTCTGCGAAGAGCTCGGTGCCGATGTTCAGGAAATTAGCCAGGGTATTGGTGCAGACACTCGCCTGGGCAAGAAGTTCCTCCACGCCGGTGTTGGATTTGGTGGTTCTTGCTTCGAGAAGGATATCCTCAACCTGGCCTACATGGCTCGTACGCTCCACCTGGACACTGTCGCCGACTACTGGATGGGCGTCCTCGATATCAACAAGTACCAGCGTGAACGTTTCGCCCAAAAGGTTCACCGCGCCCTCAATGGCAACTTGCGCCGCAAGAAGGTGGCCATCCTGGGTTTCGCCTTCAAGGAAAACACCAACGACACCCGCAACAGCATTGCGGTCCACATCATCAACGAATTGGCTCACGAGATGCCCAACGAGATTGCCATCTTCGACCCTGGCTGCGACCCCGTCGAGGTGATGGACGAGGTTCGCCAGTCTATCCCAGACGAGCGTGTGGTCGAGCGTGTCAAGGTCCACACCAATTGGCGGGACACAGTTCACGGTTCGAGCGCCATCTGCATTCTTACTCCCTGGTACCATTTCCGTTACCCGAAGCAGGCTCAGACCACAGCCCGCCGCTCATCCGTCTGGAGCAGCCCCGAGGCTTCTCGCGAGGAGGCCAAGGCGTTCATCAAGGAGTCTCTGTCCGAGATGGATATTGTTGAACTCGAAAAGTTTGTCTCCCGTACCAGTACCAACACGCCGACAGATCCGTTGAAGCGCATGAAGGCAGAGGCCGAGTGTCAAGAAGGCTGCAAGGGTTGCAACTTTGATGCTGCCAACGAAGACCTGGGCGACCCCGTTGACTGGGAGTGGGCTGCTTCGGTTATGAAGCGCCCTCGTCTCGTGCTCGACGGACGTAATGTCGTCTCCGTCCCTGAACTCGAGAAACTCGGATTCCAGGTGCAGGGCATCGGCAAAGGTCTGGTCATCTAGGATGATTTGGTCTTAATTATAATGACGAGTCAAAGAAAGCGGTAGATGCGTGAGACTATATGAGGCTCTGCAATTCCTTCAGACATTCGACAATGGCGAAGGGGTACATTGGACGATGAAGACCTCAAACTGCACAGTATGGCGTTTCAGCGGGCAAAGGCAATGGGCGGCGTCCCATTTTCATGTCTTGGGGACCATCGTTTCTGGATCCTCGGGGCTTCTTTCATTTTCACTTTCACTTCCACTTCGTTGGAGGACATCTTTGGGTCTAGCCAACTTTGTAATATTGGCCTTTTAACTGCCCTCGAGGTAGAGGGGAAAAGCTTTAGCTGATGCTGGGATCAATATACCCACGAGTACACACTTTCAAGGTGACTGGAGTATTGTTGTGCTATGCCTTGTGATCTGACTTGTCGCCGACGCTTGATAACGTGATGGATGCGTACGGCCACTGGACTTGAGCCTCATGTCTAGTCCTACCTTAGGTGCAGAATTGAGTGACATGCATGCAACGCGACCGTTGCCCGGTTCCGACTCGGCACCATCCATGCCGAGACACCTGCGTTACCAGGTATGAATTTAGCCTGCCGCGGGGTGATTGCGCGTCCACCCTCCAGGCCAAATCGATCCCTTACTCGCCACGTCGCTCCACCGTTTTGAGACTAATCAAACGGCAAAGGAGTAGAATGCCAGACTGGTGGCGCTGCATGACGATTGGGGCTCTTGGGGATTTGGGGGGGGGGGGGTGAAATCCATCAGGCGCTTCCCGGGGACCCTGTCTAATTTACTTGAAGGTGCCTTTTGGTGGGGGCGGTGCTGGGAGCCCTGGCATTTTGTTTCATTTGGTTCTTTGTTCTCCGTTACAACTTTATTCGAATGATCTAAACCCCCCACCGCATTCCATTGTATCAACGTTTTCAATTACGGAGCGAGACAAGATATTGAGTAGGCGTACGGTTGGATAGTGAGGACTTTGCCTACATTGACAAGCTTGTAGACAAGAGCATTCTTTTTGTTCTTTTTTTCTTTTGGCGTTTCTCCACAGCTGTGCTTCGGTCATTGACTCGCATACGCGGATTTCCTTGCGTTGCGACGTGGTCTGCTGAGTTTCAATTTCCCTGGACGTTTCTGCTATCCGTGAAATACTCTGCACCGAACGGCAAATGGACCCAAGCGGAACAGGGCAGGGGAAATCCAAACATCAGATGACAGTATCTCGTCCTTGAATCTTTCTGTACATGACGATCTTGCGACATTCCCATCGGCAGCTCGTCCGCGCGACGTTTGTGATAAATTGGCAGCCAGCAATTGCCGTCCGCCGTTTCCCAGCCCTTTGGTGGGGTTCCCTTTTCTCGCTGGGACGTGTTCCCATTGGCGGTTTTTTTGCTGGAAAAACTTTTTGACGTTGCTGTCAATGTTTCATCCGCTTATTGCGCAACTACTTTCCATCAAACATTGGCTCCATCCGGTGTGGAAGATCTCATTACCACGGTTGTTTTGCTCTTTGCGGGGGGTCCTGGGATCATGTTTGTTCTGGCATCATGTCGCGCCATGCGGATGTCCCAGAGCCCAGAGGAATAGCAGGATGGCAGGATGCGGCTCACCCGGTGCCAGGTAGAGTGTAGGCGGTGCAGTCGGGGCCGTTGGCGCCATCGACGGAACGAGAAAGCTTAGCCCTTTGCTCTGCAGACTGCCCCTGAGTTTGGTCTATGCTGGTGTAACGATAACCCACAATGAGCGGTGCAATGGGGTGGGAGAAACTCGGCGGATGTGGATTGCTTGGGCTTCTGGTTCCTCCTATGGCGGGAGGGGGACGCGTGGGCGGAGGATTAGGAAAGTCGGGACTCTTGAGTCCGAGTCATCCACAGTTACGGAGTAGAGAAGGGGGCTGGACCTTTTGTGAATAAGGTACAGTAGAATATGATGCTGGGTTGGCATGGATTTTACTACGTAGTCTCTGCTACTTACCCGATGGTTGCCACCAATTTCCGCCCGCCGACAAACCAACGATCTCGCATCGTACACGCGCACGAGCGCGGGTGGCAGCGGAACCTGCGGCGGGTGAGGGGAAGGAGAAATTGTTTTTTTTTCCCTTTTTTTTTTGGCTGGCGTAAGGTGGTGGCGCAGGAGGCGGCGGGCCGGATCGGACGGCGCGGCGGGGCTTCATAGAGGGGGTGGTCCCTGGGCACTCATCTGCCCCCCGGACGCGTGTCTTTCCGGGTGTCCGGCACGGCTGGATCTGAGTCGAAGGTTTGGGGGGGGATTGTCAACTTCAGATGTCTGATGCGGATTCGTAGATGAGATCTTATCCCCCCCCCTTTTGAACGGCACGCGTTTACAGCAGGAACCAAGATTGATGGGTGAAGGGTAATTTCTCTCTGACGGTGCGGCGGTACCTGCAGGCGTTTGATCAATTTCCCCCCTGCCTTGCGCATGGGCAGGACGAGACTGCATGGCGGGTTTGGAAATGTAGATCATTGTGCCTTGAATGCTGAAGACTTGCAGGTCGCCAAACGGGCTCATGTGCTGTCGATTGAGACATGATCGTGGGTACGGGAACCATACATCTCTTGGACATAGCTGGTGTCTTGGGCATAGCTGGTGATGTTTTTTTCAGCCGACGTTTACGGTCTACGTAATGTACTCCTGCTTAATCGGAGAGCATTGGCTATGCTTCAAACTCCTGTTCTCGGCTTGCTGAAGAGGATTGGGGGGTTGGTTGAGGTATAGAGGTATAGACTCAACAAACCTCGAGCCTCCTCCTCTGGCGTATCAGCTGAGTATCCTTCTGGTCAGGCACCTCAGACATGAATTTCTCCGTCGAAATGCCCCTCGAGAGTTTTTCGATCCCGGAGGATACACGATGCCGTGAAGTTGTCCGTTATTCCCTCCCTGTTGATGGCGGTTGATGCATTCGACGTCCACGTCGTTGAATCGGTTGCCCGCGTGACGGCCATCAGATCCTGGAAGTCTGCATCTGCGCCCGCATCCGTATCGGACGTCAGTCTCAGGTTTGGGCAGCAGCTCGGTGAAATGGAATAGACTTTGCTTGGACAAAGACGAAGCCGGTCAGTTGGGGTGGCAGGCAGGGAAAATTGGGTAGATAGGCTGCCCCGACATCTTGCTGATTATGAAACAGCGCTTCAGGGCGGATTGGGACGCGTCTTGCTAGAGAGTCTACTCGATCCAGCTGTGATAGGGACTTGAAGGGAGATCAACGGGTGAGAGATATTTTGGTAGGCATATGCCTACGATTAGACCTATGTGCGTCGTGCTTCATTTCTAGGAAGATAGAACGACCATTGATTTGAGATCACAGATGTGGTCACCGGCAAATTGAAACAGTAAAATCTTCTTCGCGTTGTGAGCAGGGGGGCAGTTTGATTTCTTCTCCGTCCTACGCCTTGAGCACCGTCTCGGGAGTGAGAAGTACTGCCTGCTGTTCGGAGTGTGGTACAGTCTGCGCCTAGATATCTCAGTGGCTGAAGCCAACTAGGCCGTAAAACTGGTATTTCTTTTGCGTGATGCTGAGCTTGCGATCAGCCGACCGGAGCTTTCGTTGTTCGCCGTGGAAGATCGGGTGCATGGGGCGTTCACCGCCGTCCGGAGAGCCGAGAGCGGAGACCGGGCGGAGGGTGGACCCGGCCTGCGGCTCAGGAAACTCCGCTGGCCAATTTTCTGGCAAGCAAGGTACCTAGGTAACAAAGCTGGACCACTCGGAACAGTGAATACTACGTGAGAAGACTATACTTGAAATAAGTTTCTCTAGGATACCACCAATACTTTGCCGCTGTGAATAAGATCTGCAGGCCTAGGAGAATACAAGTTCGAAAAAATATTAGCATCTAAAGTGATACCTATACTACGAGGCGACGAACCCGGATCTCTATCGGCTTGTGTTCTAACAACCGAGACCGTCGACTGACTAGATAATCCCACAGGATTCCCCCTAATGTCAACCTTGAAGAAGTATGCTTTGATCAACTGAACTCGAACACTTTGCCAAAGTTTCAAGATGCGACTTCGTTGGTGTCACGAACAAAATGGACCCGTTCGTGCGGGTAGCATTAACCACATCTACATCTCGTGACAATTGATATAGTAGTAAGGCGTGAAAGAGGCAAGAGTGACTGTAGCCTAGACAATGCGGGACTCTAAGTACAGGCTGCTATGAATACTTATCCGAGAATCAGATAAATCGCCATTCTGGATCTAGAAATCGCATCACGATTACCTTTCCAAGTCTTTAAATAAAGACTGCGTATCTGAAATGGAGATATCCAAGTGCGGTCCTCGAAACTTTTGCCTAACGCAGAATGAAAGCAGGAGCTTGACCATGAGCATTCAATGTGCTGATAGATCGTATAGAAGTTCGAACGGGGCCTCCCAGTACCTGCTCTAGCATAGATAGCGTATTCATTGTCGCAATTGGACGAGCCGGAGTGGTTTCAGTCAATTCCTCGTAGAACGAGTTGATTTTGAGTGCTACCTTGCAATTATATTTTGTAAGCATTAATTTATCCACACGTAAACGAGGCTAAGACTTACACAGAGTAGCTACACTATTGGCAATCTAAGCTGTGCGAATTTTTATTCTCCCTTCATCCCGCAAGAATTTTTGTTTTTGATGCTGCCATCACACCTTTCAAGTTTTACTCGCCAACATAGATGTACTTACACGGGTAACGCAGCCAAGCATCAATATGAGGTAAAGACTCTCCACCAAAGACGATTTGCCTAAGCTTTAATCCCCTATGGCTACGAGCTGTGGCAGAGGTAGATAGGTACTGATGTTTTCCTCGCCAAGTTCATCAATCTTCCACAGCCGATGAAGACTCGTCAAGTTTGGAGAGTGCTGTGCACTAGCTCGGGAGACAATACGGCCTAGTATCAATGCAAGCCAAAAGTCTGATTTGAGTCTGAAAGGAGAGGCAAAAAATGGAATGTAGGCCGCGAGGTATGTCGCGCCTCATAGAAGAGCCAATGCCTTTCCAATCAGATACCCGAGTGGTATAATTTTTGCACCTTGAGCATCGGATCCAATCACATGTGCAGTAGTAGGCTGCCTGTCGATGTAAGGCAGACAGTCGAAAGCGGGCGCGATGGTTGGCCTCCTGCAGTGACGTCGCTGCCAGAACTCGTTCCCCAGCCATTCACAGGTGACGGCGGGACACACACGACCTCGGATGCGACGTGATGTGTCGGTGCTCATTTCCTGGCCAGATAAATCATGGAGTGACAAGTGCTCGCAGTGTGAACACTTGATGAATTTGGTACACAAGCGGGGTCAGGCAAGATGTTACTAAAAGGGTCTGCTCGAATTCCAGATCTTCAGGTCGTTGACTGACGTTATCGACGATAGCTGTACAATAAGAAAGATTACTGAGGGGCTATATGAGATCCATTAATAGCTGATATAAAATATTCACGCCGCCATGTTCAACCCAAGTACCAAGGTTAGGGGCTTCGAACCTAACTGCACCAGCTTTCTGAAGGAGATTCTTTTGGCCTGGGCTCTTATTTCGTCCCGGCCGCCCTCAGCGGATATCTCCGTGGACGGGCTTTGCGGGCATTCAGATAATTCCCCAACTGCAAGATTTTTATAGCCAGGCTGCGCAGTCCTCTGGCTGTGGAAAATCAAAGCGAGTGTCCATGCCTATGGCATGCAGGCGGAGTGCACTTCAAGATGGCTCAGTGGTCTCGATCTCGATCATTACAGGGATGAGATTGTGCAATGCGCACCAAATTTATCAGGCTATCCGTAAGGCTGTTGTATCGCGTCTGGGGTTGGGGAGATCGGAAGCGCGGGGACTGGGCTTAAAACCAACTCGGTAGTATTGTTGAGCGTATCAGTATATCGAAGATCGACATTTAGCATATCCTTGTTCATCGCTTTCGACGGGTAGTGCCGTGATGAAGCATGTATGGCGAACGTTGTCTGAGAGTCCTCACCTGAACAGCTCCTTGCCATTAGTGAATAGTTGCGTATTCACAACGCCGCCGCTCCCACGCCCAATCCTGTGCCGCTATTGATTCTCAAAGAGCCGCATGCTACACGATTGCGACCCTGATCTTTGTTGTCACTCGCTGGACCACTTGTCCAGGGCCAACTGGTGAACTGAACTGCAGATCATCCAAGACTCTGCCCGCAGTGCTTGCAGGACATTGTCCAACGTGGACATCCTCCGTCCAATTGTTTGGACGTAGGCTGTCGTGCAGCTCTCACCGACTGCGAGTGTTCTGCATGCGCGTCTGCGGGTCTGTTACTGTTTTGCGAACCGCCTGCTGCAGTGTCTCATTGGCCAGCCTTTTCAGAGATACTGCCGACAGCCCTGCATTCCCTTTTGTCGGGTTTCAAGCGAGCTCTGGGGAACAAGGAGAAGCCAGTCTCTCACATGAAGAAGGTGTGCGTCTTACAGGATCATGCGGACTTGGTTGCATCGTTAATGTGCCGGATGACAATATCTTCCGTCACCGTACATGAGAAACATGGAATGGCGACCTCCTCACAAGATGCAAGTCTTTGCCTCGAGCAGCCTGCCATGAGAAAGGGCAGCAGTGAGTTTCACGTCCTATAAAACTTGGTCGAGATGTAGGTAGTCCGCTTTGCTCTTCGGTGGTCGACACATCTGCCATTGAGTGTGGCATCCTTTTCCCGAACCACATTAATGGCGAGTTACGATGGCGACTTGTGGAACTCATCATGTGAGAGACTCTCTGGTGATCATTAGAAGCAGGGACGTTTGATATGTTGACAAGACTTGCTAGGGACATCAGCCCCAGCATTGCAACCGCCCAGTCTGCGGGATGAATTGCAGCCCGCCAGTATCCGGTTCATGCACAACACAGTTTCTCGATAAGTTTGATAAAACGTTGAACCAAATAGCCGAGAAGCTCTGCAGCATGATGCATTCGCAGGAATGCATCACCAACCAATTTGACGACAAGTAAGTAGCTTTGTTCCAGGCGTGGCCGGACAAAATTTACTCACGCAATAATCTTGTATCAGATTGAAGAAGATCGACGAAACCGTTATGTCTATTGAGAAAGCCCTCAATGCTGTCAGCAAAACTGTTTCCGATGATCACAATATCCTGGCAGAAATCCGTCCTACGATCAATGGCAATCGTGGCTCCTTGGCAGCAGTCAACGGCAGAGTAGACCAGATGCAAGCTGACATCATGGAATTAAGTAACACCACTGGCCAGACACGTACTGCAGTGACAAGAATGAGCACCGCCGTTAACGCCACTCGGGACGACTTGCGAGCAGTCAGCAACACTGTCAAAGAAATTCAGGGTGCCCTGACGGCAGTTACCGTCACAGTCAATAGGACCCGAGAAGTCGTTATAGAAAACGGAGTTACTGTCAATAATATTCGGGGCGGCCTGGAAGCAGTCACTCCCGCTATCACCGACACCCTGGATATTGCGAGAGTGGTCAACGGTATAGTCGACCAGACACACGAAACAGTCACCAACACCCAAACAACTGTTTTGGAAGCAGCCGATACGATTGGTCAAACCCGAGATTCTGTAGCAGTTATGAGCAACAGGCTCAATCAGACACAAGCTACAGTGACAGAAAACAACAAAATAGTCAGCAGAATTCTGGATGGACTAGAAACAGTCACTCATATTGTCATCAACACACATGAAGTTGTTTCGACGACGGAGAACATCGTTAATGAGACGCAGCACGCGCTGGCAAATGTACGCGAAACCGTTACTGGCGCCAATGAAGCATTGGCTGCAATTGGAAACACCGTCCCAGACACCCATCGGATTGTAATAGACGTCAACCGTTCCTTAAACAACGCTCAGAATACCCTGGGGATGATTCGGAATGGAGTCAATGACAGCAACAACAATGCTTTACAAAATCAGGCCGGAATCGGTAATGCGCATAAGACCGTTCGAGAACTTGTCCTGGAAGTTCGGGCAGGGTAAGAATGCATGGGTCTATGCCGCAATGTTGTGCCTAAATTGACTTTTGATAGTCATTTCAATGATGCAGCACGCCTATCCAATCGTTTCGCAAGTTGCTGCACAACTTCCATACGAAGCTTCCATGGTATCAACGATCAACACGTCCCTGGATTTCCGACCTCATATGCCTCATACAACAATCTTTCAGGTAAGAAAGGCTTCGAATGGTAGAAGATTTACTAACAGGGCCACAGACGATCAGTTGAGCGATATATTAGAAAGCTTGGGTTTACCTGAGAAAGGGTCATATTTGAGCAAGAAGACTCGCTTGAAAACCTTCCTGGGACTGAGGGCATAAGTCGAGGCTTGAAGATGGTTGGAGCATTTTGGAAATAAATGCGTTTACAATGATGGCAGCGAAATTGAGACCTAGACTCGCTTTGCGCTGCAGAGACGAGGATGCGCAGTGCGCCTCGGATGTGTCAAGATTGGCAACCATAGCATGCTTGTTAGAAGATCAGCTCAGCTTTGCAGTGTGATTGCGCGCGGCTGTAGCGATTCAATAGTCAACTCTCGCCCAGAAGCGGCAAAGGAACTCCTCAATCGCCGTGAGCCGGCTTTTGGTGCGTAGGCTTCGGTGCCTTTGCTGAGGTCGAGTCAGAGGGTAGAGTCGTGTGCTCCGAACAGGAAGATCCATTTTGAAGACAACGAAACTCAGTAAGTCTGGACGGACTTCGGAGACTGGACACAAGGGACGGCTAGAGATATATGTGTTGTTTTGACTGGGAAAGCCCAGGGTCAGGATTGGTTTACTGGTCGACAAAGCGGCCGGAGTAGGTCAAGAGCAAGAGCTGATACGAGATGACGTGTGATAATAACTGTACTAGGTAGGCGGCTCGAGACCGACTGAATAATAAATGTATTAGAACACGGCCCGCTGGCTCGCAACTCTTCTAAAATGAATTACCTTGGTTGTTCATTTCTCGGTAGCGTTGAATGACTGAGATCTTCGATAATCCGTTCCGAAAGACAAGCAGATACTGCCAGGACTTGAGATCCCCGGACATCGACCTGAATCTCTGGACCCGATGGCCGTCTTCCAAATGCTTGCCGGTACACGGTCTCTTTCGGTCGTTGGTGGGCCGTCTTGTTGCGAGTACTCTTCAGAGCGAGATCTCTTTCGATCTTGTAAACTAGTCATGAATAATCCATTATTGAAAGTCAAGCTTGAAGCGGGATTCCAGGCTGTGTCCTCCACTTCTTGACCATTAAATACCACCCCGGCCACTGTACCATGACCTGAATACGGTATTCAGATAAATGCGCAGTAGCATTCGCTCGCAGACCAAAAGGAGGGTCATGCACACAAGCTATAGCCAGACCGTTCGACCACGTCTTCATGTCTTACATACGTACGCCCCAATTCTTCAGTCTAAGAGATCAAACGACACTGCCAAGGCATCTTTCGCAATCACAACCTTCACTATATCAATCCGAGAGATAATTACTGCAGCAACGATGACTACACATACTTACATATATTTAAAAAGACAATTCCTACATCATAAAGCTTACCCTCGCCCTCACCGCCCCACTTCCCACAAATGCTATGGCAGGAAAGTTGAAGATAAGTCACGAGGACAAGACTCTCAGAGATGGCTACAGATGTCGCGCTACCAAAGCTGTAATTGCCCTTGTTAGGAAAGAGGACATTATTCTCTCAACGATAAAGCAGTAAAGGCTGGCATCGTATCAGCCAAGGAGGAAGTCGTCGTGTCTCTAGGAGACCGTATGCTTAAGGCTAATACCATGCCAATCAAGAAGGAAGTTATTGTTCCTCTTTGGGACCACGGGTCCAGGCAGGCATTATTCCGGTAAAGGAGGAGGACATTATCTCGCTCAGAGACTAGACAGTCTCAGTCAATCATACGAGATTATAATGGTGAGGGAGAATAATGATGTTCTATTGAGATTTAAGCAATAACATGTTACTCAACAACATAGGCATTGCTCAATATATAACGCTCAAGAAAATAAGAATCTTCCTCCACCAGTCCTTCCTACAGCACCATTATCTCTTAGAGCCTGTATCGCCTGATCGTGACCTCCAACCGTGGCGCTCTGAAGTGCAGTCTGGCCTTGCCGTCCCTTGAAGCTATAAGCATTCACATCAGCACCGGCTGCCAGTAAGCGCTCGATTATGTCTACGCGGCCTTTCTCGGCTGCCGCATGTAAAGCCATCCCATCTCCGTAAATGCCTCCCAGGGCGTGGACATCGGCGCCTTTCTGAAGAAGAAGGTCGGCGACCTCAAGATGACCTCGCAGACATGCTCCCTGAAGAGCCGTGTAGCCCTTGTACTTTGCCGAGGCACCATTGATGTCAGCCCCGTGTTGGAGAAGAAGCTCCGATATTGCCATGTAGCCGCCACCTGCTGCAGCTTGCAATGCCGTGTAGCCCGCCGTTGGTGACGGCGGGGCATTCACGTCGGCTCCCAGTTCCAGTAGTCGGCTGACCAGATGCTCATGTCCTCGCTCTGCTGCTGCTTGAAGGGCCGTTCTTCCATTGTACCGCGTCACGGCAACTGATGACGCTGGTGACCCGTGTACCGGATTCGCAGACTTTGATGACACCTCGTTGATCTTAGCACCCGCACTGAGCAGGATGTCGACGACCTTCTCGTTTCCATGTCCGCAGGCGATTTGCAAGGCATTCCGTTGGAAGTTGTTGCCCCCGCAGAAGTGGATATCGGCCCCGGCGTCGACCAGCATCTGCACGGCCTGTTCGTGGCCGTGCATGCACGCAGCCTGGATGGCCGTCTGTCCGTAGTATCCGTGTGGGGGCTCGTTGACGGCGGCCGGGTTTGCGGCGAGGATTTCCCGGATTTTGTGCAGTTCTCCGCCTCTGGCGGCAAGCTGCAACGGCGTCCAGCAATACTCCTCTCCGTCGTCGGTCTGCAGGGTCGGATCCCACGCGGCGTCCAGAGGCGGCAGGGATTTCTGCATTATGTGGCTCGAACGGAGGGGCCAAGGCTCGGAATAGCAGGTGGTATGGTGGGATCAAGAGGGAATCATCCAGCATTGGGGCTATAAAAAGACGAATTGGAGCTGTGTTGCTATCAAAAAGGCAGGCTCAGTCAGCCAGTCAAATCTACGCTTGAAGACATATGCACTGAGTCGCGTGCTGTTGGCGACCGGAACACCCTTTATATTGGTCGGCCAAGGCCATTGAGTTATCTTACATGCGCTAAGGTATCTTGCTGAATCCTGTTGATTATCGGGATTCGGCACAGGCCCATTATCAAGATGCGGGGGTTAACAAAGGCATGGGTCTAAAGCGAGGTGAACGGTTAGATGAATATTACTCTCTCTTTTGATACCATCTCATCTCTGTATCGAGGACAGTGGACGACAGAGAGTCCTTCACGTCTCTCACCGCGACTGTCTTGTGCAGCTTTGGACGTTCACCAGCTCTGGCACTATCCGCAGTGAGGCTTGATCCGTGAATGGCTTTCATATCCATGGCCATTTCGCGCCCGCCATCATTAATAACAAGAACTCGGAAAATTCACTGCCAGATTCGAGGTCAATGTTCAGGCGGTCTCAGGCGGTTTCACAGATTGATTGATCGAGGACGACTATGCCTGCAATATTGTCGCTCAGCTCTGTTATAGCCACGAACAATATGGCTATCACTCATCTAGATCGCGATACTGCTTGAAGATGGAACTCTTAATGGTCTGAACGACAACGCTTGGATCAGCATTGTAGAGGGTCGAGCTGTCCTCGAGGAGCTATTTGTTAGAAAAATCCACTACCAGAGAGTGGTGCCGGCCGGTAGCTGCGGAAACAGCTATCTGGCTTCAACTAGTTGACGATCCTTAAAGACAGGGCCTGATAACGTGTAAGTGCGGGCTCGAAGTCAAGCCGGAACCTAGATAATCGGTATTTATACGTACCAAGAGTCGTTCGCACCAGAACACCGTCAGCAGCGGCATCGAAGAAGTTTGAAACTACGCACTCCATGAGCCTGTCCCAGTTGACGCATTCATGTGGACTGATGAGGTTCCGGATCGGTAGGAGACCGGTGGCGTTCCATTCGTCAGTATATCGGGTAGTCTCAAGTGAGTCAGAGAACTGTGAAATGGACTCTCTTGCCATTATGCTCGGCCGTCATGTCTCTCTCTGAATGACCTTAGCTGACGACTTTAATGTTCCCAATGCTCTCAAGGTACTTTTTTGACGCCAAATTTGCATGTCTTATCGATGTAGGACAGTTTGTCAGGATCTAGTAGACTGTGAGAAGAATGCCGTCATTATTCAAGATCATCAGCGAGACTTAGGTGCCCCACTATCGTCCTCTTGGGGGACCTGCGTAATCAATGCCCCAACGGAATGGCCTAAACAAAAGGTGCAGGAGATAATGGGATTGGACTGGGATTTCGTGGGGAAAGCGTCATCAATTTCGCTGCCGAGCTTGTTGAGCGAGCCTGATTACTACTTGTATTATACGAGTCTGGATCATCATAGAAGCGAAATCCACACCTCACCGATTTAAGGCGAAAGGCTAAACTTGAATGCTTTTGCACGCGAAATCTTAAGTCATTACTAATCTCTGAACTAGGTTTCCCAACATCTGCAGATTTCTTGATATTCTTGCTGCCCAAAGGCGCTTCTCGGGATTTGAGACCCGGTGCCTCTTCGTATTCCGCTCCAGTACAAGCGGATCGAAGCAGTGAGAGGTTCACGTTGCTCTGCCTCGCTGATACATTTGAAACTACTTTCGACCTACTCAGTTGTCTAACTCTGAAACGATCGTTGTGTTCCCCTTGCCCCCGCGACCGTTTGCACCGGGGTTGAAGTACATATCGATGAGCCCAGATCCCTTCAGAGGGATGCCGAGTACGGTCTGTTGTATATCCAAATCTGTGATGATTATTAGGCCTGTTCTACCTAGCAATATTGCAGGTAGTAAGAGACTCACTCTGAAGACCGAGAACAGAAATAAGGGTGTTGTTCAATGTAGGATCGTCCGGGGTATAGGTCGTCAGCTGGGTCTCAGGGTCATATATCCACATCGAGTGACTGATCACTCCTGGCGTCTTGGAGTGTTCGGCGTACAGGTCTCCACGTCTGTTACCCTGAGCGCCGGCTGCCAGATTGATCTTGATATACCAGGACCCATGGTTGTTGCATGTATTTGCTGCCACATTTTGAAGAATAGGAGGGACAAAAAGAAAAAGGCTCTTGTAAGAAATCATATTGTATTGAGGTAGTCGAGCGTTCAGAACGGCCGTATAGTCTGATAATCCGTTATCAGGGACTGCAGTCAAGCAATTACCAGTACCAGACGTTATAGGAACACAGGATTAGATCATTTCGTCAAGTAGAGCAGATGAAGCCTTTATACCTCATGGCAATGAGCTTCACCGTTTGCCCAGACCCCACGATACGATGTTACACTGATTCTTTTCAGCTGATGAATGGATTTGTATTCCTAGCTAACTACAAGACGCCTGCATCAATAGCTTCACCAATAGCTTCTATACTGCAGAAAAATGCGCCTCAGTGTAACATCACGTCTGATGGTGGCAGAATTCCCCGCTTCGGGGATCTGAAAAGGTCCTTCTAAGAGCTTGTGGACTCGTCTGGTTTCCTTGAGAGGGACAGAAATGTAACCCCGACAAAAAGAACAAGATTCTCAGAGAATATTCTTTTGCCTTATCTCTTGCATCGGGCTTTTGGCATTGTGTCTGGTATGTGGTACTGGAAGCGTGTTGAAAGAATTGCAGGAGTGGCGTAAGCCTTGATCTGAGACTGCGGTCTTGTTCCATTCTGGGTCGCACACAACTGTCCGCGGACAAATCACGATACTTTCCGGCAAATTTACTTAATAACATGAAGCCAGCTACCAACTGACCCAGGAATTCCGATGACTGATACGAGTCTCCATCATAGTACTATCTCCTACTGACTAAGGTACATGGATTCGTGACAGCATCCGGCGGATCTTACAGACGACGGCCCGAACGAAGTTGTAATGATATGTTCATTACAAACAAGGATATAACTGATGATATGGAGACTGACCATGGATTTTGGATCATGGTCCTTCGGGAGCCAAGAAACCCTTGAGGCAGGCCAAGGTGCTGGTCAAGTTTGGTACCCATCCGCCTAGACTTGAAAGGGGCGCCTCCAGACTAAATATGCAAGTCCTGGTTCGGGTTTTGAACAGCTCTTTAAATGTCTTGGCCTGCTTTCCTTTCCCCGCACTCTTCACTTAGCGGAAAAGCCGTCCTACCCCATTGACCCCATGGGGAACGCAAATATTTTCTCCAACGATTAGGCTCATCTGGCTCCGCGCTTGTTGACCCGAGGAGATGTCTGCCGGTCGAGCTGGCATTTGAGGATATATATCTGAGCTTCCTCGGTCCCTATTTCAGACTTGTGTCTTCAACCCGCGAACCCATGGACTACCAAACTTCACCTCCTCTGATTTTGAAGACGGATCGCCAGCTGGAAATCTGCCCAGTATCAAATTCCTGAATTTTCTGCTCGATTGTTCAACAGTCCTCCTTTGCAGCCTCTTATCTCCACCTCGACCGCCTTCATGCGTACGACTGGTAGACCAAAATGGCGCACAATGCACATGACGACACACCTGTCTCTTCACAGGACAAGGTTGCTGTCCAGCAGATGGAACATGTCTTGAATACTGACGATCCCGCATTCATGAAGCAGCCCATTGATATCGAGAAGGTGGACGAGTTCGGCGCTCATACAAAGACGGACCCTAGGGAAATTGCGCTGGTGAAGAAGATTGACTGGTACATCCCGGTATGTCACAACTACCATATCTCTGCCCAAAATGGCACTAGGCTGACGGCAAATGAAATAGCCAATCCTCTGGATGATGTATTTTCTCAACTTCCTCGATGGTGGAATATATTATTTTTTATTTATATTACTGTAATAGAAACCAGTGCAATGATCAATGGAAATTAAACGGCTTGGATAAGGATCTTGGCCTGAAAGGCACGCAGTACAACACCTGCGTTTCCATCCTTTTCGTCGGATACCTTTGCGGGCAAGTACCCTCCAACATGATCCTCAACCGAGTTCGTCCTTCCTATTACATGGCTGGTATGTTTCTTGAGTTATCGACGAGTAAACCACAGCTAATGTCAGCTCAAGGCTTCCTGATGGCTTGGTCAGTCGTCAGTCTGTTAACCTACAAGTGCCACAACTTCGGAACAATGCTGCCCTGCCGCTTTCTGCTCGGAATCACGGAAGCACCCGTAAGGAGCAACCTCATCTGGCTGGATGAAGCTAGTTTCTGACATCAGGTTGCAGTTCTATCCCGGTGCACTCTATATGCTTAGCATTTTTTACACCAGAAAGGAGGTCTCAACCCGCATGGCGGTCTTCTACACCGGCAACATGGCTGCCAGTGCTTTCTCTGGGATTATTGCAGCTCCCATATTCTCGGGAATGGACGGCGTCCAGGGTCTCTCTGGCTGGCAGTGGTAAGTCCTTCATTATGCATCATTTCCCTCCCTCGCCCAAGAGGAAAGAGACATTCGACAAAAGACGCTGACTGGCAACTTTTGGTGCAGGCTCTTCATCATTCAAGGTGCCATCTCCATCGTCGTAGCTATCTTCGCCTTCTTTCTCCTACCCGATAGCCCCCTCAAGACACGCTGGTTGACCGAGGAGGAGCGCCGGCTCGCGCACACCCGGGTCTTTAAAGACACCACAGACCGTCGCGAGGGTACTAGTGTCTGGACCGGTCTCCGTGAGGCCTGCACGGACTGGCGCACATGGGTATTCTGTCTCATGGATAACCTGAATCTCTCCGCGAACGGATTCAAGAACTTTTTACCTGTTTGTGTCCCCCTACATGAAAAGTCAAGCTTGCATGCTTGTGTGTTAGTAGACTGACGTAACTTATGCAGACCGTTGTCGAAACGCTTGGATACAATACCACTGTCACTATTGTGCTGACCTGCCCGCCATACGTCTTCTCTGCATTCTTCTCTGTCTTGGTTCCCTGGTCATCCGGAAAGTACAATGAGCGCACGTGGTACATTACGATTAGCAAGCTCGTTGTTTGCATCGGCTTTGTTATGGGAGTCTCGTCCCTCAACATGGGCGTTCGTTACACTGGTACGAAGCCAGGAGATCCTCTCCCACCCACCCTTGCGCGACTTTTCTGGTGCTAATGCTCATTCATAGGTACTATGCTATTTGTTGGAGCTACATACGGTGTAAGTTGAAGTCAGATCAGTCTTTGCTGCGCATGAACCTAAACTGACTGTCGGCAGGTAAATAACTTGATCCTCGGCTGGACCTCATCTGTTCTCGGACAAACCGATGAAAAGAAGGCAGTGGCAATCGCCATGGCTAACACTCTTGGAAACGCGGCCAGCATCTACACCCCCTATCTCTGGCCAGATTCTGTCTCCCCTCGGTTCTTGACTGCCATGCTTGCTAGCATCGGGTTCTCTGTCGGAGTCGTCATCTGTGCCTGGGGAATGAGGTGGGCCTTGATGCGTACCAATCGCAAGAAGAGAGAGGCCGACCCCAATGCCTCTAACTTTTATGTCTAATAGTGTCAGGTGTATAATAGTGCGTGTTACAGGAGAGAGGACCTTGAATGAACGTGGAGTCAGAAATTGGTAATCACACAAGCCGGTCAAATTGACATGGAAAATGGGCCACGATTCATAATATCGATGTCCCATCATATGAGCACATCAATGCTACCAAACGCACTCATCTGAACGTCTCATACAGATGTATTTCAGCACCATCTATCAGAGTGAACCATAAATATATGTCAAGGGGGCGCCGGAGTGCCCAAGGCTCCCAAGGTGATCGTGGAACATGGCTCGTCGTACAAGCTCGGCTTGACGAAGTGTGGTTCAAGATCATTTTGGACAGCCAGAAGAACCAGCGACGTCTCGCTAGGGTCAAACTTTGGCCATCCGAGGACCGAACTCAATCCATCTACCGGATCATCGGCGAAAGTCGCCCAGGCGCTCTGCATGAGTGCCGTGGTTCGCCTTTGAGCATCGGACGGCTGTATCCCGCTCACATCCCCAGAGGCGCCAAAGATCATATGCAGGTCAACACCGTGGTATGCGCCGCTCGTCGGGAATAGACGTGTGTTGTCCCAATCTCCAAAATAGCGATAGATCCACGCAGAGACACCATGCCTTAGCCGCGCTTGGCCCTGATAAGAGTTTGGGCAAGTGAAAGACTCCAATAAGAAGGATTCGACTTGCCCTGGTGTGGGTACTACGCCATTGCCGTATGCCGGGATTCTGTAGTATCCGTCTTCGTTATGGTTGTTCCCAAAGAGGATCGGCTGCAACTCAAGGATTAGATGCCGGCTTTGGGAGCTCAAAGAGAGGCACAGGCTGCCAATCACTCACCAGCTTGGCAAATTTGCCAGACTCTGTCATGGAGACGTAATCAGGAAAGACGGTTACGTTGTCCACTGTAGGATAAAATGCCGGAATCGCTCGAAGAACGCTACTGGAAGACGTTGGCCTGATAGCAGCGGTAGCAGATTTTATATCTTCCCAATTTCGAGTTCGCATGCATCCCATGGTATCGGTAGTGTTGGTGCAATTCACAGCCGCCACGACGGTGTTCCAATTCCGCGCCGTGACATCTGGGCTGTTGAGCGGGAAGCTTAAGGCATTGCCAGACGGTGCGATGAGGCCGTTGACGATGGGACTTTTGACGTAGGCGTACGACCAATAGTCCACGGCGACACCGCCCGACGACTGGCCCGCGATGGTGATCTTTGCCGGGTCACCGCCGAAGCCGGCAATGTTATCGCGGACCCATTCCACGGCTACGCGTTGATCCCTCAAACCAAGATTCTGCGGCTGGCCTGGAGCCCCGGGAAATCCAAAAATGTTGATGCGGTAGTTGACCGTGACTACAACGACGTCCTGAGCATCCGCAAAATACTTGCCATTGTAGAAAGGGCTGTTTGTGTTGCCGACAGCAAATCCTAACAGGCTTCGTCAGTGAAATTTCAGAATCGAAGCACTTGCAAAACCAGTCACGTACGACCACCGTAAAAGAATACAATGACGGGTTTGGCAGCGAAGCGTGCCTTTTCGGTCGACCTTGTCCAGATGTTCAGCGTCAAGCAGTCCTCACTCTGAGGTGTCCCGGCAGCAGAAGCAAAGTATCCGATGATACGCTGCGCTTGTGGTGTCATGTCTGGGTAATCGACCTGGCGAGAAGGGGAAAGAGGGCAGTCAAAGCCGAAATGAGAGGCCTCATGCGACTTATTCCCTGTGAATCTCTGTGGTGGAGCGAACCGCAGATCGCCGACTGGAGGTTTCGCATAGGGAATCCCGAGGAACTCGAGAACCTCGGAGTTGTTTGACACCGGATGACCTGTAATCGGACCATTCGATGTCGGCACCGGACCCAGACCTTTTGCGTCACGTCTTGCCGATGACAAGCCCGTTGCATAGCCGTTGTTCAAAGCCAGGAAGGCCAAGAACGTTGCCAATGACAGAGAACGCATCTTCCCGACTATCATCAAATGAGAAAAGCAAGACGATGAATACAGCATGAATCAAGGCATTCACTTCTTCTTGTGTTCCTGCTGACAGATCTGCGTCTCGCTTACTGGGATGCGCAGGCCCCATGCCGTCTGTCCACGCCGCTAATCTTAGCACGGAATCCAAGTCCGCGGCTGATTTCATTGCGCCGATCGTATCGGACGTTGTTGCCCACCGAAAGCCTCGAATCCTGGTGTCATTGGCTAAATTGCGTGTGCTATTCAGTACCCGAAAGAGACGGGTCGCTATTGTCTCTGAATTCACTGTTGAGACTGTGAGTCGCACGTTATCATTCTAGAAAGCCTCTAGCGGGAGCGGCTCAGTCTGTGTTCGAACTACAGTTGAAATCGGCTATCTACGGTTGGTCACTCATTTCTTAAGCAGGCTCTTCGTTGGGAGACGAAAGTCTCATTCGAGCTGCAATTACAAAGCCAGCATGCATGCGGCCATCTGGTAGCGAATCTATGGCGCTCTTCTGTGCAGATTCCGTCGTGACTGCGTCGGTCCCGTGCGCGGCAAATGCGTGCTTCAGCCGTCTCATCAAATGCAACCAGTTTGCGGTTTGTTTTCACCTCAATTGCCATCTTCGAAATAGCTTTATTTGTTGCCTTTCACTCAACATGAACACAGAGAATCGAGCTTTTGAGTCACAGCGGCCTATATGTAAGAAGTGGGCTTCGGATATTCCCTAAAACACTGCCAAGTCGAAGAGACGTGGGCAACTAAGTAGTTGGCAAAGCTAGACGACCATAGTCTTGACCTTTTTTCTCTCACATAAATTGTTCGCAGATCTCATTGTCGTAATCTAGGGGCTTTTGATCTCAAAACTCGGATTCCTAAGCTAAGTACTGTGTATCGAGATAAACGCACGACTATAGTCAACCATCAAATGCATCCCCCACCAGCCCCGAAAGCTCCATTTCCATAAGTTTCAATATGGCATTGACTTAGTTGTTGTCTGTCTGTGGGAGAGATATTTGCTCAGGAACTCACATGCTTCTTTAAGTAGACCTTTCCCCGCACAGGAACGAGCCCGTTCCGAGTTCCCACCGTCCTTCGACTCCTTCCACACAATCCTCTCCAGACTTGGCCTGTTCTTTGCAGAACTGATGTGTCTCGCAGTACTCAATAATGATTGGATCCTATACGTTGCGAACCAAGCCGGGGTTGTGCCAAGCGTAATCATGCAATCCTTCAAGCGCACCTTCCTTGAAGAGACAAGCCTCGCGATAGATCAAGACTCTGCCTTTGAAAGCAACGGACTATAAATGTGTATATTGGACTTTGTTCCCGACATTGTCCTGAAATTTGAAACACATAGAGACATTTCATTCGCCAAGAATCAACTAGTCGCAATCAAAATAGGTTGTGTAACCTGGTCGCGACTCGCCGTCATAGCCCCTTCTCCAACAAACTTCTCTATTGTAAGCATTGCCACTCAGCCTCTCACAGAACGACTGTTCTACACTTTAGTTTCCATAAGCTGACATTGAACCGAGTAGCGTCAACATGGTCAAAATCGCCTTTGCTCTTACGATTGCCGTGGCGTCGATTGCCCGTGCCGCTCCCGAGGCCATCAGTGCTCGTCAAGCTGCGGGTTGCCAACCTGCCGATACCGTCTGCCGTGATGGCTGGGCCTGGTGCTGCATTGGCTCGACCTGCTACGAGTTCGCTCCACCTACGGCCTGCTGAGCGAACGAATACATTGATCATGACGAACTGATCAGACAAGACGGGTCGCGATGGGTGGCAGTGGCTTGTCTCTTCTTCAACCATGTTATGTGATTATTTACTTCACTCTTTTCTCGAATCGTAGTTCGAGCATAGCGACAATAAGGTACAAATACCTCAGAAGCCTTGGTTTTGGCAATAGATTGCAACATTCGCCATTATAGCGCTAACATAATGTAGCATCCAATGTTCATTATACTTGTCTACTACCTGAAATTCATGTACATACTGCATGTAGCACGGATTACATGTGAGTTGAGACCGACATAGAGAAAGCAGTCAAACTTTACAAAGAAATCTTTTCCTAAACCCTAGACTCACGCGAGGGGCTTCTCAGCAAAGAAGATGTTCGCTGAAACAAAGCCGCCTTGCTCAGTCATCTCCTTCATGTACCTCTCCTCCAAATTCGTGTAGATCGCCGGGTCCATAGCAGGAATCAGCACTACGGTAATGGTCAGTACAATAAAAGGGCGGAACCCGTCCAATCAACTTACTCTGGATGCTCTTGGCGACAAGCGGGATCGTGTACATAAAGGGCTCGATAGACGACTTAATGGCCACCTCTTCACCCTGCACTTTACCTATGCCACACTCCACTCGTTCGGCCTTGACATTCTGGAGACCAGCCATCTTCATTGCCTCTGGAATCTTGGACGCGTAGTTGCGATCGATGCCCTGCTTTTCAAACAGTGAGCCAACGATGTGAAGGAGATCCCTCAAAGACTGGGGCTGGTTCGGCTGGCCTGGAGTAATGTCAAACTCCATAATCTGCAGCCAGCCTCCCGGAGCCAGCGTTTCTGCATCGATTAGATTAGGAACACGCGCAATCCGTCATGCCCGCAACACCCGACTACCACGTTAAAGATCCCAAGACGTACCGACGAGATTCGCTACCGCCTGCTCGACGCCGGACCGGTGGGCGCTGTGGAGAACGTTGCGAACGTGGGTCAGATCGAAGTGCACCTTGAGATCCCCAGCAAGTGGATCGCACACGTCGTGGGTTACGTAGTGGATGCTGCCCTGAGCTGACGTGGGCAAAAAGACGGGTTGAAACATCTGCGCCGACCATGTGCGCGGATGGTGGAACCTGCACCTGCTTCTGCAGGTCCCGTAGAAGTATTCCTACGATGTCGCGTGTTAGAATTCATTTCACAGTGCGGGTGAAGGTTGCCGGCTGCAGGTCGTAGATTCAGTATCGGGAGGAAGTACGGAAATACCGTCAGCGCAACCCATGTCGAGGACCTTGAGCCCGTCCCTGGTGATGTCCACGGGCGCAAAAACGATTTTATCCTTGAGGCACATCTGGATCCAACGATGCTGCACTTGAAGTCGTGTCAGCTCGGCTTGGACATCGCCAACCATGGCTAGATACTGGTTGTCGGCCTGGTCACTCTGTCTGGTTTGGCTGCTCCTGATGAATTTTAGATTGAGGATTTGGTTCAATGCGATAGACTATGGACCTTCAGGATTACTTTCTACGAATCTTTAGAATCATGTGGAGGTCGAAATCATTAAATGCATCTCCATCTTCCCGACCTCCACTGGTCACAAGCTTCCCACATAGCGTCTGCTGCTAACCATAATTAATCGGCAATTTTGACAAACAGGCAAGCCCTTCACCTACCTTAGGTTGAAGCTTAAAAGCCTATTCCAAAAGGTAAATCTAGTTTGGCTCACTCCAATACTGTGCATCATGTCTAGGAGGCTTCTGCATGAGATTGAGCCGCAGGGTAACAGGAAATAAAAGGAAGTTGTCAAGGCCGAAGAGGCGAGCTTGGCGTATCAATCGCGTGACGAGAGCGATAGTGAAAGCGATAGCAGGCACGTCAAGATACAGCAATCACGAACACGATAAACATCCGATAATATCAGATATCACCCGGCTTCAATGGTGAGTGCGACTGGACGAACTTGTACGATTTGAGAGTGGCGTATTGATCATGGATGCAGGGCGGACGAATACGTTGATGAAGGTCTGGAACTTGACGTGAGGGAGGGCAGGGTCGGAGTTGCGGGTTCTTGGTGCGGGCCATCGTCCACGTTTGCTTCTCCGAGACAGCACAATTAAACATGAGTCTGCCCTCAGGTCATGCAGCAGACCGTAACCAGTCGCAACTTGCAAAGTCGCAGACGACGTGGAGAATTGCCGAGGCTTATTTCTGCAGGTGGCTGGCTGATGGATAATCGATGTTTTACGGATATAGTACAATTGACTTTGGAGCTTGTCACCATGCAATGGGCCCGGCGTGCTCCCACTCGGGCCCGGTGGGCCATCCGGGGGCCCGTCCCCCGCCGAAGGTCAGGACTCAAAGAGGATCCATGATCGGGGATGTCGATGTCATTATTCGGGGGATTCCAAGTAGAGTGGTTTCCTCAAGGGCCTCTCATGCAACCCAATTTGATGCCGTGATATTTTGGAGGGGGGAACGGATGGGTTACAACACTGTGTCACATCGGCGGAGGCAAGCGGGCGATCCATGCTCCTGCAGCGTGCGTATCTGCGTATACTTGAAACAGTTAGGCCCAATCTTGATTTAAATAAGCAAAGTCACGCCATCCCTGGTGCACACTGCAAAAGCCCAAGATTACAAACACCGTAGTCTATAGTGGGAGATAGCCACGCAATGGATGATAGGTAGGGAGACGGGTAAACAGGGCCAAAGAGGCACAGCCGTGGCCAAGCAACCACTGACCGTAGGGCTGTTTCTCTTTGCAAATCTCTCTGTGCATGGCGAGCTTCCTTAAGCGGGTCAGTCTAGCTGATCTGGCTCCCATCTTGCTGCAATGACCGTCCGAAGATCCGAATCTCTCACGCCCATTGGCTCCACATCAGGACAGTCAAGGTTTGGTGATTGACTAAGACTGTCACAATCTTACATAGTATCCTTACAGACACACACACATACATCAGTCTGTTGCTGGTGGTGTGCCGCACCGTGCAGGGCCTTTTTAATAAGCCTCCGGGGACCCCTCATCCGTCTGGCACTCTAAAATGTTTTGCATTCTTGTGTTTGCGCCTTTCAGTCCCTACATGTACGACAACGACGAGCGAGAGTGTTTGCTCCAGTTATTCTGCCTCTCTTCGAGTTGATCTCGACAAAGAAACACGTCCATTCCTTAATCGATACGCGAGACCGAGAGAAACAGTCTCTTCGCAACATCCCACAGACAAGATGAAGACATCCGTCGCTTACATCATCGCCGCGGCCCTCTTCGGAGCTACGCAGGCTGCCATCACCCCGGTGAACAACATCATTCGCCACGAGTACAACCTCAACGCCAGAGCCGGCGTGCACGGCAACATTGAGCGAGACCAGCCCGAGGGTGCCCTTGAGGGCGATGTTCTGCAGCCCTTCGTCTAAGGGACTGGACTCAGTCCGGTTCCCAGCGAAATACGAGCCAACATGAAGGCATGCCACCTCGCCTGGGTTCTGCAATGCCCCGTTTCTGGTTGCCGGACTGGAGCCCGAGACGGTTCACTAGCTCCCCCGCGGCTCTGGCCCCGAATTCCTAGAGGGCTTCACACAACAAACAATATCCACAACTTCGATTCTACGCATGCTTTTAGACATGCGACCTAGGGTACATACATCGACGGGGAGTTTGGGTGGAGACTGAGATACGACGTGGGCGTTTGAAGGATTCTTTTTGACCGGTGCGGAAAACTACCCGGGGATGGGGGGTTGGTCCGAGAGATTGGAAGGGCTTGGGTTGGCTTTGATATCCCAAGACAAGGAGGGGAGCGCAGGCTCAGCGGATTGAAGTCACAATGAATGCAAACTTTTCCAAGTCCAACTCTTCTTTCTATGTGTGCACACATTGATGATCCTTCAGGCCCATCAACTCGGTAATTATCGCCGTCGATCACCTAGTGAATTCCCACGTGTAGTTCCACACCTTACGCCCGTCAACGACAAGCTCATAATCCACCCTCCAACGACCCTCCTCCGACGTGTCAAAAGACACTCTGCCAAACTTTGAGTTTCCCCACGGATGCGAATACACGGAAACGTCCGTGTCCTCAATCTGCCTGTGGAACCGATCAAAGGGTTCATAAAACTGGTTCAAGGGCGAGGTAGAAAATTCAATCACAGACTTACCACCCTCGTCCGTCGTGGGTGGAAAGATCGTCGTCGCGTGTTCATGCCGGTCCTAAGAAAGAAAAAGCAAATATTAGCGCAAGCAAACTATTGAAAAAACAAGAAATACGTACCCCACTCAAGATGATAACTCCGTCCGTCTGTCTCATCTGATCCAAAATCACGTCTCTCTCCCACAGATATCCCGACCAACTATCGGCCGCATCGGGACCCCTCCAATTTCGCGTGAACGGAACGCTGCTCACCACGACTTTCCACAATGTTTCTGTTTCAAGCCACTCTCGTAGGTCGTCCAGCTGAGCCGCGCCAAGCATCGTCTTGCCAGGCCCGTCGTCCATGTTCTCAGCCGATCGATAGCGCCGCGTATCCAGGACGAAGAACGAAACATCGCCCCGGCGGAAGGTGTAGTGCGTCTTACCGACGCCAAACGGCGAGGGCGGGTTCGCGTGCCCTTGATAGGACCAATATGGCCTCATGGCGGACTGATAGAGACCCGTCTCATTCGCCGCCCAGTCGTTGATGATCTCGTGGTCGTCGTAGGCGTGCAGCCACGGCGTGGAGCGGAGCGCGGGGGACCAGCTGGGCGAGGCGTAGACTTGGCGGTACGCGGTGGTGTAGTGCTCTGGCGTCCAGCCGAGGGCCACGGGCAGGTCAATGTAGATGAAGTCGCCCAGGAAGAGCATCATGTCTGGCTGGTTCTCCGAGACATAGTGGTCCAAGTGCTCCAAACCTGCGATGCGCAAGCCATGGTCTAGAGGGCTGTACGGGTAAAAGGGCTTGATGCAGCTGGTCGAGATGAGACTCCAGCGCTTGGGGGAGAGGGCTGCGGTCCTGAATGAACCGGCGTGGCTGGCGTTTGTGGTGTAGGTATACGGCGTGTCTGGCTTCAGACCGTCGAGCAGAAATGTGGCTGTGTGATCGTCCGATTTATTTACCATAACCGTTTGCGATTTGGCTAGCTTGCCACCTTCCCCGGGAGACGTCCAACTGATCTCGACATAGTTTGTTGAGAGGTTTGGCGCTCTGATCACAACCCGCGCAGAAGTTTCGTCCACATAGCCCATCCGTGAAAAAGTGAGATCGTAGCTCTGGTGAAGTAAACTTCCTCGATAAATGAAGTCCAACACGGCCCCCAAAGACAGAATATTTAAAAGAACAGTGACCAGAGATGCAAATGGTGATGTCCGGTCAACCCAGCCCAGGAGCAAAAGCAGCCATGGGTGGCGCTTTTTGGAAGCCCGCTTTGAGTTGAGCAACAGAAATCTGACCAATAGTGTAAGTGCATATAGCGCAGCATTCCCATAGATGCGATTGAGATATCTCTTTCCGAGAGGGTGCTGCTTGGTGGTTAGGATAACGTCGATCAACGTCACAAGATGGGAAGCATGGGATCTGTTAAAACTCACGAATCTGGTGAACAAGATTGCCGTTGACCTCAAAGTGAGAGTCGTTACCGCCAGAATGGCGTTCAACACGCCACCAAACACCATCTTGAAGGCTGCGCTCTATGGCAAGACTGTAGTTGCCGGAGGGCCAAGACGCGTCTGTGTTCCGTGCCTCTAAAGTTCTAAAATCTCACGAGACCACGCACCGAGTTTGAATTGTCTCCGAAAACGGGTGGGTACCGAGGAAAGGTCGTTCAAGAAGAGCACTTCACCCCAATTTTTCTCTTGAACCATGGACCCAGAACCGCGGTCATGGTAAAAACCCAAAGTGGACTTGAAGGATGAACACTTTCCCCATCGACTAAACACAGCCGTGCCGCCAATTGTCAAGACACGTGCAATCCCATCGACAACTCTCTCGGGAGCAAGTTCTCAACCTCAACATGGGTCCTTCGCGCCGTTTTTCCCGAGCCAAGTGCATTCTCCTGCTCGGGATGCGTTCCCTTATCATTATCCGGAAGACCAGCGTAGCTGCCGGGAGGATATCAGTGGGCCGCGGGAACGGGGCCCCACCCCGATGGACGTCTAAGACGATGGCATTTCACCACGTGGGCATCCGTAGGACCACCGGGGTTTTCCTCCGAAAGCGGAGATCCACCGGGAAGAAAAAACATTGGCGGCCAAGCTCCGAGCACAAACTTTCCAGGCTAACCAAAGCTTGTTCCTACGGCGTTGACCACACACGGAGGATGATTCCGAGGGAAAGGAGAAAACAATGGCTACTTCCTCCAGGAAAGGGAAATCCGGTGGCTCCCGCATCTCGGGCATCTTCCGAGCCTCTTGGCCGTTGAATAGGCTCTCGACTGCGGCACTGGCATCAGGGCACGTGGTCGACATGGCGCATCGAATGGTAAGGTGATTGTTACTTTTGCCTGAAAATCCCGATTGTTCGGCAAAATAAGCTTGGACAAAGTCCCGCCAGTACGGGGCATCCTAACGATTTGGCCCCCTTGAGTGACCATCTTTTGTTCTTATGTTCCGGCCGACGTACATGCGTTCCAAGAACTTGGTCAAGAGCAGGGATTCCACGTGGTGAATTGGGGAGTAAGCAATCTACATATGTGTGCCGTTCTACATGTACTTATAACAGGCATCTCACCATCAAAGTGAGCTTTTGGGGTAGCGCATTTATCACCGTCGAAACCAATGTCTGCCAGCATGGAGTCTTCACCTGTGACAGCGTTCGACGCGAACGACACCGCAACCAAGAAAGATCCCGGAGTCTTTGTATCCTCTGAGAGTGATGTTGCATCATCTCAAGAGCCTACTGCTCCTGGCAGAATCTCCGGAAAGATTGACGTGCTCGTGCAAGGTGTCGCATTGTTCTCTGATGGATACAACATCCAGATCATCGGATACATGAACACTGTTCTGGCCAAGCTGTGAGTCTGCGATCGACACCAAGCGACAATATGATCGTTGAAGACAGGTTTCACTGACATGTGCCGACAGATATCCGAAGCAGATGACGAATGCCGTAAAGACTAGGCTTTCCAACTCCATCTTGATTGGTGACATTTTTGGCATGCTCATCTTTGGTCTCTGCATTGATAAGTTTGGTCGAAAAGTTGGTATTATTCTGACCACTCTGTTTTTGGTACTGGTGAGTGCTGACCCTTTACTTCAACTTCTGGACCGTGTCGGAGGCTGGTACTGACAGCTGTGCAGGGTATCGTGATTGCGACTGCTGCCCATGGCACCTCCGTCGAGGGCATGTTCTGGATGATGGTCATCGGCCGTGGTGTTGCGGGTGTCGGTGCTGGTAAGCGAACCCCAGTTGGGCCGTACAAGAGAATTTGGAGACTGACAGCTACGCAGGAGGAGAGTACACGGTCTGCACATCGCAGGCTTTGGAGTGCGCCGATAGTACGGAGGCCATGCGCAAGCGACGCGGAATGCTGGTCGCCGTTTCAACAAACGCCGCCATCATCTCTGGCTTTGTCGGATCTAGCATCGTCTCGCTGATTGTCATTGCGGCATACAACGGACAAGCCAGTGACGGAATTTGGCGCATATGCTTTGGCGTCGGAATCTTCGTGAGTCAACCCAGACCGGTAGTATCTTGGAATACTTGCGAGAAAATTTGACTGACAACCTTGCCAGCTTCCTCTGGCCATCTTCTTCTTCCGGCTGCGACTCGTCGATTCACAGCAGTACCAGAAACACGCCATCCAGCGCAACATCCCATACCGCCTCGCCCTCAAGTTCTACTGGAAACCGCTCCTCGGATGCTGCAGCGCGTGGTTCCTCTACGATTTCGTCGTATACCCCTTCAACCTGCTCGCACCGACCCTCGTATCCGGCTTCTCCACCCAGGAGACACTGATCCAGTCCATCGGCTGGTCCGCCCTCGTCAACGCCTTCGCCCTGCCCGGCGCCTTCATCGGCGCGCTGCTGATGGACCGCATCGGTCGCCGCCAGACCTACGCGCTCGGGTGGGCCATCGTCTCCGTCCTCGGCTTCGCCATCGGCGGCAGCATGATCCAGCTCAACCACGTCTTTCCGCTCTTCGTCACCCTCTACGGTCTGTTTCAGACCTTCTTATCCGTCGGCCCGGGCGACTGTAATTTCTTGGTCTCGAGCGAGTCTTTTCCCACGCCGCTCCGGGGTCATTTCCTCGGTTTCGCGGCTGCTGTGGGTAAGGCCGGCGCTGCTATCGGCACGACGGCACTGAGTGCGGCTCTTGCGAGCTTTGATGAAAAGTTGAAGGGGCAGCAGGCCATTTTCCTCATCGGGAGTGGCGTTTCTGTCGTTGGTACTCTGTGTGTTTGGTTCCTTATTCCCGATGTAAGTTGCTCGATAATGTCCTCGCTATCGATTTGTCTGACTTGTGACTAGGCTCCCAAGCATTTAGAAGATGAGGATATCCGCTTCAAAAAGTATCTTGAATCCAATGGCTACGACACTAGTCAGATGGGGCTCAAAGCATAATTTCGGACTCAGGCTTTAATTCCAACTCCGATGAGAGGGAAAGGAAGCCAGGAATACGTCATAAAATGGCTCTAATTATCGTCTCCTCGCAGGAGATTTTTTGTAACTATGCTGTCCCATAAAACACTAAGAACTCAGAAATTACCATCCTTCACGACGCAATCTTTCCCACACGTTGCTTCCTTAGCGATACTTCGGCTCCTCAACGATATTTGCGTGACGTCCCGCTTGTTTGTTTGCACCACTCTTGGAGGGCTCCTTCCTCTCCTCGTATTGCTGCTCTGCAATCTTCTATCTGATCTCGGAGTTACTCGACGGGTTCTCTGTTTGTCATCAGCTCCTGCGCCCGACCATGTGTCAAGTAACGAAATGAAACATATTGAAGGTACAGGCTTGAGACTGGCATTGGGACATGTTGGAGAACTTATTTGTTTTGAAAATGAATGTTTTTGGATCAAAAGATTGGTGTGGTTAATGAGTATAAGAAAGCTGTCGATGAATTGGGATTTAAAGCTAGTCTCGAATCGCCTTGCGACTGAGGGACAACAGAGGTTGTACTCGAATGACAACAGAACACTACCGTCTCCTCAAATTTATCAAAGGCGATCTTTTTGTGATGCAAATTATGTAGATCGATTGTCAGTATCACTGTATGTATCGCGTGTCTCTAGTGACATCGACTGATAGGTCTAAATATGAACATTGTCGGAGGAGACATCGACCACCAATGTTTGATTTTCTAATCATCACCAGTAGAAAGCTTGTTTCTATGAAGACTGTGGGCCGCGTACTAGTCGGACCGGAAAAGAGTCTCCTAAACAAGCATAGCAAAAACTGGCGGCTGGGTGAGTGTGGTTGAACAGTCCAGGGTCTCGAGACTGTAAGTGTAGTTTACAATTACGAGGATGTCCCGATTCGAACACTGGCATATCTAAGCGAGCTTTATTTCAATTCCAGATGGCTAAAAATGTGGAAATACATCACCATTTCGAATCCGTCTCCCAAAAAGCTTTCGAGCCGCATCGAACCCCCTCTCACCTGATGTTCAGACCTTTGGTACACCAAGTCGAACAAGGTGGTCTATCAAACCGAAAGAATCCCAACCATCTCTCTCTGCTTGGTCGCGTAGCCATACGAGACCTACCATACCCGCACCATTAGCCCCCACCCCGTTTCTCCCCACAAGTCGTCGTGGAACCACACACACCCAATCTTCAGCCATGATGATATTGTAGTCTCTGCCTTCCCCGCGAACTGTCTGGATTGTTCTTGATGCGGAGACTAGTCTTGTGATAGTGCGATAGGCCTGTTCAGGAGTCACTAGTTGTGGGAGTCGCAACACGAGGTGGAGGTTGGGAACCCCATGAATGTTGGATTCGATATCTTCGTTGAAACATCAGTATCCGTGTGTGGTAAGAGATCCAAGTGTGGCACCCCCGAGGGATGGCCAGGGTCAATTTATTCTTACCGCTTTCAGAAACCGCGTTCTGAGGATACAAGCGTAAGTGAGTTGGCTGGGGAAAGATTTGCATGTGCTTATGTCCCTGAGACGATCCGGCATCGACTCCGCAGTTAAAGATCATCAATTGCGGCCCCAGAGTTGGCTTGAGCGCAGCCATCACAGCCCGGGCGGCTTCAACGTCGAACAAGCTGAGGTCTTGCGTCTGGGGCTCAAAGACTCGGGTATAGAGGACGAACGCCGGCCGATACATGCAACAGAGATTGAGTTTCAGCGCATGACGAGGCCCAACTTGCGTAACAATAAAGTCGGGATCTGGATTGAGGAACGGACCCTTTTCCATGGAACGGTTAGGGTCATCTCGTTCCAAGTATGGCTTCTTTTGCAGGGCTGGACTGATGCGGAACTCGAACTGGTTGAACTTGGTTAGAGATCTGCCTTCAAGTATAAGGTATCATTAGATTGAGTTTACTACGCACCTGAAAGCCTTTGTGATGCACAACTTCGCTCCGGGATTCGCTGAAGAACAGCTTCCCTCTGGAAACCAAATCGTCGAACATGACGAGAGATTTCGGACCAAGATCCTCCGTAAGGGAGATCTGAGAGGTCGCCATTAGGGTAGCCTATGAAGACGGAATAATGCCCCCTTGCGAAGTTGCGAGATGAATTTTGAACCTGGATCACGTGAGGAGGTCCAGGTCGTCGAAAAGAATGAGCGGTCTGAAGATAAATAAATCATCTCCCTCAGTCTTTGGGGTGCGTGCGGGGTCCTTGGTTTGTGGGCGGCTAAGCCATGCATGCAGGTAGCGTTATCAAATCATTCCGTTGATTGAGCAAAACGGGCACCTAACAGGAACTGGATAGTTCTTTTCTGCTATAAGCACTTGAACTTCTGGCTATCCAACGAGACAACTTAGTCGTGAAGATTTGTGACAAGCATGTGTTCACTGGGACGTTCAGCTATCTACGCTTCCAAGTCAGAAGCTAGGCTCTTGATAGGCTTTAACTTGGTTTGCAAACGGATCAGTTTAGGCCGTCTGGCTCTCGTGGATTAATCTTGGAGATATGAACACAAAGCATACAAAATTCCCACACCCGTTCATTAATTGTAGATCGGAAGCTCGATACTGAAGGAGTTCACCATCACGGCGATGATGCGAGCCCCGAAACAAGCTCAGGTTTCTTCTTTCAACTAACTGATCACAAGATCTGGACATGGAACTAGAGTCAAATCAGTCACGACGTCGACCGATACATAAGTCGGCCTCGCAGAGGCGCAAACGGCACTTTCACTTAAAGGCCACTGCAATACGGGTAGGATAGCATGTACATTTCGTGTTGAAGAATAAAACAAAGATCTAAACTCCGAAGCTATGATGACAAGGTCTTTGTCGCCTCGGTAGCAGACCTCTTTTGGTTTTCACGTCCATCCTCACTTTGGACATCCACCTTTTCCAACGTGGCAACACTCCCTCCAGCCCCCTCCCTCAACGCCTTCCAATGGAGACCAAAGTCAAGAATATCGGGATACCTCCGCACATACCACAACATCCCCAGCATCGAAGCAATACTGCCCACGCTAAACGCCGCCGCCAGCGGGAAACCGATGGGATACCGCGGCGCGTCGGCGGTCCTCCACGCGCGGAGCGGAATCGTAGCGTGGCCGACGTACACGAGCGTCACCGCGAGCCCGACAATCACCGACCTGGCCTCGGGCTCCTTGCGCAGAATGATAGCCAGCCACGCGAGCAGCGCGTACCCCCACGCCGACGTCGCAAACGTCAAAAAGTAAAACGTCATAATGGTCCCCCTCCCGCCGGGCCAGGCCGCGAGGACGGAGGTGGCGACGAGCTGGAGCAGCGCCGCGCCGACGGCGACCTGCCACCGCCAGTCCTTCCAGTCGCTCAGCGCGTTGAGGGCCACGTTGGCCACGATGGAGATTGCGTAGCCGCCGAGCGGGATGAGGTTGACCGTGTAGACCGAGTAGAGCGCCGTTTTGCCGTCCGCGCCCTTGAGGCCCTTGAGGTAAAGCAAAAAATACGAGTTTGCGCGCTGGGACCAGGCGAACTGGAGGTACGCGGCCAGGAAGAGGTAGGTGATGGGCGAGGTGAAGAGTTTCCGCACGCGGGACCAGAGGGCTTTACCCCTGATGACTTCCTGCGTCGTCGTCCCGGACTTTTTCATTCGCGAGGCGGCGAGGACGCGTTCGTCCTCGGTCAGCCAGAGGGCCCGGGTCGTCGTGGGCGCGTCCGGGATGACGAGGAACCCGTAGAGACCCCAGACGATGGTCATGATGCCCGAGACGACAAAGAGCCACTGCCAGCCCTCGAGGCCGTGCGCGCCGTTGAGGTTCTTGTACAGCGCGGCCTGGAGGATGCCCAAGAACATGCTGCCCGCCTGGCTGCTCACGCCAAAGATGGCCAGACGTTTGCCGAGCTCAGACGGCGTGTACCAGTTAAAAATGAGGTTCACGATGCCCGGCCACGAGCTGGCCTCAAAGACGCCAAGGAAGAAGCGCAGGGCAAATACGGTGCGGGCATTGCGCGCGGCAAAGGTCGCGAGGGTGATGGCGCCCCAGACGACCTCGCAAAAGGGCAGCCAAAGGGACGGGCGCACGCGGGTCTGGATGAGCTGGGAGGGGACGATGAAGAGGGCGTAGCCGATGGAGAAGTAGGTTGTGAACTCGACGAGCTCGTTGCCGTAGAGGGAGAGGGCCTCTTGCAGGCCCGAGACGTAGGCTGCCGTCGTGGCGGACTGGTCCATGTCCTTCATGAGGCCCGCGACAAAGGCCCATGAGAGGAGGAGGATGTCGAGTTTAAGGACCAAGACGTGCTCTGCGTCTTCAAAGTAAGGGTGGACCTTTGCTAGCCAGGGAATCGACGGCTTTGTGAGCTTGGGACTGGCTTGCGCCGAGGCCGTTTCGGTCTCGGTCCTTGCCATTGTCAAAGATGTATCCCCTAAGACGTAACTGGAATGGATAGCTGCAAATTCAAGACTGGGCGTTATTTTTCCTGAGAAGGATGCCGATTGTTGACAATGAAGCTGGTCTTTAAGCGGTGGCTTTCGGGCTTGTATACGGATATGAACTTGACCATTCAACCGACTTTTGCCATTGCCATATACCAAGACTTCGCCTTCGAGCGGACGGATTCCGACAAGACGTCGGGTGGCACCGACACTCAAGATCGAAGATGCTGCTCAAAGCGATATGGCAACATTGCCATACTTCATGATGAAATGGAGAGCGAAGGAATCGAGCGGGAACTTCAGAAAAAAATGTCGGGGACGCCAATCACTTTTTTTTTCCAGAATTTCAGACGAACCGTTAGCCAAAACTCTGTTTCTCGTTGCCGAGTCGTAGCGTTCCATGGGGGCGCCCCATCCCAGCTCCGGGGAAGCATCGCCGGGAGACAGGGATACATACATGTCGCCATTTCAACGGCTTATGCCGTGACGCGTCGGTGTCCCGCCGAAAAGATGAGTGGCGGCAGACATTCTGCGTCTGCGATTCGACCGTCGCCTGGTGCGCTTTGGGACCTTGTAGTAGGCAACGTTTTGTCGGGGTGGCGCCGATCCGACAGTGACAGAAAACCTGGCGTGATATTCAGTACAGTGTCATCGTCCGGAGACAGCGCTGGATACATAAATCGACAACACGCGACAGGAAACCCAAACGAAGAATGATTGCGTGCTTCGCTGTCAAATCCCAGGTCAACATTTGCATACCTAAGGTAGTATACACACAAACAAGGGCCCAGTCCGAGCCAGTCACCATGCCGACCCAACCGCTGTACCCAGCCTATCTCCCGACCAGGCCAGACGGCTTCCAGCCGACAATCGATGTGCCGTTCTTTGAGGCCGAAGAACCCGGTGTGCAGGCCAAAGCCTCCCCCTCCTCCATCTTCCGGGACGGCGGCGGCGGCGCCAGAGTGGAGAACATCACGCCCCGCGTCGGCGCCGAGATCCGGGGCATCCAGCTTAGCCAATTATCCAAGGAGGGGCTCGATGAGGTTGCGTTATTCGCGGCCGAGCGAGGTGTTCTTGTTTTTGTGAGTTTCGCTGCGGATTTGGGGGTAAAAACTTGTACGGGCTGGGGGGTGGCTGACGGCAGGTTATGCGCCCGCGCGTTTTAGAGAGACCAAGATTTTGCCAATGTCGGGTTTGAAAGGCAGAAAGATATTGTAAGGCATTATGGACCTCTGCATCAGGTATGATTTATCATCCTTAGAAATCGTGAGAAAGGAAGCGGAAGTATCTACAGACGGCGTTGCTGATCTGCTTCTTCCCTTTCGTCCCAGCACCCCACGATGGGATATCCCAAAGGCACCGGCCCAGACTTCCACGTCGTCTATGCCGATGAGAAAGCGTAAGACACCCTACCCTACTTTTTCTCTCACATCTAATCACAGAAACCCTCACTGCGAGTGGCCAAGAGATGAAATGATACATACTCACACACAATGTCATGAACCAACAGAGGCAACCTCCGCACCCTCCTCGGCCCCCGCACAACCTACGACCTATGGCACATTGACCAAACCTTCACACCCAACGTCCCCTCAACAACCTTCTTCTGGGTCCTCGAGCAACCGGCCTCGGGCGGCGGCGACACGGCCTTCACCTCCCTCACAGCAGCCTACGCCGCCCTCTCCCCCGCCTTCCGCCGCACCCTAGGCGGCCTGCGCCTCCTCCACACCTCGGCGTCGGTCGGCGAAGTCGCCCGCGTCGGCGCCGAGCGCGCCCTCCGCGAGGCCGTCTCCACCACGCACCCGCTCGTCATCCGGCACCCCGTCACAGGGCAGCCGAGTCTGTTTGTGAATCCGACGATTGCGCGCGCGGTAGAAGGGTTCCTGCCCGACGAGTCGGACGCGCTGTTGGGGTTCTTGCATAATCACATCAAGAGTTTGGATTTCAGCTGCAGGGTGCGGTGGGAGCCCGGGTCGGTCGTGGTGTGGGATCAGAGGAGCGTTGCGCACAGTGCCGTGCCGGATTTCAAGGAGGGGGAGAGGAGGCACATGGTGAGGATTATACCGTATGGATCGCGGCCTGAGCCTGCTTTTCCTGAGGAGCATAAGCGGGGTGGAGGGGAATGAGGTGGTGTAGGGGATGTTCCTTGGTGAACTGTGCTCATGAGAGGGGTTGATTGTCTCGACGCCGAGAGTTCACACCCAATGGGTTTCTCAATGTAAGCTACCTGTCTTGGCTGGATGCGCGAGAAGTTGTTTGCTTCGCGATAGACGGTAGAACCTCGAATAGCCTCGACTGAGTTGTGTTACATCGATCTCACACCGGAGTCCTTTGTCGGCAATTGAGCCTCACAAGAATCTGACATGAGACCAGCCTCAGGTGCGATGGGGTGAGCAAAAGTGCGCTGATCACACAACTCTCTTTTTGGAGTGCGGCATAAGTGCGATAAGTGCGGTCAAAGTGCGACGGCCACCCCATTCGCCAGCTCGTCTTGTCCCGCTCTCGTGCATAATGGAGGGTGTCGCACTTACAAGTGCGATGGCCAACCACGTTGGGGATGACACTCTCACCAGTGCAAAGGCAATTCCAGTGGTTGCCCAGCTGTCCAGGGAGTACTTATTGTCACAGACTACCTTACGCAATGATGAACAAGGCTACACCTACTCTCAAAGTCTTTGGTTGTCAGACTTCAAATTTGTCGACAGTCTCAATGGCGGCCAATCCAGACATTAACATCCGATCGTCAGCTGGACAACCCATTGCACCTCCGTTCTCGAGCCCTGTCCAAATATCGCCCTTTGCATCATCTATTCATACTCTCCAGACGTCATCAGACGTGAAAATTTCACAGGATGACTCCAACAAGAGGAAGAAACCCCCCAGAAAGTTAGACAGCGAGAAGTGCCAGCTTTGCAGGCAACACAAGTTGAAGGTACTTCGCTTCTCTCTGTGCATTGCATACCTACCTTAGTCCTGCCTTCAAGACACAGAGATCAAGGCTTTGCTTGGAAATCTGCTGACAGCTGGGCTACTCAGTGCCTCCCCCAGCCTCGGACATGGCCGCAAAAGTGTAATCGCTGTCTGTCCAAAGGACTGGAGTGCTCGCCCGGGGAAGTCAAGAAAAGAACACGAAGACAGGTCCGAGGTGACGGAGAGTCAGACAACATGATGCATAGCCCGGGGATCCGAGCATTTCCCAGCCAGGGCCATGAAGCTTCCAAAATTGCATGGGACTGCGAAGACCTGTAAGCCCGATACTTACCTCTTTGTGAGACGAAGCTGAACTTATTTCACAGGATGGACATGCTTACCGCAGTCCAACTCCTCAACAGCGTGTATGAAGTTCACCATCACCAAAGAGCCTCCTTGATAGATATCCTCGACTTCCAAAAGGCTCCCTGCCAGAGCAATGGACCCGGATCCCAAGCACAGCTAGAGGTACCCTATGTTTCGGGCCTGCACCAGAGTCTGCCGCTGCTCAAAGATAGGATTTCCGTCTCGCTGAAGACAAGCCTCAGGTGCGGCGGGCCGACGTGTCTGGCGGAGAGGATGCTGTTCGAGGATACGCTCGTTGACTTGCATGGCGACTTGCCGAAGCGTCCGATGGTAACTGGTCGAGTCGAACGCCACCAACTACTCCTGAGAGAGCAAATTTGCGACCTGCTGTTCCGGTCCAGGTCGAGTGTATCGGAGACCATTACCTTGAAAGCAGTAGTCTCGCTATCCACCACACTCTCTTCGAGGCTACCAGCTCTCATGAAGAAGTTTGGACTATACGATTGGTCCTACGTGGAACAGGGCTTCGGTCCAGAGTGGGAGAAGCTACTCCCCCACGCCGTTGTCGGGTGCCTCCTCTTCGGTCCAGGTGACCTCTACTCGGGCGCAATGTCATACGCAAAGATCTGGGCCCACGACATCTTAGTCAAAGAGGGCGCAAAATACCTACTGGCAGCACATGACCTCGCCCTCATCCCGTCCAAAGCCAGCAGCTGGTCCCTGGAAGACCTGGCCTTCCTCACCGACCACGTCGGCCCGGACCCCAAGGACAATCAAGGGCTCACCCTCCTTCACGCCGCAATCCTCGACCGCAGGCCCGACGTAATGCGTCGACTCTTGGAACCAGGGGGCGCCAAGCCGTGGCACCGCATCTTTAGGAAGCGGTTCTCGCTGTTCCACTTCGCGGCCTCGGTCGGGTGTGAGGCATGCTACGCAGAACTGCGCTGTCACACTGAGCTACAGCCGGCAGAGGAGACGCGGGACCGAAACGGATTGCTGCCTTTTCACATCGCTGCTCTCCGCGGGCAGGTACGTGTGGTGGAGGCCATTCTGATAGCCCATTATAACGGAGAGGAGGAGGATGAGGAGGACTACGTTAATCGAGAGACGTCCGAGTCCGGGCATACTGCGTTGTATCTCGCCATAGCGCGAGCGGATGACGATGCCACGGCAAGGTTCTTGGCCATGTACCCCGGCGTGGACTTTCTCGTCGATAGACAGGTGCGGCAGACGGCCCTCCACGTTGCGGCGTCCGGCAAAAGGTACTCGCTCTTTCGATTTCTCCTCTCCAGGGTACCCGAGGAGCTGCTCAATACGCAAAACGAAGACGGCGAGACGGCGTTGCAAATCCTCGTACGTCACGGCGACCGAGAGACGTTGAACAGCGCCCTAGATATCCCCTCGATCGAACCCGACGTGACGGCAAACGATGGTTCTACGCCACTCGTCGAGGCCGTGATGAATGCGAACGCGGGGGCGGTGGAAGTCTTGGTCGGCTGTCCGGGGGTGGATATCACGGCATTACGGCGGCCTTTGGAGCCCTTTGGTTTTTCTGCATTGGAACATATCACGCAAGAGGCGGACGGCAATGATGGTTCCGGGGGTTATGTGGAGATTTTGGAATGCTTGCGAGTGCGTTGTCCCGAGTTGGAGGAGGATCTACGTGGGAGCGAGGTATCGGTGGCTGGGATGGAGACGGATGATGAGTGACGACGCCGTGGTTGAATATTCGATTGATATCAATTCGAAAACGGCGATTTTGGGCGGGCGAAGGACGTATCGCAGAGATCCGCACCCCAACAAGCAATATTTGTGATAATTAGTTGTGTTTGGTGCAAACCCCATGGATAACGTCTCTCTTAAACGGACGTTCAAATCACGTAAAGTTTAACAGACGCATTCTGTCTGGGAGTCGTCGTCGTCCTGTGGAATCCGAGCAACTGAGATTGAGCAACAAGCGTGCCGATAGCGCACTGACGACAATGGTTGACCCGACGGCGCAGGTGCAATATCGCTTAAGGACGAGGTTTTCGCCGGGGTGGTTGACTTGGAGGGCGGGGATCAAGGCGGACGAAACCCTGGGTGTTGGTCCCACCGATTGCTCATGGAGCGATGTAACGCCTGATGCGAAGGTTCAGGGGAATTGGGTGGCGGAGAGGGGCGGGAGGGGCAGACACGAGGATGATGCTATCATGGTCGGTCGACTGGGTGTTGGTGATTGTTCGGTGCGTTATCTGGATTCGGCTTTGGGACGCGGTTGGGGAAGTGGGATGGAGACGGAGATGGTGTGCAGTCTGCAGTTTGGAGTCTGGAGTCTGGATAGAATAAGGTAAGCAAGTGACCGTAAGCCTTAAGGTGCTAAGGCAAGGTACGGATAGCCCAGACAGGACAGTATATCCGGCTGGGACATCTGGTGCAGCACTAACGGCATCGTGGAGCATTCCAGGCCGGATCGACGCAGCGGATCAACGTTTGGGGGGCAGTGCCCAACGTGGAAGTGTTCAAGTCGAAGGCGTGTCTCGACCTTTGAGTTTTCCGGTGAACGGTGGATAATTCGTCAACGGGCCGAGACGGGCGAACCATACAAAAGAAAGCAGAAGGGGGACAGGACTCGAGAGTCAGTCCTCCACGCCTCTGCCGTTGGTTTGTGGCCTTGGCTAGGTAGGCGCCAGTCGTGGGAGGCTGACGGCTGTGGCCAAGGAAGAAAAGGAAAAGAGAGAGAGAGGAAAAAACGTGACATAGTCCGTACAGACGGATTGAAACGGCCGCGTCGACACGAGGCACAAACGGCGAGTAATAGAACGAGGGCGGAGCTGAAGAACCAACAAAGTGCACGAGGAAAGTTGGGAACGAAGGCAGGTGCAGAAACTCCACCGGAAGAGGAACGAAACTCGGAGCAGACAGCAGGAAAGAGAAGCAGCGTCCGGGGGCCATGCAGGAGGCGGCTTAGGAAGCTTAGGAAAGGGCAGGAGAGCACATGGCTGGACAGGGAAGGCGCCCAGACTGGCGCCATGTCGTTGGCTACGACTGCGTGGAGAGTGGGGTCGGATGGAGATGAGTGGATTCATGCTTATGGGTATTGGTTCAGCGCCTTGGCCCAAAAAGGAAACGATGGGCAGGAACTGACAGGGAAAGAACGAGGCATGAACCGGTCTATCGGGGGACCCATGGCTTGTTCCATCTTTCGTGCTTTTCTCAATAGCTGCGATCATTCATCCAGGCGCGACGCTGAGGGTGAGTGACATTCGATATGCATATCTCAGGAAGGCTGCACTTGCCCTGCACTTGTCTGCAGCTGCGTCTCCAATTGTGCAAACTTCCAGGTTCAAGCTGCTCCCTCCCACGGTATCCACCCCTTCACCACTTCTCTACAGATACCGTCCAGGTTCCAGATGCCCGAGCACCTTGCTCCACTCCGTCCAGAGGAAAGACCTCTTGCACCCAACTCCTGCACCTGCCACCTGCAGCTCTCTGCGCCTGCTCCTTGACACACACACACCATTCCATTCCTTCCCGTCCTCTCCTTTTTCCCCTTCGTCTTGTGCCTTCCAACTAGCAGCGTATCAAGGTTCTCTTCCTGCAGCTGCAGCTGCATCCATATCTCTATCTGTATCTGTACGGAGACTCCGTAGACGTTCCTTCCTTCGCGCGAGTCGCCCAACGTCGTAATCGAGTCTTTTCTCTTCCTTCCCCTCCTTTTCAGTTTCCCCCTTCCACTCTGGCAGTTCCCTTCTCGGCCATCCACCCAAATCCCTTCCCTCGAACCTTGTCATTCGTTCCTTTCCACCACCACACCACACGGCACGCATACACACCCACACACCTCACCTCCGGCCCGACCTAAGGTACCTTTCCTTCAACTCGCTTTACCACCTTGGGCCAAGCCGCCGCCGCCGCCATTCTTCCAATCTTTTTCTATCCATCCCGGCCAACCTAACCACTTCAGACTGGATACAACACCTCCCTCACACTCGCCCAGTCCACTCGTTGCAACTTAATAAACCAAACCACCCAAAGGCCTCGAAGCCCAACGTTTTGACTTTCCCTCGTTCCCACGCTCCCGCACCGACTCCCAACACAGACGTTCAGCTACTCTCAGCCACCTCATGCCGAAATAGAAAGAAAGAAAAAAACACCCTAGAGTCAAAGCACCCGATCACGGCACCTAATCACCTGCCGTCAACCAATCCTTCCAATAAGACGTCCCGCCGCAAACGCCTGCCGGGAGAAAGGGGGAATTAAAACACATCCGAGCCACCAGAGAGAGACATCTGTGCCACAAGATTGCGACCTTCGTTCCACCCATTCCTGCCGCGACCGATAAGCTTTTCGTCTGATCTGTTGCGTCCCTACTTTACGACGTGCGTCTGCCACCATCCACTGAATTCGACTTTCCGTCCATCACGCCCCGTCATCTGTATTTGCTCGACCATCTCATCCCAAGTCAACTTGATTGAGTTTGCTTCGTCCCGCCATCAACTCAAAGCTAGCTATATCTCGAACGACCTCGATACAAAGAACGCTCTTCGAATTCCTACCGACCATCTCTCGAAATTACTTCACAATGGCTCCCGGAATCATCGAACGTATTCAGCAAAAGATTGAGCTCTTCCGTCTGGAGCAGCGTTACACTCGTCGCCGTCACCGTCGCTCGACTTTTGTCTCCAACGCGGTCTACGTCGACGGCGAGTATGTCTACCAAACTCCCACTTCCACCGGCTCCTCGTCCGCAGGCACAACTACCAGCAAGGAGTCGACATCACCACGCGTCAATGCCCTCCACCACGCCGAGCCTGCTTCGCCAACCATGGTTTCGACACAGACCGAGCCTAGCAAGAAGCGATTGAGCCGTTTCGCCTCCATGCCGGGCTTCGGGTCGTCAAAGCAGAATCCCACTCAGGACTGGAGGCCAAGCCGCGTCAGCGTCAGCGAGATTCAGCGGTAGAAGCGTCTGGCCTATGCTACTTGGGGCGACTAAATGGGGAAAACAAAAGCGTCCTATATGGACGATACACAGATCAGGGCGGCGATCTCACGACGGCAACATGATTACCCACGGGGCGAGTCTTCGAGGTTCGACGACGACGAGGTTTTGCTCAAAAGCAATTGGCATATTACAGTTTACGACCATCTTCCGT
Organism: Colletotrichum orchidophilum; assembly: GCF_001831195.1. Classification (NCBI taxonomy): domain Eukaryota; kingdom Fungi; phylum Ascomycota; class Sordariomycetes; order Glomerellales; family Glomerellaceae; genus Colletotrichum; species Colletotrichum orchidophilum. The sequence continues at coordinate 96,714 of NW_019172959.1, read as the reverse complement.
CACGTCTCTTAGCGGCGCACTTGCATTTGCATTGGGGACGTGCTCTTGCTCGATTTTTTTTTTGTTTGCTGGGAGGTTTGCATTGGTGGACACGCCATATGCATATTTGATCTGCCACCCTCGACATCACCAGACGCTGTGTGCCAATCGCACCAGCGCTGGTCCTTGCTTGTCTGGACACACTACACCGGCTGGTAGTTTTGACTGCTGCTCGGGACATATACCCTTCAGCTCACTGGCGTTTTGCACGCACATTTTCTCTTGTACATATCCAACGGATTATATGACTACTTCAAACACTTTTTCCTTGGTGCCCCATTTGTGATGTTTGCGGATCGCTAAATCAGAGGGCCTTGTTTGATGAACGATGGAATTTAGTGTGATTGCAAACGCTGTATGCCGTTCCGCGTCTCGGATTCTGGGTGGTATGGGCAGTGATCGGCCGCGGGTCGACCGGCTGCAACCTGATGGCACGTAGAGAATTCGAACGATCGTCCCGGACACATCGGCGACGCTTGGTTTGTCTGACCCGGTGTGGCTTGGGAGGGGGGGGACCCCGAAAACCCACCCTTTGCGGGGTGACAGTCCCAAGCTCCCGACGGATCCCACGGTTGATCTTGGGTGAACCTTGGTCTCCTGAAGTAGATGCTCATTCACATCAAGAACAAGCAAGGGTGCCCCCTCGAACAGCTCGTCCCATGACGAGAAATTGCGGCTGTGCTTTGCATTCTGCTGTAGCCTTTTTATCTAAACGAGCACCGTCTATCATGCTCACCGTGCCCATTTCTTCGCCAACCGCTTGCGTCCCCGAGCGCGGATTGAATTCCGCTCACGACTATTGGCTAAATGACAAACTTGTGTGACAGCCCTGCGCTGGTCGCGACGAAAACTTGACGATATGTTGTCGGCCTGGTGACGTCGGGTTCTCTGGTCGAAGACAATGCGGAGACTTGCGAAGGGTGCGGCGTATGCTGCTGACTCCCTTTGCCCGAGAGGAGATGTTTTTACTTCGATACGAGAACTGTCCTGGGCATTGTACTGAGTCCTACGAGAGACTGTTGATGGCGTAGATCGTGGCGGCATTGCACGTGTTGTCATCAAGGCTACCTATCCAGGTATCTTTCGTTTTGTGGTCTCCGCTCAGTTTTCTTGGGTGCCAACCAGGCCGCCGCGGCTTCCGTGATCCCTGCGGCCCATTTCTCGAGCGGGGCAGTGTCGAGATACGCCAGTACGGCAGGCATTTCTTCTGAGAGATGCTTCGTTGCGTCGGGGTAGGTTGCGCGTCGTGCTCGAATTTCGTTGATCCGGATCAGAATCTTGGCCGGGTCGTTGGGCACCAGCCTCCCGGGCCTGCAGGCGTAGGTAAAAAAAAAAAAGCTCTCGAAGATTGCTTGGTAGAGTTCACAGCTGGCGAGGATTATCCGGGCGACGGCTGTCTCGCTGGTGTTGCCGCGGGTGGACGTGCCGAAGATATCAAATACCGTGAATTGCTGGAGGAGGCGGTAGACGTCTGTGTCTGATTTTGTGACGGGGGAGAAGACGCCATGGGGTTGGATTTGGCTTCATGCGCCGTGGACGTGGGACTGCCAGGGCGCGTTGGCGGAGAATTGGATCTGACTATGGAGTGTTAGTTTTCGGCACAGGTAGAACTTTCCATGGGACAGAGAGAGGTGAGTGAGTGGAAGAGAGTGGGAGTCGGAGAGGCGAAGGGGGAAGTGAATGAGTGAGAGTGTACCTGAGATGAGAGCATCGCCATGATGCCGAGGGCGACATTCGGACGAGAATTTTCGGCGGTCGATGACCAATTCCTGCCAGGTTGGGGGTACGTGCAGAGTTCTCGGCTCAGTGCTTGTAAGGCAACGGCTTGGGATGCAAAGTGGACGCTCATTCAAGTCGACCTGCCGCCATGAGTCTGGATGATTCGGATGCGCTGCTTTGCGTTGATGGATCGTGTGTGGAGGGGGAGGCGAGTCGCAGAGGCGGCGAGAGGCGGCAGACCTATTGTCGTTTATTGACTTTGATGAGACACTAGGTGACGACGACGATTGCTCGCTGGTGTGTCTGTGTAGAGCTGCGATGGAGTTGTACGTTTGGTGGAAGTACAAAGCGAGCGAGGCGATTTGGTATGGGAAGACTTGATACGGTGATGGGGATGTTGAGAATTGGGACTAGGTCCGGCGGATGTTACATGGTGGGTATGTGCGGGAAAGTCGTAAGTTGGTTGATTAGTTGATCAGCAAGGATGTGTGATTGCGGATGTGAGAGTGAGGTTGTGAGAGTGAGAGTATGTGAGTGAGTGATAAAGGGTGAGTGAGTGAGTGAGGATAATTGTGTAAGGTATGTGAGTGTGTGCGAGGCAACATGAGTTATGAGATACCCGCAATACTCCCTGGCATCAGCGGTAATCCTCAGCTCCATGACCGGTCCGGCCGTTCTTGGCGATCGGCACCCGAAGCCAAGGACGGATGCCAAAGACGGATGCCAAGGATGGACGTTGGGGCCGGGGCCGGGGCCTGGTGGCTGCTTGTGTGCTGTCGGTTCCGGCCGCGATCGCGGTGGTGATCCGGCGGCGGATCTGCGTCCCGGACCCGGATGACGACGTCCTTTTGCGTCAGAATGAGAGGGGGTCCCCCGAAAGATGAAAGGTCTCTTTTCCGCCACAGCCCGGGCATTCGGAGACTAGGGCGGGACATTTCCGGCAGGCGGGGGGCAGGGAAGAGTTCGCAGCGGAGGCGTTTCTTACGGGAGCGCATGGCCCCGTGACGGAGATGGCTTAGGCGCCGGATGGAGGAATTGTGGCGTTGGACGGGGATCCGTGGCTGAAGGGTAACGGGATTGACCGAGATCGTCCCCATTCCTTACTACTAGACGACAACTTCCAGGTTCTTCGAGATTAGTATTCATATCACTGGCACGTAACCACCGGCCTACGGCGAGTTCGCAGAGTGGTGACGTCGGTTCCCGAAAGGTTCGCCGGGTTCAGCTCCAATCAGTGGACCGTCGGTTGCCCGAATCGGAAGCATGAGCGGTATTCGGTAGTTTCTCCTGCGGCTAGCCGACGCCGGAACGGGAGGGCCTCGGTGTCGATTCACTTGGCGCTACGCTAGTCTTGTGCATGGATCTAGTAAACGGGAGCTCGGCGATGGTGATGTGACCACTGCAAACTTCGGATGATGAGGAGAGCCTGCCCTGCGCGAGCGAGGCCGTTTGTTGGGATCGATGCCCGATGAGCGTACAGTAGCTGCTGGATGGGCATTTCATTAGCAGCCTCGAATGGCAATGTGGTTCCAAGCCTGCGAGAGATGCCGCGTGGATTGGGGTCAAGATAGCAGCACAGCCTCGCAATCTTGGTTACAGGTCGATGGTGACAGTACCCATCTCATTTAAGCGGAAGGGAAAAAGATTTGATCGACGAAATACTGGGGATGGGGGGGGTTTCTGTGGCTCTCCGCTGTGTTCATCTTTCTAGAGACTAGCTGTTGCCCATGCCGTCTTTCCCATTGATGCAGTGACGCAATGTGAAGGAGATCCAGACTTCATAGTTCCTTCGATACTCTTTTCGGTCTGCAATGAGCCCAGTCCCAAGCATGCTGATGGAGTCGGATGCTGTGAGTTTCCCGGGGCATGGCTGGCGCAGAGGGATCCGCTGGATGCCAATCTTGAGAGCTGACGACTGCCCCGGTCTTGGCGATCGAGTACCCCTGGTGTTTGCACTTGATTATGAAGGTACAAAAGAGATCTTGATAAAAAGTACTGGAGGGCTTGGTGCATATGACTTGTAGCATTTCGGGGGTTGGGAGAAAGTTGTTGGCGGTGCAATGACGTTCCGTGAGGAGGGGTTTTATGATGCTGTCGATGTGACAATAGCTCGCGAATTCTACATGTCGTCCTTGACTAATTGCTAGTCTGGACGATTATGTAAGTCGGGATTAACTTTAGAGTCAATTGTTCTGTTTCGTTTTCGATGCATGCGGTTTCAGTTGCAGCAGAGTTGCACAGTTCAATGGCATGATCTGGCGCGAAGCGGAGGGGAAACGAGTGTCTGCGACAGTACTTCAATCGACGCGGGTATGACACTCGATCCGCGCGGATTTGCTGCCAACGCCCTCGCCAAGTTGCCAATTGTCCTGGCACTTTGCTAATTTCAGGAAGAGGCTCTCTTTATGAGGCTGTGAAGTTCACAGCCCCAGCCCCTTTCTATGAGTACTTTCCGATTGCGACGATGCCGGTTCTCATGTTTCTGTTGTCGTTATTTCAGGGTGAGGCTTGGAAACTCGTCGCGTCTGGCATTCCCGAGCTGCGCCCATCGCCGTGTTTCGATGCATGGACTGGACGGACTGGGAAGATCACGTGGTTGAAGAGGACTCTTCGCATTCTTGGAGAAGTTTTCGAGGCGAAGAGGAATAGGTAAAGTTGAATATTGAGTCGCTGGCTTTTCTTATTTTATTTTTTTTTACCTCAAGTGCCAGGACTAGGGTAGAGTTTAACTTCGTCAAGTTTCATTGTTTCAACAGGTTTATTGTTAAACATCACTGTATTTAGTGCTTGTCTGTTGGTTACGCTAACTACCTTATTGATCGGTACGGATAGTTCGGGCACAGCAATCCAATGAAACGGAGAGGGGGCACATTTGCCATGGCTTTGCCCACAATGCGGCCCTCCTCTTCTGGGCCTCCCGTCGTCGGGTTGGACAAAGACCGGAGCCAATCTCGGCTCGATATTGCCGTCGGGTGGTAGTATTGAATCGCTAGATGCTGATTAGATAGCAGCCGCGCAGTCTCTTCACGAGGCTACCCCTGAGCTATGCATAGAGTTATGCTTAGGAGCGGGGCCAACAGTCTGCCCGATTCAGTCCCCTTAAGTTGGCTTAGTGGTTCAGAGCACCGCTAATATATCCGTACCCGTAAGCAACATAAAAGGAACAAGGAAGAAGAAACAGTGAAAATACTCGTATAGCCGCCGTGCGTGCCGCCCAGCCCACGACTGATTTGTCGAAGCCGGGCACTTGCGGTGGGTTCGATTGGGTCTCGTCTCGTTTCAAAGGAGGGTCTCCTGTCTCTGGGCCGCGGATTTCGCGCACAAAAAAAACGAAAGAGGATCGCTCACCCAGTCATGGGCTGTCATGCCAGTCCTTAGGCAACCGGATATCGTCTTTGGGGGCAGTGCAGGAAACGAAAACGACCCTCGATTGGAGCGAGGACGGCGCGCACCAAAGCTGCCAGAGCCGTCCGAGAGCTGCCACAAGCTGCCAAAGTTGTCACGGACTCATGGTTTGTTCCCCCCCTCTCCTCTTCAGCTAGACAAGGGGCTAGAAAGGTACCGGCATTGGCTGGACAGGAACGGCTTGGGCCGCTCTTGGTGATCCAAAAGCCCCGTATCCCATACGCAGGTACGGCGGTTGGAATGCGACGGGATGCGTGATCGTCGTGGGCACTGTTTCTCACATCATCTTCAGGTGGGAGAAAAGAGCCGCCCAGCTGCCACTGACCAGTGGCTACGCGTTCTCGTCTCTCTTCCTCACCCCTTGGGCTCTGGCTGACTCCTTTTTACCACCGACGTTGGAGGAAACGTTGGAGGCAATCGTTGGAGGCGTTGGAACACGGGCCATGGTCTGGGACTTTGGGAGCACAAGGCAAAGACATTCTGCTACTGCTACAGATTCTCGGTCTGTCGATTGTTTCCGTATGAATGAGCTCGAGGTTGGTTCGAACGGCTCAGGCCCACAACCAAGCTTGCTTCGCCTCCCCAGCTATGCCGGTTATGTACAAAGTGCAACGAGGGTACACGAATAAGGGAGCGGCAATGTCACTGACGGATCGAGTATGTGCACAAACCCAACGGGAAATTGAAGCTTGGCAACAAACCACCCTTTTTTCTTCGTACCTCTCCGTCTCTCGTCGCCAATCTATCGGGGCTCCCTCGTTTAATGTATCCGTAGAAGAGCGACCGTGTGCCCTGTTCCCCGTCTGGTCTCTTTCGATCATGCAACGCCGCTTTCTGTCTTTCCTTTAACAAACTGACGTCGAATTCCAATAGAGCAATAGGAGTAATTCGACGTCGAAGGGGAAGAATCCTCTCACTCACTCCGTTTCCCCCCCCCCTTCCCCCTTCACCCTTGCCCAGTTGCCCCCTTCCACTCTTTCAGGGGACAACCGTGGAACCTTAATTGGACCATTTCGAGCTCATCGGATGATTCTGCACCGCGTTCAACCATCGTGAGTAGAGATACACATCCACGCATAGAGAGAGACGCCGATAGAAAGAAAGCCTGAAGCTTCAACGTCACCCTCGTAGGGTGTTCCCAATCGCAAGCTGACGATGCCTGCGACCAGATACCTTTGACAGGAATCAACAGCCAAACATCAACACACATAGACATTTATTTCTACTAAACTAAAGCAATAATCATGAAGCTCACCCAAGTCGCTCCTTTTCTCATCTACACCCTCCTCGCCGCCCTCCTCCCCTCCACCGCATACGCCGACCGCATCCTCCAGTCCTCGTCCCTCAACAACTGCCAAAAGAAATCCGACTTCTCCGCCAGCCTCTTCAACATCGTCGTCTCCGCCAACAATGGCTCCGTCATGGCAAATATCGCCGCCGTCGTCTCGGTCGAGGGCAAGGCCGTCTTCGACGTCGCCTTGCGCATCTACGGCTACGAGTACCTCAAGATGACGATAGACCCGTGCACCATGAACCTTCAGGGCCTTTGTCCGATGAAGCCCGGCAAGCTCGACATGGAGTTCTCGTTCGAAATCGGCGACAAGCTCGACCAGGTACCCGGCATCGCCTACACCATCCCCGACCTCGACGCCACCATCCGCGCCACCGTCAACCTCACCGAAACGAACACGACCGTCGCCTGCGTCGAGGCAGACTTCTCCAACGGCAAGACCGTCGACCTCGTCGGCGTCAAATGGGCCACCGCCATCATCGCCGGCCTCGGCCTCGGGTCCGCCGGCATCATCTCCGCCATGGGCCACACCGACGCCGCCGCCCACCTCGCCGCAAACGCCCTCTCTCTGTTCGGATACTTCCAGGCCCAGGCCTTTGTCGGCCTCTCGGGCGTCGACATGCCGCCCATCGTACAGGCCTGGACGCAGAACTTCCAGTGGTCCATGGGCGTCGTGCGTCTGGGCTGGATGCAGAGCCTCTGCACGTGGTACCAGCGCTCGACGGGCGGCCAGGCGGCGCGGCTCCTTGACTCACTCAGCGGCGTCTCGGTGCAGGTCTCGAAGCGCTCGCTCGACATTGTCAACAGCATCGGCCCCGTCAAGCGCGGCATCAACGCCGTCGCGAAGCGGGCCAACATCCTGCAGGACAACGGCTCCTACATCGTCTACGGCATCCAGCGCGTCGCCTTCCGGGCAAAGATCGAGTCGACGAACCTGTTCCTCACCGGCCTCATCATCTACTGCTTCTTCATCATCTTCGCCGTCCTCATCATCGCCGCGTTCCGGTACGGTACCGAAATCGCCGTCAAGCAAGGCTGGTCCAAAAAGGACCGCTTCGTCGAGTTCCGCCGCGACTGGAAGACGACACTCAAGGGCGTCCTGTTCCGCCTCAACCTCATTGGCTTCCCGCAGGTCGCCGTCCTCTGCCTGTGGGAGTTCAGCCAGGTCGACTCGGCCGCCCTCGTCGTCCTCGCCGTCTTCTTCTTCCTCGGTACCCTCTTCACCCTCATCTGGGCCTCGTGGAAGGTCATCCTCATCGCGAAGCAGTCCATCCTCACCCACCAGAACCCCGCGCACGTTCTCTTCTCCAACCCCCAAATCATCAACAAATGGGGCTTTCTCTATGTCCAGTACCGCGCCTCCGCGTACTACTTCATCATCCCCTTCATCGCCTACATCTTTTTGAAATCCGCCGTCATCGCGTTCGGCCAACGGGCCGGCGTCGCCCAGGCCATCGCCCTCATCATCATCGAGGCCGCCGCCCTCATCGCCGTAAGCGTCCTCAAGCCCTTTATGGACAAGAGCACAAACTCCTTCAACATCTCCATCTACGCCGTCAACTTTATCAACTCCGTCTTCCTCCTCATCTTCACAAACGTCTTTGACACCCCCGGCATCGTCGTCGGCGTCGTTGGCGTCATCCTCTTCGTCGTCAACGTCGTCTTCGCCTTTGTCCTCCTCCTCATGGTCCTCATCTCCAGCGTCCTCGTCTTCTGGCGCGTAAAGGGCCAGCCGACCGGCACGGGACCCACGCAGCTCAACGACCCGTCCATCCTCGCAAAGGGCGACCGCACCGAGAACAAGTCGCTCCTCGACCTCGACGAGGACGACAAGCTGAACCCTTACCGCCGCGAGTCGCTGCGCTACGGCGAGGAAAAGGCGACCGAGAGCGGCATGAGCCTGCACGTGTCCACGTCGAACCTCGACAGCCGCGGAGACAACCACGAAATGTCATATCTGCCCTCGCCGGGCTCCAGGCCCGCCGTGAGCCCGTCGGTGCCCATGTTCCCCGCCGACCGCTCATTACGATCCCCCAGTCCCGCCCCGCCGCGGTCTCCGGCGAGCGACTTCCCGCCGCCGAGTCCGTTTGGGAACGGATCCGCGCGCAGCATCCATGAGTTTCGATCCCAAAACAACAATAGGTGCGTTTATCTTGAGCCGCGAATGAGTCTTTGGTTGGTCCCTTTGCTAACATTGTATGCACAGTCCATGGCAGCGCGGTGCTGGATATGATCATTGAGGATTATAGATAATAGGGCACATTGACCAATATTCATCTTGTCTCTTTTTTCTCTTTTTCTTTTTTTCCTCGTTACCGTTTACATCACACTTTTCCGGGGCGTTATATTAGAGTCTCATCTGGAAACCTGCATCAGCAAGCGTGCGTAGAAAAGAACACCATCTACTTTGTATAATCGGGCGTACTTGACAGGCTTCCGGGGTGGCTAAACCTGACCACTTGCGGGCTCTGTTCGCCCACGTGCCTAGAGTTGAGAAAGCTTTGGCTGGCCAATGGAATAGGTTCATGAACCAGTGATATGATTCATATCTTTGCTTGTGTATCGAGAATCCCAGAATGGTTGACAATACGGTCGTCTTGACCCGTTTTCGTATTGGTGTGGTGAAACAACCATGGCATCTGCCGAGTGGAGGCCATTATCGCAGGGAGAGCCAAGGAAGAGCTTGGGTAGCAGAGACTCAAAACCGTGTGATACTTTATTCTCGTGATGGGAGACGTGTGTCACCGTCCACATACACTTTGCCTAGTTTGATGTAGCTCCATACTTATTTACCGCTACTATACTAGAGGAGTTTCTTAACTCATGTTGTCATCAACGTGCAAGTCGGCGAGATGCCCAATACTGATTACTTTCAGCATAGTCTTTCCGGAGTGCCCTAACTCTTGACATATTCTATATGTGCTTTACATTGTCACGGCCTCTTCCGCTGACACCTCTCCCGAATTGGACTTTTTTGGAACCATACCCATACGAACGGCCCAGTTGTCTCTTCCTGTCTCCTTGACCAACTTATCAGCCAGATCTTTCCGCCTGCCGAATTGCTCTCTTGGCTCAACAACCTGTAAGACATGATCATGCATCATCAGACTGTCCGTGGTAGAATTTGTTATTGCGAGCAGTCCCACCGAGCCTGCAAAGAGAACCACGATGAGAATTTGCCCAAAGAGTGATGCGTTGCTGACCAGGGCCGCGGCGAGGTATAGGACCAGCGTTGCCACAGCTGTTGCCCAATTCTCAAAAGTCTTTTGATCTCGGAGCCATTGACCAGAGGTTACAGCTTTAAGATGGTCGACTTTGCCCTTGATCCTCACCCACCTGTCCTGGCTCAAAAGAATGAAAAGGTCGCCATCTACACCTGGCTCAGGCGCACCAAACCAACCGGGCCGAGCCCGTCGACGGATGACAATGACATTACAAAGACGGCATGCCACGAGTAATAGAACAACGCCAAAACCCCACCAGTCATTATATACACCGAGAAGGAGAATGATAGTAATAGCCCACAAAACCGATAGTCCGTACGCGATCGCTGGAAGAAAGGATGCGTCAGGGGTTGCAAAAAAGGGAGGTATGACACTGTTCCACTGTCTCGTCTTTTGAACCTCTGAAACTTTTAGGTTGGTCAGTTGACCGGTTCTTCCCACTTTTTGCAGAAAGAACACTGTAGCTGGGTTTTCGACTCGAAAGACATACCCTGTCGTAAGGGCGCCACATGCCGGGTATTCGCCGCCATTAAGACTCGTTGAGCTTTGTTGCATGTGTATACCGGGGCAGATTACGAGGCAATCCAACAAAGTAGATGTGCCCGTGAGTGCCGTCCGTTTCTGGACGGTAGTGAGATCAGCTAGAGCGACGAGGCCAGCAGCATCGAGCGAGATATCTGGAGTCTTGGGCAGGGCAGGAGTTCCCAGAGAGCGATAGAGATTCTTTGAGGGTCATTAGAAAATTATAACACCAAAGGTGTACTCTGAGCTTGCCTACTTTCATGTCAAACGACAGGTACATTGATACGGTCGTACCTCAAGGCAAGTGATGTGAACCTATGCAGCTGGCGAAGTGTCCGAAATTTGAGTGGCCGAGATGTTTTTACGTTGACAGGCGAGATCTCAAGTTTCCATACCATCACATTTTCATCATTCCGTGACGGGCACTGGGACCTGATAGGAGTTGGTTTAAGCATCGGGCAGCAACACGGCCAGGTTGCCTCATAAGGCTTACCCCATGTGGCAGCACAACGCTTGCCGCGGACTTGGTCAAAGGCTTCCTTTTTTCCTGCTTGAAGATCCTGGTTACACAGAGTCTGCATGAGGTCTCTCACCTTGATTGCGGATAAGATGTCAGCCTATGGTGAAAAGCTGTGATAACGACTTGGCGCCAGCCTGCTTGCGACTATTGACGCATGTATGCATGACAGTGACTGATGCAGCCTGCTTGCATTCGGAGGTTCAGCAACTATGAATGATTGGAAAGAATGCTGACCACGTCGCCAGTGGCTGAACCTTGCGTTTCCGTAATCTGTCAAGGATACTGGTTGAAATGAGGGGAAATGATGCCATGGATGACCAGAAGTGACGGCCAAGATATCGTCGGGTCACAGCCTGCCGAAGGAGGAACGGTTAAGTCGACGGGACAATCCAGCTTGGCACTGTAAGCTGTGAGACACCAACAAGTGGTGGGAAAATGAGGATGGTCCTGAAATAGAACACGATGTAAAAAATATTGAAGACGTGTAGTGCGTGTGTGGGCATGAAAACTGACAAAATTGAAATTGGCTTCCGGGAAGCTGAAAATACACGGCGGCGCCCCCTCCTCAGCCTACTCCATCGATCCGTCATTCTCTCAAAGTACGATTTTGGTTTCTTGCCCGTATTATTGTTTCACCTATTACCAGCGACTTTGTAGAGTGTCTCTACAACATGGCTAGAAGCGAATTCCATGAGGGCGAGTCATCGACTGCGTATGCATTGCCGGATCTGCCACGTAAAGCCATACCGCAACTTGTCAATTATGGGTTTCGAAAGCAAGGCAACGAGGCCGCTCGATCTTGAACCAGTCAGCTCAAAGGCAAGATACATGACCTGCGCGAGGCACAGGAACGAACAAGACCCGAACGCGAAAAGCTCTCAAATCTGGCCAAAAACGACTTGAAAGAAGCAAAACAACTCGCGCGGGATTCGGCTAAGCAAATCGAAGATATGCGCGAGGAAGACCTGGCTTCTCTGGGAAGAAGCATCAAGAGGCACCTTGAGGACGCAATAGACGCTTTGGATCGGACACTGACGCAACTTGACAACGCAAGTCATGTCCAGACGAGTACGGACAATGGGGACACGGCGCAGAAATTGGATATCAGACTAAGAGCATTAGAGTTGGAGAAACATGAAAGGGAGAAGACGTTGGCCGACATGAGGGCGGCGAGGAGGGAAATCGAGGAAGAAATAGCTAAATGGAGCGACAGCGATCAGTCAGACAACTCGATGTCAGCAAACGAAGCAGAAGAATCTGAATTCGAAAGCCACGTGGATGGCGGTGGAATTCAGCTTCCAGAGGAAGGCCACGCCTCGGAAACCGCGGCGCAGAACATGTTGACTCATGACACCAACGGTGCCGCAAAGCGTGAAACACAACCGGCGAATGAAGCAGAATCGCCGTGCGCGATGTCTTCTGTAAGGGAAAGCTGGTCTGATGACCCTGGGAAGAATTCCGACGACAGCAACAAGTCGGAACTAGAGGGCTATGAGGGGCATGAAGAAGAACACGCCGTTCAGATTCAAGGAAACCCAGCGGAGGGGAAACAGGAGGGGGGAAAACAGGAGGGTGGAAAACAGGAGGAGGGAAAGCAGGAGGAGGGAAAGCAGGAGGGAAAGCAGGAGGAGGGAAAGCAGGAGGAGGCACAGCAACAAGAAAGTAAGCAACAAGAGACTGAATCCGAAGAAGAGGATGAAGAAGAGAATGACGACAAAAAGAAAATGTCGGAAGAGGATGTAAAAGGTTGGGAGAGAGACAAACGACACAGTATTCGAATGCAGATGATGTACAAGGGTATTGAAATCGGCGAATCTGGAGAAACCATCAAAGTGTTGAAAAGAAAGATCGCACGACTGAAGCGAAAATCAAACAGGAGTAACAAGAGGAAGATTGATGACGAGTCCGATGCCGAAGAGGATCTTGACCTGGAAGAAATGAGAGCAGAAAAAGAAAACAAGCAAGAACTCAGTGAGTACGATCGTCTGAGCAAAAGAAAACAAGCTTTGGGTGCATTACAAGTCGAGAAAGCCGCCCTGGAAGTCAACTATAGTGGGGCCTCTTCAGGAGAAAGGGCAGATTTACCCAGGATTGCGATGAGAATGCTCCATCGAATGCGAAGGTCCGAGGAACTAAGAGGTAATAGAGACAGAAAATGGATGATGGTCTTGGATATGATGGTTCATTTACACAGTCTGGACCATGGGGATGCTCCAAGAAGCAACTCAGATACCTCGGACGACGATGATGAGGCCGATGACACAGCCAAGACAGTTAATCAGAAATTCCTGGAGCTACAGGGAGAGATGATCAAGAAGACGCAGACTCTTGAAAATCTCATTGAGAGGATTTTGGAACGTCTTCTAGGTCATAGGCAAATCTTTGATCTCAGCAAAGTTCTGCGGAAAGAGATGGATTTAGAACACAAGTGGTTGGCACATCTTGAGAACTCGGGAAAGCTCGACACTGCCGAGGACAGTCTAATTTACGGGAAACATGGCCATCTTTTCACCGATAATCGCGACGAGGTCCAAAACATGTACACGGAACTGAAGGGAGACCAGTTCAGAGTTTTCATTCTGATCCCGGCACCGGCGGCATACTATCCCATTATCTGCAAAATGGAAACATGGTCTACAGCCAGCCTCTCCCCAAGCGCGGGAGGTAGGGGAAAAGAGTACGCAGCGTTGTCGTACTTCTGGGACTCGGAAACGTACAACGGGCGACTCTACTTCGTCCACCCCGACCACGATGCATCGGTCAAGGAAAGCGAATGGGGTTCAACAGCCAGGAACGCTGCACAAGTTCGCATCCGGAATAATCTCTATCGGGCTCTACTACGCCTTCGCCGATGCGGGCGCGATGCCCAGCCTGTTGCTCTTTGGATTGATTTTCTTTGTATCAACCAAACGAACATGACGGAAAAGACAGAGCAAGACAGAGCAATTATCGAGGATGGTCGAAATCTACAGCGGAGCAAGCAATGTTTGCATCTGGCTCGGCGAGAGCGACAATGAGGGACGGAGTGACGAGGCGATGCAGTTTATTTCCACCATCATGGACTTCGCCTTGCTGGATCGTCACGCTCATGATGCCAAACAGGCCCGAAAGTGGTATGCACTCAGCGAATTGATGCGAGATCGTTGGTTCTCACAGCGCTGGGTGGTGCAGGAGATCGCCCTCGCCAAACACGCAACTGTACATTGCGGCGGAAGAAAAGTGCAATGGTCAGACTTTGCAGATGCGGCATCTCTCCTGATCTCCAACCAGGAGACCGTCAGTTCCCTCTTTGACGATCATTCAGAGTGGCGGGAGGGTCGCAAAACTATAGGCGACGTTAGCACTTTTGGAGCTGCAATTTTGCTTGAAGCGACAAACAACTTATTCCGCCGAAAGCCAGATGGTGATATCAAAAAGCCCATCAAGACCATTGAGTATCTTGCGACTTCGTTGAAGACATTCGACACGGGCGACCCTCGCGACCTGATCTACAGTCTCGTGAGTATTGCGAGCGATACGGCCGGCGAACTGTGGTCTCCCGAATCTGAGTCTTCTGCACCTACCCTCGTACTCGAGGTCGACTACCAAAAGCCTCAGGTAGTTGTGTTCAAGGACTTCACCAAGTTTTGTGTGGATATCTCCAAATCTCTGGACATCATCTGCCGTCCATGGGCAATGCCCATAACAGGGTCCAAGTCAGATTCACTACCATCCTGGATCCCTCTGTTAGAAAACTCAGAGTTTGGCACTCCGGAGGAGGTCTACAGCGGGCGTAAGAACGGCGACGGTTTAGTTGGTCCTGCAGGATCTCCAAACTATCAAGCTTCAGGACAACTTGTGTGTCGAGTGGAGTTCAAGCTGGGGGGCGACTCGAGTCAAACCTCTGAGAGTCATATGGACACGGGCGTCAATGATACCACCGCGGAGCAAGACTCCGACCTGGGTCTTGTAGACACGGACGATGTTCTTCTCGCCAAGGGTTTGAAACTGGCAGAGATTACCGCAGTCTCACCGCGGAACACTGGTGGAGTCATTCATCGCGAGTCGTTGCAGATGGGTGGCTGGGAAGGCTTCAAACGCGACACCAATAGTGTCCCGGATCGGATCTGGAGAACTCTCGTGGCCGATCGTGACCAGAATGGTCACATTCCCCCCTCGTGGTACCAAAGAGCCTGCTTGCGGTGTCTTGAGATCGCCGATACTTTCAACAATGGAGATCTCAATGTCAGCGAGCTCTTGATGGGAAAGTCGGAGATGCTTCAGAAGTACTTGTCCCGTGTACGCAATGTGACGTGGAACCGCCGATTCTTCACTACAGAGTTGCCAGATAGTGAAACTTTGCGAGAGAGAAACGGCGAAGAAATCGAGGAGACGCTTTCAGCCGGGTTTCCTGTGGTTGCCACGACACGGGACATTTCAGAGTCTGGAGATGCCGAGTCAACGAGGTCAAGAGAAGGAAATGAGCAGGAGGTGGAAGAGAACATGCATCAACAGGGTATCGAGGAGGCAAGACAACTGGGAAGTGACGGAAACAGCACCAGGCGGACATCGAAAGAAGACCAAGGCAGAGGGCAAAGAAATGATGACGGACGATCAAAAGCCCAACAGAAGCTGTTCGGACTTTGTCCCCCTGACACTAGAAAGGGAGATATTATCTGCATCTTGTTTGGTTGCTCTGTCCCGGTTGTTCTACGCCCAAAACCCTCAACAAATTATTTTCGTTTGGTAGGCGAGGCGTATGTGCATGGGAAGATGGACGGTGAGGCCACAGAGGACTGTAATGTTGCGGATGATTCGCCAGACACGGTGGAATTCCGAATCTTGTAGATGGCTCGGTTTTGATTTTGAACAGTCTAGTCTTTTCGGATTTCTTTATTTCCTTGATAATGCTCTTGATAGTTTGTCTTGGCTGCTACTGTCTTGTTTGGGAGTGATTCTCATCTCCCTTCACCGCTGGAGCTTTCTATTCCCCATTGTGTCTGCTCAAAGTCATCGTGCAATATGTAGTAAAGAAATAGCTATATGTAATCTGGGTGCTGTCTTCGATACCTTGACATATACTCAGTCTAAGACGAAGCTTCCTATGCAGCAGCAAAAGCATGAAGACTGCCTGCTGCCCGAGCATAGCCAATTTGACGTATCCAAGGACCCTGGGCCCCGGAAAGTCCATCTCATCCAGAGTACCCCAGCGCCCTTCCCCAGGCATGTGAATCACGCACCGATCACTAGTTTTTATATCAATCTGGCCTCTAGGACCGATGCTAATCCACCTCTTCTTGCCATCATCGAGTTTCTGCACCAAGTAGTCGGCACCAAACTCTCCGTTCTCCCCGCCCATCATCCCGTAAGGCTGGTGCACGCAGCGCTCCGAGACGATGAGGTTCGCGAGAGGAACCTGACACTCAAAGTCTCGCACGATTCCACAGCCTCCCCCGGATTTCCCATCACCTCTACTGCCATTTCGGATAGAGAACTCCCGGATAAGCACCGGGTAGTGCTTCTCAATGATCTCAATGTCTGTTGTCCGAGTGTTGATCACATGGACCTGGACTTCGGAGGCGCCATGCTAAGTCAGACCGGCGCCATCACCACCACAAATAGTTTCACCGTATCCGAAGCCGAACCCTTCGGCGCTACTGTCTTGGTATTATCTGGAGAACCGGCAGGAGTAACTCAGTTGCCAAAGAATCCGGAACAGTTTATGCATCACTGAGACCCAGCTACTGCTCTGAAGGCCTTGAGGAGCAGATCAACCAGCCGCTGGGATCCCGAGATCGAAAAGATTCGGCCTGGACTGATAACCAATATCGAGGAGATCGCGGAAGTCTTGGTTGGCAATGAATGCATGTCGAGTTCCTTTTCGCTCCAAGAGAGCTTAGTCAGATGTTAAATAGTATCCTCGTTAAGCTTTCAAGCAAAGTTGACTCGCCGTTGGTGGCGATGGTGGTGCCCATTCGAATAGAGCGGATGAAGTACTTCGGGATAGGAGAACGGCGAGCAATGGCTGTGCCAGAAACGATTTTCAAGACCCCGTCAGATACCCTCTGCTGGTGCATCGTCAGAGTTGCCCGGGTCTACAGACAGAAATTTCAACACTACGTCACTTCGGTCAGAAATTGATTAGGAACATCCAGTCTTGGATATCTCCACGTTTGTTCGAGGCTTGCGATGATCTCTTGAAAGAGCTTCGATGATCCAGAGACTCTTTGCCAACTCAATTTGAGCTCGTAGCGGCAGACTAAACCCAAGCGCCGGCAACAATTGCATATCGGGCGTTGTTCTATAGACTCAATTAGCGTGTAGGTAATGATACGGCAAGTGGATTTATGGAGATGCAACAGGTCATTTCACATGGCGCTTTATAATGAATGGAGTTTCAGCTGGCTGTAGACTTCACATCCTGCGACTCGGGTTTACGGTACATGCCTCTGCATGTGTGACATCTACTTCTCACTCGGTAATCTTGGCTTCCCCGCCGCCGTGCCGACCTCTTGGAGTTGGACATGCTCAAACTACCTGCTAAGGTGAAAGAGTAGAAAGTTCCCAGATGTACCAGAAGATACTAGTCATTTCTATAGGCCCATGCAATCTTGACGGATAAAGCTCCAGAACCTCAAAGCACAGATGAGGGTAACTAGGCGAAAAGTTCGCATATCTCAACAGAGGAAGCCCGGACTCAGTCTCTTTACCCCGCAGATACATACACCAAATGAGGGTGAAGATAGGCGGCGATAGGGATGGATGGGGCCGCTTCGGTTTCGTTGCGAGGGCGCCGACAACGTGGCATCGGACTGGGGTCGTCATTTTCACTTCCCCGCGGTGGACTTCTTATCTCGGGCATCTTTGCCGTGGGTGGCCTGACTCCGAACTGAGCGGCAGAACGGCCCTCAATCCGACGTCGGAGCTGATGAAGACTAGGTGCACGGAACTCAAAATTGATATCATTCCACTGTACTCATATTTCTCCTCGAAATGATGCGTCATCTGATGACACGGGAAAATAATAAAAAAACAAACAACATGCCGGATCTGCAAGACCCGATATTGATCGTTGGCGCCGGCACCTTTGGGCTGTCAGCGGCCTACCACTTCACCCGGGCCGGATACAGATCCATCACGATACTTGAAAAGGGAACATCGGTTCCCTCGTCCCTTTCGGCAGGCAATGACGTCAACAAGATTGTCCGCGCTGAATATGAAGACCCCTTCTACACCGAGCTGGCATTGCAAGCCATGTCGGAATGGACCGACAACAAACTTTTTGCGCCGCACTACCACCAGACCGGTTACCTCTTAGCCAACTCAGCAGCGGCGCCAGAAAAGACGAAAAAGACCCTGACCAAGTCTCTCGAGAGCATCCGGGTGCACCCGGCCTGGATTGGCAAGATCGACCCGATCAAGACCAGGGAGGATATCATCAAAGCTGCGCCGGCGCTGGACGGACCCATGGAAGGGTGGGAAGGGTATTTCAACCACTTCGCCGGTTATGCGCACGCTGAAAATGCTCTTAAAGCGCTTTATGACTATGTGAAAGCTCAGGGGGTCGAAATTCACACCGGAGAGGAAGTTGCGAGTCTTGTATACGAAGGTGATAGGTGTCGAGGTGCGCGCACAACATCTGGGAAACAGTTCACGGCCACTACGACGATTCTGACGCTCGGGGCCTCGCTCGGAAACGTCCTTCCGTCCATCGGACGACAGGTCACAGCAAAGGCATGGAGTGTCCTACACATACAGCTGCAGCCGGAGGAAGCGGCGCGCTTGAAGGGCATACCAGTTACGTACGCCCGGGACCTGGGATTCTTCTTCGAACCAGAACCCGGCACAGGGATACTCAAATTGTCCCCCAGCGGTGGAGGCTACACCAACTACTCAAAGACAACGGGCTTATCCATACCGCCAGAGCAGAATGACTTCGTGCCCGAGACCGATGTGCGTCGGATCCGGAAACTTCTCCAGGAAACGCTTCCGGGCCTGGCTGATCGGCCTTTTGTCGACCAGCACATTTGTTGGTGTGCCGACACGGCGGACTCGGATTATGTCATTGATGCTGTGCCTGGGAAGCAGGGCCTGTACCTAGCGACGGGTGATTCGGGTCACGGTTTCAAAATGCTTCCTGTGGCTGGAGCATGGATCAAGGACCTGGTGGAAAAGGGGGAACAGGATACCGTTCGGTGGAAGTGGAAGGAAGGGAGCGATGCTGGTCAGAATGTCAGTTGGCGAGCCGGGGAGGTGGTGGATTTGAAAGACATCCAATGCGGGTCAACGCAGTAACAGGCTTCGAGAGAAGAAGGAAACTGTGGATGCTTGGTTTTGGTCAACATAGAGGTTGAAGCTTTCGCTGCGGATAAGGATGCCAGAAAGAACAAGGTGAAGAAGTACAGTCAGTACTGGCAAGCCCGAAAGAGATGCACCCGTTCAAGATCTTTAAGTCTCGGCTCAGCGAATTTTAGGCTTCAGAGTTATTTGAAGCTGGTATTTCCAACTGCTTCAAATGTCTTCAAGCGTCCGGTGCACGATGTTGTATCTAGCATCGTCAACTTGCTCTGAATTCCGAATTTTCCAGGCGTTGAAAGTATGCATACAAACACGTATCGGCCTCTGATCCCATCAATGCTCAAATTTACAGGGTTGATATGGAAAGAATATCGCATCCAGTAACAATCCATATTGCTACCAACTGAACAATCGGCACCTATGTGAAGTCTTGGTTCATCTTCGTGTGAGATCTAGACCCTGGCTTTGCGGCTGCATGGCACGGACCACGGCGCTGCTTCTTCTCACCCTTCGATATCACTAATAGAGTCGGTCTGTCAAATATCCTGTCTTCTCGGGACTTAACAACACCTTGGGATGCATTTGACAAGATGCGTATGAAGAGGGTTTCCATGCATCTCAAAATGAGCAGCACCATTTCTGGTCCCTTGTGGGCGGAGTGTTCGGGACCTGCATGCGCAGACGATGAATGAACAAATTGTTAAAATTAGGACGGAATAGGAATGCGCAGCTTGTTGTTAAGCTTACCTTAGCGTGCCTTGGGATAGCTGCTTCGCCTCCCCGCTGGAAACAAAAACACTGCAGCCTGTTCTAATCATGTATGTACTGTAAGCGCTACTGCGCTTGTGGTTGGGTTGAGAACAAGGATCATTGGCCCATCAGCGTAGGATGATTTCCTCCCCATCGAGTCCTCAGTTTCTAGAGTGCGTTCACTTTACGCCTGAGTGGCCAAGGGAAATTAAAAGAAGAAGGGCTCAAGAAGATGCTGGACTCCTACATTCCATGATGCGTTGCGGCTTCTGTCCGTACGAGTGAATCCTCACGAACTAAGCTGGGGCGCGACGGTAATGTCGGCAAGCGGGCTGGGATGAGCGACTCGTGCTCCTTAATTTGATCTCTTTGCGCTGTCCCTCGAGACAGTTCAAAATAGAGGACCAAACATGGCCGAGAATAATGTCTGAGACCAGAGGCCGACAGCTTGACCAGTACCACGTGGAGCGGAAGGATGAAGAACAAATACTCAAACATAGACCGGCCGAATCCCACAGCCCTACTTGGCAGACCAAAGCAATACTAGATGCTGACAGTGCTCCAACGGACGAACAGACTCCCGTCCCTCCCCACCATCCTTCGCTATTTGTTTCCCAGAAGACTGGCACAACTTCCGTGCACCGCCGACGTCAGCCCCGGTTGCCCATCAGCACCAACATGCAGCAGCCATCCTACGCCTGCGATATTCCGGGCTCGTGGCTAGGGTAAAAATGCTGGTCATTAGTATGAACCCATATTCAGCAGTGCAGCTGCAGCTGCAGCTACAGCTTAGTTGACAGTTCCGAACTCACATAGACAAGGAGTGCTATCTTGGTGTGGCCTATGTTGGCGTGATTGAAAAGCCTTGAGCACAAGGATGTTGTGCCGCACATCGTGGGAATCATCAACCTAGAGTGAGTACAGATGCTTGCCGGCTTGGATGGGGCTGGCGCTCATCTGCGGCCGCCAGGTGTAGCATACAGCATTGTAATCCTCCGACATCACGATGGGATTATATAAAACCCTCATCGAGCGTCTCTCCATTCTTGTCTTCTCTCCCCATCACAAGCATCACAGCCCCAACAAGCAAACAGCTTCACTTTCCAGTTCTCTATCTTTCCCTTTTCTCTTTTCCTTGTTCCCTTTATCAATTTGGCTTCTCTCTCCGTCTCTCTGTCGCTCTCATAACAAGAACAACCACGATCAAGATGTACACCTCCACCATCCTGTCTTCCCTCCTCTTCTCCGTCGCCGCGCTGGCTGCGCCAACCACCAGCCCAAACCACCCCTCCTCGCCCGCTACCCTCTCCACCCAAACCGACACCAGCTCCATCGACAACGTCCTCCCCCCAATCGTCCCCGTCAACACCCGCGCCGGCAACGCAGACCTCATCACAAAGCTCATGACCGCCCCCACCCAGCAAGAGCGCGTCCGCCTCCTCAACCAGCCCGGCGACTTCGTCTTCGACTTCAACGACGCCGGCGCCCCGACGGGCTCCGAGTCCCGCGGCAAGGGCGGCTTCTCCACCTCGGCCACCGCAAAGACCTTCCCGGCCCTCATCGGCAACGGCGCCGCCATGACGCTCGGCTTTCTCGGCCCCTGCGGCATGAACACGGCCCACGTCCACAACCGCGCGACCGAGCTCAACGTCATTGTCAAAGGCCGCCTCGTCACAAACTTTGTCGTCGAGAACGGCCTCGACCCCATCGCCAACACGATGGAGACGTACCAAATGTCCGTTTTCCCCCAGGGTGCCATCCATCAGGAGTTCAACCCGGACTGCGAGGACGCCGTCTTCGTCGCCGGCTTCAACAATGTCGACCCGGGCGTCGAGCAGGTTGCCCAGGCCTTCTTCAACCTCCGCCCGGATGTCGTCTCGGCTACCCTCGGCGGCGTGCAGACCATTGACGGCGCCGACCTCGAGAGCTTCCGTAAGCACATCCCTGCCAACATTGCTCTCGGGATCGACGCCTGCTTGAATAAGTGCGGCATCAAGCGCAACGCGAAACGCGACCTCAACGAGATCTTTGGCGCTCCTCAGAACTAAACTAGTGAATATTGGTGGCTTACAATTGGAACCGCATTTGTAAATATGCATTGCTATATGGGACATGATAGTCAGTATTGGTCACGGGCGTTCAGAGGCATTGGATGGAGCATAGCATCGGTTGCATAGCCAAGCACTTTGGCTGATAGGCGTCTGGAATTTTGATATCACATTTCTCAATTTGAATATTGTTGATACATAGGTACTCTTGCACTGGTCTGTTCTTCTCCATCCCACCTCAGTCGAGAGTACGACTCGATAAGAAAACCGTCGTCGAGCTTCTTCATTCGGCCGAGATTGTGAAATGTAACCCAAGAAATGGTGACAGATGACTTAGATAACTCCATTCCCATTAGTCCCAATCGATGTCGTGAAAATAGATTCAATAATCTTGGCCACTGGGTTCCTGACGACATAACCAACTTGAAGTTACATCGAAGTGCTTCAGCACTGCCTACTTAGTAGTTAGTGTCGCATCGCATGGGACAAAATGCCAACCTTGCATTAGACATGCGAAGATCACCAAAACAAATCAAGCTGCTTTCGCCCACGGCGCAGCACAAATAGCCACCTTGTCAGGCTGTACAGTAGCCAAGGAAAAGCAATGTGATGCCGCGCACATTTGCCGATAGTTCCGCCGCTAGGGAGAAGATCGATCCGTCTAAGAGGTTTAGTTGCGGAGGTCATTTGGCTTGTGTGTGTGTAAACGAGAAACACTTTCTCAGCTCGTTGGAGTATAAAAGAGGCAAGCGGGTATAGATCTCACTATTGACTGAAAAACAAATCAAGACAACACACCACTCCGCATCGACTCTTCCCATTATTGTCACATTGCCGTCATGGCCCAAGAATTCGACTTCATAGTTGTTGGCGGTAAGCTTCTTCCCTCCTCAGTCAAGCTTGCGTGAGGGGGCTACACGCCGACACCCTCGGGTACCTCGAACCCCTCACGAAAGAAAAAACAAAGCCCACTAACCTGGCACACACGACGATCAGGCGGCACAGCGGGGTGCCTCCTCGCGTCCCGCCTCGCAAATACGGCATCGAAACCAAGCGTCGCGCTGCTGGAAGGAGGCGGAGACATCAGCAAGCCCGAATACAGACGCACGGCTGAACGCTTCAGCACCATGGCCCAGCCGGGTCTCGACTATGGCTATGCCTCGACGCCGCAGGAGCACGCGAGGAATCGCGAGGTCCCTCAGGCTCGCGGCAAGGGGCTGGGAGGCTCTAGTGCTACAAACTTCCAGGTCTGGTCGCTCGGTGCGCGTGCGGAATTCGATGCCTGGGCTGCGGATGCTGGTGATGATGCTTGGGGTTTCGAATCCGTGATTGAGCGTGTGAAAAAGGTTAGTAGAAAGACAAGGTCGAGAAACACAAAACTCAGCTTGGATCATTCTACTGATTTCTGAAAGCTGGAAAACCTCCACCTCGATAACCTCTCCAAGGAGTGGGCCGAATATGTGAAGCCGGATCCGAAGTACCATGGGTTCTCTGGGTAAGAAGACCCTGCTTCTTGGGAAAAGCCGATATTCTGACATCCATCAGGCCCATCGATGTCTCAATTGGCCATGTGGAACGAGAAACCAAATCCTTCATAGATGCTGGGGTTGACCTAGGAGTGAGTATGCAAGGTTTGGACATAAACGGTATGAGCCGATGCTGACCTCGGGGATAGCATAAGCGCAATCTAGATCCAAACGACGGTGATCCTATTGGCTTCTCGCTAAACTCGGCAACTAGTCTGAACGGGGTTCGAGTCACTGGTGCATCTGCATTCTTAGAGAAGAAAGTGCCGGCAAGTTTAACAGTCTTGACTGAGAGTCGTGTTATCAAAATCATCTTCGAGAAGGATCGCGCAGTTGGTGTTCTCAAAGAGGACGGTTCGCAGGGTAAGTGCATATCAAAACCTGATTGGAACGGTTTACTGACCTTGCCTTTCAGTACGGGCAAAGAACGAAGTCATTTTGTCGGCTGGCGCCCTCGACAGTCCCCGTCTCTTGCTGCTTTCAGGCGTCGGTCCTCGAACGGACTTGAAAGCTCTCGGAATTGACGTGGTGAAGGATCTCAATGGGGTGGGAAAGTCATTTACAGACCATCCCATGATCGTGACTTGCTTCCAGATGAAATCTGGCTTCACAGACAGAATGGAGCTTTCTGATCCAACGAAGTACCAGGAGGCGGCGAAGCAACTTGCCGAGAGTGGGAATGGGCCGCTACTGGGGCAGTTCTCGTCCGTTCCGCATGCTTTCCTCAAGAATGATCGCGCCTACAAGTCTCCTGAGTTTGAGAAGCTCCCTGCAGATGTGAAAGATTATCTGCTAAAGGATGGCGTCCCTGGCTATGAGCTCGTGGTAAGTTTCGCCCTCAGCATACGTCTATGGGAAGCTCCAACCCCGCCTAACAACATCAACCCACAGATTGGCCCCTTGATCCCTCCTGATCATGTCTTCGAAAAGTCGAGCGACGGTTTCTTCTCGGTGTTTGTCGCAAACATGAATTCTGTCTCTCGCGGAACAATCAAGCTTGCTTCTGCGGACCCTAAAGACGCCCCTCTAATCGATCCAAAGTATCTCAGCAATCCATACGATTTGGTCAATCTGCGAGAAGGTCTGAGGGAGGGGCTGAATTTGTTGCAGACTAGCGCGATGAAGGACCACTTCGTTCGACCGATATTTGCACCGAAATCAGGTAGCGACAAGGATATCGATGTAAGATTGAAGCTTTAATTGGTATTTTCGCTTTATCCGGCTTTACGTTTTGACTGATTGCAACTCCAGGAGTTCATTGAAGAGAATGTGGCAGGATTATGGCACCCATCTTGCAGTGTAAAGATGGGCAAGAGTGAACGAGATGGCAGCTGTGTCAACGCGGATCTTCGAGTCCATGGACTGAACGGACTGCGGGTTGCCGATCTAAGTGTTACCTCGATACTGCCCAGGTATGTTTGGCATCTTCCCCGGGGGCGTATAAGACGATGGCTAATATATGACGCCAGTGGTCGTGAGTTCGCCTTCGGAACAAAGACATTGTTGACATCACGGGCAATAATTGTATGCCGTTCTTTGCTGACCGGTGCTTACAGATCCTCAGATTGTCGCTTACGTTATCGGGCAGCTTGCGGCAGAGAAAATCACGCGAGACTACGGATTGAACATCAAGAGGAGAGAAAAGCTCTAGTCAACGCAGAATGTAGGCATGTAAGAGTTCAGAGTGATATGAATGGTAGAATTGCCACAATAGTTACCCGTCAGATGACATATCGAAAGCCTTTGCCAATCAATTGCGCCTGACCAGCAGCCTCCGCCTCCTGCTCTTTGATCTCCAACTTTCGGTTCTCTCTCTTCAGCACAAAGTGTAACACAGTAGCTGCGACAATCGCCATCAGTGCCATTGCAGCATTCACGCTGAAAGCCAAAACGAACCGGGGCGTCGCGTTATTGGGGTACAAGTACGATCCGTAGATGCCTGGCAGGGTGGCAAATGCATTATTCAACGCCACCGCAGCGGCGCGCTTCGCCGTCGGTCGGTGGATCGTGTTGGCGGTCCAGACCATGGACATGTTGAAGCCAGTGTAAATCCCGGGGAGCATGATCATGGCACCAAAGTACCGTGGCCCGATACCCGTCGCCGCACTCGAGATGATGAACCCGACGAGCGAGCAGGCCAGCGGGGCAACAGTGTGCCAGTACCTCTCGTTCATGCGATCGGCACTCCACGATACCGCTGCGCAGACGATACAGGCCAGGAGGTACGGGGGCGAAGTAAGAAGCAACGTTGTGATTCGATCTTTCCCGAGGCTGGCGACGACGGTGGGGAAGAAGCTGTTGATAGAAATGGACGACGCGGCGCCGAAGACGAGCACGACGAGGATCCAGTTGATGGGGTCGACTATGATCATCTTGAAGCCATCAAAGATGGGCTGCGAGGAGGAGCTCGTCCAGTCCTCCTCCCCCGCGGCGTCGACCTCCATGCGCCACACGGCTAGCTGCCGTTCCTGGTCCGTCAGCCACTTGGTGTTGGCGGGAAAATCAGGCAGGACGAAGAAGGCGCCGATGGCGATGGCAACGGTGAGCGACCCTTCGATGATAAATAGCCAGCGCCAGGCCAGCAGGCCGCGGGCGCCGTCCATGCCGTTCGTGATGCCGGCGGCGATGAGACCCGAGAAGGCGCCCGAGAGCATGGAGCCGCTGTAGAACAAGCCGGTACGAACGCCGAGTTCTTTGCGGACGTACCATGAGCTGAGAGTTGCCAAGCAGCCTATACTTACGGCGTCATTACTATTGTCCCTGAATGCTGCTCTTGGGCGAAGCTTTTGACTTACCTGGATAAAAGGCTGCTTCCACAAACCCTAGCAGGAATCGAGTTGCCAACAGACCGCCGAAACTATGGGTTGCACCGCTGCAGGCACACAATATACCCTGGTAGTTTGCATGGTTATCAGCATATGACATCTCGCAGGATGGTCACACAGAACCAGATCCGAATGAAGAAATTTCCGGGTGCTATGAGTGAGTGATGCGCCACGTTACACCCACGCAATGCGGCCATGGGTTCGCAACCAACGCGGGAATGAGATTCAACCGGTTGGTCGTGGATGTGAAAAAGAAAGGACTCCAACCAGACCAGACTTACCCAAACGCCCATACACCCCGTCAAGTAGATCGCAGGGCGCCCGATCTTGTTGAGGAACATGTTGGAAGGTACTTGCATGAGGACATACCCGACAAAGAGGATTGATACGCAAGTCTTGAGTTATCACTGGGTTAGTTACTACACGACTATGAGGTTGAGACTTAGTCGTACGAGGTTGAGCTTACCTGGAATTCATTGCCAGTCAGACCCAAGTCCTTTTCCAGACCACCCAGCCTGGCTGAACCAATGGCATTCCTAGCGAACTGTGAGTTCGACGCTCAGAGTAATTGGGTATAGGAAACTGGCTTACCTGTCAAGGTAGTTCATGATATAGATCAGAATCATTGTTGGCAGCATCCGCAAGTCAACTTTTCTGATCAACTTCTTCTCGAGGCTCTTGAGTTCCTCCTCGGACAGGTCTCTGAGAAGCTCCGGCAATCCCCTCGCAGGCCACACCGTCGCTTGTGCCTCTGAACTCGACTTGCTGTCGGATGCCAAGTCCATCGCTGCTTTCTGCGGGTCAGATGGTTAGCCACAAATCGCCCGAAAAGCATCCACTTGTAGCGGCTGTTGGTGCAAGGATGCCGTAGCTTAGAAGCCAAGGATGAAGAGTACGAAAGTTTGAAAGTCACAGATTGTGGGGGAAAGAGAGAAATGATTGCAACAAGGAATCTGTCAGTTTATCAGTCGGCCGCTAGGGCTGAGAAGCCGAAACGTTTTGTGAGGTGGTAGTCGCACAAGCGACGCTGTGCCATTTCTCCCCTCTTTATCTCCCCTTGTGTCTCCTTCCCGTCATTGTTCCCCATTGATTCTCTGCTTGGCTCGGCGAGGGGTTCGGCGCCACGAACCCTAAGGCGCACGACATTGCGCGCTATCGTCGCGGAGGCGAATTTCAAGCCCGATAGCAAACGGCAGCATCTTCCGTTGGATCTCTTGTCGAATCGAGGGGTGGCGGACTTGGCAAAGGTAGCAGGCATCGGTTGGCAAGGGGTCCGGATCGCTGCGCGGTAAATCTGGGCTTTTGATTGGAATCTCGAGTCGGCCCCGTCCCACCGATGTAGTTCCCGGGGAAGCACGGGTAATCCGCCTCTGGCTGCGCCGCATGGGTGCGGTCGTAGAGTCCTCGGTTTCTTGGTCGGTGGTCTTTGCATCACCGGCCGAACTCGACACTCCGGCATGGTTTGTAAGAGTCGGAGGTTTGGTCAGAAGGTTAAATAGTTTTGGATTGGGCTTTAACTAGGTACCAGAGATCAAAAGCATCATCTTCTCAACTTCAAATCCGCGATCCCTCAAATACCTTGATCTCATCATCAATATGGCTAAGCCCTCAATCCTGATCGTGGGCGGAGGCGTCTTCGGTACATCCACGGCCTACCATCTCTCCCAGCGAGGCTACGACAACGTCACGGTACTAGATCGATTCGATGCACCCTCCAAAGACTCTGCGGCAACAGACCTGAACAAGGTCGTACGCGCCGACTACCCCAACCCGCTGTACGCGAAGCTGGGCATGGAGAGTATGCAGGAGTGGAAGGACCCTAATTCCATCTTCGCAGGGATGTATCGCGAGAGCGGTTGGGTCATGGCGGGCCACGGCCTGACGCGGGGATGGCTCAATAGCGCTATGGAAACGGCCGAGAAGGCGGGCCGTGAGGGGGTGCGGTTCATGACGGCCGAGGAGATGAAAAAGAGGTGGCCTGCTCTGACCGGGGAGTTCCCGGACTGGACCAACTTGTGGAGTCCTGCGGCTGGTTGGGTAAGTCTACTTTGCGACGAGATATGGTTTCTACGACACGACCAACAGCCTAACGATGATCGCGGGTACAGGTGCCGTCCGGGCAGGCTCTCTTGAGAATGGCCAATGCCGCAAAGTCACAGGGGGTGAAGTACGTCTGCGGAGAGTCTGGCTATGCCAGGAAGTTGGTAATAGACGGCAAAGGGAAGTGTGAGGGCGTCCTGGCCGCAGATGGGACGCTGCACGTGGCGGATATTGTCGTGTTGTCTACTGGTGCCAATACAGCCACCCTGGTTGAGGCGAAGAAGGAAGTGGTCGCACAAACATCAGTCATCTGTGTGATAAAGTTGGAGCCCCACGAGATCGAAAAGTACAAGGACATGCCCATAATTGATGACTTTGAACAGGGTAAGTGGACACTTGAAGGGTCGCAAGAAAGACTTGGAAGTAAAACTGACTGGATTATCAGGCATCATATTCCCTCCTGATGAGAACGGCTTAATCAAGCTCTGTAGTTGCAGATGCCTTACCAACTACCGCAACAGATATGTCCCGGGGGCTTCCATCTTACACTCTCTAGGCGATTATCCTGACGACGGATGTCCCACGGAAGTCGAAGATGAGATGCGTACGTTTGTCAGAGAGATGATTCCGGAGCTTGCTGACCGGCCATTCATCTCTTCCAAAATGTGCTGGTACGTATTCAGACTTCATCCTCGAGGTGATATTGCAGAATCCACCGATCAAATATTTGAACGCGCAATGCTAAGTCCGATTCCAGGGACGGGCTGGCTGGTGATCTTAATTTCAGAATCTGCCCTTACCCCGAGAGTAAGAACTTGTTCGTCGCCACAATTGGCTCAAATCATGGGTTCAAGTTCCTCCCAATCATTGGCAAGTACGTCGCCGACATGCTTGAGGGGAAGCTGGGCAAGGAATGGCAGGATCTGTGGGCTTGGAAGTTCGGCAAGGTTCCTGATGACTTTCAAGATCCTCACCCGTGGCCGCTCCGGGATATATCGGACTTATCAGGTTGGAAAGGGCGGAATGCAGCTGGTGAGGGCAAACTTCCGTGGACATGGAGTCGACTTTAGAATAACACATTGTACGGTTTTGGTGACCTTCTTCAATGCGATGTACCCGATATCCGTTCTTTTATTGCATTGAATGCTTTGAATTTTCCAGACCAAAGCCTACTGCCTGTTTCTTTCGGAATAAAGTCGTCTGAGCATCGCACTGTTCCGATTATTCCCATCCGCAACGCAGGATCCGTACTCCAACATACCATCAGAGCCTGGCCGTTGCAACCAACAGCGATTCACAAGTTGACAAATCCTGGTGCAACGCCATTACACATGACAGCTAGCAGGGGCCGATGCATGCCGCCCCGCCACTATCACAGTGTACGACCCAGCAAACATGCTCCCAACTACCTACTTAAACGGGTTGTCACATAAACAGCGCAACCAGTTCTGTCCAAATGGGGTTAGTGTGTTTGCCGCCTTAACTTAGGCCTGGCTCAGTGTGAGCCGCCGAGTACCTCAAGTCATGTGGTCTGAGCAGCTCAGTTGATCAAAAAGTTTCGGATGCATGACGGAACGATTATGAATAATAGAGAATGGGGTCTTGAATCGTGCATTTCACAACACCACCCGTTTGTCTACGTCGCATATAAAGATATCGTAATAACAGCATGACATCTACAGGGTCGTTTGTTACAGCTTGTCAACTTCCTTTCCTGCTTCCTAAAACCTTACATTAGGTATTTGTCTGGCGCTTCTGGTAGACTTCCTTCTGTTAGTGTGTACCTCCCTACTGATCCCTCAACTTATCACACAACAATACATGTAGAACGTCATTAGTCGAGACACTCGGGATTCACACGCAGCTCCTCAACGCTCTTTCAAATGCTTGCTTGGAGAAAAGCAGGCTAAAAAGTGCTTCAAAGACTAGTGAACCGCGGCTATCAGACGCACTAAGACTCTGAAGATCTCGGCAATGAGAATCAGCAAGTTGTATCAGTTGCTGCATGTATAATGTTTATCTGCCTTGCTTCAAAGAGTGATCCCTATAGAAAGCTGTGAACGCCATCTTCTACAAATGACCCTGTAGACAACCCGGTCATTTGAGGGGAAGACAGACAAGACAGCAGCAATAGGTCATCTTCGTGACCTGGTGGTCGCTAATAGGTGGGGTCGGGGTGTGAACTCCCGTTTTTGTGAAAGTAATGGTCAGGAATAGTATGATCACGTGCGGTAGCCCACAGACACCTCGTCGAGACAAAGTGAGTGGCTAAAATCCCTCCAATCGTGAATGGACAATAGTTGGGTCTCGTTGACATGCAGCCATGAAAGTGACACTGCACTGGAAAATTGCACAATTGAGCAGCATGTGGGCGCTTCATCACCTGAGCTAATAACTTAAGGGCTGCTTGATAGTACCTTACTTAAATCCGCAGCAATCAGGTTCTTAGCTAGCTGCTACGATACTCTTTCTTCTTATAAGTATCAATTACTTTTTTGAGCCTTCCTAAATCCGATTCTCCTGCTTTATACGACGAACTGAGAACAATACCATGTCCTTTAGGCGAAGAATAGAATGACTGAGAAGGAGAAGGAGAAGGATGGCCATTCTTTGGGAGAATATAGCGGTGTTGTTGAGGATGCAAGTTTTGCCGTTAGTATTCCTGGAAGTAAGGTGGGTAGCCTAATCTTCTCGGGTCAGAGTACCAAAAAGACGAGATGAGAAAACAGGAGAGAGAAGGAATAGCGGGAGAAGGAGGCTATAGAGAAGAAAGGATGACGGCAGGGAATCTTCGCGCTGCGGCTGTCAGGCTAGCATTGGCCGCTAAATAGAGACGAGACCTACCCGCATCTGCTACGCTCGCCCAGTTAAACTTACAAACGGGATCCGGAACTTCTTCCTCGATTATTCGTCATGGAACAACTATCGAAGCTCTTTTTCATACTCGCACCTATATACGAGCTTCATCCGAACAACCTCCTCCGAGTTTCGAGACCAGAACCTCAAAAAAATCCTCTCCGCTTCTGAAGAAAGGGATATCGGTGGTACTAAATGAGCCTCGAGAAGGGAATACATCGCATTCACCGAAGATAAGCAATACCAGAACCACACCCCCTTCGATTTCCATATATCCTGCATGATTTTGGAGAGCGTGATATTATGGCTAGCCGGAGCTCTTATGGCCTGCTCCTCTTTACGGAAGATGTCCATGAACTCTTGTCGGACCACGTTAAAATAGTTAAAGCTCTCGCCTTCAATTATGTCGATAGCACAGCCGGTCACCTAATACGGCACGGTGACTATCTCTGATAGAAGGGCACACATCCACTCCAAGTCTATCAAGCCGGTTACATTCCATTATTCATTAACCAGGATATTACTCGTGTGAAAATCAATAAGCTAGAATAGAAAAGGGCCGTTTCGAAGATCTCTTTTAATGAAGTCGCGGGAGAATACTTGGAGAAGCGTCTTGACAACCATCTGCCCACGGCAATCAACCTTATCGTAAATAGCGTTTAGCTAGCTGAGAAACCGTTGGTCGTGAAATATAAGTATATTAGATATATAGGCGTCGGTACACCTATAGGTCTCGTCCTTCTGGATTATTCTAGTCCCGTCGTCGTTTTCTAATATCATTATTGAGTAAGATAGCGATCGATTTATCAGTATAAAAGTGCCGTTTTAGTTAAATCGAAACGAACTAATTCGTATCTAGGGAATACGCGCGAGAGAAAGCACAATCCGCAAGACACCTTAGAATAATCTCTATCTCCGCGCCCCATCTTCTCAGTATATATCAAATGTGTCTAAAAGCATCCGCCCCGTCTCGGGGCCAAGATATTCTAACAGCATATATGCTGAGTGTGACTACTACTCTGGTGGGTTGTAGATGTAGTAGGAAAACAAAGGAAGTCGGAGCAGGTTATGGATGAAGTGGCAGAAGTATCGGACGACGCGAGGAAGAAACGGCATGTGTGTTGCGTGGGTGAACTGATCGATTAGCGATGGCCTACGGCCGTCGACAGAGGAGACTCACATAATGACCATTAGAGAGTCCAAAACCATGAAGGTGCGGCGTGCGGATTTCCGGGCACTTCTCTTCAATCCATGCATGCGCTCCCACTTCACAGCCTAACTTCTCGTCTATACTGCCGGGATATTTAAATTCGGCAAGTTTGTATGGCATTGGACAACGGAAGACGACTTTCCTAGACGAGCTATTGGACAAAACATCGACCATAACGCAGATATTAAAGCCACCTCGGATCCAGTGATCCGGCGGCAACACGATGCATTTATCTTGTTTTCCTAGAGCCATGTGATGTCGGACTAGAGCTTCTACTCGATCTCTATATTCCCAAAGCTCATCACAGAGCTTTGCAGTTGCATGCCCGTAAGAGGCTTGATTGATGACATTGCCTTCTTCCTCAAGGGCCGCCTCGATCGTGGTAGGGATTGTCGCCATGTCGATTCGTGGGCTCGGCGATGACCGTTGTTGTACAGTCTCTATCCGTTTGTTGGATTCAATTCCCGATCGTAAATAAGGGTGGAAGGACTTCGGAGCGGAACATTGAGGGGGCCGAAAAAAGGAACACGACTGGACCTGCACCTAACTACCGGTACGGTGCGGCCCTGCTGGCCTGGGGAGGCAGCTCTACCTCGGGCGCTAAGGTGGTCAACCTTACATTGTAGCACGCGGTTGACACATCTAACTATGCTCACCAACTTGAAATATTTCACGGATATTGATCATTAGAATTCATATTCAAAAAGCAGGAGAATCTACTTGGAATCTCAAGCATTCGCCCTACATAGTTTTCTTTCACCTTCTACATATACCGCTTTCCAAGCGATTGTGCTAAGAACTAAGGGTGTCGATGGAAATATACTAGCCAAAGTGTTAAGTTGTGTCCTCTTTTTTTTGTCAACTGCGCGATTGGGAAGACCTGGCGACCCCCCTGGCCGCCGGTCAAGCCAAGTCGGTCAGAATGGTCTAATCGTCTAATTTCAACTCCAATATCCGTATGCACGGATCGCAACCTGCCTCCCTGCAGGTTGTGGCCTGTGCACTCATGCCCCCGTTGTCATACAGTAGCAGTGTGGATAGGGCATTGTTGGCATACATATATGCGGAGCAGCTGCATACATCATAGAGCTTCTATCCTCATTGAAAGGAGTTAGGGAAGAAAACAGCATCGATATGCTACCGAGTTGTAATCTTCTTTGAAGACCTACTGGCAATTCTTTTAATGCTCATAGGACATTCGACTATTTGCGGGTAATTTTCCTCTTCTTAAATGGTCGTTGAGAGAGACATGAGTTAGTTCTAGTCCTTTTGTGACGACCAGTGCCGAAGTATGCCCTCAAACCTTGCTTTTCGATCAGGTCGTCTGTTCGAATAGAAGATCCGCTGATGCGAAACAGGTTGAGCATCCTAGAGTAAAATCGATACCTTATCCGTACGAGGCAATTTGACACCCATCTCAAAGTTTCCCAATAGATCGATATTACATTCTTTACGAAAATCGATAGTATTATTATTAATGATAAAGTTTGCTTGATTTCTATATAGTATATCGTAAATTATAGCTAACGCAGGATCTAATGCGTTCCTTATACAGATAACCTTACCC
Source organism: Colletotrichum orchidophilum (assembly GCF_001831195.1). Lineage (NCBI taxonomy): Eukaryota > Fungi > Ascomycota > Sordariomycetes > Glomerellales > Glomerellaceae > Colletotrichum > Colletotrichum orchidophilum. The sequence continues at coordinate 62,895 of NW_019172959.1, read as the reverse complement.
TTAATATTGCGGTTTAGAATCTCTTTAAGTTTAAAGTAGAAAAGGTAGGAAACAATTCTGTAGGCAATTTCTTTAATCTACTATAAGAGATCCTTATCTATTTCCATAACCGATTCTAGGAGAGGCATACACGCGACATCATCGAGACCCGGCTCGGACCCGTGAAATTTTACATCTAATCGTCGATATCTATGTCTCGAATGCCTTTTCCTTTATAAAATGAAGTTATCCTATATGGTATTACCGCTTATGATGGTCATTAAACCTCTGCCCAGCCGGGCAACGTATATGCCTTGAAGCCAGCTTTTTGCCTTTTTAGTAATACTCTGAGGTTCCGAGAGAGACATATTACCGATATTCAGTAACAAATCAGGATTAGTCGAGTCCGGATAAAGCCGATGTATTTCCGAGATTGAATAGAAACTGGGATTATTGGACGAGATACCGGGATCTTGAAGAGATCCAAGGCCGTCAATATAGTGAGAGAACAAAAACTGGAGTAAATGAGTCTATGCGCCTCATGAACGTGGTATTTAACCTACAGTGGAGGTGCAGTGTTGCTCCTGGCACTGCGAAGAGTCAATGACGAGGACATACGCAGGGTGATTAAACCTGCAAGAGGAAAACTGCTAGGTACTCGGAAACGATAAGCAGACCTTCAGAACTATCGAGAATATCTTCCACGCGCTCGAGAGAGGGATGATAGATGCTGCGCACATGGACTACATGTTTCTCTGCGCCAGAACCGGAGATGGTTCTAATCATGAACCTGGCTGAAAACTTGCGGCTTTTGACAATTTGCCTCTCAGTTCCAAACTCTACAACGAACTTACACTTGTAGATGTCAGAAAAACAAGGAACTTATTTGGGCGAGCGTTTTTTTCCAGACGGATTTTTATTTACCGAGGACATACTCTGAATAAGATGCTTGCAATTGATGAGGAAACAAAGTTGTGCGCATTTACTAGACAGTGATTCAATAAGTGTAATGGTCACGGCTTCAGGGCCCTCAAAAAATTCACACGGCGAGAATCTTGTGTTTTCGGAACTTGAGTATGGAACACGATCCGCCAGTTGATACAAGGCTCATTCTCACCGGAAAATATGGTCGCTATCAAATAAGGTATCTTGGTCTAACAGTCGACTAAGTACAGCAAGTCTGAGGCCTGCTTAGTCATCTACACGGGTCTTTGAATAACGGTCTAAACGGCATTCCTTAGCTTCTTAGATGCAAATTTGGCTTCCCACTCAGATCGGCTGTCAGTTATGTATACATGCAAAGGGAAGTATCATCCAATAGCATAAATCTGTATAACTTCGCATTATCCTTGTGCACAATGGGGCTACGCATGCATCCATAAAGTGGGTAATGATCAGGTACTCAGTCTTCGGCTCAGGTTCGGCTCAGGCTCTCGCCTTAGTCTTAAAGTGGCAACAGCTCAGGTCATCGTCCCAAAACAGATAAGGGTTGTCGCTGTATCAATAGGTATGGGTTGGAGGATGTTCGTTATCAGCAAGAACCTCCGCACCGTTGATATCATTCCATCATTCCGTGTGGTCAACGTGGGTCCTCCTATTGACCCCGTATCGCCATCATCTTGGACACTCCCACCTCCGATACCGCCGGCAAATTGTAGTAGGCAAAGGAGCATGTTGAATGAGGGTCTTGATTTTGATTCTCCGTCTTTTAGGAGTATCACTACTCCAAATTACCGCTGAAAAATTGTCTTACCAACGAGAGGAGTGGAATACAATCGTGATGATGAGTAGAGTACCAAGAGGTCGAAGTGCAGTAGCCTGCAAGGCCTGCCATACACAGAAGCTTAAGTGCAATGGTGGTATGTCTTTGCATCGCATCCATCTCCCATGGGCTGACTGAGGATCCTTGAAGGAGCACCATGCGAGCGATGTCAAACACGTGGACGACCCTGCATTTACCCCGTGAGAGAAAAGTACATCACGGTGCCTCAAAGCTACTTGAGAAAACTTGAGAGGCAGCCAGCCGTGGCGCAACGGCCTGGGGATGCAATCTCATCGCCAGAGTTGGTCCGGGCGGAATCGTTTGACTTTACGACGCCGCTCTCGCCCAAGTCTAGTCAGGTCATCAAAGAGGAAGAACTAGAAGATTGTAGTGCAGAGTTTTTCGTGAAAAGGCTGCGACAACTCTCTTGGACAGCAGCATCCGGTGACCCAAATAGCCGACAGACAAGGGAGTCTTCGGGGACAAGTGCTGGGAGCTACACATATTCCCGGCTCAAATTCGACTTCCTACGTGAGTGAGAGGCGAGCAACTAGCCAACTGGGCCTTTATTGATGGCATATACAGAGTCAGAAGTCTCGTTTCGACTCCCCCCGAGGCCCTATGCGTTCCACCTGCTCCAGACCTTCGATGAAGGCTTTAGCGAATATCACTGGTTTCTCCGCAAGAGATTCCGGGAAAGAATAGTCTTGACCTACTCAGACCCGCAGTCACAGTCTCATGACCGCAACTGGCTGTGCAGGGTGTCGGTCGTCTTGGCCCTCGCCGAGAGCTGGAATCGATCACGAATGTCTTCAGCTGTGCACATGGAAACCGCGGGCAAACATCCGGCTAGTCCACCTCAGAAAGAGGCCGCCGTTCCCCCGGAGCTACCTACGCATCCGCAGACAGCGTCACAAACACTGCCGCCGCCTCCGGGTTCCGACTTTTTCGAGCAGGGGCTGATGCTGCTGAAGATGTCCGCCGAGGAACCCGTGCCCGAAGATGTTGAGGCACTATGCTTGATTGTGAGTACACCAGACCTAAGGATTGGGGCGATCATCGGCTAACAAGGTGCGCAGGCGTTCTACTGCTATTCACTCAACCGACGTAAAACGGCTTACTCGTATGCCAGCCAGAGTGTGGCACTCGCCAAGCTCCTGCAGCTCCACAAACCACAGCCCCTTTCTAAGAATCCAGAGCAACAGCGACAGGATCGCGTCATGAATGAGCACAGAAAGAGGCTGTGGTGGACATCCTACTGCATGGACAGAATGATATCAACTGAGTTGGGCGTTGCCGCCGCCGTATCCTGTGTTCCGGAAGGGATGCAACTTCCGACATCAGTCGGACTGGACGCCAACGATCTTGAAGAGTTCTCCGATCCGGGACTTTTGACTATGCAAACACAGCTCTGTGAGATCAAGCGCAACGTCGTCAGAACCGCGGCTCAACACGTCGACGTTGATGACGAGCGATGGTTGGCGATTATCAAACCATGTCTCGATACTCTGAAAGAATGGAGATCAAGTTTACCACCACAATTCGCTTTCACGTTTGAGGAGAGCTTGCCTACGAGATTGATGGAAGCACCTCATGGTAGAATCTTGGCTTCCACGTACATGAGGTACCACCAGGTGAGTTTTTGTTCTGATGAGCGTTTTCTATCAATCGTATACATGTATCCTTACAATTTCGCAGTGCTTTATCTTGTTGTTGAGACCTCTGTATCTTCAGAAATTATCTTTGATCATCCAGAAACGGCGCTTGGACAGCCAGTCAAATGTCACCAGCTGCGACACAACATTAGATGTGGACGATCCTACGAGGACTGTCAAGATTCATTGCCTTCAAGCCGCTCGAAACAATTGCAAGATATTAATCGGACTGTGGAATTACGATAAAATTGGTAAGAACCACCTCCGGTGCGACAGCAATCAGCAAGTGGAAACGTACTAACAGCTGTGAACCTAGCGAAATTCGGATACTGGGAGTCTCTGCATTTATTCTCCGGCCTAGCCATCCTGGCACTCGCCCGAGTCTCTATCGAGCGAGGAAAAGACTTTACACCAAACAGCGAAGACGACGTGGCACTCTACACGCGGACCAGAGCGCTGCTCAAAGAGATGGCCCGCGTGGGTAACCCCGCGGCCAAAGATCACGACGTCTTGCTCTCGGATGTCGAGGCAATGGTGAAGAGAATCTCCCGAGAAGAGAAGACCACGCTACGACAATCGAGTGTCCAGGAGACTGAAGGGAGTGGTGGAATGGAGGTTGATCTGAGTTTCTCTGATCTCATGTTTTCTGACGCGGGCGCCGAGCAGCAAATTTGGGGCGACAAGGACTGGGAAAGTATTTTGAGCACGTATACGCAAGGCATCTGAAAAACCTTCAGCTCTTATCACGATTTATAATTGCCACATGTACGTTATGCATGCTGAAGAATGTGTGAGCTTACGTGTGCTGCGTCATGGGTTGTGGAGAATCAACGGGCTCAAAGAACCCAGAGTTTGAACGAGCAGCGGATGGTTCATCAACGCCACTCTGTGGTTCAAGGACACCCAGATTATCGTTCCCAGTGATTGAGAGAAGAGAAGGAGTAAACGGGTTATTATACCAAAACTTTCCAAATAGTTAGCGCAAGTGCTCAATTGTATTAGGAACTGCATTATTATAAATGTAGTCTCGGTGACAGCTGCACTTCTTCACAGTTTGGATACGATTTAGATATGTGGGAGATCTATTGATATGTTCAGATTCAAGCCGCCGATCTTTACCAAACTTCCAGATCCAGACCTTGCATCTGGGTTGTTCCATTTGAAAGCATCGCTGCTCCTCGCATCTCTAGCTTCTGTCTCCTAAACCTACTTCCGGCCAAAGGCTTCGACAGTTCATCTGATGGTGAAAAGCCCCTGGCTTCCACCCCTTTTGCTAAATTATGAAAAGATTCATCATGATTTTGTATAAAAGTAAGCATTATCTCCTTGACCGATTGCTAGTTTTGTCTGATGTGTTCTTCTGGCGATGGTGACCCCTGCAAAGGTCAGTCAAGTTCACGAGCAGTGGTTTCCTTGGAAAAACTCACCGACATTGGAAGATGGATAGCCCGATAACGAAAGTACCGGCAAGGCTTGAAAACCCAACCCCGACCCATCCAATCGCTCCAACGTAGGCAACTAGACCCAGCGACAAGAACAAGAACGCTAGAACTAGAAGTATATGCACCAGTACTGATGATGCTATACCAACTTTATCCCAGTTTCGGTGCCAAGATCTATCGTCAGAATCTTGAGCTTGTTGGCGTAAAATGGTGAGGAGACTTGAGCTGTATCCTGCTATAGCTATTGTAAGGATGAAACAAAGCCATGCCACTGCAAGAAATCTCCTCACCATAGGCAAACTAAACGGTGGCTGCTTTGGCTTCCAAAGCTCTGCTGGGTCCTCCATTTGGCCGGCGATGATGGCGAAGGTGGATGCGCCAAAGATGGAGATTGTAAGTGTAATAGTAATAAATATCTGGTATTCTTTAACAGATACATCGGCTGTATGATCGCTCGTATACGGCGAATTCATCTTCCCAGAATAATCACTGGGTTTAGGCGAGCCCTCTGTTGGTAAGGCTTTGATCGTGTTGCTGGTTACTGTGGAGTTCTCTTCCACTTCTGGTGAGCTTAATAACATCTCATTCGTTTCTTGCATTGTGGCTGCAAGAGAGAGTCTTTCGTGGAATTGAGATTCCTTCTCTGAGGAGTGTCTCGCCTCAACAACATGAAGTTTTGACGGTGTGGAACAATACTAGGGATGTGTTTAAAATTTCTCGTGTGTTGGACTGCTTGTTGATGACGTGGCTTCTGCCTAAGATATCTTGGCGGTAAGCCTTTCATCTGTGAGGTAGTGAGACAAGCCGAGCCAATGTCTTGCAACTTGGTTCGCCATCCTCTATCAACGAAACTGTCATACAGGCATTCTGCTTGTGCATACAGAGGCTCGTGCGTTACATTGCCCCATATATGATGTAGTAAGCCCACCAATTCTAATCTAGTTCTCGCTCTCTTCTTCTCTACCTTCATGTTGTTTTTCGCGGTTCGAAAGATGCCTATGACAACCATAGAGTTCTTAAACGACACACAAACTCGCTTGCTGTGCTTTACGACGTCTTTTGAGCATACTGGAAGTCGCTCACACTTGATCGGTTCAGAAAGAAATGATTGAATTTGCAAGTAGACCTTCCATGGTGAATTTGAAATTGTTAAAGTGGCAACATCTAACGTACTGCTTCCTTTCTAGGCAATCTTTCTATTTCAAAGTTGTTGCTTCGCCGCACTAACTATTATCAACCCCTCAGATGCAGGAGCTTTGGGACTTAATCTTCTTGCCGATCCACTAGATGCAGAGTTAGAGTAGGTAGCACTCCATTGATGGATGAATACTTTGAATATCAATCAGCTAATTTTTCGATCAAGTATCATCGCGGTCCATGGTCTAGATGGTCACTGGAGAAAGTCTTGGACTGCTGAGAATGGCGTTTTCTGGCTCCAAGATCTTCTGCCAACGCGAGTTCCAAAGGCGCGCATATACTCCTACAGTCACGATTCCAGGACCAGAGGAGGCGATGTTCCTTTCACACTTGACATATCAGACCACGGAAATGCACTGGTCAGCGATTTGACTATTGAGCGAGGGCTCACCGCGGTTAGTGATACATTAGCTCAGAGAAGATCTGCTGAGTCTCTCACGTATCACTTTGAGTCTTTGAGCCCGGAACTAAATGAGTCAATACAGACAGAAGAGCGACCTATCATTTTTGTTGCACATAGCCTCGGCGGTTTGATCGTCAAGAGTGTAAGGAAAGACAATGACTAAAAGAAGTCGTACTTAGATAAATGCTCACCGCGTAAAGGCCCTTCTTCATTCCGACATTAGTCGCGCTGGTCATTTAGCGGAGCAGAAGTCAGTCAAGCTATCAACCTACGCAGTACTGTTTCTTGGAACACCTCACCAAGGCGGACAAGGGGTCGAGCTTGCCCAACTTTTTACAAAAGTACTATCTGTATTCTCACACACTAATAACAAACTACTTCAGCGTATGAAGCCAAATTCAGATTGGCTCTTTGACCTTCAAGAACGGTACAACGCCATCAGCCAGGATTTCAAAACAGTTTTTTACTATGAAACCCTGAAAATGCCTGTGCCGTTGCTAGGGTCTCTTCTTGTAGGTCAAAATGGCACTTTTGAAATTGTATTGATGAGAAGATTTGCCCTGACAGAACTTGGTATAGGTCGTGCCAAAGTTCTCAGCTGTTATATTCGGAGCAGCGGACACAGTAGCTATCCCACTGATTGCTGATCACGCGACAATGGTCAAGTTCACAGGCTTAGACGATGAAAACTTTTCCAAGGTTGCACAAATGATAGAATTTTACTCCAAACAGGCTCCTGCAGCTGTTTTGGGAAAATGGGAGCACGGTGAGCACCGGAGCCGCATAAGAGGTTCGAGCATAATTTGGTATCCTTTATTTTCGACTTGGCTGATATTCTCACCAGGAAATGGTATCCAGTGTGAGGTTAATCCTGATAACGAACAGGTACCAAAGGAGTTCGACATAGGCATTACCTTCAAAAATGTTTGGAATCGTCATTTCACCGGCAGAGATCAAACCTTGCACCTCATGGACGAATTCCTGAGGCCCGGATCATGTCAACAGGAACTTAATGTGGTTGTGACGTACGGGCCAGGAGGCGTAGGTAAAACACAGCTTGCACTCGAATATGCCCGCCGACAACAACACCATTTCGGATCAATCTTTTGGATCGATGGACGTCATCCAGACACAGTCAAGACGAGCATAAGTGACTGTGTCAACCGCATTTTGGCACATTACAAGGTTCATGGAATTACACATAATCCACGATTCGATTTCCTAAAAAGAGAACGGGAACTCGGAGGGGTGATCGAAGCTTTCTTCACGTGGCTAGCCTATGGAAAAAACAATTCCTGGCTTCTAATCATTGATAATCTTGACGACCTGGAAATTATTAGCCTGAGGGATATCCTCCCTTCGACTGCATGGGGATCTGTCCTTATTACTAGCCGGAGGTCAGATTTGGCAATCACCTGGCAATCAATTCAAGTCCCTATGATGAATCACGACGAGGCCTTGGCCCTTTTGATGCGCAGCAGTAATTTGGAGCCTGATGCCGGAACAGAAAGTATGTAAAGCGCATTCTTCAAGGCCCTTTAGGAATTTAATTAGTCGCATGTAGCTAACACAAGTTCAGATTTTCAAAGCGCACATGCTATTATTCAACGACTGGCATATCTACCGCTGGCAATATCACAAGCTGGAGCTTACATAGCGATGCATCCCTCTCAGATGCCATTCACAGCATATCTCGATCTCTATCAAAAATACCCAAAAGACGTTCTCGGTCAAAAGGCGAGAAGGTTGGAATGGGATATCAAAGATGACACCGTACTGACCACATGGGAAATCTCGTTCACTGCCGTGCAAAAGAAATTGCCAGAAGCTGCCATGGTACTCTTAATCTCAGGAAACCTAGCTCCGGAAGGTATTCCGCAAGAGCTCTTCACCTTCGGTGGTTTCTTTTCCGGTAAGCTTCCTCTACCAACATTCAAATTCGGAGACTGATCTTATTGGTATAATCCAGAGTTGGAAGTGCAGCAAGCATTCAGCATACTTTTCTCTTTCTCATTCATCCGACATTCTATCGGCGCCAACGATGTTTCTGTGCACCCTTTGATTCACTTGTGGGCAAGGCTTCGTCTGGAACACGATGAGCAAGAAACAATAAAGGAAACAACGCTTCTCATGCTACATGACTATGTAATGCGTGAGGCATCCACTTTGTATGGCACCGACAGGCCTCATGTTTCGCACTTTTACCAGATTTACACCCGCATTGAGCCGTGTACTTCTCCGTTTCAGCATGTCGACCTTTCCTTCACTTGGTATCACGTCACCAACAGCAATGTTTTCAACCTCTACCCATACACTAGAGCAGTTCATAACGCCTTTTCATATATTACGGCCATTGGGCATATGCTTCCCAGATTTCCGTCCCAGCAATTACATAAAAAGGAGTTCGATCGCTTGAGGCGAAACATTCTTCTCTGGGATGACCTCGGGAGATTACTCTTCGATTACAAAATTGGCGGGTACAATGAATCCGAAAACCTCCCTGCATGGCAGTTTTGCCAGTCTACGAAACTCTTCCCCACCCAAGACGAAGCTACACTCAGTAACTTGCTCGGTCATGCAGGGACTGTTATGTACGAAGATGACGATATAGACCATAGATGGTACCCATGGCTCTTAATATGGCTTAGCCAAACCACTATGCATCTACACCCCGTTATTGCAGGCTTGCAACTTGGGCTTGGTTTGATATTGGAATCCTGTCACATGGAAATGAAAGACCTCTTTGCGTTATACAAGTCCAGTGAAAAGGAAACCGACATCGACATATTTAATCATCGCCAGAACAGACTCGAGCTATGCCTCGACAGGAAACCTCACAATTCGAGTCGAAAAAATGTCCTATTCCGTGCGATTGTGTCATGGAGTCTGGTGGTCATGGACTTTTGCCTTCAAGAGCCATGGAGTCCTTATTCTGACTGGAATCACTTACCTAGCGGTGTCGACTACCCCCGCAGCGCAACGGACCCTTTTTCAAAGGCAGTATTAGACGGGGTTATTGGAGACGACACGAATACGATAGCATTCTACATGCTACTTCACCTCCTTGACTGGAAAGGTTGTGAATATCTGAGATCCTGGCCTTCTTCTCTCGCCTACCTTGCGAGAAGTTTCCGGACTTTGGCTGGAAACAGATTTGGCGAAGAACAAATCCACCGGCTTACTGATCTGTGGTACTTTGAGCGCGGCGAACGAAGCCCTGTGCAGATGTGTTACACATACGAGTACATGACAACTGATGGCGAAGTCAGTTGTTGCGTCGAAGACCCTTATGGGCCTAAACCTCCTGATGGCCAATATTTGCATCGCCGAATTCAAAGGGAATGCCCCAGGGATGGTCAGAACTCGGAGTTTAACTTTTTGCACGAGAACATATGCCAGGCAGGCCAGCTAGCGCTGTATCTAGCGATGTGGCAGGCTGGAAAAGGCAACATCACCGGTGCTAGGTTCTGGCTCTCGAACGTTTACACTATACCCCTAGACATTCCAGGAAGCCCAAGTATCAAGTGGCATGAGGGATGTCTTTTCCATGCGGAACAACACAAGCGGCGGCAGGTACGCCTAGCCTTCTTGAACGAGGACGGCCACTCTCCTCTTTTAGCGAAATACGAAACTGACGGAATCTTCGACTATCTCACCCACACAGCTGTTGATATTATCCGAGGATTCCATCATACTTCAGTCCGGAAGGGTTCCTTTTCGAAACAAGGTACTCTTGAATGGTTAGACATGTCGAGATCGATAGCTATCCTGTTACTCAGACCGGGCATTCAACAAGCCGCAAGTCGAGATGCAGACTTTGCCCAATTTCTGGCTCACCCTGGAAATCTTCCAGAAGCCTCAGCATCAGAAGAGAAACGGATCTTTCGGGCCTGGGATACATATGGGAGGAAATGTCCGGGCCGCGTCTTGCGGCAGAGTCTTGCAGAGTCTTTTAGCTGGGATGCGTCGCAAAAAGGCCAGCCAATGTTCTGCGCTGTAGAAAATCAGCTGCTGATGGTATGCACGGCGATTCAAAGCGTGTTGAAGAAGAGCCACGAGATCATTGTGGTTCAGGCCAGGGGATATGCCATCAGAAGGATATGGGAGCTTTTGAGCAGGAAATTGAGGTGGATTTAGCTTTGGAATGGAGAACAACGGCAACGTTTAAATTAATCAAAGATCTCGCTTAGCATTTACTTTAACCCCTCACCCCGCTGCTATTAATTTCCTGCTTCTTCTCTGTCTGTTTTCGGCTGTTCCCACTCCGTTTACACGCGGTAATCTGTACGGAAAACGCATCCTCACGCGCTTTGCACTATGCTCATCCAAATAGTTTTCAAAGCGTCATCGAACCAAGCGACAGTCTACAGAAGGCCCTGCATGTGTTTTTGCCGGTCAAGCGACAGACAGTTTTCTCTAAAGATGTTCCCCAACTCTGCGAAACGCCGATATCGTGAAGCCTACGCGGTATGGATAAATAAAACGGTGTCCCTGCTCAATAATTAAGGTATATTAAATAAACAACACATGAATTAACGAGGTTGTTTTTTTCGGCTTTACTGGCTTTGGGGATCAACCCCAATGGGATCCAGCTCTCAAGGGAAATCAGAAAGCGCGGTTTCCACGTAAATAGCGAACCCAGGACCGGAACAACCCTTTATCACGAATATCCTTTCGACTCTACCTCCTTATCCAGCGGTATAGGTGGCTCAAGAGCAGCGAAACAGCCAGGCTTAGCAGATCTTCTCCATTCAGGCACGTAAGATCACCCAATTTTCGAGCAACAAATTACCACACCAGCCTCCCTATCCGGCTATCCAGCAACCAACTTCGCTTTGTGACACTAGAGCTGCTACTGGACTTTATTTTCAGTAATGCAAGTTTGCGCCTTCCTGGTTTTTCGGTACATTTGTACAACGTCTCATGAATCTACCAGAAAATGCACTCACGTCTAATAACACCTGACTATGCAAAGATGGACAGGCAGAGCGTCCTTCACCACCCACCAGCAGGCTGCAGCCCTCTGGATGTAGTTTGCCTCAGTTTGCCGGGCCCCCAAGTTTTCAAACTGTCCCATCATCCCTCGAACGAAACCTGCAGAGAATCGATATCCATCTCCGGCGCCTCCCTCCGCCTCATCAGCACCTTGGCCGTCCTGTCCGACGAGCAGAAGAAGCCATACTCCTCCCAGCGGTGCTCATATCCGGGCGTGAGCTTCCAGTCGTACTTCATGAGCAGGTGCGCCAGCGCAATCTTCAATTCGTTGGCCGCAAAGAAGCGGCCGGGGCACGCGTGCTGGCCGTGCCCGAAGCCTAGGTGCGAGGGCGAGGTGCTGACGAGGTGCGCCTGGCTGTCCTGCCCGGGGCTGCCGCGCATATTGACGAAGCGGTACCCGTCGAACTCGTCGGGGTTGTCGTAGACGGCCGAGTCGATCATCTTACCAATGTCGGCGACACAGCGCTCGCCCTTTTGAAGTTGGAGGCCGTTGGGGAGGGTCACGGGCTGGGTTGCCACGCGGATCATCGGAGCTAGTGAGGGTCAGTAAGTTAGACTTATTAATAAAAGAAAATTGACGATAGGCTTGAAAGTTGTTTACCTAAAGTGACGGGCTTGAGCCTCTGCGTTTCCTTCAAAACGCTGTCGGCCAATTTCATGTTAAACAATGCCGTCTTCTTCCAACCGTCAACACTAAGGACCTCGACAATCTCCTTCCTTAAAGCTTGAAAAAGCTCAGGGTGCTGCGCAATCCGTAGCATGGTCTCAACAAGGAGGTCAGTAGTAGTATGAATAGCCACAACTGATAACCCCAACTGGGCTCCAGCGGCGTCGTACTTGTGCCCTTTGCTCTCCTCTTCAAACCAGTCAAGACCATCATTAAATCGTGGCGTCGGCTCATTTTGTGCTTCAGCTTGTCGGCGCATATCCCTTCGTTGCTGAAGGATAGGCTCAATAATGCGCCGGGTGTCCTCAACTTGCTGACGGAGGGCCCTGCACTGCGGCATAAACCAGTGGGCTAGCCCGCGGAGCCAGTACGGGTAGATGCGCACGATCTCGGCAGCAGCGAAGGAGTTCACGGTATGGGACTTGGTGATGGAGAGCCAGGCTTCATCGCGGCATACTTCGGCGCCTAGGAATACGCGGGACGAGAGGCGGGAGATTAAATCGAGAGCATCGTCTTTAATGTTGAATTCGCGCCATTCTAGGTGTGTGGGAGAACAATGTCAGTCTGGACTCGGTGCATGTTGGTGGGAACTTGTGGGAGGAATAGGAGGTGACTTGTGGTTGGAGACGCACGGTTAGAGGTTCCGAATAAGAGGTCGACTGCAAATTTGGCTTCGGAGGATAGAGGCTCTGTAATTTGATCTGAAATTTTTGCTCAACGTCAGTTCATCTCATTACGAGGGCTCGCAAGTATAGTGAAGGGAGAAATGTTTGATGTGGGGTAGTATAGCCAGCAAGGAGCTTGCAATGACTTACTCAACAACTGGGTGATGCGCTTCTTAATGACCAATTGAAAGAGTCCATCATCTCTATCGCCTGCTGCAAAGGCTTCGAATCCGGGCAGCTGAGGGTGGAAATTGTCCGCAAAGGCCCTCATAAAGCTAAGGTCGGGCTCATTGCGGATATCGTGGACAAATTCGGACGGGATGATGACCGCCTCGCCCACGTCCGTCATGAGCCTGTACAGCTGGCCAGGGTACTGCTTCCTGCCTCTCTCCAGTAGATTACGGGCGGTTGACAAAAAGGTTTTCTTCCTGTTTTGATCGAACAGGTCGAGAGACTGGCGCGGGTTGAGACAGGGGAGCTTGCGGGATGGTTTGCGCATGTTCGGTACTGCGGCAAAGACACCGAGAAGGACGATGCCGAGACATAGTGATGTCCAAATATCCATTTTCCCGAATACGGATGACTCAGTCCAGGAGCTGAGGAGGTGCTTTGGAGTTTGAATGGTCTCCATCTTGGATCAAGACAGTGTCAGAGGGGTTTCAGTAACACTAAAAAGGAGAGCGAGAAGATGGGCAGAGAGTCCTGAGGAGAAGATGGAATGGAAGATGGAATGAAAGATGAAATGAACGGTAGAAGGCCAGCATTCAGAGAGACCTATATAGTAAGAATTTGCAAGGCCGAGGAGGAAAAGTAAAAGTCGTATTACCTAAGTCAATATGTCGATAATACCTGGCCTGGTGAGGCTGTTCACAGGCCATCTTTACGAATATATCGCGGCGTTATCCACCGCGGTCTAAGCATCCCGGCATCTACAGCACTACGCAGTTGCAGTAACGCGCGCGGGAGGACCCGCGCCATCCAATCAGAACACGGCACGAACGAGTCAGAAACCCCACGTCCGCGGCCTTTGGCCTGTTACGATTCCCGTCTTGCAGCCATCTCGGAGGTGACAAGTGCCCCGGCTGCTCGCTGAGCGGATCTCCCAAAATTTGGGTTAGTTTTTGATGCCCCCGAGTTCAAAGTCTCAAATGGACGACCGTCCGCCTGTTTTCGTTTCGTCTATTTCTTGTTGCTAACGTCACATAGCCATCTACCACTGGCGACCTTGCCCGTCATTTTGTGGAGTATATAGCTAGTCTTTGAGCCTCCCCTAATTCTATGGACGGCCTATTTACTATCTCATTATGATCAAGCTGCTTATGAAAATCTCAACTGGTGTCATCCCCAATGAGACCCGAACCTATCTAAGCCGTCGGTTGCTTACAGAAAGCATTCTAGGGTTATAGGGAATCATAAAGAACTTGAGACCATTGCAAAAATGCAAGGCAAGGCCGGCCTCGCCGCCGGTGCCGTCAATGAGACGATCATCTTCGTCTACCTCGGGAGCGGGGCGGCGTTGCCCACCGTGGCGGCCCTCCTCTTGGTGATTCTGGCCGTGGACCGCTGCCTTATACGAAGCACCTCAGGGCCAAGACCCTAAGGCATAATCTGACCGAAAACTCCAAGTTTTGGGAGAAGGGGTTGGCGGAGAGACAGCTATCGAATAAATCGTTGGCAGGAAACGCTTGACACCGAACGTGTTCTCTCTGGCTGAAGTGTTCCAGGATAGGCAGCGACCATGCGACTACATTGTCTTGAAGATTTCCGGCCGTTGTTCATCATATTCTAGATTATTCGCCGTAATGGCCGTCAGCGGCGGATTTCAAATGGGGAAGAGGTCTCATCACACATTGAAATTTCTTTGGACAAAATAATGTGTCCAAAATTTAGGGACAACAGGGAGGGGAGCATAAAATCAACACTCTACGAGGAGTCATCAGGGCGGGCGCATGTCAATTTCATATCTTTAATGTCTCCCACGAGGAGGCCATTTCTACTTCCCGAGAAGAGTATGCTGTCTCCCATTCCTCGAGCACCGGCAGTCACATTTGCTTGCATAGTACCTTACAGTCCGCAAAGGCAACATCCTGCAAAGTTGTCTCTGAAAGCCAACGTGATTGCAGCTCTTCACTCAAAGTAACTCCAACAACCATCCAACCAAACCAAATGACTTTCAAAAAATTGCCAGTCAATCAATAAAGTAGTGGCCTTAAATTGGGTAACTTGATTTATAGACGGATACTTCTCCGTCTTATGAAAACGGAAAAAAGGCGGAAAAGACGGGAAAGAGCGGGGCATTTTCATAATCCGCCGCCTCCAGCGCCCCTTGTTGCGGCTCTAACACCCCTCAACTAGGTACCTAGTAACCGATTAGCTTTTCAGAAAATCGTAAATCAACCAATCAATTATAGGGCTAAATTTCAGGAGGTTGCTTTGAGTAAAGCGCTGCGTGATGACAGTCTGGCATCAACCCAGGAAGCCACAGCCACTGCTCAATGAAAGTCGCAGCCATCAAGAAACCTTCAAGCTCTCATGTAGCCCGGTTTCTCAGCTGATGAGCTTCATTTTGCTGTCTGCCAGTTGCTTCGAGCGGTAACTCTTCTCCCTGAACCGGCTGTTCTAGCGAGTCGGGGTTTCCCCGATCGACGCCTAGAACAGCCGCCTTCCTCTCATCACTCAGATGGTGCTCTGATACGAACAAGTTGAGGACCAATGCCAACCCTGCAAATGCAACATACTGTGTGCTCTTGTCAGCAGAGGAACGCAGGCAAAAGAGCAATTATTTGATGGCCATGACGACGATCACCCCACACCTCAAAGTGCTTCCAGTACAGTGTTTGGTACTTACCATGATCCAGACCGTCTTGAGTGCTCTGAAATAGGCCTGTCTGACGGGCACTTGCTGATCAGCCGAAAGAAGACCAATATCCTCCACATGAGCCGACGCGTTTTCTCCGTCAAATAGGCCAGCCAGCTCGGCACCAATCGCATCAACCAGAGCCGGGTTCTCGGCCTTCATCTGGTTTTGAAAAACGACGCCGCCAACAACGACAGAGATGGCCGTCGCAATCGACCTCAAAAAGCCCATAGTCGCCAGCACAGCGGCGGTATCGCGCACGGTCGTCGCAGCCTGCGCCGCCAGCACCGGCGCCTCGATATTCAGCCCAACGCCCACGCCGGTGAGTATCTGGAACGCAAAGAGCTTTGCCAGGTCCTTCTCGAACGCGAGGTGGATGAGCAAGCCGGTGCCAAGCATCAACAGCACCTGCGCCGCGTACATGAGCACCCGGTACCGCCCCGTCCGCTGGATAAACACCCCGGCGCAGGCCGCGGACAGCGAGCAGGAGACGATCAGGGGCAGCAGGTACAACCCCGACGTCAACGCGTCGGCGCCCAGCACGGCTTGGGAGTACAGGGGCAGGTAGTACGTGATGCCGATGAAGACGTACGAGTTGAAGGCGAAGACGCTGTAGGCCGCCGCTTTCGACCAGCTCGAGAGGAGTCTGAGGGGCAGGACGGGGTTGGCGGCGAATTTCCACTCGTTGACGAGGAAAATACCGATGACGAGGCCGCCAAAGACGATGAGGCAGATTATGGTGGCGGAGGACCAGGGGTACGCGACGTCGCCAAGGTCGAGGGCGAGGAGGACCATGAGGGCTCCGCCCATGCATAATGCGCTTCCTGTCCAGTCGACGGCTTTGAGGCCGGCCAGTACCGGCGTGTTGGGTGATGGCAGGTCGAGGAAGAAGAAGAGGACGATGAAGACTAGTCCGCCAATAGGCACTTTAATGAGATGGTTAGTTTCCGTCAGACGGACGAGCTTCGATAGAAGGTTGCTCACGATTAATCCAAAAACACCATCTCCAACTACGACGAGGACGGAAGAGTCAGCAAGAGCAGGAACAAGCGGGATGAAAGAACCCCAACGCAGAACGATGCCAGAGAGACTCACTTAAGCCGTGTCGTAAACACACCGCCGAGCACCGGGCCCACCGCACTCCCAATAGCCCAAATGACAGACGTAACGGCAAGATACAACCCACGGTCGCGAAGCGAAAACATGTCGCAGATGATGGTATTCACCATGACGCCCATGCCGGACGCACCGACACCCTGTACGGCGCGGCCGGCAATCAGAGCGTCCATGTGGGGTGCCAGCGCGCACAGCAAGCTTCCGGCGAGAAAGATGGTCAGCGCCAGCAGGATGATGGGCTTGCGGCCCCACAGATCCGCAACGGAACCCCAGACGGGGGTCACGGCCGTGAAGCCGAGGATGAAGGCGGAGCCGACCCAAATGTAGCCGGCGACGGAGTGGAGGGAGGCGACGATGTTGGGGACGGCGGTGGTTACAATTGTCAAGTCTAGCGCGGAGAGAGTAGCTGAGAGACAGAGGGACGTCATGGTGAGGGCTATAGAGGTCCCCGAGAGTTTCGGGACCGCGGCGCTGGGGACGTCGGCGAGAGGCGGGTCGCGATTGTGCGCATCACCGAGAGCCTCGTTTGGAATTGGAACAATTTCATCGGCGGAGGCGTTTAGCTCGGGCAATCGCGGTGTTATTGGGCTTTCGTGGACTGTTTCAAGATCAGGTTCTCGTCGCAAACGAGGAATAGTTCCTAGCTTGTCGCTTCCATGCTCCGCAGGATAGACGGCCGCAAGTCCCGCAGACATAGTAATTGTATTCTGTCACAAAATACCAGTATATGAGTGTTCAAGGAGAGCAGAGGCGGTGTTTTGAAGTTGCAGTGTGGTAGACACGAGATGGATGAGGGCTTACGCGCAAGCGTCCAGATGAGTGGTGTGATGAAGTCTGATGGAAGTCGGCGCCGGATAATTGGCTCAACCGGTGTAATCAGCCAGCGGCGAACTATTTGATGGATCCAATCCGTATTTGTGTCTACTAAGAAAGGTAATTAGACTTTTACAGGACACTGTGTAATCCTTGGCGGACTCTGCTGACATTATGTTTTGGCGGCCCTGGAGATCAGGTAAGCCGACACATTGCCAAGAGGCGGATGGCAGTCGGCTTTCCAACAATTGTCT
Organism: Colletotrichum orchidophilum; assembly: GCF_001831195.1. Taxonomy (NCBI): domain Eukaryota; kingdom Fungi; phylum Ascomycota; class Sordariomycetes; order Glomerellales; family Glomerellaceae; genus Colletotrichum; species Colletotrichum orchidophilum. The sequence goes on along the minus strand of NW_019172959.1, from coordinate 45,090 downwards.
ACCCGAAAAGGTGAAGTGCTGCGTACGTCTGGGACGCAATCGCTCACTGTAAAAATTGCAGAGATCCAGAGCGATCCATGATAGTGGCCAGACTTGATCATAAGTTCACTAGGCTAATGCTCTTTCTCATTATACCTATGCACTTCAAGGCCTTTGGATGTGTGCAACATTTCCAGACTTCCTCGCGATGATAGAAGTCTTTTCCTGCGTATTAGCCCAATTGACGAGAATACTCTGATACAAGTATCCCCTTCCCAAACGAAAATTAGGTCGTCCGTCGAGCTCGCCGGACAACTCCATTCTCGGCATTTTCCCGCGCCGGCCGGCCGGGTCTCGGCACTGCAAACCGGCCAACCGTGCCGAAAACGGGCGGGGGCCCCATCCGGCCCTGGCCGGATCTGACCGCTTGCAGCTGAGGTACCTGTCGAGTAGAACCCTAGGTACCTAAGTACTTTAGCCTGCATGTACCAAGCTTGGCCCTGCATGCAACGAGGTCGGTAACCCGGGCGCTACATTTTAAAGTGCTGCCTACGAGATGCGGACCACAGTGGCATTATGGGATGTCAGTCCGATCTTGACTCGCATCGGAACCGCGCCGGGCTTCATCAAACTCCCTGGAGACAACGACATCGTCGCATATCTTGGCCAGTGAGCCAAGGACCCGCTCGCCCACCCGATCTCACCCCCACACCAACACCATCGCGAAACCAACAGGTGGGTGATGCCCCGCCAAACCTCAAAAGCAGCTGCCTAACGGCTCAAGTTCCATAAGATCGCGACATCCCGCTCTCGGTGGTTACCTCCTCAAGCCCAAATCACCCCCCCCCCTCTCGACGACGCAAATCGGGAGAAAGAGGTACCTTCACACCGGAATCATCATCAGAAACCTCCCCAATGGACCCCTCCACAACCCAACACCCCCGCAAACCACCCCACCCCCCACCCCTCTTCACCACAACACCAACAAAAATCATCACCACCATCAACAACCTCGTCGCCACCTACCAACAAGCCCAAGCCCAAATCACATCCGCCGTCTCCACCCCGGACGCAACCTACGCAAACGTCCTCCTCCCCCTCGCCCAGGCCGAAAACGCCCTCTACTCTCAATCCGCCCTCCTCCTCTTCCACAACGCCGTCGCCCCGTCCCCAGAAACCCGCCAGGCCTCCGCCCAGGCCCGCGCCACCCTCCGCGACGTGGAGCTCGCGTCCGCCACGAACGAGGCCCTCTTCGCCCTCGTCGACGCCGTCTACGACGATGCCGCCGAGACGCGCTACCTGAACCCGGAAGCCAAAAACTTTTTGACAAAAAAACACAAGGAATTCGTCAACAACGGGCTCCGGATCCCCCCCGGCCCGGACCGCGATCGCTTCCGCGCCATCCGCGCCGAGATTGAGACGCTCACGTCCGAGTTTGCCAAGAACCTCGCCGAAGCCGACGTCTCGCTCTGGTTCACGCCCCGCGAACTCGAGGGCTTCCCACCAGACGCCCTCGCCCGCCTCGAAGCCGGGGACGAAGCCGGAGACGAAGCCGGGGACGGCGGAGAAAACGCAGGCAAACTCCGCATCAGAATCCCCCTCCACCTCGCCCAACTCCTCCGCACCGCCCACCGCCCCAACACGCGCCGCCGCGCCCGCCGCGCCTACGACACCCGCTGCCCCGAAAACGTCCCCCTCTTTCGGCGCGTCATCCGCCTCCGCCACGAGGCGGCCCGCCTCCTCGGCTACCCGGACCACGCCAGCCTCAGCACCGAGGACAAAATGGCCGGCACCCCAGCGCGCGTCGACGCATTCCTCTCCTCGCTGCGCGCGAAACTCGTCGAGGGCGGGCGCGTGGAAAAGGATCGCCTTCTCCTGCTCAAGCGGCGGGACGTGGAGGAGGAGAGGGGTGAGATTTATGACGGCAAGTTATATGTCTGGGATACCCCGTACTACAACAATGTGGTGCTGCGGGACGGGTACGCAGTCAATCACGAAAAGGTGGCAGAGTATTTCCCGCTGGGGCCGACGGTGGAGGGCATGCTGGGCATCTTTGCGCGGTTGTTTGGGATGGACTTTTGCGCGATTGACAGCAAGGAGGAGCGGGACGCGTTGTCGGTGACGGGTAACGGCGACGATGTCGTCTGGCATGAAAACGTACAACTATTTTCCGTCTGGGATTCTGCTGGTGAAGGCGGCGGGTTCCTCGGGTACCTCTACCTCGATCTCTACCAGCGTGACGGGAAATACGGGAACCCTGCCAACTTCAGTCTCGTCCCCGTAAGTCTCCCTTCAAAACCCCAAGACGTCAATATCTTCATGCCTTCCCCCCCTACATATCATGTGACCAAGCACTAACATCAAACACATGCCCCAGGGCTTCATAAACCCAGACGGCACCCGTACATACCCTTCCACAGCCCTCATCTGCGCCTTTTCCCCTCCCCCATCCCCAGCATCTCCGACTCTACTAGGACACGCCGACGTGACAACCCTCTTCCACGAACTAGGCCACGCAATCCACGACCTCGTCTCCCGCACCCTCTTCGCGCGCTTCCACGGGCCCATGGGCACCGTCGTCGATTTCGGCGAAGCCCCCAGCCAGATGCTCGAGAACTGGTGCTGGGCGCCGGAGCAGCTGAAGGGTCTGGGCCGGCACTACTCCTATCTCTCGGAGGACTGTCTAAAAGCCTGGCGTGATAACCAGCAGCAGCAGGAGCAGCAACAGCAGCCGCCGGAACGGATCCCTGATTCCGTCGTCGAGGGCCTCGTCAACGCGAAACGCATCGGCCATGCGCTGAGTACACTGCAGCAGCTCTTTATCAGCATATTTGACATGGCGGTGCACCAGCTGACCGGGACCGTCAACACCAACCCGCCGCAAGAGGGAGCTGCCGCCTCCGCCGTCGCCGGGGAGGGGGAGACCGCCGTCGACTTCACGGAGCTCTGGAACAGACTCCGACGGGAAATTGTCCCGACCGATGACCCCCCCTTCCTGCCAGGTGACGACGTCAACTGGGCCCACGGGTACACCAACATCGGACACTTGATGGACGAGTACGATGCCGGGTATTACGGCTACTTTTTGTGAGTTATTCCACAATCTAATGGCTGACTGTGATACCCCCCCGTCCGGTCATGTCTGAGACAAGGTTCACTGTTCACTAATCGATTCTTATTCGGATCATATAGCTCAAAAGTCTACGCACAAGACATCTTCTCGACAGTTTTTGAAGCAGACCCCATGAGCGCGGAAGCAGGCCGCAAGTACCGGTACGGCGTCCTGGAGAAGGGGGGCGGGCAGCCCGAGATGAAGACCCTGTTGGACTTTCTTGGTCGCGAAGTCTGCATGGAGCCTTTCTATGATGAATTAGGGCTATCTTGGTAACCAAGGCAACACCCGTGTACGTGGTCTTCAGGATATCGCAAAGTGCCAATGGCGGTTGCCAAGGTAGATTTCAAGTAGGTCTGAAGTCGTGCACAATCTCCAGGATCCAATCAAGATACCATTGACACGTCGAGGCATCTGGGTAATCTTATAGCAGACCAGGAGTACATCACGTTGACAACAAGGAGTTGAAGTGAAAGCCGTCTATCTTGTCGGAGAGCTGACAGCGGAATGGATTTAGCGGACGTGGGGTGATGAAAAACCCGAATTGGACAATTGTCACGAACCGAGAATTCAACCAAGCCGTGACTCCGGTTCTCCACGCTTTTCCACCGAAATAGCAGGTACCCGGAGAAGATGCGGGTCACCACAATCCGGTACGAAAGTTTAATCAATCCATCAGCTACATCATCGCCGAAGCGGTCCCGTATCCTCTCCACCTTCGGGCCGCTACCGAACGTGATGCCATTCGCGTCGCGAATCACGAACACCAGGCCAGCACCTCGCTAGGGATAGCCACAATAGATGCGTAGGCAATCGAAGCTGGGCGTTTTCCAGACTACAGTTATTTGTTACTCTTGGTAGGGAACATAGGTCCTAATCCAGCCATGGGAAAGTGCCGATTCACGCCACGGCCTCCGGATCTCGCGTCCAGTAAAATTGGCGGTATTGCTGAGCGATGCCGCTTATCTCTGGTTTCCCCGCATGCGAGATGCGATGGCGTGAGCCAAAGGATGTATTGCTTCAATGCTCGCCATCCCAAGCCGATTGACGCGATAGGATATTGGAAATCCAGAATTGCTCGATGGAGTGTTTAAATAAACAACAGTTGATGGAACCGCTTGACGCAGGCTAAGGAGGAGATTTTCTGGATTGCTCAATCGCATAGAAAGAAAACAAACGCAGAAGATGTCTACAACCACCACAACCAAAACTCAGGCCGAAGCGCCATCCGTCAAGCTGACGTTGGCGTACAACGACAAGATCCACGACCAGGTATGCACTCGAAACATCACTCGATGACTGCCGCAAGTAAGACAGAACTGACAAGCGAAAACAGTATAAATACGCCAAGTACTTACCCGTCTACGACGAAAAGACATCGTTTCCCCCGCTGCAGCCATTCGAATTCAACGACCGCGGCCTCGTAGCGAACAAGGAAAAGTTGAACCTCCTTCCCAAGGACAACAATGATATCAAGGCTACAAAGTTGACGCCTGTCATCGGTACCGAGATCCGCGGACTGCAGCTATCCCAACTCAACGACAGACAAAAGGACGAGCTCGCCCTGCTCATCGCCGAACGCGGCGTCGTCGTGTTTCGTGACCAAGACTTCAAGGACATTAGCATCGAGAAACAGAAGGAGTTTGGGCAATACTTTGGTCCTCTTCACATCCATGTTCGTGACCCTATAGCCCTTGCCGTTCCGACCGCAGAATTGCTGACAAGCTTCAATTAGCCTGTCGGCGCGCACGTCAAGGACCACCTCGAGCTGCACAACATTTACCTGGGCCCGGACAACGAGTATCGCAACCGCAGCAAGAGCAACAAACTCTCAACCATCGGATACCACTCGGACGTGTCGTACGAGCACCAGTCGCCGGGCGTCACAATCCTCACGCTCCTCTCGGTGCCTGAGACGGGCGGCGATACGGCGTGGGTTTCGCAGACGGCGGCATATGCACGATTGTCGAGGCCGATACAGGCCCTTCTCGAGGGGTTGAGAGCAGAACATAGCGGCTTCCCACAAGCCGACAACGGTCGTCGGGACGGCAAGTTTGTGCGTAGAGAGCCGGTCAAGTCGGAGCATCCCATCGTTCGCATCCACCCGGTATGTAATGACGCTGCGAACGCCATCTCGTGCAACACGTTGTCAGACTAACACCTGAGTTCGCAGGCAACCGGCCAGAAGGCATTGTTTATCAACCCAGGCTTCACGAAGAAGATTATAGGCCTTCGTGATGAAGAGTCAGACGCGCTGCTGAAACTCCTATTCAAGGTTCGTGGTAGTATCTTTAGAGTTTTGGGTCCTTCCTAACAAAAGAAAAACAGCACATCAATTTCGGCCAGGACTTCCAGGTCCGCATCAAATGGGAAGAAGGAACGGTCGCGCTCTGGGACAATAGAGTAACAGCTCACACTGCCATCTCGGACTACAACGTCCACAACCCACAGGAAGGGCTGCGACACGGATTCCGGATCACCACACTGGCTGACAAGCCGACGGGGGTTAATGGCCTGGAGTCCACGTGGTAGGCCGCATATCAGCATTCGGTCCGTTGCACACGGATCATGAAATGCTTGGGTCTGCAATTTGGACGCGTCTGAAGGTGCCGATGGGCTGTGTCGGCGACATTGGATTTTCGTTGGGGATCGCCGGGATACGTCGGGACCACAGGGACAGCCATGGAAGCTCGGGAGTTGAAACGGGAAGAATGATTGTTGCGGGAGGAAGTACAGCGAACCATGCGTTACCATGAATGCAACCCAGGACGTCCCGGCAGCTGGATGACAGAGCAACGCCTGGAGGTTTGATGGAGAGGTCGGATCTGTGCGCTCATCGTGGGGTGCAACAATAGGTGCGCATAGCAATGCAGAAAGATACCGCAGTGCGACCGAGAAAAGTGGATGATGGCGATTATCAACAAATGGGTGTATGACTGTAACATGTCGGATGGATCATGATGGAGATGAACTGCTGCACCTGAATGCCGAGCGAGCGAGTGTAGGGGCTGGGGCACGTGGCTGAGCCGACAATCAGGCCGTCGGGACACAGGGATGGTCGCCTGACGAATGTCGAGTTTCGATTCCTAAGCCAGATCCAAGTGTTTTTTTCCCCTTCTCGTACGAAAACCGACCACAAAGGTGATTCTTCTAGAAGCGACGCGTGACGGGAGTGGAGATTCGGCGTTGTCCATGTTGCGCGGTTGACATGTTCGTGTTTGGCCTGTCTGGGGATAAGGTTCGCTGCGAGTGCGTGACTGAGGTGATGAAGAAAAAAAATTATGGAGACAAAAAGGCCCGAGGCACGATAAGCTACTATACGATAGGCATCGCCGAACCCCGCGGGAGCCTCATGACCTGCTCTTACGAGACCTCTTACGAGGCACCAGACGAGGGTCGAGACTCGAGAGGGGACGCGGGGGGGAAGACGGGGCGCGATGGCGATGTGGTTGGCGGCAGCGGCGTGGTAGCGGAGGCCGAAACAATGGGGACGTTGTGAGACATCTTTCAATCGCATCTCGTTCCCCAGAAGGGGCCCCGAAAGATCCATTGAAGAGAGACAGAACGGGTTGAAGAAAGAGAGGGACAGTGGACCAGATCTGGGTGCCCCGAGGGGAAGACGGTGTGGTTCGGGTGGGTGGGAATCGTGGGATGGAGGGTTGTTGGAGCATCGGCAAGCTGGCGTCGGGTTTGCCTCGGACAGCGACCGACAGACCGGTTAGACCTGTAGAAAAGGGCATCAGGCTCTGGGATTTCTGGAGCTGGGGAAGAGACACGCAGCAGGAAGGGCAAAAGAATGGAGATTTCTGGAGAATAGTTGGGGCTTGGCTGGAGACTCTGGAGGTTGAGGGGAGAAAAGGGCCGAAAGAGAAGCCCCGGACGGAGAAGAGCACGACGACACGACGACGTGAAGAACGGAAAGCCGGAGGTGGGCTGTGGAGGTGTCGCGGCGATAACTTTCGCCAACTCTGATGCTCTTTTCTTTTGTTCTGTTTTTCTCGCGACGTCATCCGATGTTAGCGGGGATTCCTTTCATTTCATTTCATACGCGCTGGTTTGTGGGAGAGGTGAGCGAGGATGCGTGGCAGGGATTAGAGGCATCGGGTGCCGGTTGTGGTTCAATCAAGATTTCTTCGGACCCGTCCAGCAGAGCTTGTTTGGGCCTCGGCTGTCTCTCGTTGCCAAATACCAAGTCAAGGCTATGAGAGCCGTTGCGTCGAGTCTCGATAACTTGGCAAGCCATTCCGCTTTGGAAATTGGAGGGGAAAAAAATGCACACTGGTCGACGCAAAGAGACCAAGTGCATGCGGCAGGAGCGCAGCGATCGGGACCTGCCTTGGGAGTTGGAACCAGTGGTCTCGCCTTGGCAATAGTTCCGATCCACCCGGTCGGGAAGCTGCTTGGCGATGATTGGCAACGCCGCTGCATGTCGTCGGGCGTTGTGCCTTCTCACTGGTGCGCAGTTGGGAGTGACGTGGGCAGCAATTCCGGCAGCGCCTGCCGTCGGTCTACCACGGCACTACATGTATCTTCCTATACAAGTCTTGCCGTCCAGATACATCCCGTATCATCTCACGATGGCCTCAATATCGCCCCTCTTTCCAAGGTACTAGTAACCTCGGTTCCGTGAGAAGGAATCGAGAAGAGTCATGACTGTCACGTGCGTTGGTCTCCTCACCATCTCGACATTCCAGGACTCCAATTGAGTCTGCTGTTAAGGTAACCATAAGTCCACCATGCAGATCCATTCCTAGTTGCTCAATGATCTGATTACAACTATTCAGTCCGAACGTCCCGGGGAGAATCTCTAGAGAATTCATGAGCAACTACTAATGTACACTTGCTTGTGCCTGTACCCCGGCCCCGGTCCCTCCGGCACACCCTCCCTTCTGCACCCAAGGTACCATGCCTTAGTCTACGGTACGGAGATACTTTGTGCACCAAAACGGCTTCTCTCGTACCGCGCACCAAGTTTATGCGCCAAAGATACTTTACATGCAAAACGGCCTTGAGCGGATCCGGCAGCGAGTCACTTTCATCTTTACATCATCTCACGCCCCCCTGGTTTCCCACAATGGGCACCTCGTCCACCAACGTCATTCAGCTATTCTAGAATCTCACGACCTTCTTCCAGGGAACAATCGACAGACCACGTTATCCCCGGCTCTCCAAGGTACCCAACGCTGTCTGCCTGCGCTCTTTGGCTCCCCTTCACCCCATTCATTCCAATGGACTAGTCTGTGTCCACAATTCCCAAGAATCCCATGATTTCCATCCCCAGAGCCGCATTGGTAATCTAGTGTTCCCGGCCTCACCCACCCCCCGTAGTTCGCCCACGTATCCAATCACCTTTGCCCAATCTCCATCTTCTTCCCCTCGTCTTCCTCTTGCCTCTGAATTTTCTTCTCTGTGCCTGACACCAGAAAAGATGGGGAACGGGCCGATTCCTCGACTTGGAGACCCCGGGCCCCGGACGGCAACACCTCGGTGGCATACGGTGGCACGCCGTCCATCCCAAGTCATCGGGCACGCTCTCACATCAACTCCCAGTCCTCGGCCCTCTCTTGACGTCACGCCCTGGGCCTACTGAGACGCCCCCGACTCTGCCCACCCAGTTGGCACAAGTGTACTGTGCTTGCGAGCGGCCCTCAATTCTCGTCTCGTGTGTCGATCGACGAAACATCCATATAATACTGCCCGCCATGTCCCCTTAAACATGGTCTCTTTTGTCTCGGACGAACCATCATTGGCATCTCTCCATCATCTTCACACAACACATCACTCAACACACGCAAATCGTCGCCCAGCATGGGGTTCTCGACGATTGAGTTCGACAAGTACAATCCTTCCTCTGAGAAGGCAAGCGATGCCCGCCAGGACCTCGCTCACCTCGACTACTCCCCGCTGAAGCGCATTTCGGGGCGGTCATGGGCCATGGGTATCCTCATCTCCATGGGCGGCATGGTCTTTGGCTATGACACGGGTCAGATCTCCGGATTTCTGGAAATGCCCGACTTCCTCGACCGCTTCGGCCAGCATAAGGCCGACGGCTCCGTCAAGTTTAGCAACGTCCGCTCCGGTCTGATTGTCGGCCTCCTCTCCATCGGCACCCTCATCGGTGCCTTGTGCGCAGCCCCAATCGCCGACAAATTTGGTCGCCGGAAATCCATCTCCTTCTGGTGTCTCATCACCTCTGTCGGTTTCGTCATCCAGATTGCCGCCGATAGGTCCTGGGTACAGATCATGATTGGCCGTCTGGTAGCTGGCTTTGGCGTCGGTGCCCTCAGTCTCATTGTCCCTATGTTCCAGGCCGAGACCGCACCGCCATGGATTCGTGGCGCCCTCGTCTGCGCCTACCAACTTTTCATCACCCTCGGCATCTTCCTCGCCGCATGCTTGTAAGGGCGCATCCGCTACAAGGCTGGCAAGACAGTAGCTAACATAGACACAGCAATTATGGCACCGTCACTCACCAAACACACAGCTCTGCCTCCTGGCGAATCGTCATTGGTCTTGGTTGGCTCTGGACCATCATCCTTGGCGTTGGCATCCTCGCCTTTCCCGAAACCCCTCGTTATGACTACCGCATGGGCAACGTGGAGCGTGCCAAAAGCACTCTTTGTCGAGTTTACGGCGCCCCCGAGAACCACTACAGTATCTACATTCAACTCGAGGAGATTGAGAGCAAGCTCCGAGCCGAATCACAAATCAAAGGGAACCCTGTCCAAGAGTTCGTCGGCATGTTCAAGGCTCCGAAAATGGCACATCGTATTGCTTTGGGTTGTGGACTGCAAATGCTCCAACAACTCACAGGTATGTCGCACAACCGAAACCAGTGATACGGGCAGTGCTTACCATACGGAATGTAGGCGCGAATTATTTCTTCTACTACGGAACGACAATTTTTTCGTCTGTGAATATCAACTCTTTCATTACGCAAATCATTCTGAATGTCATCAACTTTGGAACCACCTTTATTGGTCTCTACATTGTTGAACACTATGGCAGACGCAAGTCGCTGATGGTCGGCTCTTGTTGGATGTTTATTTGCTTCATGATCTTTGCATCTGTTGGACACTTCAGCCTGGACCGAGAGAATCCTCGCAACACCGTGAGCGCTGGCATTGCGCTCATCGTTTTCGCTTGTTTCTTCATTTTGGGCTTTGCCACCACGTGGGGACCAATGGTGAGTAATTACCCTCTAGATTTCACACTCTCTAGTGAACCCATACACATGTCAACCCTCCCCATTTACACGTACCACGTACTAACCCATCCAAGATCTGGACTATTCAGGCCGAGCTCTTCCCATCAAGATACCGCGCCAAGGCCATGTCCCTTTCCACCGCCAGCAATTGGATTTGGAACTTTTGCATCGGCTTCTTCTCACCCTTCATCACTGGTGCCATTGACTTCCGGTATGGCTACGTCTTTGCCGGATGCAATCTGGTTGCTGGATTCGTCGTCTATTTCTTCGTCATTGAGGGTCAGGGGCGAACTTTGGAAGAGATTGACACCATGTACTTGGAGAGTGTCAAGCCGTGGAAGAGCGCGCAATGGGTACCTCCTTCCGCCGAAGAAATGCACCGCATCCGCAAGCAGGCCGGCACAGACCTCGATGCCAACGCCAGCGATTCTGCTGTCCAGGGCGAGAAGACGGAGGGATTGCAACCCAAGGGCGCCCTCGACGGGACTTCTCACCAGGAGAGGGTCTGATGAGAACGGGAGACGGGAGTCTTTACTATACCAGTCATGTACAGCTGCGACATGGTCTAGAAGTTGAGGAGGCTCCGAGGTTGATCTTTACATCTAATGAGTTTGCACGGCACGGCGTTGAGGCATTGGAGGCGAACGTTACATTTCACATTATGACATTTCTCGCAATATACCACAATCAATACATCATCATCAAGAATAACTCAACTGCATACTGCTATTGCCTCAAACTCCCAAAATACTGCTTGGACATTCATTATGCAAATGACTCGGAGACAGCTGACAATTTAGTCCTTGGATAAATATCGATATTGAGAAGCGGGCAATGGGTCATCTTGCCCCACGACTCTGGCCTCGCTGGTTTACAGGATGAAAACTTACGCGTCCAAACGTCACTTCGCTATCCAGTTTGCAATCCAAATCCATGCAGCAGCCTGGCACTCCTCCACCCCCCGCGAATCCAATCTGCGGGGTCCGATGGACACCACCGCACGCCGCCATTGGAGCCAACACACCAACCACGCACACCCAAAACACCCAAACCCGCATACACAGCCCGTCAAGATCTGACCTAATGGCTCTTATCAATAATGGGACATGCATGAGATACTATCAAATGAATCATGGAATCTCGAAAAAACTACCCGCTATCCCCACTGCATTCGGATTCTCCTGCACTCATTCACCGTGCGAGACATCTCGGTGAGGATCGACGTCGCAATCATTTCAGAACTCCCTCTGTCTCCCTCCCTCCCCCTTTCCCTTGCGCCTCAACTCCAATCTCGTCTCCGTCATCCAACTGGAATTCTCAGTCGCCTTCACACCAAGCCAAGCCAAGCCTGCTCTCCTCCCTCTGAAAATTTTACCAACGATGAATTAGGCGGCATGGCGCAGCAGTAGTGCAAGCTGTACTGTCCTTGCCGGCGAAACCTCATCCAACAACCACCGCTCCAACCTGAACAGAAAAACCAACAGAGAAAGAAGATTCCCGGTGCCGCGGGGCCATCGGTCCGCGGCCAGAACGTGCAGCGCTGAACCGCCCCCCTCATCTCGCTCACCGACACAACTGGCATTCACAACGCCACAGGAAAACAAATCGCTGCATCATCGGGTGTTTGCTTCGAGTGAACACCACCCCTCCCCCATATTTCAGAGTTGCAGCCAAACTTCAAACCGTCATAGTTTTGTTTGTCAGGACGTCCAACTTTCGTGATTTATCAAAGGTCGCCTTCATTCAGACATTCGGTTAAAAAAACATCTTCACACGCCGCCACTCCTACTCGTGACTAGCAAGTTTTCAATCACGAACTCGTCCACACACTGGTCTCGACACACAGCCAAGACCCTCGGTCAAAAAGCAAAATAGACACTTCGCATTGGTTTGTGTGTGCTAATGAAATTACAAAACTGAGCAAGATAACAAGACACATAAGACGCCCAAGTAAAGTATAGGGGTGAAAAACAAAAGAAAAAGGAAAGAAATGTGGAAGAAAAGGCAAAAGAGCAAATCGGCTCTGTCTCCTCCTCCGCAAGACGAACCGGGCTCCACATCCACAGCCACCTCCGCGTCCATATCCGAAACCACGGCACCCCAAGGCTCCGCTTCTTCCATGCTCGCACCCGGCCTCTCGGCCCCTCCCTCGGCCTACGATACCGGACCCAACTCAGAGACCCACCCGGACCTCTCTTCCGCCGCTGCCACCATCGCGACAGGCCGCGCCCTCGCCCTCTCACCAAACACCCCACCACCATCGTTCCCAACCGAAGACACGTGCCTAGCGCACCTCCGTCTCCTGACAGCCTTTAACCGCCTCAAGACGGAGACGGGCTACCGCGACGGGCTCTGGGACATTTGGAATGCGCGCGCCGCTGTAGCTGGGAATGCTGCCGCCGCCACTACCGGCGACAAATCCAACATCAACATCATTCGTAACGGCAGCAATGGCAATGGCAATGACAACAACGGCAACGACATCAAAGCCACAAAGGGAAAAGCCGCAGAGAACAACAAGACCACCACCACATCATCATCAGAATCATCATCATCAACAGACCCTGACCCCGAACTCAACGACGACATCCTAGTCAAGCTCCGCGAAAAGAGGTGGGCAGTCTACCTCGGCCGCGCAGTAGACCGTTACGCCGCGTGGTGGCGGAGTTTCGTCCCGGACATGCTCCTCGAGAGCGACATGACGACTGTCGTCGAATCCGAGCCAAGGCCGCCGGCCGAGACTGGGGGTAGTAGTAGGCAAAGGGGACACCGGACCCGGGCCCGGTATGAAGGGTTTCCAGAGTCGGAGCCGTTGATTTGGCGCGAGGATATGCTTCCTCCTCTAGGTACAGTTTCTCCATCTCCAGCCCCTTCTCCTCCTACTCTCTGCCTTTGGCTCCGCGTAAAGAGTATGGTTTGACCTTTGTTGGGCCGTCTACCTCCTCCGTGCCCGGGAGAGAGGTGCGGACGGTGAAAGGGAAGCGTAGCCAGCGAAGAAGAGCAACTAACATGTCTATATCAAGATGTGTTACTAGTCTGGCACGCTCACATGCTCAACCCAAGACTCTACCTCGAGGTTCGTATGTCCCCTCCTCTTCTTCCCTGCCGACCCCCCACATCATCATCAATATTGTAAATATGAACGTCATCATCAACATGAACACTAACCAGCACCCAGGACTGTCTCCGCTACGGCCACAACGCCCTCTGGGCAGGAGGCATTCCCTGGTCCGCCATCAACAACGCCATCACCGGCACAACATTCGACTACGTCGTCTCGGACGCATGCGAAGCAAATTGGGAAACCCGCACGAACCTCGCCTGGCACAACGAAGACGACCCAGACGCCAAAGACGTCCAGTGTCCCGCGTGTTCTACCGTGGTGTCCATCCCCTGGACAACGTGTGGACAGCCGCGAGGGTATCCAGGGGCACAGTGCGTTCCTCCCAGGAGTCCATACCCAGATCCCCATCCAGTAGATTTGCCATCCTAATCATAGGACCCTCCAAAGATCTAACAAAATATCCAGAAGGCAACCCGACATCGTAGGCCAAGGCCTCGCCGAAGGGCACCTGGCCCACGCCTGCCCATCATGCGCCCTAACAATAACCCACGAATCACTTCGCGCAGCCAAATTCCGCGACGATGTTCAGGCTTCCATAAAATCCAACCACGCCATGCCCGGTACGATTCTAGATCTCAAGACAGGTCTACCGAAACCGCTCCAATACGACTCGGATAACGATACTTCTGCGGGATGTCCTGACCGCCTGTTCCCCGCACGCCTCGCCCGTCGTGGACTCCTCGCCCACGTCGTTGGAATGTTTAAGCCCGGAGGAAAAATCCCGCCGAGCATGATGGCCGTACGAGACGCCATGGAAGAGAACTTCACGGGCAAGTTTGCGGATCCCAAGAACCTGCGCAAGGTGATGAATCGACTCGGCCATAAAAAGCTTACAGATTTCCATGTGAGCTTGGATGGGAGGCGGCAGACGAGGAAGATGATGTCGCGGTACTGGGAGAACTCGTCGCCGTTTTCCATCGACCTGGTAGGATGTGTGATGAGACAGGCAACTTTTACCGAAAAAATGTGCAAGGTGAGGCTGAATGAACCGCCCCTCCTCACTCATGTCTTGAGGTGAATAGTCGACTAACCTCCAAAGCTCAACTGGCTGCACTTGCCTACAGCGCGGGACATCATGGCAAACCTTCTAACCAAGTACACCTGCTTCGTCGAGATCATCGCTATTGCCTCATCCACAGAGGATAAAGTGGCTGTTCCGACACTCGACGTCGACCTCGCGTGGCACACGCACCAGCTGTCTCCCCAATCCTACCTCGTCTTCACACTCGCGAAGACGGGGGCGTTTGTAGACCACAACGACAAAGTCGACGAGGATAGGCTGAGTACGGCATTTGAGTGGACAAGCAAGACGTACCAAGAAAAGTACGGTGAGATCTACTCCGAGTGCAAGTGTTGGTACTGCGAAAGTGAGTGTCACCATCGGTACCACCCCAGAGCGCTATCACCTTGATCTTGCCACAGCCATAGTCGAATTTCGTGATATTGCGTCTCCTCGCTGGTCGGCGCACTCCGACGGTGGTATCGACAATAATGTGAGCATGATTACTGACTGCAGATGTGTTATCTATAGCCGTCAGGGTAATGGCCTTGCCAGCGACGAAGATGTTCGGAATAGGCAAGGAGGAAAAGCGTAAGGCAACTTGCAACCACTACACTTCCCCGCGCCCCCGTGTATACCAGTGCTGCTCTACAGTCCAGACACACTTGCTTACCAAACCCCTGCTGAGCGTGCATGTACCTTAGTTCTCGAAGCATGGCATGAAACTTCCAAGGCCAATAATGTACCCATGCCGCCAGCCGCCGAGTCTGCGCATGTCTCGTCGCATCCGGCTGTGCACACCAACGAGACGACAGCGCTGCGGACAACGACACGTCCGTTGCGCCTCGAGTTCAGGAACAGACTGGAAGAGACGCATTCCAAGGCGCGCAAGAGGGCAAACAAGACATTCAAGGCGGACTCTGGAAAGCGCATGGGGCCCCGGGGCGAAGATAAGACGTCATTCTGGGGTAAAGATATCGCCGTTGACGGACCTTGGGCATCGGGCTTGGCCGTCGTCACGACGAGTGCCATATATCCCGCTGGACCAGGCTTTGTCAATATGGGGCCCGGGGTTGTTGGCAGCTGCGCGACGGGAACGTGTGGAGGAGCTACTGGCTGCGGCTCCGAGTTGCTGGGCATGTGCTCAGCAGGCTGTGTCGGGGTGAGTGGTCCTTCTTTGTTTGGTCAAGCTTACTACGTTCTGCGGGATATCTCCCTCCCCGGCCGCTTTTTCTTATCGACGCCGAGGCTTGAGCCTGCCCTGAATCTTGACTGACACGTAAATTACGGCAATAGAGTGGCTGGTTCGGCGGAAAGGCCGGATGTACAGGTATGGGCGTGGGAACGGGCGGTATGGGCGGCGGCGGGTTCTGAGAGCGAGTCGAATCGTTGATAGGGCGTGTTTGGCTAGGAGATGATAGTGGCCAGCCGAGATATTCTCCATGATATGAGTGGCGTGTGTGTGAAGTTGTAATTTGGTGCCGCTTAAGCTTAATCAGATGTAAGGTCCGATCGGAGGTAGGGATGTGGGCATTTGCGTCTTGCCATGCTAGGGAGGTCCGCCTCGCACGAGTAATGAGACGGCCAGCTAATGAGGACGGGTACAACTACTTGGAGGTGCGGCGGAAACTACGTTCAATGGCCAAGCAGTGAATGCCAGCCCATGTCGTACACACGCTTTGGGATGATGATCGCTATCAGCGCTTGGCCGGGCCTGCTTGGCTGTCGTAAATGCAGTCCAACCAGCGGTCGAGATGGCTTCTCCAGGTTTGCACTGGCCAGTGGTGATCCGGGTCTACCCTCCCGCTGACCTGCCTCTATTCGTCTGGCGTGAGACATTAGGCTTCGATATTTGTGCTGCGAGGTGCAGCCCGCGGAGTGTCTCTTCTCGACGCTCGAAGCCCAGAGAGGCTGCTATCATGGCCGTCACCCCAAGGGCAGGCTTCCTCTCGACCAGATGACGACGCTTCATCGGTAGGTGGCTCCCAAACAGGAAGGTTCATGGAAGCCCCCGTGCACTATTGTCGAAGGACCCGGGACATGGAGGGGTTGACGTGCAGCGGACAGGGCCAAGATGAAAGACAGAGACCAGGTTGCTTCTCACAGGTGGTTTGACTGTGACCGATAAGATAACGTGCCGGTGCCGGGAGACGTGAGTGGCTGGTCTCGTGAGCTTGGCGAAAAGTTGGGACGGACCACCGGGACCAGGCTTAAGGTTGAGAGCGCGGGAGCCGTCGCGCGCCGTGCATCGGCACTCAGGAGTCAGGACCAGAAAGACGAACAATGTTTAGATTACCCCGCCAATAACATGAGGGATCAAGGCACACGGAGCTGTCAGCTCGCGCACAGAACCCTGTGCGCCCCCCTCCCCCCCTGCGAAGCCCTATGAGATGGTTGCTTTGGGTCGTACTGCGGCCGGACAGAGTGCCCTTTTTCAGAACAGCGCGCCGTTTCATCAACTCAAAGCCGCATCGTCGGCGGGTTCCTGGAGGGTCGGGCTGGAGATTAAGACACTTGGTAGATAATCGTGGGGTCGGACGGCATGGTGACTGGCTCGACGGAGCTGCAAACGACATGAAGGCAAGGTAGGGCGGGATGTTGTACAAGCGAAGGAGACGTAGACTTGGGAACTCTCGCGACCCGCCGACGAGGTCATCCTGTTGATGGCAAACGAGATAAAAGGAAAGGACATTGACGAAGGATATAAACCACGGCGGATCTCCCGCTCGGGGTCGTTTCTGCTTCATCGTCAGTGCCAAGTCACCCGTTCATCACATCACCCCAGCCTCAATCCCAGTCTTCTCACGCGGTCCATCCATCTGTTTCTTCTCAGCCGTCACCATGAAGTTCACCGCTGCTTTGTTCATGCTCGCCGGCGCGGCCGTCGCCTCCCCCGTCCCGGCTCCGAACCCGGTCGCTGAGCCGCTGCCGATGCCCTCTCCCGTAAGTTCGAATTCGTTGCCGGCCGTTGTCGAAGCCGCCAGCTTATACCACATCCGCGTTTCTGACCTTTGCATGCAGTCCGGCATCCCCACCGCCGCCGCCGCCAAGACCCAGCTCGCTGCTCTGACCGTGGCCGCCTGGTCCAACACGGACACGTACGACCGTGACTTGTTCCCCCACTGGTCAACTGTTTCCGGCGCCTGCAACACCCGTGAAACGGTGCTCCAGCGCGATGGCACAGGCGTCGTCGTCAACTCTGCCTGCGCTGCCACCAGCGGTACCTGGAAGAGCCCATACGACGGTGCCAGCTGGACCGCCGCCAGCGATGTCGACATTGACCACATGGTCCCCTTGAAGAACGCCTGGATCGTAAGTCTGCTCCTACACGGACGGAGCGCTCAACCTGTCCTCGGGCTCCGTGCGCTCTGCTCTGTGCGCAATCTTCAGATTGAAGGTACATGCTAACATGGGACGACAGTCTGGTGCCGCATCCTGGACCACTGCCAAGCGCGAGCAGTTCGCCAACGATCTCACCCGCCCTCAGCTGTGGGCTGTCACGGATTCAGTCAACCAGTCCAAGAGCGACAAGAGCCCCGACTCGTGGAAGCCTCCTCTGACCAGCTTCTACTGCACATACGCCCGCAGCTGGGTGCAGGTCAAGAGCTACTGGGCCCTCACCGTCACGTCTGCCGAGAAGACTGCTCTCACGTCCATGCTCAACACGTGCTAAGCAGAGTGATTTTAAAACGGTTTCGACGCGAGGGATTAGGTTTCTTGAGCGTGTCCCAGTGGATCTGATGATAGTCAGCGACTAGGATACCATTGGGTATTTTGTTTATACAGTTTTTTTCCTTCTTACCATTCCAATTTTTCTCTCCAAGAGGATAACTTTAACTCGAGACCATGGAGGAGGGAATACGAAGAAGCCGAGGACGCGTTGATGGATGGTCGAGGGACAGGCTCGCTTGGCGCCATTTACGAGACAACTTATGATGCAAGGGGCGACGGGACAAGTCTATTGTTGCAGGATGTGTTTTTACAGGCCGTGCAAAGGGAGACAAAGATGCAAACTACTACATATTAGTCAGTCTCAGTCTCGCTAGGACGGAACTCTCAAAAGAAATGCAGAAGGCAAACTCAAACGACAAACTAGGGCAGCCCGCAGAACTCAACTAAGCCATTTTATAGGACTTTGATGCAACCAGTGATTGTTTTACTCACTCGACACCTGCAGCCTCTGCGCTGGGTAATTTCAGTGCAGCTCGAACGGACGCATCCTATTCGCAAGACACCAGACGGCCGACCATCTTGGCGACCCGCTGGCGTCGATCGCTAGTGATGCCCTGAGATGTAGGGCTGGGCATGAAGCTGGTCGCAACTGCTGTCGAGACTTTGTGGGCGGGCAGAGATCATATTCATGTCGCGTTAAGCGTGAGACATTGTTGACGGGGCAAGATGTCGGCCGAGGGCTGGGAATGGGACCCCGTGGGCGTCGTTGGGGGTGACGGACATCTGCGATTGAGTGGCAACGGCGTCATGAGCGTCCTTGGCTGGTTTGATCTGTCAGGAGACAAGACGATGATGTGGTGTGCGAGGAATGTAGAGGTTGGGAGGGTCGAGAGTCGAGAGTCGAGCTGGAGACGGCGCAACAGGACGAAGGCTGTGGGAGACGGAAACGGCGCCAATTCGACGATTCAACGCGACCGAGGCAGGTGAAGTAGTTGGCGCTGGATTCAGAGGGTTTGATGCGCCACCAACGGCGCGACCAGACACGAGCTGAACGGCAAGATCGAGGTACGTACCGATTCTAGTCACCTAAGATAAGGTACCTAACCTAAGGTACCTTAGTAGGTAGGTGGGCACCTTAAGGTATAGGTGGGAGAGGCGAAGGGAGGCAGGTGCAAGGAGGAAAGAAGCTGAGGTAATCGGCGTTGAGATCCCGCTTGCGGCAGCCAATTGAGCCAAACCAGCTGGCTGGGGAGAAAGCGAGGGTGCGAGCTAGTGCGTGTACCTTTCCGCCCGTCGTTTGCGGCAAGGATACTTGGACCCTGCATTAGCGTCACTTATCAAGATTGGAAAGTTGCCCAGCCTCCCATCTGTTGCACTTTTTCCTGCCAATGGGTGAAGAAGATGCGCTTGGCAAGCGCGGATTCGTTCAAGCGAGGGAAGGCGCCCAGAAATGGAAGCAGACTAGGTAATTAAGGCAGGCAGACCAGCGACGATTTACAGCGACTCTTCGTGTCATCTCACGCTTACTGCCCCCTAATGCAGCAGGAAAGGGACACAGCCATCCTCGGGTCTTGCTCTCCCCAAGCATCCGCACTGGTGCCCGGCTTCACCGTTGCCGCCTGCTTTCGTCTCTGCTCGTGTTCCACGCCCCATGGCATGATTGATTCACTTTCTTCAACTTGCCCAAAATCCGCCAGCCTCCCGTTTCTTATTTCCAACCAGTGGCTTCAAACTAAGCTAGAGACAGCGTCCGGTGCCGTCCTTTCACCTCTTTCTGCTTCCTTGACCTCCCACCTGCCCAACGCGCTAGTTCCTTTCTTCCATCCTCTAGCCTTTCCTTTAATTTCTATATTTAGGACATCCTCCTCCTCAGATCATCGTCCGGGGCTGTTTACTCGCCTTGTGCTACATCTCAACGTCGATATCTTCTCTTGCTTCCGCTCCTTTTCTGCAGCAAGCCCTTTTCGACGACGTTCACTCACCAATCTCAACCTCCCTCTCCCCACCACTTCCTTCCACAACACCACTCAGGATGATGCGTTACGCCGCCTTGACTGTGGCCGCTGCTGGCCTGGCTTCTGCCCAGACTTTCTCAGCTTGCAATCCCGTCAAGGGCGACAGTTAGTTGGCCTCTCCCCAATCCACTTACACCAATATGTGGAATTCCCGTCATCTAGCAAGCCGACGATGCTAACATCATCCCCCAGCCTGTCCTGCCAACACCGCCTTTGGCGGCGAAGCCAGCTATGATTTTCGCACAGCCACGAACATCAACGACCTCGAGTCCTTCTTCATTGTCGACGGCGGCGTCAAGTACAACCCCAAAGTCTTGTCTTTCTCCGCCGATACCGGCGTTGAGATGACCATCTTTGAGGAGAGCAACGCCCCGACCATCACCTCAAAGAACTACCTCTTCTTCGGCAAGGTCGAAGTCGAACTGCAGGCCGCCCCCGGTCGCGGCATCGTCACTAGTATCGTCCTGCAGTCTGACGCTCTCGACGAGATCGACTGGGAGTTTGTCGGTGCCGACCAGACCCACGTCCAGACAAACTTCTACGCCCTCGGTGTCAACGACTACACCCGCGCTCGCTACTACGAGGTCCCCTTCAATCCCATGACCACCTTCCACACTTACACCATCGAGTGGACCAAGGATTCCATCGTCTTCTCCATCGACGGAAAGGAGTACCGTACCGCTACCCCCGCCGAGGGCAACTACCCGCAAACCCCCATGCAGCTGAAGCTTGGTACTTGGGTCGGTGGAAAGGGTACTGCCCAGGGCACCATCGACTGGGCTGGTGGTCTTGCTGAGTGGGACAAGGCTCCCTTCGCCGGTCATTACCGCTCCCTCAAGGTCTGGGACTACGCCGGCGGTGACAAGGCCGGCGCCAAGCAGTACGAGTACTCCAAGGGCTCTGATGGCAAGTGGCAGAGCATTCAAATCATCGGTGCCGGCGAGAAGAGCGGCAGCTCCGGCGGTGTTGGCAGTGTCGGTTCCGTCGACGGTCCCAAGGGCGACAAGTCTAGCGACAACAACGGCAACAACAAGGCCCAACAGTCCGACGTCCCGACGCAGAGCGCTAAGAACACCACCACAGTCGTCCAGACTCCGACTACCAGTGCTCCGGTCCCGTCTTTGACTGTCGCTGCCAACACCACGATCACTCAGGCCAACGGCACTTCATCGACCCTCACCCGACTGGTGTCGAGCTCTGGATCGCCTACCGGATCTGTTAATGCTCAAACGACTCTGCCCTCGACAACCGGTGGCACTCATGCTCAGACAAGCGCACCGGCGCCAGCTGCCGCCTCTTCTTTGCATAGCAGCTTCTTCGTGGCTGGCATCACCGCCTTGTTCGCTACCATGCTGCTGTAATCGAATCAGCATCATGATCGATCAGCTTCGCGCTTTGCCTGCTACTTCCATTTGTGCATATCTTTCGGAAGGCGGGCGTGTATGTATGTATTTATGTATCATGAAACGGGACGGGGGCGTATTGGCATTGGGAGCCAGGCTTGCTTTTTAGATTGCTCTCCTAATAAGACCACTTTGACTACATGTTGTGTTGTCCTTTAAAATTCGGGTTCCTGTTGGTGATCCTATCGTGCAATCATTGCGAAGGTCTTGAAGGACATCGGCACTGGTCAACGCATATCGCAATGTTGGAGAACGTTAAACACTCGATCGAGATATTCCTCCTTTTATTTCAAGTACGAGAGCCTGTGTGAACCATGAAATACTTGAGCAGCCGTGGACTCGGTTGCCTGGGACTTGGTCTCGTTGAGCCAGCCCACAAGTGGCAAGGCAGACGTCGCCTCTAGCCCTGTACGGCCTCTTCTATTGTTTGTCTTTCTAGATTATCTTAGTCATGAGAATTATATGGAGAAATATTCTATGTTGATTAGTCGTGTGTCGGTGTCTTGAAGATTTGACATTTGGGCTCTTACCAGGCTCTTGGCCATTCGCCAGCCGGCAATTTAAAAGAGAATGATAGGCTGTGCTTGAAGTTAGATCTGGAGGGAACGGTCTGGTGGCTTTCTTTATGAAGACCTACTTTTCTTACATCAACGGAGGCTGAGAGGGTCATGGCTTTGCCTCGGAGCTATTGGAAGACCCGCAAGTCGGGCAGGTTTTCTACATTCTATGATCGAACGCGAGGTATCGGCTTTCTCTTCTCTCTGCAAGTTTAGGGGCAGCCTTATCGGGCTTTCTGGCTCACATGATGTATACTTTAGTTGAAGATAGACTCGAACAAGATTTGAATTCTACTTTTGTCTCTTTCCAAGCAGATGGCTGCCAAATTATTATTGCCCCCCGAGGTTACAGTGCTTGTATTCCTCCCCCGATTCCCCCGCTTTTTTCCTTTCCTTTTGGAGGTGACTTGATACGTATTTACATACGACTCGGATTCATCTGTATTTAAAGAAGCCCAAGTTGAGCCCTAGGGCAAGCCACCATCTAAAGAGCGTCGAGAAATCTGACCTCGAAGCATACCCTACTGGGCCCATGCATGCCCTAGGACTTGAACATCTCAGCACTTGAACCCGGATTGTTTGACGAAAGTACCTTGTTGGATGGACAGAGCAACGAAACCATATCTCGGCACTCGTTGGTCTAGGAAAGCGGGATGAACAAGAAGCCTCATCTAAGAAGCACCATGTAATCTCGTGGGTAAGTAACCAGTACCAGGATGGTCGTCCGCATCGCGGGACCATCGATGTGCTGCATGTACGCCACAGATTCTAGGACTCGACATCAGGCCCGATCGACGTACGGCCCAGCTTCATCTACAGGACTTTCCAAAATAGACTTTACATTGTCTCTGCTCCGTGATCCCTCAAGGCTGAAGAGAGGTTTTTGGAGACATGGATGGTCTACGTCGTGGCCGGCCCCGTAGCATCCTTCTGTTCTGCCCTGATTCTTGATAAACGTCGAGTGCTCCTACGCTAGCTGCCAATTTTTCTCCTCCATTATCATCTCGATATTTGGCAGGGCTTTTTGATGATCTATTCACCTATCAGATCCATGGCAAGCCGAATACCACACAGTAACTCCTTCCTTTGTCTGAATCTACCTTGATTCCGTCAGCATCAGGATTTTCTGTCCCTGGGAAATCGCAAGGAGCTTTCCCGCCACCCTTCCGGGGCAATGGAAGGCCGTTCCATGCATCCTGTCCACATGGACGAACAAATGCCACGTCCACTTCACGAAGTCATGTTACCACCAACATGGTTCTCGAGGGAAGCTGAGCCCAATCATCCTGCTGGCACCTCAATCGATGGCCACGGCCGTGGCCATGGCCAAAGTCCAACGCCGATTCCTACCCAAAGCCCCGAGATGCTCTTCTTCTCGGCGCCGACATCAGCCTCCCAACCCCGGCGCTCTAGATCCGGCGACGGCATCCACCTGCCCCGCCTCCAAGGACCAGCACCCAGCTTGAGTTGGTATCCCGATCGTCCCCCGAGCCCAGCCCGGCATCTCATCCAGGAAGTCGACAGCAAATTCGGACCACCCTCCCACCGGCGTCGTCTGGACGAGTTCACCGCGTTTCCGCACGACGTCAACTTGCATTCTACGCGTCTTGACGACGTTGCATATTTCAGGGCGCAAGAAGGGCGATGGCCCCTGATCGATTCGCTATATGACCGGCGATTCCTCGGGGAGGCTCTCCCGTCGGAAACAGCTAGCACCGTCTCCGTCTTGTACAGAGACGGGTACCGCTCTGCAGGAGAGTCCCCGCCCCCACTGTTGTATCACGATCATCAAGAACCAGGGCCAGAACAGGATCAGTCCCCGGCCTCGCCGCCAATTATGTTGAACGGCGTTCGAGTCCCTCCTGCGACGCAATTCTACGGCTTGCCGCTCATCCATGAGGTGATCGATGATGAGAGGATGAGAGTTGATGAGGATGGGGATTTATCCTATACCGGAATGTTGAATGCCGAAGCGTAGTCTAGCTTGACGGCTATTAGGCTCACGAGCTTTGTTGGTAAATGAGTTGATGACAGTTGGGCTTGGTAAGTTCTAAATAGGGCTGCGGAACATGGAATTTATTCATATCGATGTCTAGGCCACGATCATCAGCTCCTCTGAGTGGCTTGGATTTACTAATTCGCCTGGCAATATCCTCGGGGGTTGGGCTGGATCTAATAGAAGGACTTGGCGCTTCGAAACGGAGTTATGATTTGCTAAATCAAAGCTATTTACAAATCGTTGGATCAATCCCTTATTGTACTAGATTCCCAGGAACATATCAGCCAGCGCTTGCGGTGTTGAATTGCACAACTATACAGACAGATCAACAATTCTCTAGTACCTGAAAACTACCCTGTGCTTAAATGCCATGAAAGTGACCACCCATTCACCTGCTCAGCAAACCCTTCAACTTTTGCAACGCATCCCTCTCCACCTCGTCCACAGGCGGCCGCACATCAACGCCAACGACGTCGGGCTCATCGTCCTGCGGCGGGTCCAGGCTCTGGAACTGGCTGTGCACCAAGTTGGACCCGGCAAAGTGGCCGTGCCGGTTCTTGACGCGCTCAAGAAGCACCTCTTCGGGCGCGTGCAGTGTGATGAAGTGGACAAAGATGTCCTTCTCCGGGTGCGAGGCGCCCCGCAGGACGTCGCGATAGGCGCGCTTTAGGGCGGAACAGGTGACGATGACGCCCCCGCCGTGCAGGCGGTCCTGGTCCTGCGCCAGCTCCTTGAGGGCCTCGTCGCGGAGGGCGTCGAGCCAGCCCCAGCGGTCGTCGTCGGTAAGAGCCTCGCCTCTGTGCATCTTTTCTATATTCTCTTTGGGGTGGTACTGTGTGTGTCAGTGCGCTTTGCTGGTGTTTCTCAGAGTCGATTGTTCATCTGACTAGGGATGTAGGACTCAGCAGGAGAGAGGGGGGCACAGACGTCGTCGCCTTCAATAAAGGTCATGTGAAGTGAATCTGTCAGATACTTTGCTATCGTGGTCTTGCCGGTTCCCGTAGGACCCGTCAGAAAGACAATGTGCTGTTTCGGACGCGACATGTTTGGCCTAGGACCGTCGCTGATTCAATGCCAGTGGAAAGCCTGAGAGACTCGACCGGCGATGTGAACCAAAGCTTGGAGCAATGGTTTTCAATGTCTGGAAACAGGGCTGACTCCCAAGTGCTCCTTGCTTTGAGTAAGGTGAGGCAAGGTGGGGGGAGGTGTGGTGATGCAGATGCCAGTGCGGCTGCGATTGGATGTCACGATTAGGCAACGGCTGGGGAAAAGAGAGTTCACGTAAGGTAGCAAGCTTTCTGATCCAGATTGAAGGGAAGTGAAATTTCAAGGTTCTTCCCCTTTCCGAATGGTCTGATATGGGTGGTTTCCTTTTCCTGAGTGACCTCTGGTCCACACCTTCCGGCTGTTAGTGACTGTGCAGAGAGCAACTAAAGAGAGGGGCGTTCGGATGATGTCATGCGGATGGATCTGACTATTTGAGCAAGTACGGAGTAAGTACAGAGCC
This sequence comes from Colletotrichum orchidophilum, assembly GCF_001831195.1. Lineage (NCBI taxonomy): Eukaryota > Fungi > Ascomycota > Sordariomycetes > Glomerellales > Glomerellaceae > Colletotrichum > Colletotrichum orchidophilum. Next base: position 19,515 of record NW_019172959.1, on the reverse strand, counting down.
ACTGCCTTACCTGAGGACGACGGCTCGAGGAATATTAGGGCCCTTGTTTTCCTCTTCTCCATTCTTTGCCAATCCTGCCGGACGACGGATCAGACATTCCAGAACGAAAACAGTGCGACGAGACAGAGACAGCGACAGAACCAACACTTGGACAGCCGTTCAAGAAGCTTGCCAATGTCGAAAACATGGCAACGGGCCAATCACTCTCTGTGACCGCCCCCGTTTTGGGACAATTCCCTCCGGCCGTGGGTAGCGGCGCGGGTAACGGCATGAAAGAAGATCCCATCCACCTTCAGACTTGGTTCGGCATGAGAACTTTCTTTGGCAGACACCTTGCGTCAAAATCGATTCACTCGAAGACATCCAATCAATGCCCAAATGGTCTCGGTGCTCTTCCGTGTCATCCGCAACCTCGAGACCCGGAATGGATGGCTTTTTTGGAGCAGCGACACCACGCCGACGCAGTGTCAACTGCAACTGTCAGCGGACGGCACCATCTGCAGCTCTGCAAAGCATCATAGCTCGCGGTCTTAGCGCCCTCTTCAGCAATTCTTAATTAGCACTGGTCTATTAGTCTAGTTGGTTAGGACGTCGGATTCTGATTTTCAGGACCTTCCGTAGGCCCAGGTTCGAATCCTGGATGGACCTCATTCGTTTTGACATTTCAACCATGGTCTGCCGCACACCGCCGGCTCTTGCTCTATATTTTGTTTTGTTCGTGCCAGCCAACCAAGGAATCCATCCGAGCCAGACCAACTTTCTAGTTGACTCGTTCCAACAATTCGCTTGAACCTGCGGTCCGAGACGCAAATGACGGATTGTTCGGCCTGCATGCCGCGGGATAGTGACAAGCGACCACGCACTGACGGGTTCTCATCCTCTGAAACGATCAATTCATCCCCGAACATGAGAGGAACATGGTTGTATCTCTCTTCTTCTCTCCTCTCAGTCTCATTCATTCGCAACTCAACAGCTGGTATTGGTCGATCAATCAATTCATGGACAGCTTCTTCTATGGGGGTTCTAGTCATCGAGGGTTCCGTCTACCCGTACCGCACGTCGCCGGCGCCCTCGCGGAACCAGTCATCTGCCGCCAGCGCCTCCTCCGGGCTTGCAAAGCTGATGATTGTGCTCTTGGTTGTCGTGTAAGCCTGGTACGCATCGATGCCGTTCTCGCTGCCAACACCGCTCGCGCTCGTTGCGCCACCCCACGGACTGCTGGGATCGTTTCGATGGTGCGTATTCACCCACACGATGCCTGCGTCGATTTGTTCCGACACTCGAAACGCTTGCGCCACGTCCCGCGTCCAGATGCCCGCTCCTAAGCCGAATTCACTGTCATTGGCGAGGGCGATGGCCTCTGATTCTGTCTTGAACGGCGCCACCACAATCACCGGCCCAAACGCTTCCTCCCGCCAGATGCGCGACTTGAGGATGTCGCCCTCGGCACGAGACACCAGCACCGTCGGTTCTAAATAGTATCCCTTGGCAAAGTCGGTTCCATCGAGACTACTCGTTCCAGACATGCGACGGCCGCCGGTGAAGGCTGCACCCTCTGCAGCGAGCGCTTCATTCACCAGCGCCTCCACGTTTTGCAGTTGCTTCGCCGACACCAGCGGTCCCATCATGGATTCCTGATTACTCGGTGAGCCCATCCGCCGAACGATAGATTCGGCCTTGGCTCTGAGTTTCTCCAGCACTAGCTGCATGATGTCTTCCTGGACGAGGATTCTGGTGCTGGCGACGCATGTTTGGCCGCTAGCAATGAATGACCCGAATGCGATGCCATTGACCGCAACATCCACGTCGGCCTGGTTGAAGACAATAAGCGGCGCTTTGCCCCCCAGTTCCGCCGTGTACCGCGCCAGATTGCCGCCGACAATTGAGCCAATCGCTCTCCCAGCCACGGTTCCGCCCGTGACGTCGACTTTGCGAACGAGCGGATGCTCGACGAGGGCCTTGCCAGTTGTTGCACCGTACCCAGGGAGGACGTGGAACACTCCGTCTGGCACGCCCGCCTTCTGTAGAATCTTGCCCAGCAGCAGCGTCGTGAGCGGCGTCAGTTCGCTCGGCTTCACCACGACGCTGTTTCCCGCTGCAAGGGCGGGCGCTATCTTCTTGACAGCAATCAGGAGCGGATGATTAAAGGGCGTGATCTGTACCACGACACCCAGCGGCACACGGTCTATCCAGTTGTGCAGCTTGCCCACGGTCGGCAGTACCGCACGCTCTTCGGTGCGCAGCAAGGCGGCATAGTACTTAAACCACTTGACCAAGGTGGGCACCTGGGCACGCATCTCGCGTATCGCGCGTCCAGTCTGGCGCACCTCGAGAGGGATCAGCGAGGGCAGCTCGGCGGCGAGCAGCTCAGCTGTCTTGTCGAGAACATCGGCGCGAACATGTCGGGGCGCTCTAGACCACGTTCCAGCCTTGAAGGTTTCGTGCGCCAGACGAATCGTTTCTTCCACGTCTTCCAGGGACGCTGCGTGACAGCTGCACGCATTCGGACGCCAGTCAGTCTCACCCGTGTGGGAAATGATTGCGGACGGGCATCGAAGTTGAGGCTGGGGGCTGAGAACTTACTTGGCAAAGATCTCACCTGTCGCGGGGTCTTCGACCGGGATCCTGTTGGCGTGTGAGAGTCGAGCATCAGCATAAGTGTGAGCGTGAGCATAAGCATAAGCATGAGCATGAGCTCGAGCACAGATAAGCGCCCTGCAACTCTCGCGCGGGGTACGCGGATACTTCGAAATAGGAACAAAAGGAAGAAAAGGTCACGAACTGCTCTGCATGACCCGGCTTTTCCTGGCCTCCCACCCAGAGATTGTATGCCTGGGCTGTCATCTTGTCTCTTGCGCGGCTGTCACTCAGACTTTCGTCGGTTCAAAGGCCACTTCGCAAAAAAGGATGCTCACGGCTTACCTTTTCCCTTTTTATTGGGGGGGAAAAGGGGTGTGGGTGAGCCATCCATCTATCTACCTTTAATTCCAACTGCGGGGAACTATGCGGGATGCATCGATAGCCAACTCCGGCCGGCTCCGTGCTACCATGCCCCACTCTGAGCATCCATCCTCCGCCGCGATAACAGAATCCCTCTATCCGTACCTTGCTTTACGGGGTTCCGTTGGTTCACTGTGTCAACCTATCTCGTAACACGCGATGCAAACCACAGACAGGATTCCCCATCAACATGCAAGACTATAACAAGCTTATAGGCTAAGGCCGACAGTTTCGCTAGCTTTGTTCTCCCCGCCAAGCAGAGAACGGATGGGGTAGTCAACATAGCCTAGCCTTGAAGGTGGAACGGCTGCAAGTTTTATACTTCAAGGGGGCAGAATCTCGCTCGGCTTCTGTACGAAACGCACATGCTTTCTCGACAAAGCCTGTTTCTCGGTGCTGCAGCATCTGCACAACGCAATGAACCATTTGACCAACGGTCAGCTCAGACCCTACTTCAAACCTACGCAAACCTATGGGAAACCTCCGTACAGACGCAGAGACGCCTTGGAATCTGCCATGGACATGAGCCCAAATTCCCCTCAAGACGGATGGCATCTATTATGCCATATAAGCCGGCGTCCGACATCCTGGCTCCCATGATTGCGACCGCCAGTTATTTGAATTTGTGTTCAACGTTTGGATTGATTTCCCTTTCTCTGGTCTTGTCCTGGTTTGGTCTGCGGCTGGAAGTCTTGTCAGAGCTCTTTGCAGCCAAAAACGACACCGCTCATCCTCCTTTTCTCCACATCGTCATGGACTATGTGCGCTCTTTTGTCGGCCGCAAGCCCAAGCGTACCCAGCTACCAACAGTAGCCACGGACGATGTCTATCCGGTTCACTTCTTTGACGATACGAAGCCTTTTCGGGAAATGCTTCTGAACTGGACGCTTCGGTTCGACGATGTCCTCGACGCAGAGAAGCTTAACTCTTCTCTCTCTCGGTTGATCGAGATTGGCGACTGGAGGAAACTCGGTGGGCGCATGAGAATGGGAGTAAGCGTTCCCTTACTTGCAGATGAAGACATGTCTAGCACTTGAACCCTTCACTCGAATGCTGTTTCGCTGACTCGACCAACCACGCAGCCCGACAATCAACTTGAGCTTCATGTACCGAAGCAGTTCACACCTGCTCGCCCCGCCATTCGCTTTTCCCACGACGTGCACGACTTTAGCATCAAGGAGCACAACGTTGCCAAGCACCTCCCAACCACCACCTCCACTCCCTCCGTTCAGCCCGGTGTTATCAACTTCTACAACCTAGGTGCTCGTCAAGACGCTCCCAAGACACTCGAAGACTTGATGTGCTCCGATGAACCCCAGATCGCCCTCCACGTCGTCTCCTTCAACGATGCAACCCTCGTCGGTCTCCTATTCTCGCACGTCATGTTTGGTGCTGCAGGTATGCAAGCGTTGGTGCAAGCCTGGTCGCAAGTTCTTGCTGGTCGCGAGGCAGAGGTTCCTGTTCTCCGCGGTGCGCACAAGGACATTCTCGACGACGTTGGCGTTGATACCGATCCTGAAAAGGAGCAATACTTGCTTGATCAGAGACGGCTCAAGGGTTTCCGTCACTTGAGATTCAGCTTGCGATTCCTCTGGGATATGTACCGTCGCCCGGAAATCGAGTCCAAGGTTCTCTGCCTACCGGCCGACTTTGTCGCCGGCCTCCGTGCTCGCGCCATGGCAGACCTACACGCCATGGACGAGAAGGGATTGGGCACCGAAGAGGCGCCTTTCGTCAGTGAAGGCGACGTCCTCACGGCATGGTGGACCCGCCTCGTCTGTCTCGCTCGTGGGTCAAACCGCCCTGTTACTGTTCTCAACGCTGTGGATATTACCGGCCGTCTCAAGTCTGTCTTCGCTCCCGGAAAGCTATACGTCCAGAACTTTGCCCTCGGAACCTGGACCCTCCTCAGCTCTGCCGAAGTCCTCAAAACCCCCCTCGGATACGTCGCCCGCTGCTTTCGTCACGACATTCAGACACAAACCACGCCTTCTCAGATCATGGCTTTTATGCGCTGTCTCCGTGCTGGAGGTCGTTGCAAGTCCCAACCCATCTATGGAGACCCGAACAGCATGCTCATCATCTTTACCAATTGGGCGCGATGCAAGTTCTTTGACTGCATCGACTTTTCTCCAGCTGTGATACCGCGCATATCTGAACCGGTCACGGCCAATGGCGACATCCAAACTAACGGACACACTACTGGCAGCGATCCAGAGAAGACTGCCAATGCCAACAATGCGGAAGTGCTCAACCGCCCCCCTCCCGGCAAGATCGCGTACCACCACTCCCTGGCCCGGACGCGCAGCATCCTCTCTCGCAATGTATTCACCATCCTCGGCAAAGACCTCCAGGGCAACTACTGGATCTCGGCCCTGGGACACCCTGAGTGCTGGGACAAGCTCGAGAAGGAGGTTTCCATGTCGTCCATGGACGAGCTGAGACGGCTGAACCCTCCGCCTTTGAACTAGGGCATTTGTTTCTTTTCGCATCATTCCCATGACAGAGGCCTTTTGGTCCCAGACCGGAACCGTAGCATGAATCAGTCACTCTTTCAGCTTCCCATCCCTTCTAACCAGAATCTATTGCTTCAGCAAATTGGCCGACCTTGGCCTTCAGGTTACCCAGGTGGAGAGAGGGGTGGGGAGAGAAAGATACAGAGAGAGAAAGGGACTTAAGGTAAAATGATTCCCAGGAGTTCCGAGGCATCTAGCTAGCTCGTCACGTTTTTCGAACTTGGTCTCGTCTGAAAATTTGGTCTGCAGTCCTTTTTGAGGGGAATGTTATTTCCTCTCCGTCGCTTTCCCCGGGGGTTGTTCCCATGCATGTTCCGACATTTCTTTCCGCAATCGAGCAGGACGGTACTGTACTAGTGATGAAGAATGGCGAGGAGGGAGGCAGGCTAGCATGGTTGCCCGTCGATGTAGATGTAGTGTACGATGTCCCAATTGTACTGCCATGACAAGCACGATCCTGAAGCATGAGCAATAGTGAGCTGTGTCTACCATGGTCCTCCCCACCTCGTCTTCTTCTTACCCACGTCCAGCCTGGGCAAGGTAAATCTTGTGCAAGGCGGCCCTGGATTCTCATGGAATGATGAAACGTGCCGCTGCCTGACAGTTGGCATGTACTGTGAGTACCTCCCAGTAGGTAGCCAAAGCATGCCCGTGTCCCCTCAACGTTATAAGAAGGTTTTGCTACGGTGTACAACATGTACCTCCCCTCCCATTTGGGTTGTCGGCCGGCCGGGGGGGAGGGGGGTTTGCATGTATGCACTGCAGCATACAGGCCAATTAAAAAAAAAAGACAAGACGCGTCAGCGACCAACGGGCAACGAGACTATGTAATTTGGCTCTAGCCAAACGTTTCCAACTCTAACGACGTTACCATTATACTTTTTTATGCGATTTCACATTCAGAGCATGTGGCATTTTTTGTCCTTCTTCTTATGGCAACATTCATTTAAAGGTATCAACATTGTTTGTGGGTTTGCTACAGGATAATGCTACGGGATATGTAGACGGTGCTATGGACTGTTTCTGACAGGTGCTATGACATGTTTAAAAAAAAAAAAAAAAAACAGAATGCGGTCTGCACTGGTATCGAAGAAAGGATCAAACCTGCCCAACAAATAAGTAAAGAAAACCCAAATAAAAATAACGACAATGGCGCCAACGCAAAGGTATCGTAATGGTTAGAGAAGTTGTAAAAGAGAAAAAACCCAAACGCCATTCCCGTAGTATCGATAATCGCACTTCATATTCCATGCGGCGGTGCCTCATGAAGCGTGGACTACGCCCTTTCCCAAAATACCACGAATCTTCTCGAATGACTCAGACCTTGGCCTCGTCTTCATCCATGAAGAACTTGACGACCTGCTTGAGATCAAAGAGGCTGACACCGCGGCGCGGATAGCAGAGATACACCTGCTCGCCCAAGACTCCAAACTTGTCTCTGAACTCGGCCTTGTTGCCGAGACCCAGGCTCTTGACGATGCCGGCGTAGGTCTTGCTGAGGAACTTGGCCCTGACGCCGTGCAGATGCTCCCCAGGGACAAACTTCTCGCTGACGCCGGCACCAAAGGTGACGGGGCCGGAGATTGACGACAGCGCGTGCTCGACGAGAACTTCAATGGTCCCGTTGGGGGCGTCGGGGAAGTCGAGCGCCCACTTGACCTGCCATCCATACCGGGGCGCCAGCTGCGCGAGCACGACCATGCAGAGGACCTTGCCGTCCTTTTCGGCGGCAAAGTAGCGCCGGTGAGCTTGATCGATCCAGGGACGGATCTCTGTGAGGTGGACCTGTGTCTTTCCCTTGCGCTTCTCTTTCCAGGCCTCGATGGACTGTTCGGCGCGCCTCATAAAGTCTTCGTCGGGCTTGAGCTCATGGACCTTGATGCCCTCTTTCTTAACCCGGCGAGCGGCGCGGTTGTCGGGCGTCGTATGCTGATCGGCGTCGGCTCGCTGCTCTACGGTGCAGCTCATAGTTCGCCAGCCGATGCGGCGGCCCAGGATCTGTTGAACCTTGTTCGATACCAGCATCCACACGGGTGTCAACTTGAGTTCGTCTTTGACAAAGTTGATGAAAGCTGGGACAACCTCCTCGTATTGACCTCGGTCACAGAGAGGGTCTCCAGTAATCATGGCAAACTTGCCTTGCTTGACGTAGCCGACCGCGGCACCACTGCTGTGTCGCCAAAGTTCGAACCGTTCGTCAAGCCATGAAGTGTTGCTGGCATCACCATAGTTGGCGATGAGTTCCTCCAGTCGCGGCATCTCCTTACCGACCCAGGCCTTGGTGGTATCGGCATTGGGATGAGGCAGAGTAAATGACCGCTGGGGCAACGACTTTGGATCGCGGTAGAAGAGAGTGCCATATCGTACATCACCTAGGTTCAGGAGGAGGAACACAACTCGGTCTAATCCAAGACCAGCACCACCATGTGGTGGAGCACCAAGGTCAAAGGCCTGGAGGTACTCGGCCATCTCTTCTTCTGAAATACCCTTGTCGGCCATGTTCTTACGCAGCTCCTGGGGATCGTTGATGCGCTGCCCTCCAGTGCAAACCTCTTGCCCGCGAATGAAGATATCAAACGAGTTGGTCCAAAACGAATCGTCGGCTTTGTGTGTGTAGAATGGGCGGGCGTTCGCGGGGAACTTGTCCAAGATGTAGTAATCGGTTCCGTACTTCTGCTTCACTAGTTCGCCCAGCCGAATTTCGTCTGGTGTGGAAAGGTCTTCTTCGGCCACATCACGACCGTCATCACGTAGCATTTGCAACCCTTCCGGGAATGGGATGATGGGGGTCTCATCCAGCCATACCAGATCTTCGCTTGGGAAACGCTCGCGAATGATCTTTAATTCGGGCATCGCCTGCACGGCTGTAAAGATGTTTTTCAACACCTGATCGATAACTCTGATGAGCTCGTGGTAATGCTTGTGAATCTTCATCTCGATATCGAGTCCGGTATATTCGGTCAAATGACGATGCGTGTTGGAGTTTTCAGCGCGAAAAACGGGTCCAACCTGAGTGTGTAAGTACATGTCGGTCTTGTCAGCTGTAGAGAAGAATTACTCACTTCGTAGACCTTGCCAAAGTCGGCAGAGATGGCCATCTGCTTTGCCAACTGAGGGCTTTGCGCCAGGAAAGCGCGTCGACCAAAGTAGTTCAGCTTGAAAACCTCGGCACCGCTTTCGGTGGCGGCTGGCTGCAGCTTCGGGGTTTGGATCTCGATGAAGCCGCTGTTGTCTAGTGTTTCGCGGAACTTGCGTGTAATCATGGCTCGTACGCGGAACAATGCCTGGTTACTAGGGTGTCTCAAGTCTAGGATACGGTTGTTTAACCTAAAATTCATGCTCTCTGGTGGCTGGTAGTTGCTGAATGGAGGTGCCTTGGCTGGATTTAGAAGATGGATGGAGTAGACGTCCACCTCAACATGGTGGTATTGCGCAGACTTGACGTCTTGCACGGGCTTCTTCAAGGTGCCAGATACCTGAACAATGGATTCAGGATGCAACCTCTGAACCCATTTCACCATGTTCGGCGTTGTGTGCGCCAATACGCCTTGGATTGTGTCGGTTTGATCGCGGAAGAGAATGAAGTCGAGGTGCTTTGAGATGTTCCGCTGGGTGTGGATCCTCGCTCGGAATGTGACTTTGGTGTTGATATCCAGCTTGACCGCCTCCCCGATGGTCGTAAGCTCGGTCGGGTAGTTCCCGTCGTCGCCCTCACCGTAGCGCGCTCGAGTTTCTTCATCTTCGGCACTGCGGGCTTGTTCATATTCGATCCTGCGGCGCTCTTCGAGCTCGCGCTTCTCCTCCTCTTGGCGAAGAAGCTTCTCGCCCCGTTGCTGACGCCTAAGCTCAGCGCTTCGAGCAGCGCTTTGCCCGGTGCTAGATTTGCTGGACTTGCTAGATTGACTGTTAGAGCTCGAGGCTCGGGCCTTTTCGAGGACGGTCGTCTTGGTGTGGGTGGTGGTCGCAGAAAGCGATGCCTTCAAGGGGAATGAGAATCTCTGAGCTATGCGGGAGAGGGTGCTCGACGAACGCCGTGGAACTACTTGTTCCGTCATGGTGTTTGCTGCCTCCCCAAGACGAATGTCGGATGAGGTGGTATGCTTGTGCGAACAGCTTGTTTGGCAGGCGTGAGGTTTCGCAAGAACGTGTCTCAGTCGAGGCAGGGGCCAGTTGTTTTGCCAAAAGTAGTTTACATTAGGGACAGGAAGGAGACGTCAGGGTAGCTGGGTGCGGGAAACAAGGTATAAGACAACGCAAGCGGGAAGCGGAAGGTCGGAGGGCTGCGAAGGTGGGTGACTACGGGACCGGAAGAAAACAGACATTGATAATGACACAAGTGACAAAAGTCGGGATCCGTCATGGTTCATCGCGGCCGACCGTTCAAGCTCTGCGTGGGCACGAGGTTGCTTCTCGGGTACTTGATCGACGTTGGGCGCCGTGTATCCGATACTTGGCAATGGCAGTGGGCAGGCCGAGCCTCAAGAGGCACACGGAGCTGCCCGACGGCTAGCTTTGGCTCCCAAGGTAGGGACCGACGGCGCGGTACGTGACCCAGGAGGCTTACACGGCACTGTGGCAAGGCGTGGATGATGCAGACTGACTGCCCATGCGCGAGGGCTGGTAGGCAGGGGGAACTACTTCTAGGGAAGTTTATGGAAAAAAGCCGAGGGGCCACATGCTGTAACCTGTACTCCATGAGCAGCCATGGTCTCGAGTACCGCTTGGTACGTGACCTTTGCTGGTGTCCTCCACTTTGTGAACACAGTATCGAACGAAAGAAAGTGCACTACGATGAGCACGAGGGTCCACGGGCAGACAGGAAAAGAGTTTGCCGAATACAATACGCCTGATGGTGCAGGTGCAGGTGCCGGTGCAGGCGCAAGAGCATCGATCGCATCGCATCGCATCGCATCGAACAAGAGCGGTCCTAGACCGGCCGTGGGTCCAGAGGTCAATATGTGGAGGTGGAATGGTCTCGCAACTTCCCTTGGAGCTCCCATGAACAGTCAAAGATTCCTCTATTTCCTCTGTTTCCTCGAGGAAGCCTCGGCTGTGTGGTGTCAGCGGAACGTCATTGGCAGCGGGGCAAAACGATACCGGTACGTATTGTTACAGACTGTGCTGTAAACCAAAGGTATGGCACGCAAAACGGAAAGAAGGGAGCTTGGGGGTAGTTACGGTGAAGAAGATTGGATTGGAAATGGAAGTCGGCAAGGTCACGGACATCGGATCCGAGAATCTGCGTTGCTGACACACCGTCCAATATCGTGGCCACTCGTGGACCGTTTGCTCCGAGGAACGTCCCAGAAAGCAGGTCCGCTCCTTCCCGTCTACAGGGGTGCCTGCCATGGTCACTATCGTGGTCATCGACTCATTGACAAAGAGCCGGACCAGGATACAAATTAAAAAAAATAGAGTCTAAAAAATGGTTCCATCGGCTGGGTTTCTGGCATCGCCTAGAAAACCGCTGCCCATCTGGCTTGGTGTTGCCAAACATGGTCCAACACTCAAGTGACTCCCTAGACTCCGAGTTGGCTCCGATCGCATCCCGGAAACGACGGCCCCACATCCCCACCAAAAAAATGCCAAAAACGGCCCAGGAATGACGTCAAGTCCCTCGGTATTACCTTCCTGGTGCAAGTCGCCGCTTCACCAGCCAAACGTGGCAGTCACTCTCTTTGACACCAAACGGCAACCTCACCTTGACCTCACCTTACTGTAACTGTACTCTTATGGGTGGTGCCATTCTCATTATGGCATCCAATCTCGATTCCTTCCCTTCACTGCCTGAGGGTTGCACTGTTGTCTACCTTTCGGCCTCGGCTCCCCCTAGTTCGCCTTACGTCCCATTTTTTTGATATTCATCCTCTCCGACAAAGATGCTTCATCACTAGTGTACAAAGTCAAATTTCAGCCACAGCCCACAGGTGTTGATCTTTACCTGTGCCACACCTGCCACCAAGCCAGGCAAGGCAAGGCACCGTTGCCAAGAAAACCCTCCTTCATCGTCAACGACACCTAATGCTTTTCCTCCCACCCGCCCGCTGTCCTTAGCTTCCTGCCAGCGGAACACCTTTGCCGTGCGGCGTGCTTTTGCAGCCCTTACTCGACGACGCATCCCGAAGGTTCCTTTCTCATCCTTGATTTGCCACCTTTTCTTCCATCCTCCATCTCACCTCGTCCCCTCGACCTATTATCAATCGAATCGCGTTCCGTTACACCCGGGGGATTTGAGTACTGTTTACCTGACCTCTCACCGCTTGCAGCCTTGAGACATCCAATGTTCGTTTGAACATTCGATTGCTCCTCGCTGCCTGCCAGCCTCACCCACTAGTTTAATCCTCCTGACTCTTGCACGCGCTCCGCGCAGTCCGCATCCCCGATGCTGCAGAGGAAGCTCACACGCACCGTCTCCAACCTCTCAATTGTTTCCAAGACCAGTAGAGCCAGCAGAAAAGAACGAAAAGCTGAAAGCAAGGCCGCAAGTAAGGCCAATAGCGTCGCCAGCAGCGTCGCTAGTAGCATAGCCGAAGCTTCCGACGATGAATACAACAACCCACTCGAGAACGTTGCCCGTTGGCGCTTGACCGCCAACGCGGTTGCCTTACGCTCCGGGGCCGCTTTCGCCTTCGGCCTGCAGAACCTGTCCGCTCCCGTCCCACCGGCTGCGAATAGAGTCATCTGGCTGGACTCTACCCTCTCGGAATGGAGCGGCAAGGAGAAGATCAGGGTCGATGTCTATCTTCCTCCCACCACCACCTCCAGCAAACCCACCGGCAAGATCCCTGCGGTCATCAATTTTCATGGTGGGGGGTTCGTCGTCGGGCAGGGCACTGACGATGCGCGCTGGGCTGGCGCTGTAGCGACAGCCCTCAACGCCGTTGTCTTCTCTGTCAGCTATCGCCTGGCTCCCAGCTATCCTTTCCCCACACCAGTCGAGGATTCCGCCGACTCTATTCTTCAGATCGTCGCACGTGCCGAAGAGTTCCGCATCGATACAAACAGGGTCATCTTGTCGGGTTTCTCGGCTGGAGGGACACTAGCACTTGCCAGCTGGAACATTCTCCAAGACCCTAATCAATGGGGATACAAGTTTAAACTCCCAGTTCCCGACATCTCCGGCCTGGTGTTGTTCTACCCACTCTTGGACTGGACCATGACTAGGCCGCAGAAGCGGAAGACATGTGGAAAGCCAGAAATGACTCTTCCCAAAGGCATGACTGACCTCTTTGATGCGTCGTACATATACCCTCCAAGACGACGGGCTGAGCGGGGTGATCCGCGTCTTTCACCCGGCCTCATGACGAATGAGATGATTGATCGCCTACCACCAGTACACCTGTGCATGTGCGAGCACGACATGTTGCTACTGGAGGGCCAGTCTTTTGCGGAGAGAGTAAGATCCCGCGGTCGCCGGGTCAGCACACGTGTTGTTGAGGCTGAAAAACATGCCTGGGACAAACCTCCACCTTTTGCACCCAAGGAATCTGTCATGGTTGAGTATAACGAGGCCATTAAAGCCATCAAAGAATGGTTTGACAACACAGGGATGACATGGAACATTGAGTGAGGCTAAAGTGAGGGACCATTGAAGCCAGAAACAGACCTTAGAACTGTAAATTGATTTCGGATGAAATGAGCGGAATAGAAACCTGATTTGGGGGCCCTGATTGGGGAGAGATTTAGACGCACGCGCACATGTCTGCTTAATGTCGAGATGGCTAAGTCAGCCAAACATTGCTTTACTATCACCGTCATAGTTCTGAATCTTGGTGCAATCATGGCAGTACAAGCCTCTTAAGTGGCGCGTATCAACATTCATCGAAGGTTTCTCTCCCAATTGCGTGGGTATACATCATGTGACTTTCACGAGCGAAAATTACCATCAATGCTCGGATTGTCATGTCTTTAATGAATGGCAGTGAGGCATTTGATGACGTTGGCAGAATAAACTCCGCAAGCCACCGTGCCAAGATGTTTTGATTCGTGGAAAGCCAAGGCGAATATACCTCGCAGATGGCTGTAGCATTCCGCTCTCTTGCTTTTTTTTTTTTTTACTTTGACTTTACCCTACGAATACTTGTGGCTTTTTCCGATTAGTAGGGAAACTTTTTAAACGTTCCTGCGGCGCCCCGCGCGGCGATCGTCCGGCTTGCGACGCTTTCTTATGTTGACTTTGAAGGTTACTTGCACTGCCCACAGAGTGGGCTTGTTTTACCACTGGATGCAAAGCCAGTCACCACTTGCATCTATGTACATGGTTTCATTACCAAGGGGGGAAACAAGACTGGAAGCACGGCGTGCCTAGTCTCCATTCGTGAATTTGCCCAATTCATGGTACAGGTCTCGCTACCTTGCCTCAATACTTGTCTCCTGCGGTGCGTAGCTATGATTCCTTTACCTTGCAGTATGAAACCCAAGAAAAGAGAGCATAGAGATTTCCAAAGAGCCATATGAGCAGACTTGACATCCTTCCTTAGGGTTGAACAAGATGCAAGCTCAATCGGGGATAGAAAATTCGGAAATATGATTGGACCCGACATTTCTAGCAAGTATATAAGTAGATAAAAGGAAACTTAAGTGTAATTCCTTTAGCAAAAGCAAAAGGTCTTGTTACAAATCAAGAAAAGATTCCAAGCATCAATACCTCGTACAAACATGTCTCTGCCCCTCTACTAACTAGTCTGGAATTACACAAATGAGGCAACCCCTGGCAAACAAGCAAACCAGGCTTGAAGCTTTTTTAGAAAATAAATAAATAAACAGAAGACGACTAAATCATTAGAGGCCTGCAACAAGACGGCCCCCACACCACACACCCCCCCAACAACCCCCAAACCACTCCAATCTCCCCACATACAAACCCTCTCGCTACCTCACCACACACCCAACCGTCGTCCAACCCCCTAATTACCTACTCCTTCGCGACCCCCCCGCCTGCTTAGCAGTCGCCCACGACCCCTCCCCCCCCCAAATCGTGAGTGGCAATTTCTTCCATCTACTCGGTGCACGAGATGGGCCCGAACCGGCTCCTATTCGCCCCGTGAAACGCCTTGTGGACGTCATTCTTTGAGCACGCGATGCTGGTTGTCATCCACAAAAAGAGGTCGTCCCCCCTGAGCGACGACTCGCACCCGTTGGGCGGGTAGACCATGCAGCTGGCCATGCCCTTGAGGTTCTCCCAGAGGCGGCCGCAGTGCCGCTCGATGTTGTCTCTGCCGACGTTTTGCATTGTGATTTCCCAGTAGTAGCCGCCGGCGATGTATTTGCGGTCGCAGTGGGATGCCGCGGAGGATGTAGCGACGAGGGCTAGGGTGGTGAGGAGGATAGATGGGGCGGTTGAGGTGGTCGTTGTGAGCTTCATCATATTCTTGGCGGGGGATGAAGTTGAGGGTCGAGGGAATCAGTGTTGTTGTTGTGGTTTCACGAACCTGGTTTTTGGCTCGAGACTGCGCGGTTTTGGAGACTGTATCCCATATGTGTGGAAGCGGAGAGGACGTTTGGCTGTAAGTAGAAGGCTCTTTGGGGTGTGGGATATGTGGTTTCTTTTATTATATGAATAGACGCGATTGAAACGTTCGTAGTCAACTTTGACCGCTTTGAACGGAGGAACAAGCTGGTTCGACTGACAAAGGCTTACTGAATACGAGCAAAGGTGGGTGTGGTACGACGTCAAGATCTCGGACTTTGCATTGCTCAATTGAGACAGGGAGCAATTTCTCGTGCAACTTCATGCTCGAAAAGGACGCAATTTCCGCTTCGGACAGTTCGTTGTTTTGGAGCGTCCCTTCCGCCCTTTATTATCAACCTAACAACGCTCTCATTCAGACCATTTCCAAACTTGAAAACGGACGATTGCGTTTAAGTAAGCCATCTCGCTCATTCAAGTAGTAGCCTGCTGTACGACTATGTAAGCAGTGGGCAACGCAACGAAAACTATCACCCTTGTAATACTGTGTTTGGAACACAAGTGAGCAAGTTTGCTGCCCTAGCTAGTTATTGGGGCTTCCCACTGATAACCATACATTCGGTAACGATTTTGCGATTGTGTGCGTTTGTCAGTGACCAAATCATTGCCGTCTTCCAGGTCGAAATCAGAGTGCAGTAGGGCTGGGAGTAATTGGATGACTACTTTTGATCGAGGCGCTGTATCTCGAGATCAGATTTAATGTCAACATGTTTCCTCTTCAATGTCTGCGAGCGCGAGCAGTTCTCATCAAGCAGCTTATTTTCCTGCCGAGTCACATCGTCGCTTGGTCTTGGCAAAGAGGGGGTAGTAAAACAGGTCAGATATGGTTCGATAGTGAAAATGACAAATTTCCAGCACCCACAGACTCGAGGTGTGGGCATTGATTGCGTGTGACACAATACCCCGATGCAGAACGTCTTCTGCGTCCTGCGCCGCTGTACCTGCACCAACAGCGGGTTGTGATCACACACAGCTCGCCAATCAATTGCGATGAACAGATCTCGAAAACCCCGCTCATATCTGCCTGAGCGGCTCTTCTATCTCCATCAAAAAGCGCGGTCCATTCCCTCCCCGCCAGGCCGCGTCTGTTGGTTGGTTTCTCTGTTGCACTCTCTTTACTCTTCCTATTTCCCTATGCTTTGCGTGAAAATACCAGGAAACCTTGTTACCCTCCACAATAAAACAGGTTGATTGAACATGTCGGACATGGAAATTGATTGGCACAGCCCGGGCCAATCATCAGATCTCACATCCGACGACGGATATGCGGTTTGTTGATCGATATCCACGACTGCAGCTTAAGAGTAGCGTGGCTGACGACTCCGCGAAGACGGATAGTGGTGTGTCCTCAATGGACGAGCAGATGTACAGTCTTTTCCATATCCAAAGCTGGAAAGATGACTAATTCGCCAGATCAACATACACTAAATCAATCACCTCATCCATTGTCAACTATCCTCAGGAATACGGCCGACGATATCACGCTTACAGGGCCGGTGGTACACCTTTCCGTAATCCAAAAATTGTGGTAACCAAAGCTGACATGCATATTTCAACAACAGTGTACGCCTTTCCAAACGATGATGTTAGTGTTTGCTAGATACTTCCGCGGGTCCGAGGAAAGCGGCTCTCTAACATCCTAGCAGCCCGAGCTAGATCGCATGGACATGGCTCATGTTCTCATGTTCAAATCAATCGGCTATAAACTCTACCTGGCACCACTTGTCAGAGAACGAGTAAACAGAATCCTTGATGTTGGTACAGGTACTGGAATCTGTAAGCTATCCCTTCTACAAGCCGAACCTTTTCCCAGCGGATTGCTGAGCCTTTGTTTCCCGTAGGGTCTGTGGAAATGGGTGACAGGTTCCCCAACACCGAGGCATGCGATTGAAGCTCCCCCCGGACTTGAGTCAAGTGAGCCAGTTATGACTGACTCACAAGTAGGTCATTGGAATTGATTTGAGCGCTGTTCAACCCCCTTGGTAAGCTGGCTTCAAACGATTATGAGGGAGATGTGAACTGATAATCCCTAGGGTGCCACACAACGTAAAGTTTGAAATTGACGATATTGAAAGTCCATGGGTAGGCGACAGGATGTACGACTACATCTTTGTCCGATACATGCTAGTATCTATCCAAGACTGGCCTAAACTAGTTCAAAACATCTATGAGTATGTGCATGTGACCTTGCGGTTTCATGGCCTATACATTGTGTCACTGAAGCTCATTCCACCTAGGCATCTAAATCCCGGCGGATGGGTAGAATTTCAAGACATGGACGGCCTCTACTACTCAGACGACGGAACCTACGCCGAACACTACGTCACGCGCCTATGGAACCAAGAATTCGTCCAGGCCTGCGAATCCATCGGCCGCACAGCCCGCCCGGGCCCGCAACTCGAGGGCTGGGTCACAAACGCCGGGTTCCAGAACGTGGTGCACAAGAGGTTCAAGGCACCGATTGGGCCGTGGCCCAAAGACGCCCATTTCAAAGACGTGGGCATGCACAATTTGTGTCAGCTTTTGAACGGCTTGGAGGGCTTTAGCCTGCGATTGTTCTGCGGGGTGCTGGGTCGCTCGGAAGACGAGGTTCTCTCCATGCTGTCGAATGTTCGGGAGGAGTTGAAGCGCGGCCTGTTCCACGCAATGTTTGATCAGTACGTTGTCTGGGTCCCTTTTTCCACAATTCGACTTGACACTGCGCTCACACTTGTTTTTCTTGCCTTTTTATTAGTCATGTTGTGTATGGGCAGAAGCCTTTGGAGGGACAGCAACAGCAATACTTTGCCTCATAGCCAGCTTTTGAGCGAAGTAGGCAGAGCAAGCTGTCACAGTCTGACTTCTCTTGGGAGACAAAAGTGCAAGTTGCATAGAACTAGGAGGCGAATCTACCGTCAGACGCGGTACTTTAGAAAGCATTCGTCACTTGAAACGATTATACTTCAGCATCAGCGTGACTTTGCCTTTAGTATAGAAAGTGCCGACGAGCCCTGTATTGGCCAATCGTTGAAATGGGTGGTTTGGAGAAGTAGTAAAAGTGTTTATTCCAAACAATCCCCATAAAGTTAATAATATGAGTAATCTCCTCAAATTACACCTGCTTTCCTGTTAAATTGAAGTGCGGTATCTTGAAAAAATCATGATAGTAATCCTCAGTTCTGCGCAACAGCCTTGCCTCTCCCAGAAGCCGACTCAAACTTGGCCTGCCACTTCTCTCCTTGCTTGAACATGGCGACACACTGCAACGCGCTCGGATTCCCATACTCTGGATCGGCGCCGCCTTCAAGAAGAACCTGAATGTGATGTGTGTCAGAACCCAGTCAGATAAAAGAGTTGCCCCCCGCCCCCCGAGATATTTGAGGCCTATATGAGACACCAGCCACGAAAGCCCCATCATCGGCGAGACCGGCATATAACAATAGCAAAGAGAACCAAACGAACCTCAATAACTCCGTCTTCTTGCTTAAAGACTGCACCAGCAAGAGGACTTTGCCCCCTGTCGTTCAATCGATTGGGATCAGCTCCGTGCTGGATGAGCAGCTTCACCAATTCCGCGTGCCCGTGATACGCGGCCAACATGAGCTATATTAAAAAAAAAACAGAAAGTAAAGTCGTCAACGATAGAACGTTAAAAAAACACTTTTCAAAATGGGACCGCATTTACCAATGTATCGCCCTTTTCATTCGTCATGTTGGCGGGTAAGCCAGCCGGCAAGGCCTGCTCAAAGATGGCGAGATCCCCCTTTCGCGCGCTGTCGTACATGCGCCCCGCGAGAGCAATTGCTTCCGGGGGTAATGACTGCGTGGCCTGTGAGGGGGCATCCATGTTGAGATTTAGGGAAACCCGGGGGCCGGGGGGGCTTGGAGATATCGTCAGTTTTTTTTGACCAATGTTGACACGTGAAAGGCGTGACGATTTTCTTCGCAGTGTGTGGGAAGAGTGTTTACCAACTGAGACGCAGAGACCAAGCTTGCCTTTTGGCAGAAGAGTCAATATAGCCTGGTTTTGAAGGATGCGGCAAGGCCAGAGTTTGTCTTTCCAGGAACGCCGTCAGACAATTGAAATATAAAGATAACTTGTCTTAGGTAAGGTAGTTGAAGATTGAAGGCCGGCTGGGTTGGAACTTGGGAGTTGCAGCGAGCCATCAGAGAAACGTGGTGGGGTAAAAATTACCTAATGCCGAGTGGATGACGTGAAGTCGTTCGCGAGACCCACGCGCACCCCCGGCGGGGAATAGCGGCTAGCACCCGGAATGCCTGAACCAATGGGAAGCAACTCATTCGGCATGGCCAATATTCCAACGGTTTCAACGTTTAAGTTTACTGCCGTTTTGGGCTGTCCTGATAGAGCCTGGTGGAGAGGTGTAGATGATGACGCCTCATGAGAATTTGATAGTAAGATCTCAACACATCCCGACTGAGTTTGTGGCCATGCACCAGCGGTTCAAAGACCAGTTTAACGACCTCTTGCAAAGGCAGAGAAACGCTTCTACGATGCTGGATGAGTTCTTCAGACATATTTCCGGCACA